>NC_050086.2:12441733-13041733 GCF_009764565.3 Dermochelys coriacea | reverse complement strand
TTTTATACTCCTGGCGGAATTCACTAAAAACAATGGGAACAATTCACTAAGCAGCTAGGTTACTACATTCTCCTCTGCCTGAGGCAACAGAGCCTGCCCCATGCCTACCTCTTCAGAAATACCCCAAAGTCCTGCCCCTCCTCACCAAGCAGACAGAGTCTCTCTCTCTCTCTAGCTCTCTCTCTCATACACACACACACACACACAAATACCGAGCCCCTGCCTCCCCCAGGTGGTGATTTATGTCTCTACTGGCTGCCCTGACTGCCCAAACCGACCTATCTCCACAGCCAGGGCATAGGTGCATGACTGCTCTTGCAGCTTCCCTTTACTTCCCTGTCAGAAGTCCTTTTTCTGCAGATTTCTTTGGTTACCTGCGGGGGAGCCATGAATTCTGCGCACACTCAGTGATGCGGATGTCCCCCAGGAGTATAAAGTGGAGAGAGTTCAGAGAAAAGCCAAGAGAATGATTAAAGTCTTAGAAAACCTGCCTTATAATGATTGAGCTCCTTGAGTCTATCTATTTAGCTTAAAGAGAAGGTGACTTGAAGTCTATAAGTACCAATATGGGGAACAAATATTTAATAATGGGCTCTTCAATCTAACAGAGAAAGGTATAACATGATCCAATGGCTGGAAGTTGAAACTAGACAAATTCAGACCAGTAAAAAGGTATACATTTTTAATTATGAGTAATTAACAATTGGAATAACATGGTGGATTCTCCATCACTGACCATTTTAGAATCAAAATGGGCTGTTTTTCTTAGAGATCGGTTCCAGGAATTATTTTGGGGACGTTCTCTGGCCTGTGTTATACAGGAGGTCAGATTAGATTATCACAGTGGTCTCTTTTGGCCTTGGAATCCTCTGATGAATGTGAGTGCTAAGTACTCTTGAAAAACAATTTACTCCATTGCTAAGGCAGAACCTACCTAGAGATTTGGGCCCAGATCCTCAGAGACGTTTAGGTGCCTAACTCCAAATACCTTTGAGGATCTGGGCCCTGGTGCATTAACTTCAAAGGCCAACAGAGGTTCCTGATTTGTCCCAGTGGTGGAGCTTGTTAATAGACCTGCATGTAATAAGCCAATGTAAGCAATTACAGGCAAGTTCTATTCTCATTACTAGATTTACAGTAGCACACGGAGGCCCAATTCAGGATCAGCACACCATTGTGGTAGGTGCTGCACATACACATCAGAAGCCATGGAAGAGCTTACCTTGCCCTGATGTCTTTTGGCTCCTACTGAAGCCAACATACCTCAGCCTGATAAGCCATGCCATGGGGGAATTTCAACTACAAAGCCATCTGACAGCTGTTTGCGGCCCACATGTAATACATGGCCAGCGGAAAACTCCCCTCAGACAGCAAGTTTCATCGCCTCAGTGGGTTCTCACTTTGCTGACAACCTCACTAGAGAGGATGACCATTCAATGGGGCATGGAGGGTGAGCTCCCCTCTCATCCCATCCAGCTCTGGGCTGCAGCACATTGGCATGTTAGCGCGTGGGGGAAGATGAGCAACTCCAGTTCTCAGTGCTGCCCCTCCAGCACCTTTCACCAGGATTACACTTGCTTAATGCTTTTTAAAAAAATAAATCCACCAGCCCGTTGGCAGCACTTCTGCTTTCAGGACATGAACAAGCGGGAATTATTCGAATCAATCAACAATTATTATAAATCATCAGTTCATAATTAACAGTAATGGTTATTAGCCAGAAAAGGCAGAAGACAGCCAACTGCATAATCGATCTATCCCTTGGCCTTCTTCTTTGGATGAACAGGACCTACAATTAGCAAACAGCTCTTTGCATAGGCAGCGTCAATTCTTCCTCCTCCTCCTCTTATCCCTTGCCACCCAAAAACCCCAAACACAAATTAGGTTTGCACGTGTCTTTTAAAAGCCAAATTATTCATCATAGAAAATTGTACTTGTTACTGGAGATACATTAACAAAATAATCATAAATTGTCTGCCAGCCCCGATTTGCAAATGCATACATTTCAAATGATATGGAAAGGAATCTCATCTTTCTGGTGTAATTAGTTGTTAACCCTTTGCCTCAAGCTCCAAAAGGCTACGGTTGGTTGGATATTGCATTGCACAAGTCCCGTTTTCATTCCTGGCACTCTTGATACATGCCTGCCAGATCCCTGGCCATTGGCCATCTTCTCAATAGCTGTTTGCTTTGACCACCTTAGCAGACTTTCACTCCTTAAAGCAACAGGGGGCAGGCAAATATAATGAGTGCTACACTGGTTCAACTCAAGTGCCATCCTCAGTGCCAGAGAAGTGGAGCCAATCACTGAATAATTAGGATATAGAGTAGTTGACCCAGTGAGAGGAAAGGGGATGTTAATGTCTAAGCCAACAAGCCAAATTCATCCCTGCTGTAAATCCAGGTGCAGAAGGATCAATGGTGTTAAGCCAGGTATTAAGTTGAAGTGGGTTCTGCTGTCTCACTGACTCATTACCTGGATGTAAGACAGGGGCTTTCTGGGGAGAGGGGAAGTAGGGTGTTTGGGCTGAACAGACCTGAAGAAGCCACACTAGGAGCAATCCAGCCAGGGTTGTCAATTTTGGTTGGATGGATTCCTGGAGCTTTCATCACTTGACATAGTGTTTAATTAAAGACTGATCTTTAATTCTTGGAGACTCCAGGACATCCTGGGGGGTTGGCAACCCTAGCCCCAGGCTGGAGAAGAGGCCTGAGGTTAATTTTATGTTACCTCGCTGACTTCTTTGTTAAGAAAGCCAAAGCCCAGGCAGGGGTGAGTTTGGTGAGCTGTGTATGTAGAGCAGGCTGGGAAAGGCTCCTCGTCATACAAAATAACAACACTAGCCTGGTGACTCAGGGAGCTGGATTGGACCCTTGCTGTGTACCAGAGACAGAAAATAAATGAGATGTGGGGAAAGCGGAGGAGAGGGAGAGAAGGAGAGCCTAGGCCAACAAAGCGCTCCATAAATTCAAACCCACACACCGACGCAGAGTGAATTTTAAAACTGTCACTGGGGAGCTGTGACTTGCCTGCCTGACACTGGCACAGCAAATCCCCTCCGGTCTCAGGGCCTTAATTGGCAGCAGCAGCTGGGCCAGAGCGGCTGCTGAACAGCAGTTCCAGCTTATTAGGCACATGCGACTTCTTGTATTGTGAGGAGCCGCATCTTGTTCCAACTCTTTTTTGGAGCAGGGTGGGAAGGGAGGAGAAAATTGGCTCCTGAGCCTCACCCACACCAGCATAGGAGACAAGCAATATCCTGCGTTTATAGAGCACTTGTCAAGGGCACTGTTAAAAAAGGCATTATCAGTCCCCATAGCAGCACGCACTGGCCACGGCACAGCTGGCTGTCCTCATCCGACAGCCACTCCAGCCAGTCTGCTTCTTCTCACAACTCAGCCCCCCAGCCAAGCCACTTTTAGTCCCACTTCTTCCAGGGTAACAAGGAGCCCCATAACCAATTGGGCCAGGTCTTCAGCCCAGGTCCCAACTCACTTGTCTCCCCCATTCTCCCAGGTCTTTGCGCTACCTTGTCTGGTAGCCCATAAGCGAACCCAGGTCCTGCTTCTCTCCTCTTGGTTCCACTGATAAGCAGCCAAGGTCTGTCCACTCAGGCCTCCTGTTCCCACCTGTCCTCCTACCTCACTTGCCTGCAGGCTTCCCCACCAGCCCCTTCGCACGCCTGTCTTTCTCTCAGGTTCGTAGAATATCAGGGTTGGAAGGGACCTCAGGAGGTCATCTAGTCCAACCCCCTGCTCAAAGCAACCCATAGCTACAGCACTGCAGACCAACCCAGCAAGAGTTAACAGGAGCCTGGCTGAGAGCTAAATTATCCCCCTGCTGGCACCTGCAGAGGTGGTAAGTGGGTCAATTAGCAGGTGCATCTGGGAAACAGTCGGGTTTTCCTTACAAGGACTGAGCTCACTCAGGCAGAGAGGTTGGGAGTTAGGAGACTGAGAAAAAGCAGCTTCTGGGTAGTTTCAAGATCGGGGATGGCTCCGGGAGGCAGTTAGGGGTCTGATTTTTACTGACATATTGGTGGAACCCCTTGTGCAGATGCAGTTATACCGGTATAAATGTATTTATGCTGGGTATAGCTTATCCCCCTTCCCACACAGGAACAGTAATACTTGTATAAAGCGGCTGTAGTCCCTGCTATGGGGATGGATCTGCTTTAACTACATTTAAGTGGTACAATTCATGTATATAGAGCAAGCCTACATTTTTCTGGAGGAGAAGCATGGTCTTGGGGTTACAGATGAGTTACAAAGGATTTTTAAGTAATTAGGCCTAAGCTCTTTTTTGCTCCTTTATGAGGGAAAAAGGAGGCCTGAAAGCATTTTATTTATTTATTACAACTGTCCTTGTTTTGTTGTTGTTTTTTTAAATTTAAAAATAACAGTATTGTCTGCACCTTAAAATACCTCTTTAACTATACCAAAATAATGAAAGTTTTATAACAACTTCCCTTCTCCCGCATCCTACACACAGGAAGCATAGAGGTAGTTATACTGGTATAATGGGGTTTATACTAGGCTAGCTCAGGCTGTGTCTATACGTAAAAGGTTTATCGGTGTAGCTGTGCTAGTAAACCTTCCTATTCCGCTTTGGAAATAGGGGCTGGGCTGCACTTAAAAGTTTTGCCGACATAGCCATGTTGGTTAGGGGCGTGGGTTTTCTGATGACATAGCTGTGCCAGCAAAAGCCCTGGTATAGATGTAGTTACACTGGCAAATAAAGTCCTATTGTCAGTATAGCTCATTTCACTGGGGAACTAGACTAAGGCCAGGTCTGCCCTAAAAATTTAGGTCAACCCAGCTACAGTGCTCAGTGGTGTGAAAAATCCTCAGCCCCAAGCAACACGGTTAAGCCAACTTAACCCCTGGTGTAGACGGCCCTAGGTTGAAAGAAGAATTCTGCCGTCCACCTAGCTACCACCTCTTGGGGAGGTGGATTAGTTGTGGTGATGGGAGAATCCCTCCCATCCTGCAGTGAGCATCCACACTGAAGCATTACAGGGGTGCAGCTGCAGTGTTATAGCCGTGCTGCTGTAGAGGTTTAAGAGTAGACATAGCCTAAGTTTTCCTCTGCAGTCACAGTTAAGGCATAGGACTGGGACCCTGGCTCTGCCACACCATAGGGTTGCCAGGTGTCCAGTTTTCAACCAAACACCCAGTTGAAAAGGCCCCTAGGCCCTCCCTAGCCTGGTGAAAATGAGTGAGTTAGTGAGTGAGGATGGGGGAGAGCAAGTGAGGGAGGGAGGGAGCGGGGTGGGGCCTAGGAGAAGGGGCAGGGCAAGGGTGTTAGGTTTTGTTCAGTCAGAAAGTTGGCATTGGCAACCCTAGATTCCTTTCTGTCCTTGAGCAGGTAACTTAATCTCTTGGTGCCTCAGTTTCCCCCTTCTGAAAAACAGGGATAACGCTACCTTCCATCCCAGGGATGTTGTGAGACTAGATCGTTACTATGTGGGAGCTGCTCAGATACTATAGTGATGGGGTGGGCATATAAGTAGATGAGTCCAGACTACTTTGGAGTGTTCCAGATAGTCTTCCAGCATTTCCCATGGGACGCTAGTCTCCAGCCCCAGAGCCTTTCTAGGGATCTACGGGATTCTCCCTCCTCTTCAGACAAGCGTGTAATTTTAAATTTCAATAGAATTAATTTTTTTCACAACCATTCCCCTACATTGCTGCATTTGTACTAGGGCATGAGACCTCTATTCCCTAGGGAAAGTGACTAAAAACGATTTTGTTTTCATTGTCCAAAAGCAAATTGCTAAGTGGCAAAAAGTAAATCAGATCTTCTCCATTGTTTCGTTTTTCATAATTTAAGATGTTGTAGCAATCCAACCGAGGATATTTGTTCTGAAATAGAAGTGAATTCTCCATCACATTACACCAGTTTCATTCCAGTGGCAGTCCATTAACCTCAATAGAGCTGCCCACTGGCCCAAGACTATCAGACACTGGATTGTTCACCTGACAGCATCCAAATTTTAGATGAACTTAGAAAGCAGCTCCGGCACCTCTGGGGGCAATGAGAGAATTCCTGGAGGCGTCAGTAGTACAGGCAACCATCACCTGCCCCCACACTGCTGTCCGGTGTAGTGGAGAAAAGAAGCCAGCACTATCTCTGAAGCAGCTGAAAAGTGCCCAACTTCCAAGCCCTCCCTCTCCAAAGAGCAGCAGTTCAGACTTCAGAGCCTTGTCAGAATAAAAAAGAAAAGGAGTACTTGTGGCACCTTAGAGACTAACAAATTTATTAGAGCATAAGCTTTCATGAGCTACAGCAAACTTGTCAGAATCAAGCAGCTATAGTAGGCCTGGCAGAGCGTGCCTGGATCTGTTGGAGAAGGCAGAGATGAGTGGGTGTGGGAGACAGGAAAGACAGGCCAGAGGAAAGACGGATGGAGTCAGAAGATAAGAGGAAAGAACACAGAAGAAAGGGGTAACACAATGGAGTCCTGTTCTTGGTTGGTCCCTGGGCACTAACCTAATCGATCACCATACCGTAACACATACACACAAGGGGGAGAACTGGGAACCCTAATTCTGGCATTTCCTAATTTGACTCACAAAACATCCCTACAAGAGGACTGTTTCCTCTCACCACTTTTAGAAAAGAACTTGCAAATCACCTGGTGATGCAAGGGTTAATAAATAGCACTTCCAGTTTTCTGAGCATCTCTCTCTCCCTCTCTCTCCCTGTCTACATTTAGAAGTGGAAGGGGAATGACTTGATTCTCTCCCTGTGATCCTATAAAGGCCCCTATTCACTGAAACAAAACAAAAAGCCCACGTTGTAAGCCGATTTTTTTCTTTACAAACCACTATGTGTAGGGGGGCAAATATGCATAGAAATGTGCTTTTCCTACAGGACTCCGGTGTCTTTTCAGAGCATGCATCTGAATTCCCATTAAAATTCTCAACCCAAGCATTTTCTAGCACTTTGCATCTCTGCTGCACTCTTTATCAGAGGATCTCAACGTGCTTTACAAAATCTTTAAGTTCCACAGCACCCTGGGAGACAGACAAGTGTTATCCACATCCCAAAATTTAAGTGTTATGCTTAGGGTTGCCAGTTCTGGTTGGACATGTTCCTGGAGGTCTAATCACATGACAATCTTGAAGTAAAGATTAATCTTTAATTCCTGAAGACTCCAGGACAATCCTGGAGGGTTGGCAAACCGAGTTTATGATAAGCCCCTAAAAATGTGTATTATTTTACTCATAAAAATACAGAGATTTGTTTTTAATGTGGCTAGAGTGTGGCCTAGGGGACAGAGTAATAGCCTAGGGCTCAGGAGACCTGGCTCTGTTTCCAGCTCTGGCCTTTCATCTCCCTGTGCCCCTGTTTTCCCATCTATAAAATGGGGAGTTATGCTTATTTCCTTTGTAAAGCACTTGGAGATCTATGGATGAAAGGAGTGAGGTGTTATCGTAATTACTATAAAATAGAGGTGTGGCCTACCACAGCCTTACACAATGTCTGGAAAATTGACTAGACCAGTCACAAAAAATACTTGCCCATCTCGTGATAGTGGGATATGGGAGGAATAATTTAGTTATTCATTTTACTTTGCAAGGCTGGTCTGCTAATTAAAGGGACACCTTCAACTTGAAAATCACATTTGTGTCTGAAAATTGTTTACACTTACTCTTGTTATGAATGACACCTACTTTTTATGTAACTGAAAAGAGTGAGTGAGAAACGTTATTTTTTCCCTTTCCTACTCAGTTTGTTTACCATATAACTTTGACAGCACTTTGTGTAGAGTCAATTTTTCTGTTTCCCCTTTAGAATCAGTCTCTTGCTTCCTTCAAACATCACCAGAGGAGCAGAAAAATCCTTATCAGGATCTCTGCAAAGAATTTTTTTTTTAATTTGGGCTTGTGCCTCTGTTTGAATCTTTATAGTGTACAAAGAAGGCCAGCAAGATGATTGATTTATTATTTTTCTGATTTTTTTAAATTGTAGAAATATCAGCCAGGTTAAGTCTAGATCTGATGGAGACTCTATTAGGATGTATATTGTTAGCGGGCTCTCCTATATTGAAGAGGTTGAGATGGTTGAATTTTTTACAGTGACTTCTTTTCTCCACAAAGTTAATTAGCTGTTGGAGTTAGTATAAACAAAAGCAAACAACTAAGGGCTAGCCTACACTGGCAATTCATAGATTCATAGATACTAAGGTCAGAAGGGACCATTATTATCATCTAGTCTGACCTCCTGCACAGCGCAGGCCACAGAATCTCACCCACCCACTCCTGCGAAAAACCTCTCACCTATGTCTAAGCTATTGAAGTCCTCAAATCGTGTTTTAAAGACTTCAAGGAGCGGAGAATCCTCCAGCAAGTGACCCAAGCCCCATGCTACAGAGGAAGGTGAAAAACCTCCAGGGCCTCTTCCAATCTGCCCAAGAGGAAAATTCCTTCCTGACCCCAAATATGGCGATCTGCTAAATCCTGAGCATATGGGCAAGATTCACCATCCAGTACTACAGAAAATTCTTTCCTGGGTAACTCAGATCCCACCCATCTAATATCCCTTCACAGGCCATTATGCCTATTTACCACGAATAGTTAAAGATCAATTAATTACCAAAATCACATTATCCCATCATACCATCTCCTCCATAAACTTATCGAGTTTAATCTTAAAGCCAGATAGCTCTTTTGCCCCCACTGCTTCCCTTGGAAGACTATTCCAAAACTTCACTCCTCTGATGGTTAGAAATCTTCGTCTAATTTCAAGTCTAAACTTCCTGGTGGCCAGTTTATATCCATTTGTTCTTGTGTCCACATTGGTGCTGAGCTTAAATAATTCCTCTCCCTCTCCAGTATTTATCCCTCTGATATATTTATAGAGAGCAATCATATCTTCCCTCAACCTTCTTTTAGTTAGGCTAAACAAGCCAAGCTCTTTAAGTCTCCTTTCATAAGACAAGTTTTCCATTCCTCGGATCATCCTAGTAGCCCTTCTCTGAACCTGCTCCAGTTTGAATTCATCCTTTTTAAACATGGGAGACCAGAACTGCACACAGTATTCCAGGTGAGGTCTCACCAGTGCCTTGTATAATGGTACTAAAAGCTCTTTATCCCTACTGGAAATACCTCTCCTGATGCATCCCAAGACCGCATTAGCTTTTTTCACAGCCATATCACATTGGCGGCTCATAGTCATCCTGTGATCAACCATTACTCCAAGGTCCTTCTCCTCCTCTGTTACTTTAATTGATGCGTCCCCAGCTTATAACTAAAATTCTTGTTATTAATCCCTAAATGCATAAACTTACACTTCTCACTATTAAATTTCATCCTATTACTATTACTCCAGTTTACAAGGTCATCCAGATCCTCCTGTATGATATCCCGATCCTTCTCTGAATTGGCAATACCTCCCAGCTTTATATCATCCGCAAACTTTTTTAGCACACTCCCACTTTTTGTGCCGAGGTCAGTAAAAAAAAGATTAAATAAGATTGGTCCCAAAACTGATCCTTGAGGAACTCCACTAGTAATCTCCCTCCAGCTTGACAGTTCACCTTTCAGTAGGACCCATTGTAGTCTCCCTTTTAACCAATTCCTTATCCACCTTTCAATGTTCATATTGATCCCCATCTTTTCCAATTTAACTAATAATTCCCCATGTGGCACGGTATCAAACGCCTTACTGAAATCTAGGTAAATTAGATCCACTGCATTTCCTTTGTCTAAAAAATCTGTTATTTTCTCAAAAAAGGAGATCAGGTTGGTTTGGCACAATCTACCTTTTGTAAAACCATGTTGTATTTTGTCCCATTTACCATTGACTTCAATGTCCTTAACTATTTTCTCCTTCAAAATTTTTTCCAAGACCTTGCATATTACAGATGTCAAACTAACAGGCCTGTAGTTACCCAGATCACTTTTTTTCCCTTTCTTAAAATTAGGAACTATGTTAGCGATTCTCCAATCATATGGTACTCCTGAGTTTACAGACTCATTAAAAATTCTAAAGCGCTGCCGTGGCTGGGCTTTAACGTAGCTGTGTAGTCACGGCATACCGCTGGGAGAGAGCTCTCCCAGCACTCTAAAAAAAAAAACCACATCCACAAGGGGCGTAGCTATCAGCATTTGGAATTCTTTTTTATTTGCCTTCTGAATTTTGGGCTTCTAGGGTTTATGTTTTCAAGCTTTTCTCTGCAATCAGGAAGGCTAGAAATGTACATTTCATTCCAGTGAAAGCCAGGAGTCTGATGTAATCACCTGACTCCAGGAGCTAGAGCTTTAGGCAAAACATTGTGATAAAATTAAAAGAGTTGGCAATACTAGCTCACTCCCATTCAGACACCTAATTAAGGGGCAGATTTTTCCAAAGGACCCAGAACCTGGCAGCTCCTGTCGTTACAGTTATGGCCAGATTTGGTGCTGAGCTGTTTTGAAACTCAATTGTTCTAGTGTAGACACTCCCCTTACATTTGTTCCTAGTTGTGTTTCACTGTAGGCTGCAACACTCTGTTACTCAACAGTATGCTAGAATTTACAGTCCTGTTAGTTAAGAGGTATGGCTACACTGCACACTCCTTTTGGTGTAAAGTACATACACTACCCTTCCTCCCCTCACCCCTCCCCAGCAAAAGTATAAATAGCAGTGTAGATGGTGAGGCACTGCTTAGGTGAAAAGAGAAAAGACACGCCTGAACCCTGTGGGTATGTACCCAGGTATGTCTCCTACACAGCTCTCTACATGACCATGCATTGCCTTCCCTGTCTACACTGCTCTCTTTAGCAGCGAAGTTTCCTGCTGCCTCCCCAATGCTGGAGCTTTTCCCCACTTCAAGGAGCAGGGTAAGTCTCTGGGGAAGGAAGGCAGTAAGGAATGCCTCCGGAAATTCCCCTCTGCCAAGCCTTTCTCCGCTACCTCCCCTTACCAGAGCCTTTCAGTGATGCATGTAGCTACACAACATAGTGTAGACGCATGTTTCACATGTGTAGCTACACATACCCGACACACCACCACAAGAGGTGTGCAGTTTAGACATAGCCAAAAGGTGTTAAAACAGGACTGCTACTTAAAGGGAGGCAGCCAGCTGGAGAGTGGGTGGAAAGGGCCAGTTTGTTCAGAATCATTTTGTGTTAGTTTCTAAATGGATGTGAAATACCTGCTTGGATTGCCAAGCACAAGCCAAATGGTCGGCCAGGGTCATGTGAAGTATTGCCAACTCCTAGCATTCAAAGTCCCTAAGTCTGACCCCAGAAGTCATGAGGCTGGCTTAAAAATCTTTAAATTTAAAAAATAATAATAAAATGTGGATTCTTTTTATTTGACTTCTTGGTTTATAAGCTTCCTGTCAGACTCAGGTCACGGTTTCAGGCTTTTCTCCACAACCAGGAGGGCCAGCAACTTCCTCTTTTTAGAACAATGAAAGCTGAGATGCTGGATGCAGGAGCTGGGGCTTTCAGAACCCTGTAGGTATTAGGGGCTGGTGATAAAATTGCAAGGGTGAGTGGCAAGGCTGCATGTGAGCTACAGTGATGGAGTGCTATTACCTTCTTAGCAGTGTACAGGCATATTGGCATGGTACAGCTAGCTGTGTGTCAGCATCCACAGGACATATGTATATGTGTGCAGGTCTGATGGTCAGCTGTGGACATGCACTTCACAAAATTTGGGTCCAGATTACAAACACCTCAAAGTTTAGGGTGTTTGAATCCAGGGTTTTAATTCAGCCCTCTGGAACAATGGGGGTCATTTCTGGAATTAGGGCCCAGATCTGGGTTCAGATATCAAACTCCCTCAAAGTTGGGAGTGTTTTGCATTGGACTCATCGTTAATACACACACTTTCTGTGTATACCTGTAATGTGCCCAGCCTAATAAGCTCACAAACAAAATTCATACCCTGCAAAAAGAAACCTCAAAATACAGGCTCTTCACAGGGCTTCCAAGTGCCACCAAACTTTCCTTGGGGCTCAGGTCAAGAGAAACGTGCAGTAGCTGAGCAAGCACAGAACTTATCTCCTGCAAGCAGAGGGAATGAAGTGTGAGATCTCAGAGCCACATTCAGCGGGATGGTGGGGAGACAAGCAGGCTGGGACTGCACAGAGCAAAGATGTTGTGTTCCTGTTGCATGCTGAACAGAAGTGGAGGGAACTGGATTCACAACTGAAATTGTTTAACTAACCTTTAGGATGCTAATATACAGCTCTCCAAATCTATCTTTACTTTTATATACTTAACATACTAAGCAGGTTGTTTCTCTGACCTGTGGTTTGGAATCAAGGTGGGTTTTCAATGCAGTTTGGTACTTCAAACCCAACCCACTCAGCTGGAAACCTGCAGACATGAAATTCTGGAGACAGCATAACAGTGCAAAGGAAGTGTCAAGGTTCCTTCCCCACTCTGAACTCTAGGGTACAGACCTGTATGAAATCCCCCTAAGCTTATTTTTACCAGCTTAGGTTAAAACTTCCCCAAGGTACAAACTATTTTACCTTTTGCCCTTGGACTTTATTGCTGCCACCACCAAGCGTCTAACAAATATATAAGAGGGAAAGAGCCCACTTGGAAATGTCTTTCCCCAAAAAATCCTCCCCAAACCCTACACCCCCTTTCCTGGGGAAGGCTTGGTAAAAATCCTCACCAATTTGCATAGGTGAACACAGACCCAAACTCTTGGATCTTAAGAACAAGGAAAAAGCAATCAGGTTCTTAAAAGAAGAATTTTAATTGAAGAAAAAAAGTAAAAGAATCACCTCTGTAAAGTCAGGATGGTAAATACCTTACAGGGTAATCAGACTCAAAACATAGAGAATCCCTCTAGGCAAAACCTTAAGTTACAAAAAGACACAAAAACAGGAATATACATTCCATTCAGCACAACTTATTTTATCAGCCATTTAAACAAAACAGAATCTAACGCATATCTAGCTAGATTACTTACTAAATTCTAAGATCCCATTCCTTTTCTGTTCCTGGCAAAAGCATCACACAGACAGAGAGAACCTTTGTTTCTCCCCCCCTCCAGCTTTGAAGGTATATTGTCTCCTCATTGGTCATTTTGGTTAGGTGCCAGCGAGGTTATCCTAGCTTCTTAACCCTTTACAGGTGAAAGGGTTTTTCCTCTGGCCAGGAGGGACTTTAAAGGTGTTTACCCTTCTCTTTATATTTATGACAGGAAGCATTTAGCCAAAACACTTGTCTGGCAAATTTTGCTCCTGGATTATCATTCTGATTCTCTAGCAGAAGTTCTGTCAACGCTGCCACTGCTTTAGGGTAACTTTTGTCACCTACTTTTCAGTCTGACAAGCATGCGACTAATGAGTTGTAACATATTTACAATGAGAAAAGTGGCTATAGAATCACTGACATGTCGGGCTGGAAGGGAGCTAGAGAGGTTATTGAGTCCAGCCTCCTGCGCTGAGGCAGGACCAAGGAAACCTAGACCAGCCCTGACATGTGCAAGACCATTTGTGATTTTTTTGGTTCAAAAGTTGTGGCCACCATTTGTCACAATTATAGTTTTGGTGCTGGGCCAAATTTGAGGGTGCCTGGTCACAGTGCCACTCCCTCAAGGTTGGCCCAGCTGCCCCTCTGTCCTGATGCAGAGGTGACCAGGCCAAATTTGAGTGGGTGGCATAGCAGCCCGGTGAGTGAGTGGCATGGCAACCTGGCACAGGGTTCATAGCGCCACTCAGATTTGCAGTAACTTTAAAAAGTTGCTGTGTGGGTTAAAGTTGCAGTTTCCACAACAAAATCCTGGCTCATGATTTCCTTACCGCCTTAGTTATGTGCCATAGGATACAAGGAAACTTTGCTGTCCTGCAACCTGAGGGAGCCCATCTCCTCTTTCCCCCTAGGTGGCCACAGCCCATTTTATGGATCCGCTGGGTAATAATCCTTTTCTTGCTGTGTCTGCATGTCCTTGTGACGCTGACCCGCAGACACGTATGTTCACACATGGTGCATATACATGCATGCACACAGATCCTCTCTCCAGACACACATGCACACCAGACAACCATTTAAGCAAAGATAGCTATATTCTAGCTGGGTTTCAAAGACGTGGGTCTTAATAAAAATAAAGGATCCATGAGGTTCTAAATCTATAAGGCTCTAGATTCAGACTTGGAGTTTCCCCTCATCCGGCTCCTGATTCTGGTGTAAATCAGGACAAACTCCATGATGTCAGCAGAGTTACACAGATAAGAAATTGATGTAAGAGGAGACATGGGTCTCAAGTATTTAATAAAACACCACTTTGGCTGAAACTCATCTCATCAGCCTAAGGATCATAACGTGGTAAATACTCAAGGTGAAATCCTGGCCCCGGTAGAGTCAATAAGAGTTTTGCCAAGCTTCATCCAAGCTACTGCAGAACGCAAAACAAGAGAATGTTTAATCATATGATTCTCCCAAGCAGTCTGCTCTTGGCTCTCTTCAGCACAAGTTACTCGGCTCTGTGTTTCCTAATTAACCAGCATTCCCTGTCCTCTCTCTCTATGCCTGTTGTCTACCCAGCTGCCTCTGTTCCACCCCAGAGGTGGCTGCAGGGCAGTGATGGTTATAATGATTCCTGTATCTAGAGTGTGGAAAGTGCCTTGGCATCCTTTGGAATGAAATCAAAGTTCCCCTGAGGCCAGGTCTACAGTACAGACCTAGATCAGTATAACTACATCGCTCTGGGGTGTGAAAAATCCATACCCTTGAGTGATATAATTATACCAACCTAAGCCCCCATGCAGATAGTGCTATGTCGGCGGGAGAGCTTCTCCTGCTGATATAGCTACCATCTCTCAGGGAGGTGGATTAACTATGCTGATGGGATAGAGCTCTATCCCATCGGCGTAGAGCATCTTCATTAAAGCAATACAGCAGTGCTTTAAGTGTAGACGTGCCCTGAGCTCATTGGGCTGACATGGTTAAAGCACATTAGTTTCACAATCCAGCATCATGTCCAATTCCCTATGACTGCCTTAACCCAAAGGATCAGGTACCTATTTTGCAGCTGGATGAACTGGGGTGGGAGGCCTTTCAGTGTGAGCTTGAGTGAGATTAAATGCATGTAAGACATTATTCATTGTATCATTATTGTGGTGGCTCTGCACCCCACACCCCCTAGGGTGCCAGTAACATGCCCTGCATCTCAGAGGCAAGCACTGTAGGTACTTCAGCAGCTAGACCTTGTAGGCACCAGCGCTGGTGGATCCCAATAACCGCTCAGACACAGCCAAGGGAAAGGTTTTTACTAGAGTTGGCCAGAAAGGGAAAGTTGCAAATATCCTAGATACACAGAGGCTTAACAGTTACAGTTCAAAGTAAGCAGCAGTGTTTCCAGTTTGGATCTCTGGGGCAACCCCGTTGGGGTCAGGACTCTTCAGGCCCAGTATGTGGGCTACCCTCTCCAGTCCCATCTCCAGCAAGCAAAGTAAAGCATTTGGGGGTTTCCCAGCCAGGCTCAGTCAGTGTCTCTCATTGGAGCCCCTTTGCGCTGGCCCCCTGCCCAGCTGTTACTGCTCCCCCATAAGGCATACACAGACCTGTGTAATGCCCACAGACCCTGGTCGTCAGCAGGTCGGATCGAACCTGGGACCTCTGGAGCTTACTGAGCCTCTACTGCATGAGCTAAAAGTCAACTGGCTGTTAGCTAAGGCTGCATGTCAGACTCATTAGTTGCTCACTAAGTGGTCTTGGTGCCACTAGAGGGGACAGTTACACCTGCACCCAGCTTTGATGTCCAGCACTCACAGCCTGTTCCACATGTGGCTCTGGCCACAGCTCCAGGGGATTCCCTGTTGCCATGTGGCTCCCACTCTCAGAGCCTGGCCACCTTCTGGCTCAGGACCTTGCCTGACCAGGGAAGTGCAGTGGGGAAGCAGCTGATGGGAGCTGTAGCCCACTGCTTTGCAGACCCATCACAGTTATTATTATCATCCATCCTGGCACACTGCAGTGAAGAACTCAGTGGCAGGATTTAAAATCCGTGTCTTATTGCTCTTGCCTTTCTATTGTTTAGGATCAGCTACTCCCTCCCGGACAATGGAGCTGGATGAACCTAGCTGGGCTGGCACAAAACCACAGCTGTGGATGAAGATCTGGCTGGTTAGACCTTTGCAATTGTTTTATTCTCTCTCCTACCCCACGAGGGGCCTGATGCCTTTGCCATTCATGTCACTGGCCAAACTCCCCATGGACGCAGGACTGGACCCTGAAACTGCACACTGGCATCAGCATGTTCCTTATAGAAATGAGCCAGAGTTCTCCCAGTTTGGAACCACATTTTGGCCACAAAAATGTTCAGGGTGGTTTTGATCTGGAGTTTGATTTGGGCCATAAGGAAGCCCAAACCTCCCCAGAATGAGACATGCGTTCAGACTGGGGGCATTGGCTCAGAGTGGGCCCATCTATTTGCTGGCTACTCAGGAAAGAAACAGCATCCCCCACCCCACTCCTCCAGAGGTAGTTCCAAGGGGGAGTCTACTGCTAGCAGCCCCCTTCATTGAACTTTCTACAGGGGGTGCCTGGCACAGGCAGGGCCAGTGGGATGACCTGCTCCCACAAAACTAACTGCCACTAAGGAAACAAACTGGCATAGTAAAAGAAAAGCACTAAATTGAAAAGGCTGTAGTATAGTCTGGGCAAATCATCTCCTAAATCAAAAGCAGTCGGAGGGGTTTGAAAAGGCTGGTGGTAATGATATCGCTTAGCAGCTAAGTGCTTTCTCTTTCATTGTATTTTAAGTCAATTCAAATAAGATCATTTCAGCAATAACAATAATATCAAAGGTTTCAGAGTAGCAGCCGTGTTAGTCTGTATTCGCAAAAAGAAAAGGAGTACTTGTGGCACCTTAGAGACTAACAAATTTATTAGAGCATAAGCTTTCGTGAGCTACAGCTCACTTCATCGGATGCATTTGGTGGAAAAAACAGAGGAGAGATTTATATACACACACACAGAGAACATGAAACAATGGGTTTATCATACACACTGTAAGGAGAGTGATCACTTAAGATAAGCCATCACCAACAGCAGGGGGGGGAAAGGAGGAAAACCTTTCATGGTGACAAGCAGGTAGGCTAATTCCAGCAGTTAACAAGAATATCAGAGGAACAGTGGGGGTTGGGGTGGGAGGGAGAAATACCATGGGGAAATAGTTTTACTTTGTGTAATGACTCATCCATTCCCAGTCTCTATTCAAGCCTAAGTTAATTGTATCCAGTTTGCAAATTAATTCCAATTCAGCAGTCTCTCCTTGGAGTCTGTTTTTGAAGCTTTTTTGTTGAAGGATAGCCACTCTTAGGTCTGTGATCGAGTGACCAGAGAGATTGAAGTGTTCTCCAACTGGTTTTTGAATGTTATAATTCTTGACGTCTGATTTGTGTCCATTCATTCTTTTACGTAGAGACTGTCCAGTTTGGCCAATGTACATGGCAGAGGGGCATTGCTGGCACATGATGGCATATATCACATTGGTAGATGTGCAGATGAACGAGCCTCTGATAGTATGGCTGATGTGATTAGGCCCTATGATGGTATCCCCTGAATAGATATGTGGACAGAGTTGGCAACGGGCTTTGTTGCAAGGATAGGTTCCTGGGTT
Organism: Dermochelys coriacea; assembly: GCF_009764565.3. NCBI lineage: Eukaryota > Metazoa > Chordata > Testudines > Dermochelyidae > Dermochelys > Dermochelys coriacea. The sequence goes on along the minus strand of NC_050086.2, from coordinate 13,024,152 downwards.
AGTGGTTCTGTTGTGTGGTGTGTGGTTGCTGGTGAGTATTTGCTTCAGATTGGGGGGCTGTCTGTAAGCAAGGACTGGTCTGTCTCCCAAGATCTGAGAGAGTGATGGCTCGTCCTTCAGGATAGGTTGTAGATCCTTGATGATGCGTTGGAGAGGTTTTAGTTGGGGGCTGAAGGTGATGGCTAGTGGCGTTCTGTTGTTTTCTTTGTTGGGCCTGTCCTGTAGTAGGTGACTTCTGGGTACTCTTCTGGCTCTGTCAATCTGTTTCTTCACTTCAGCAGGTGGGTATTGTAGTTGTAGGAATGCATGATAGAGATCTTGTAGGTGTTTGTCTCTGTCTGAGGGGTTGGAGCAAATGCGGTTATATCGTAGCGCTTGGCTGTAGACAATGGATCGAGTGGTATGATCTGGATGAAAGCTAGAGGCATGTAGGTAGGAATAGCGGTCAGTAGGTTTCCGATATAGGGTGGTGTTTATGTGACCATCGCTTATTAGCACCGTAGTGTCCAGGAAGTGGATCTCTTGTGTGGACTGGTCAAGGCTGAGGTTGATGGTGGGATGGAAATTGTTGAAATCATGGTGGAATTCCTCAAGAGCTTCTTTTCCATGGGTCCAGATGATGAAGATGTCATCAATGTAGCGCAAGTAGAGTAGGGGCATTAGGGGACGAGAGCTGAGGAAGCGTTGTTCTAAGTCAGCCATAAAAATGTTGGCATACTGTGGGGCCATGCGGGTACTCATCGCAGTGCCACTGATTTGAAGGTATACATTGTCACCAAATGTGAAATAGTTATGGGTCAGGACAAAGTCACAAAGTTCTGCCACCAGGTTAGCCGTGACAGTATCGGGGATACTGTTCCTGACGGCTTGTAGTCCATCTTTGTGTGGAATGTTGGTGCAGAGGCTTCTACATCCATAGTGGCTAGGATGGTGTTTTTAGGAAGATCACCAATGGACTGTAGTTTCCTCAGGAAATCGGTGGTGTCTCGAAGATAGCTGGGAGTGCTGGTAACGAAGGGCCTGAGGAGGGAGTCTACATAGCCAGACAATCCTGCTGTCAGGGTGCCAATGCCTGAGATGATGGGGCGTCCAGGATTTCCAGGTTTATGGATCTTGGGTAGCAGATAGAATACCCCAGGTCGGGGCTCCAGGGGTGTGTCTGTGTGGATTTGTTCTTGTGCTTTTTCAGGGAGTTTCTTGAGCAAATGCTGTAGTTTCTTTTGGTAACTCTCAGTGGGATCAGAGGGTAATGGCTTGTAGAAAGTGGTGTTGGAGAGCTGCCTAGTAGCCTCTTGTTCATACTCCAACCTATTCATGATGACGACAGCACCTCCTTTGTCAGCCTTTTTGATTATGATGTCAGAGTTGTTTCTGAGGCTGTGGATGGCACTGTGTTCTGCATGGCTGAGGTTATGGGGTAAGCGATGCTGCTTTTCCACAATTTCAGCTCGTGCACGTCGGCGGAAGCAGTCTATGTAGAAATCCAGGTTGCTGTTTCGACCTTCAGGAGGAGTCCACCCAGAATCCTTCTTTTTGTAGTGTTGGCAGGAAGGTCTCTGTGGGTTAATATGTTGGTCAGAGGTGTGTTGGAAATATTCCTTGAGTCTGAGACGTCGAAAATAGGATTCTAGGTCACCACAGAACTGTAAAAAGAGAAGATAACACTCTGGGAAAGCAGATGCTGCAGGGATGGAGGTTTGGGATAGGGAGGGTCTCACGTTGGTTCGCAGAGTGAGCTAACCTTTAAAGGGTTTGGGGTTCAGTTGTACCCTGTGCCAGGCTCAGCTCACCTTCCCAGGTGAAGGAAGTGCCAGGGTCACGTGGTAGAAGACTGGGACTCAGAGCCAAGCCTGCTGGGATATAAAGGGCAGGCTGAGTGCAGGGAGGTTCTCCTTGGTTCCTAGGCTGGGGGCCTGAGTGCAGTCCTGCTGGGAGCCAGTCTATTGGGGGACAGCTCCAGCAGAAGGGAGTAGAGGAACTTGCCTTACCTCCCAGGCAGGGGACTGGAGAGTGAGACCTGCAGGAAGTAGATAGGTTCCTGCAGGAGACTCTGGGGCAAGGGAAAGGATTTGGATTGTAGGTGGAATTTATGTTAAACTGTCTTATTTGGGAGAAATAAAAGTCGAGCCCTAAAGAAAAGGGTCTGGAATCATAAGGGCACTGAGTATTTTGATGCACTGGCTGGCAAGCTGGCCCACTGGCTTACACTGCTTTATCAGTTTGAAGCCGGCACCAGTCAGAAGTAATTGAAAGCTGTTACCATCTGCTGCGAAATGGCCTAGGTGATAGGAGTTGGTGGCCCTTGCTCCTAGTGAACAGATGTTCTATCACAAGCCCACTCCAAACTGCCATTTAATATTATAATGAGGGGTTGCAACAGAGGTCAGGGCCCCCCGTTGTACTAGGTGCTGATCAAACCCACAGTCAGAGATAGCCGCTGCCCCAAACAGGGTGCAATTTAAAGAGCTAAGACAAGCAAAGGGTGGGAGGGGAAACGGAGACTGAAAGTGACTTGGCCAAGGTCACACAGCTGCTCAGTGGCCATGGCGAGAAGGAAACTGGGAAAGAAGAGAAGAAATGCATCCACATATCCTCCTGTCATCACCTGGTTTGGGGGTGAGGATGGGGTTACTTACTTTAATTGATTAGGAAACTGTCCCTACCTTTTATTTTGTCCATCAAAGCACACAGGCCCCTCTATAGCCCATAGATGGGTAGTATCTTCCGAAAGCTAGCTCACATTTCAGAATCCAGTGCCATCAAAGATATAAAGAAAAACACTTTGCTTCTCTCATGTGTCTATGCACCTCATTGCACCAATTTTTCATCCAAACCCCTGCAATGGCACAGTAGGAGATCATTCCTAGGGCACCTCTAAAATAGCTGATCTCTGCCCCTGCAGTAATTTGATTCCACGCAGCCCCATCCATCGTGGGAACCAGGCAAAATCTTTTATTTGGATGGTATTTCTTAAGCCTTGCTATCAATTTTAAGATGTTCCCTCCCTTTTTAACAAAAATACTCAGCTCTTCTCTCGTATCTTCTAGCTGAGGATCCCAACACACTTTACAAACATGAAGTAAACCACATAACACTCCTGTGAGGCAGGTAAATCTTATTACACCAATTTTACAGCTAGGGAAACTGTGGCCCAGAAAGGGGAGATGACTTGGCTAAGGTCACACCATAAATTAGTAACAGAGCAGAACCCAGATCACCTGTGCTCTAACCACCAGACACCCCTTCCTCCCACGCAGCTGGTGGTATCAAACACTGGTATACAGACCAGTGCTGGTACTTCAGGTCTGGCCAGATTTGCTGATAATTGACTGGTTCTTTGCAATCCCACTAGGCCCAAAACTGGAGGTCTTATTCAGTTTCTAATTAGTTTATACTCAGACAAAACTCCCACTAAAGAGAAGTTTGCCCAAGGAAACTGACTGATTTTTGAGTCCAATGATCTGCTCTCCCAATAGTTGCTGGGGTGCTTCCCATTCAGTTGATGTGGATTTTAACCCACTATGCATCTTGAGCAGCTCGCATCCAATGAAGTGATCTGAAGCTCACAAAAGCTTATGCTCAAATAAATTTGTTAGTCTCTACGGTGCCACAAGTACTCCTTTTCTTTTTGTGAATACAGACTACCAAGGCTGCTACTCTGAAATCAGTTTGTGTAACCTGGTGGGCTCTGGGATTGGAATGCACGCAAATGAATAACAGGCAAATAGCAACTACACACTGGAATCTCTAGAAGGTGGACTCTGAATTCAGCATTAAGCAAGGATGTTGTTGGATGCACAGAAATGGACCAGGACAAAGGGGTAACAAGTTGCAGGGGGGTCTTGTTTTCAGGGAAGCGGGTCGGGGACAACTGGGGAGAGGAACAAAGCCAAGAAAGCTATTGGCCTGGAAAGGGCATAAGGAGGTTTCTGGCTGGTACAAATGAGCTGACATGGTTGCCTGAAAACCCAGAGCTTGGAGGAACAGAATTGAGAGCAATCAGAAAAGTCTCAAAGGGAAATTGACCATTGGGAGACTTGGCTTGTCGAGGTAATTGATCTGCTACCTTTCCAGCCAATGTTTTACTGGGGGATCATACTTTTTCAAAGTCCGGAGCAGCCATGCTCCAGATCTTTCCTGGCTTTTTCATTTTTTAATTGGATAGTGCCAAGAAATCCTCCTTCATTTCCTCAGCTCCTTTTTCATTTCCTCTCCAGTATTCTGCCAGGCAGGAAATGTTTACACTATCCCAGAGGTGCTGCAACAGCAAAAATGGTCACCTTGTATTCCCTGCTGAGCTCCCCAGGTCTTACAGTCTACGCCAAATTATTTTGCCTGCAGTTTGCCTTATTTACTTGCAGCCTGATCTGAGAGAAGGAGGAGGGAGAAGGCTGATGATTTACTGACTTGTTTCTACAGTTTAGTCTGGAAGCCAAATCTATACATGAAATAAGACATTATTTTTAAAAATGCTATTTGTTCTGTTGTGACAAGCTGATCTGTAAATAAGACATTCTAGTGTCCCTGTGGGTTGTTTTGTTTTATTCTTTTTGGTTTTTTTCCTCCTATATAATTGCTTATAGTTATAAGAGTAAATGAGATCTTTCCCTAGAGAGATTTATGTAAAACGCTGAATTAAATTACTGTTAGCACTTCTTATTGCACTTGTGTCAAGCATCTATTGTTTTAAATAAGCATCTGATTAACATTCGTATGCAGCATTTCCTACATACAAGCCACACTTGTTAGCAGCAAACCTAGTTTTTCCTTGTTAAGAGCCAAATTCAGTGTGGTACTGAGCGCCCTCAGCTCTGGAAGTTATTGATGTCTTATCATTATCGTTGCCTCTCGGGATCTGGCCCTAAGAAAGTTTTGCTGCTACATGAAATAGATTTAGGAACATGAAAATGGCTTGTGTTGATGTACTTATATTAATGCAAAGAAGCGCATTGATGTTTCATTTATTAAATAAGCCAGGAAATTAATCAATTAAAGATTTCAACAGCAACAATAGCTCATCCGCACTGCAAATCCAAGGCTAATCCTGCAGTCCTTGCTCAGGCAAAATTCCCATTGATTTCAACTAGTGTGTATGAATGAGGATGGCAGGATTGGCCTGATTTCAAAGTTGCTGAACACAGACAACTTCCACTGACTTTAGTGGGACCTATGAGTGGTCAGCATGTGCAAAACTGAGGCCATAAAGTTACTCTTCAGAACCCAGTCCTACCAAAACTTACTAGTGCTTAGCATCATGAGTTATCCCACTGAAACCAAGGAAACTACAGGCCTGTCTACACTAGGAAATTTGCACTAGCATAGCTATGCCAATGTAACTAGATAATTTGAATTAGTGGAGTTTATACTGATGTGGCAAGGTAATTTACCAAAATAAATTGCACCAGTTCAGCATATTTATATTGTGGAGGAGAGGGGGAATTTCCAGTGGTGTAGCAAAACCTTTGCAAATGTCCTTAATATAAACAGTCCCATGATTTTAATGTCTTTCTTACATCCCCAGCTGCTGGAATCATGTTATTGCATGACAATCTCCCAAAAGGCTGAAAAACCAGAAGGGCCGGTAAAGAGAACCCAATATTTATTTATTTTAAAACAATGAATTTTTCTTTAGGTCTGGACTCCTCATTTTTGAACATTTGGGGTTGGTAATATTGGCTGTGCTACATGCAATTGCCAGCACTAGACTCAATAGTAAGTAATTGCAGCAATCATCCCTACACAGAAAAGTAGGAACAGGAGATGATGGTGCAACACAGCATTTCCCTTCCTCCAGGCTTTTAGTACAGGGGAGAAAAAACAGGAAAGCAGCCCAGAGCAATCCCATTTCAGAGCTTACAGGGGAGCTGTCAGGAAGGCTCAGAGATTCTTTGCACCAAACAGTGTGTGCTTAACTTACAGTGCCTGGAGGGGCACAGCCTTGCACCCCACTGGGGTTGGGGGCTGCTCTCTTAGGTTTTAGCCCCAGGGAATCTCTGCTTTCTGCCCATCCACACCCTTAGGTGCCCCACAATTCCCAGCCTGGGCCCTGCACCCTGGAGGCAACATCCCCTCTCAGCAGGGCTGGGGGAAGTCCCCATTTCAGGTCCCCTTGAGAAGGGAGGGGGCCCTGGCAGCACCAAGAACCGAATCACTCAGGGACTTTCCATGGGGGGAGGGGCGGGGTCTCCCACGCAGTGGGCGGGACTAAACGGGGCGAGGGGTGGGGGGGACTCCCGAGCAGTGGGCGGGGCTAGCTGGAGCGAGGGGCGGGGTCTCCTGGGCCGTGGGCGGGGCTAGCTGGAGCGAGGGGCGGGGTCTCCTGGGCCGTGGGCGGGGCTCCCCGCAGTGACGCGCATGGCAGTGGCCGCCTGGCCTCGCTGGTGTCCCAGCGGCTGCGGGATGCGGCTGGCGGAGGGGCTGGGGATGGTCTGCGGGGCCCGGCCCCTCCTGGGCACCTTCCTGCGCCCCCGGGCAGCTGTGGCGGCCGCCCCGGCCCGCTCCCAGGCGCTGGTCTATGCGCAGCACGGGGAGCCGGCTCGGGTTCTACAGTAAGGGGGAGCTCCCGGGTTGGGGGGCGGGGCTGGAGGTGGGCGGACAGGGGGCAGAGAGGGATCCTAGGCTGGGGGGCAGGGCCGGAGGAGACGGGCAGGTAGGGTGTAGAGGGGGACTCTCAGGCTGGGGGGCAGGGCTGGAGGAGGGAGGTGGGGGGCAGTTATGGGGGTCCTATGCTGGGGGGCAGGGGTACAGCAGGGCCGGAGGAGATGTGCAGGGGGGCGGGTAGGGTGTAGAGGGGGACTCTCAGGCTGGGGGGCAGGGCTGGAGGAGGGAGGTGGGGGGCAGTTACGGGGGTCCTATGCTGGGGGGCAGGGGTACAGCAGGGCCGGAGGAGATGTGCAGGGGGGCGGGTAGGGTGTAGAGGGGGACTCTCAGGCTGGGGGGCAGGGCTGGAGGAGGGAGGTGGGGGGCAGTTATGGGGGTCCTATGCTGGGGGGCAGGGGTACAGCAGGGCCGGAGGAGATGTGCAGGGGGGCGGGTAGGGTGTAGAGGGGGACTCTCAGGCTGGGGGGCAGGGCTGGAGGAGGGAGGTGGGGGGCAGTTACGGGGGTCCTATGCTGGGGGGCAGGGGTACAGCAGGGCCGGAGGAGATGTGCAGGGGGGCGGGTAGGGTGTAGAGGGGGACTCTCAGGCTGGGGGGCAGGGCTGGAGGAGGGAGGTGGGGGGCAGTTATGGGGGTCCTATGCTGGGGGGCAGGGGTACAGCAGGGCCGGAGGAGATGTGCAGGGGGGTGGGTAGGGTGTAGAGGGGGACTCTCAGGCTGGGGGGCAGGGCTGGAGAAGGGAGGTGGGGGGCGGGTAGGGGGGTCTGAGGCTGGGGGGCAGGAGTAGAGCAGGGCTGGAGGAGGTGTGTGGGAAGACAGGCGGGTGGGTAGGGGGAGATCCTGGGCTGGGGGGATATTTAGCAGAACGGCGGGTTTGGCAGTATGGGCTGGTCTCCTGTGTTTCCCCTGTAGAGTGTGTGGGGGGGGGGCTTAGGAGGAAGGGTCCTCATTGAGCACCAGTGCCCCGCTGCATGGCCCCATTGCCCTGGCAGAAGAGGGTGCAGTAGGAGACCTGCTGATTAATGCCATGGCTGCCCCTGTTGCACTCCCAGCTGGGGTGTGATGGTGCCAGGGCCACTTCAAATGCTTTGTACCAAGCCTCCTCCGGAACATGAAGTTTCCAGGATGTGCACATGCTAGTTCCTCAAATCCCTTCCTGTCCCCTGATCCAAATGATGAGTAGGTTGGATCTCAGTGTTAAGAGATGGGAAAGGCCTGTGGTACTGGGGAGCCTGTGTAGGAAAGTAGGACCAGAGACCCATCTCACTTATGCTGCTGTGAATGTGAGGTAACCCCAGTGACTTCACTGATTTCTCCAGGATGAGTCCAGTGTAACTGAGACTGGGATCTGGCCTGCTGCTCTTGTGGCTGACATTTGGCACGGTTCCCCTCTGGAAATCTGGGAGATGTTGAGTGCACTGGCTTGAGGAGGAAGTTGAAACTCTTGACTTCTATAGCCAGGTGATCTTGATCACTCACACTATTACTGTATTTTCTGTAATAGACACGTTACCACCTCCAATGTTGTCAGGATTAAGTAAAGACGTGCTATTAGGTCCAAATTGAAAAAAATTACAGATTTTGATAGAGTACCCTTGGTATAGTTTTTCTGAAACTTTTTTGTAAGTTTCTTTAAAGAAATGTAACATGGGGCTTTTTTGCTCTCCTATTTATGTTTGTAAGGGTCAGCAGTAGTGAAACAGATTGGCTATACCAGTGGTTTTCAACATTTTTTAATTTGCATACCCCTAAAAATTTTCAAATGGAGATGTGGATCCCTTTGGAAATCTTAGACATAGTCTGCAGACCTCCAGGGGTCCGCAGACCACAGGTTGAAAACCACAGTTCTATGTTAAAAACAGCCTTTTATAGACCCCTTAGACATAGTGTGTGGACTCCCAGGGGTCAGCAGAACACAGATTAAAAACCACTGGGCTATACAAATGAAACAGACCATACACAAAGTGCTGCCAAATGCCTAAAGTAAACCAACTGGAGAAAAAAGAGAGAAATCATTACTAGCTTTCCATTGCCGTGATTTTAGGTGGTGTTTGTTAATGCAACATTTTTAGGCGGATGTAATTTTTTTCAGGGTGACTGCAAACTTTAGTGACACAATCGCTGCATTGTCAATATTTGTGTAAGTCTCACAAGGCACTGGTGGCTCATCTGATTCATTTTAAAAACTCCTAGACCTTTCACACTTGGCTGGGGAATCCTTATTTCCCACAGTTAAGCATTTGGTGGAGTTGGATGATGTGTAGCTGAAGTTATGGATTGGGTATTAATTCTTGTCATATCTTTAACTGAGTGAGGCTAGTAATATATTACTGAGTCAGTTGGAAATATAAACTAAAAACGTACTTGTAGTATAAGCCAACTGCCAAATCATATAATTGATTTTCACTGGGAGTTTATTCCACCCTCCGAGAGTCCCACTTTTTAATAAAAACGAGGCGAGGAGTCCTGTGGCACCTTAAAGACTAACAGATTTATTTGGGCATAAGCTTTCTTGATGCATCTGAAGAAGTGGAGCTTTTTACCCACAAAAGCTTATGCCCAAACAAATCTAATGCCCAAATTAGTTTTTGAGGTGCCACCGAACTCCTCGTTGTTTTTGTGGCTACAGACCAACGTGGCTACCCCCTGATACTTGGCACCACTTTTTAATGTTATATTTTGGTCTAGCAAGAGTTATAACTCCATTTGAAGATGTTGGTATTTGTGCTGGTTTTAGTTTGATTTTATTATTGATGATTTTGAACAGCATGTGCATACTGGCAACTGTACAGCTTTTTAAATTATGACTTTGTTTTTTCTCTATATTTCTATGGGGAATTCAAAATGTGGGCAATGTGAAGGAATCGGCACTCCTACGTCTAGTTATGTATTATCTCCAGTCCACAAACTGAGCACTTGCCCCAGTGAAAGAGAGAGCAGACTCTGTGTCCCAGTTGTATTTCATAACAGTCCATGGCTGTACACATACAAACCAGTTGTCATATGATTACACATGAACAAGTTAGCCAATGAATGATGCCAATAGCCAGTGGGGGGAACTAAAGCAGGTCCAACATATTCCATCCAGTAGAGAGCAGTTATATCCGGTATTTTAATCTTACTGCTCCTTCTCACCTAGTGTGAACATACGACTCAATCTGTCACAGTGGATGGTATACATGTTTGATTCAGTTTTTGGCTGACACATACATCTTAATGAGTGGTCCTGTCTCTACTTCAAATGGGAGAGGGAAGCAGTTTAAAAAACGTATCTTTGCAAGGTTTTTATCTGATCTTTATGACCCCACGGGCTGCCCCCTGGTTCCAGCAATGTCCTCTCCTGTAGCCTTTGCTGAAGGTCCCAGACTCCCAACAGCAATGGAAAATACTGGGAGAAGGAGGTGCTTGGACATCATCCCCACCTCCAAAATGACTGATGCTGTGAGCACATGGCATGAATGCAGGGGTGGAGTTGGTGTAAGGGCTTGTCTACACTACAAATGCTTTGGCTGGCATAGCTATGCTGGCGACGCCTGCTAGTAGAGATGCAGTTTACACTGACTCAAGGAGTTCTCTTGCCACTAAAGGAGTTCCCTTGCCAGCATAGTTAAATCACCTCTGCAAACAACATAAGCTATGACAGCACAAGGGCTCCTTTGCTAGGATAACTGTATGTACATTAGGCTTTTGCCAGCATCACTCTGTTGGTTTTGGGGGTAGAGGGGATCTTTTCTTTCCGCATTCCTAGCTTTGCTGTCAAAACTTTGTAGTGTAGACCAAGCTTATACTTTTTAACGCTACTGAGGCTTTAAATGTTGGCATTAGGCTCTTGAGCATCAAGATTTTAATAGGCTTCCTTAAAACGCTCTATATTCTTTTTGTTGAAGGGGGAATGTTGAACACTTTAAACATGACAAGATGTTTGGATGCGCCCCTCTCCTATGACTATGGAGGAGCAGGATCAATGGCCTATGCAAGGGGTGGACAATTGGGTGTATTGTGTATAAGGTGTTTTGCTGGGAATGTACATATTACTGGGGCAAAATTACACCAGCCCATAACCAAACTACACCCATCTACATGCTGCTATCTGGACTTTGGTGCACAAATGGATCTGTGAATCTTATTGCTATGAATAATCAAACCAGGGCATACTGCCTGATTCCATACCAAATGGTTAAGCTGGTTTGGACAATGCCCCTTTTCTCTGTGAACATTCAGTGGATTTATGATATGGATAAAAGCACGCAAAACCTGCAGGGGCAGCTTGTTGAAACTGCCAGCAACTGGACACACAAGATCTTGACCCTGTCGAAGGAGGAGAGGCAGTGTTTTGGTGGTGGCTCGGATGTTGGACCATACTTCAGTGGTCAGGACTCGGTTTTGCTGTGGATTTTGTATTGTTAACTGTACTTGTGTTACGTTGCATATGGAGATAACCTATAAGTAATGTAGTAAGCCCTCCCCACCCTGCAGTGTACTAGACAACCTGGACCCAACCTTCTCTGGCCCACTGTAATGGAAATCTGAAACACTAATTGGAATAGGTGTGGTATGCCCATACGAGAGATGGTGCAGGACACTATACTACACAAGGGGCAGTGGGACAAATGGAATATCGACACCCTCCACCTTGATGCCTGGCCCTATCAGGAAACGTGTCACCATATGTCCTATGCTTTTCCAGGGATACCTGGGCAGGAGGAGCCCAAAAGAAAAAGGAAAAAAAAGGGGTGGAGTGTTAGGATATAGGTATTCAGGCCTGTCTGTAAAGGCCTATACTCTAATTAAGGTGTATTCTTATCACTTAGCTAGTTATAGAGGTATAAAAGAAAGAAAGAAAGAATCAAAAATTACTGTCTGCCAGTGTAAGTGCCTTCTCTTACTGTGACAGTCTGAGGCCCTGTGCTTAGGCTAAGGCCTTCGGCTAAGCAGCAGAAGCAGCCATAAGCTGGGAAGCGAACGGTCACATCCTCGCATCCCAAACTAGTCACATTTGAAATAAGATGCTATTGGGCTGTTAGGATACAATCCTGTCCTGATAATGCCCATCGCCTCCAGAGAAAGGGAAGTGCCTAGAAGATGTAAAAGGAAACTTAGTTTGATAGCATCCTCTCTGGCAAGAATTCACTTATCCATAGCTGGGATGTGAAATCCTCATTTCTGTATTGTTCTATCTTTGTAGTCCCCATTTCCCTGTTGTTTGTCTGTATAATCTCTGTCTGGGTCTGTGATTGTTTCGGTCTGCTGTATAATTAATTTTTGCTGGGTGTAAACTAACTAAGGTGGTGGGATATAATTGGTTAAATAATCATGTTAGGATTGGTTAGTTAAATTTCAGTAAAAGACTAGCTGACTACTAAAATCTTTCAAGTACCTAGACAGGAACTGTTTGTGTTAAGTAGATGTGACGCTAAGTCTGCTTTGTCAGATATAACACCAGTAGGTGTGATGATTCTGAACTCCCTTCCCCAAGAAGGAAAAGGAAGATAATCAAACTTTAATTTATAAGAAATTTTAAGCCATGATAACTTTCAGCTAGAATTAAAAAGAAGATGTCAAACCAGCTGCTGTATTTTCAAACCAAAACTCCTTTGACCGTAGTGAAATAAATAATCTTTTAAGTGAGAACTTGTTGCTTATTTGTAATACAGACTTTTGCTTCGAAAACTGCAAACTAGAGATTGTTTTGAGGAGAGAGGGTTAAACTTGGATGTAAAGTAAAATCTACTAAAATGTGGCCTTTGGAAGGGAAGAAATCTTTAGACAGAAAGCAAGTCCTCATCACTTAGTGACATTTTACAAAGAAAGGGCACTTTTCTCTGGTATCTTAGAGTTTGGGAATTGACTCTTTTTTTTTTTTTCCCCCCTTCTGCTTAAATGAATGAAAGTGCTTCACTTTCTTCTTGGTTGGGCTTTGCTGAGCAGCTTCAGCTCTCATTGAAGTCAACGGAGGTTGTAGGTGTCTAGCATGCCCTAAATGCCTTGAAGCTGTGATCCTTGAGAATTCTGGGTCCACTCTCATGCTCATGCCTGGCCAGAGTAAGGAGTGGGCTCATAATTTGTTCCTTCTAAGTGGTGTTGGAGAAAACATCCTAGCTTTGTGCGCTTGTACCTATATCCCTAGATGACCCAGCAGGTGTGTGTGCTGGGGACATATAGGTACGTATCCAAGGACTTTCTGTGTGGCTGGTAAGGGATTTGAGCTAGAACATGTTTCACGCCCGCTGGGTAAACACACCCTTAGACAAAGAGAGGAAAGAAGATGTACGATAGCTATCTAACAAATGTATGAAAGCTCTTTCCCTCTTTCTTGCATAAGAGTAAATCTTGCCTAATGATGATCTGTCTCTCCATTTCTCAAAATCCTGTCCTGCTTTCTGAAAGTGCCAGTGCTGCTACCATATGCAACTTCCTCCTGAAACCAAAGCAAGTGCAATGTTATCAGTAAAATATGCGACCAACATCCCCTAGATTAAGCAATGGATTTCTTACACCATTTCCTGATTAGTTAAGGCTAATGACCATTTTTCAGCTAGATGTCATAATAATGCCAGAGCTGGATGATGATAGCAGTGCTCTGCTAGTACTGTTGTAATTATCGTCTGACAGCCTTTCCATTATAAACCCATTTTTTCAAGGGAGTTATAAATTAATTGTAAAATCTTGTTCCAGACTGAATTTTAGATTAAGGGCTCACATAGGATTACTTCTCTACTGGCTTCTAATGGGATTCCTTATCTATCTAGGAACAGTGTGTAATAAGTTTAGCTAGTATGTCTACATCCCAAAATGGCTGCGTTGTATTGTGGGCGGGGCAACAGCCACAATCCTCTGCTTCTGGCACTAGCAGCTGATTTCTAGATTCTGATTTCCCAGATTTCCCCAAACCCAGTGATGCAAATAAGCGTGTGCAGCTTAACTGTGGACTTGCCAACCTGGTTTAGCATACAGGCGTGCCGGGCCTTGTTAGTTATAAACATGTCAGAATCTGGTTAGATGGCATGATTCTAGCTATGGCGTAGGTTTGTTTTGAGATGCCAGCCACTAATTTAAAAGGAAATGTGATTTGAGGTTAAATCATATGATTGAATTAATTGTGATCTTTTCCGTTATCTCCCATAGCCTTGTTATGTAAACTCTGGCAAAACACTTAACCTCTAAGAGCTTTCCCACTTGAAAATGGGATATAGTTGTCTATTTTCCAGGGATGATGTGAAGCTTAATATTTAATGGTGCTTGAAATCCTCAGAAGGAAGCTGCTATGGTGGATGTTTCCAGCTTATCTAACAAACTGGAAGGATGTGTATCATGTCCCACCTACTTTTGTAGTTGTCATATTTTCTCTTACATGGCAATATAATGGCCTTTGACTTTTATTTGAGCATAAGCTTTCGTGAGCTACAGCTCACTTCATCGGATGCATCCAATGAAGTGAGCTGTAGCTCACGAAAGCTTATGCTCAAATAAATTTGCTAGTCTCTAAGGTGCCACGGGTACTCCTTTTCTTTTTGCGAATACAGACTAACACGGCTGCTACTCTGAAACCTTTGACTTTTATGCAGACCTTTAATCTATAATGTGGGTCAGTGCCCAAGGAAACTTCAAAGAAATTAAATAGTCAAAATATTCCACTCTAAAAAGCAGCAAGGGTGCATATGCAGCAAATGTATTTTCAAAAACTTTATTTTTCCTGTTGAGAAAATGTTACCTTTAGCATAAACCATTACAAAATAGCCACATAAAAGTAAACTGCTGCTCTTTGCCATGAACCCCTCCTCCAGTACCCCAACTAAAGTACATGTCCCTGTGTAAGCATCAGATCTGATCCTGAATTCTTTGCAGTCTCCGGACTTACATTGGCTTCAGTGGGAGTTTTGCTCAAGGAAAGCTGGGACAGAAGTCCCTTTTTAAAAGACTGTTGTTTCATTATCTCCATCAAATGAGGGAAAGGAGTAGAACTGAAGCAGCAATGAGGGGGAAAAGACACAAACTGAAACATTTGCCGTTTAGCAAGGCAGGTAAAATAAACTATGTGAAAACTGCATTGTGCACATAACAGCCATCCACAGCCTCCCACAAGGGTGATAGATGCAGTGTACCAATTAACTCCAAACAGATCTGTAATTCCCAGCAGAGACCAAACAATAAAACCACTCTGAGTGGAGCACAGATGCTATGCAAGACTCCCGCTACCTTTATCCAGACCAACTTTGATATCTGTACTTACTGTGCGTGCATACATTCCCATTGACACTAATGGCTGTAAATGAGCCATTGTGTGTGTCCATGATCTGTTGATTTAAATCACTGTGATCTTACAGCTTTGAATGGAGTCATTATAGTTTCAATGGAAGAGCCTTAACAATTCTGTTGAAATAGCATCATGTCAAACATAATTCCAATAATTCTGGTCTGCGTTTGCACCAGCAGCTGCCTGGGCTCTTTTTGTATAGAAGTGAAACATACAAAGAATCTGTTAATATTAATACTAAAGCCACCTTGTCTACAAAAATTTGCCACCGTTTCCCCTCTGTAGACAAAGTTTTAAGGGTCTGACTGAACCCACAAAAACCAGGAAATTCAAAGCTGTCCCCTCTATCTGCAGCGGCTGTTGTGTGTTGCAGAATTGTATCCCTTCAGTAAATGTTTTAATTTGTGAATTAACCAAATCCTTGTGACACTATGCAGATAATAGCTTTGGGGACTGAATGATCTGCATGGTTTCCCCATGTCAGCTCTCTTCATTCCTGACCCACATAACTACCTGCAGTTCCAGCCCTAGACATCCCTATATCTCCCTTAACTCTGCCTATGTAACTCTCTTCCTGTTGACCTTAGTTGAGCTCAGCAGGCTTTGTGCAGTTCTGACTTGGGATAGTGTGGTTTGGTGAAACTAGCCTTGTGCTGGATGCCAGGAGCTCCTGTGTTCTAAAATCCTGGAGTTACCACCAGTTCCCTCCATGGCCTGGGACAAGCCACTTAACATCTATACGTCAATTTTGCCATCTGCAAAATGGGGATAAGTTCCCTCACTGGGGCGCTATGAGAATGTATTAGTTACTGTTGTGTTGAACACACTACTATGCAGTTCCTAAATATTCTTGCCTTGGGAACATTTAAATTTCCTGCTAACCTTTGCACAGTTGTGTTTGATACCCTGTGAAAGATTTAAAATGCATGTCCTTCTTCAAGTGAATCCTTGACCCTGCTCACCCTGCAGGTCACAAACAAGGCTTGAGCCAAGGGAGAGGAGAGAGAGCAGAAAAGTCAGAAGAATTAGTCTGTTGGACTTATCTCCTGGGATTTGAGTTTGCTTTGAGAATCCTTGCCCCTCCGTTTTTTGACCAAGATCCATTCTAGGCCTGGGCCACTCTGGAAGAGCCAACTGTCCATGACAGAATTGGGCCACAGTCATCCCTGGTTGAACAAGCTGGTTCCACCACAGGAGCATTTGACCCAGTGTATGGTGGCTTTGGAATGTGGACAAATGGCTTTGAAGGCAAAGGGGTAAACACTGTGCTTAAGTCCTGTGGATTCAGGGCCTACAAACATTGGTTTAAACTTGTTTCATTTGTGACCCAGTCAGAATATGAGCCCAGGTCTCGACAGATGCATTAATGCAGTAGCTCTCAACCTTTCCAGGCTATTGGACCCCTTTCAAGAGACTGATTTCTCGTGCGTACCCCTAAGTTATGACTCACTTAAAAACTACTTGCTTACAAAATCAGACATAAAAATACAAAAGTGTCACAGCCTCGCTATTACTGAACAATTGCTTCCTTTCTCTTTTTTTTTTACCATATAATTATAAAATAAATCAACTGGTATATAAATATTGTACTTACTTTTCAGTCTATACTATGTAGAGCAGTATAAACAAGTCACTGTATGAAATTTTAGCTTGTACTGACTTAACTGATGCTTTTTATGTAGCCTGTTGTAAAACTAGGCAAATATCTTCCTGAGGTGATGTACCCCCTGGAAGACCTCTGTGTACCTGCAGGGTACACGTACCCCTGGTTGAGAACCACTGCTTTAATGCACTGTTTCATTCTCAGCCCCCTTAAAATCTTTGTGCAGCTTTCAAAGTAGCAGCCGTGTTAGTCTGTATCCGCAAAAAGAAAAGGAGTACTTGTGGCACCTTAGAGACTAACAAATTTATTTGAGCATAAGCTTTCATGAGCTACAGCTCACTTCATCGGATGCATGTCGTGGAAAATACAGTGGGGAGATTTTGTATACACAGAGAACATGAAACAATGGGTGTTACTATACAGACTGTAACAAGAGTGATCAGGTAAGGTGAGCTATTACCAGTGGGGGTGGGGGAAGAGGGGGAAACCTTTTGTAGTGATAATCAAGGTGGGCCATTTCCAGGAGTTGACAAGAGCGTCTGAGGAACAGTGGGGGAGGAGGGCAATAAACAGGAAATAGTTTCACTTTGTGTAATGACCCATCCACTCCCAGTCTTTATTCAAGCTTAAGTTAATTGTATCCAGTTTGCAAATTAATTCCAATTCAGCAGTCTCTCCTTGGAGTCTGTTTTTGAAGTTTTTTTGTTGAAGAATTGCCACTTTTAGGTCTGTAATCAAGTGACCAAAGAGATTGAAGTGTTCGCTGACTGGTTTTTGAATGTTATAATTCTTGACGTCTGATTTGTGTCCATTTATTCTTTTACGTAAAGACTGTCCAGTTTGGCCAGTGTACATGGCAGAGGGGAATTGCTGGCACATGATGGCATATATCACATTGGTAGATGTGCAGGTGAACGAGCTTCTGATGGTGTGGCTGATGTGATTAAGCCCTATGATAGTATCCCCTGAATAGATATGTGGACATAGTTGGCAACGGGCTTTGTTGCAAGGATAGGTTCCTAGGCTCTCCTGCTGGTAATAGCTGATGAAGTGAGCTGTAGCTCATGAAAGCTTATGCTCAAATAAATTTGTTAGTCTCTACGGTGCCACATTAAGGATCTACAGCCTATCCTGAAGGACGACCCATCCATCTCTCTCAGATCTTGGGAGACAGGCCAGTCCTTGCTTACAGACAGCCCCCCAACCTGAAACAAATACTCACCAGCAACCACACACCACACAACAAAAACACTAACCCAGGAGACATCAGCCATGCAGCTTAAAGGGGGGAAAAAACTTTGCCAGCATAGGACGAGCTGTGAAGAGAATTCAATGTATTGCTTCTAATGACACACAGAACAGGACTTGATCATAGCTAATGTTCTTAAAATCGGCAGCCCATGTGCAAGCTCCACATCAGCCTCTTCAACTCCCCTAACGCTTTATTCAGTTCACACAGATAATTTTAAAAAATGCCCTGATTTTTAAAATCGTTGATGGGTTTGCTCCAGTTGACACATCTGCAGTAATCTAGCACTGGGTTTCTATGTCTCCTTCCATTATCTCACTACTATTGGTGCAAGAGTTGCCTTTGTAGTTCCTGCTTTCTGGAGTAGCTCTCCTGTGTGTATCTAATTTGGCTTGCATCTCATCTGAAAGCATCTTTTTATACCTTGCCAATACCTCTGTATGTTGTGTGGCTCTGTAAAGCCAGTAAGTCCCCCATTACAGGTATGTGGCTGCAAAATCCAAGGCTTTGTCTACGTGGGAAAGTTGTATCATTTATACCAGTATAACACCCACCACCACCACCATGTGAACACTTTTTTCAGTTTTCAGAGTAGCAGCCGTGTTAGTCTGTACTCACAAAAAGAAAAGGAGTACTTGTGGCACCTTAGAGACTAACAAATTTATTAGAGCATAAGCTTTCGTGAGCTACAGCTCACTTCATCGGATGCATTTGGTGGAAAAAACAGAGGAGAGATTTATATACACACACACACACACACACAGAGAACATGAAACAATGGGTTTATCATACACACTGTAAGGAGAGTGATCACTTAAGATAAGCCATCACCAACAGCAGGGGGGGGAAAGGAGGAAAACCTTTCATGGTGACAAGCAAGGTAGGCTAATTCCAGCAGTTAACAAGAATATCAGAGGAACAGTGGGGAACTGCTGGAATTAGCCTACCTGCTTGTCACCATGAAAGGTTTTCCTCCTTTCCCCCCCCTGCTGTTGGTGATGGCTTATCTTAAGTGATCACTCTCCTTACAGTGTGTATGATAAACCCATTGTTTCATGTTCTCTGTGTGTGTGTATATAAATCTCTCCTCTGTTTTTTCCACCAAATGCATCCGATGAAGTGAGCTGTAGCTCACGAAAGCTTATGCTCTAATAAATTTGTTAGTCTCTAAGGTGCCACAAGTACTCCTTTTCTTTTTACTTTTTTCAGTATAAGAGTGGCTTTTTTTTTTTTTTGGTTTAACTTAAACCCCTTTCCAAGCAACATAATCTAAACTGCAAAAACACACTCATATTCCAGTATGAGTGTCCACACAGGAGGTTATACAGGTATAATTATATTGGTTTAAATTCACACCTTAGTTTATACTGAAAACCTCTTCCCCATGCAGAAAAGTCCTAAACTTTCCTTTTAAAAAAAAATGCCCATCAGTGCAAATGACTTTTCAGGCTCTTTCCTGACAATATCTCTGAGAGGTATGAACCACTCCATTCATGTCGGAGGGGTATGAACACAGCCGCTGCTCATTCTAAGGAGAAACAAACCAATGTGCTTGTTATTGGCTCTACTAGCAGATACTAGGGTGAATTGGTGGATCAGGAATTCAAGTCCTTCCTTCCAAAAGGGGAAGGAAAGCGGAGCTCTGCTGATTAGCCTGGGGAGCACTGTAGGCTTGGGGAAGGCAGTACTGCATAACTGGGGACTCCTTGCTGCATAATATAAGTCTAACATGCCATGCAAGCCATGGAGGGGCAGGGTGGGATGGGATGGCCTTTATTCTAGGATACAGTTTGTGCCTAGAACACTTGTTATACAAAATTCGGTGGTATTAACATTTGAATGTTTCTTTGTTTAGACTAAAGGATCTAGAACGATCTGAGCTAGGCCATTCTGGGGTTCACGTGAAGATGCTGGCAGCCCCTATAAATCCAGCAGACATCAACATGATCCAAGGTAACCTCGGTTTCTCTGGCTGAATTGACTTTTTGCTTACAAACAGCTTTTTTCCTTCTATTTCTGAAATGTGTGTGGAATACTTATTGATTAGCCACATGTTGTCATATGAGTAATTACACAAACAGACTGTCAAAACTTTAATGAGTACCCTAGGGAATTTGTATACAGGAATTAGGGCTGGATTCCAGAGCTGCAGGGGTATAGAACCAGGCCTTAGCAAACAGCAGTTGAGAGAACAGTTTGCAGTTTGTTCCTTTTTCTAAAAAAAAAAAAAAAAAAAAAGCTGTGTTATTTCTCTTCCTCTTACAGGGACTTATGCCCTCCTCCCTGACTTGCCTGCAGTAGGAGGGAATGAAGGCGTTGGACAAGTGGTGGAAGTTGGCAGTCATGTGACTTCTATGAAGCCTGGGGATTGGGTTATCCCAGCAGATGCAGAACTTGGTGAGGTTTTTACATAAATCCTCATAAATAGTCATAGCTCCGATGAAGTGAGCTGTAGCTCACGAAAGCTTATGCTCTAATAAATTTGTTAGTCTCTAAGGTGCCACAAGTACTCCTTTTCTTTTAGTCATAGCTCTGTTGACTTCGTGGAGCTAGGGCACTTCATTCCAGCTGAGGATCTGCCCATTGGCCTTTCTCTGGTGTCACCCATCTACAGATCTCAAAGCATTTCACAAATGTTAGTGAGATAGATAAGTATCTCTGTTTACAGATGGAGTCAGGGGAGAACTGAGGCATGATTTAGCCTGGTGAATTAGTCACAGAGCAGAACTGAGACTAGAACCCAGGATTTCTGGTTTGCATTCCCCAGCTCTAACCATTAGACGATTGCCTATATGATCTGGGTAGGATTGCAACCAGTAACTGCTTACCCTCAAAAAGAAAAGGAGTACTTGTGGCACCTTAGAGACTAACACATTTATTTGAGCATAAGCTTTCGTGAGCTACAGCTCACTTCATAGTAGCTCAAAAGCTTGTCTCTTTCACCAGCAGAACTTGGGCCAATAAAAGATATTCCCTCACCCACCTTGCCTCACAGAGTGGAGCGGGGAATTGAACCCTGATCTCCCTAATGTACTGTCCTAACCACAAACCGAAGTGAGCTGTAGCTCACGAAAGCTTAGGCTCAAATAAATTTTAGTCTCTAAGGTGCCACAAGTACTCCCATCCTTCCTCTGCAGCTTACACCCATGTGCTTTGCCTGATGAGCTCATACTTTAACTCTCTGAACAGAAGGGTTGTGAGATCTCAAAATACCTGGAGGTAATCTGACGTCCTGAAACAAAATTAAAAGGAGTACTTTTGGCACCTTAGAGACTAACACTAACTGTATGTCCAAAGAAAAGGAGTACTTGCATCCGATGAAGTGAGCGTAGCTCACGAAAGCTTATGCTCTAATAAATTTGTTAGTCTCTAAGGTGCCACAAGTACTCCTTTTCTTTTTGCGAATACAGAGTAACACGGCTGCTACTATGTAACTAACTGTATGTGTATGGTAACACCCATTGTTTCATGTTCTCCATGTATATACATCTGCCCACTGTATTTTCCACTGAATGCATCCAATGAAGTGAGCTGTAGCTCACAAAAGCTTATGCTCAAATAAATTTGTTAGTCTCTGAGGTGCCAAAAGGACTCCTTTTAATTTTGCAAATACAGACTAACACGCTGCTACTCTGAAACCTGAAGCAAAATTGTTATTCTCTGAAGTGCTATTTTAGCTTGGTACAGCCTCGGTCATGTACACAGCTTAGTTACAGCAATTACATATAATCGGATGTGATTTTAAAAAAAACACACACACACAAAACTCCATTAGAGAATGTTCCAGGCGAGGGACGCAGCAGTTGGAATCCATTTAGCATCATATTAGTCAAATTGCAAATGTAATAGGTTATATTGTCTCTGACGAGAAGCATCTGTGTAGCCAGTGCAATTGTACAAGGCACTCAATTTCAGAGCTGTTTTTATGCTGCTTTAATCTTTGTTCTTGTCCTATTTTATACTATTAAGGATTTAGAATGCTTTATTTGATGCAGCCATACTGACTCAGTCTGTGATCTCATCAGATTTCAAAGCTAAATAGAGCCAATTCTGGTCTGCCTAAAGGGGAGATGGCCAGAGAAAATCCAGGTGCTGTAAGGAGTTGTGTTGGTGGCTTAGTAGTTAGCACTAGTTCTTTTAAAAAGAAAAGGAGTACTTGTGGCACCTTAGAGACTAACAAATTTATTAGAGCATAAGCTTTCGTGAGCTTCATCGGATGCATCCGATGAAGTGAGCTGTAGCTCACGAAAGCTTATGCTCTAATAAATTTGTTAGTCTCTAAGGTGCCACAAGTACTCCTTTTTCTTTTTGCGAATACAGACTAACACGGCTGCTACTCTGAAACCTGTCACTAGTTCTTTTGAGTCAGTACATAAAATCAGGCATCAAGACCACTCATGATAAATGAAGTTCCCAGGACACTTTTGCACCCTTTTCCATTCTAAATTCTACTTTCTATAGCATAAGCTGGATATAGTGGTTTTTTTACTTGCATCCTGACCTGTTGGGTAAGGTTACCGCATCACATTCCTCCCCAGAAGTAGCTGCAGTGTCTTTTGTGAATGCCATTATTCCTCTTTTGTACCAGTTTAAAGGCTTTGGCATGTCAAGTATGATATAAACAAGTTTATTGTTATGTGTAGCTGCTGTTGTCGTCTTAAGAGTCTTTCAATAAAAATGTGGGGGGTTTTAAAACAAATGTCTCTTGGGCCACTCTGACTTTTCTGGCCACCTTTTGCCAGTTCCATCAGTTCTGTGCCTGTTTCATTTCAAATGGCTTTTCTACTTAATCAGGAAGGTAAACAATCCACTGAGGGGATTCTACTGAATCAAGCGTACCTTTCATGCATAAACCCTAATGGGAGACAGTAAATACTTGTAGGCAAAAGTGAATATTGAGTTAATTCAGAGATGAATGAAGGGGCTCTTCTCTCTAAAAGCATTAATTGTATTGGCTTTCAAAAAAATCATTCATTTGTAGGATGTAGAGTAATTTTCCTAGTGGGGTATATTCACTTTGCTCTAGTTAACTGTCTCCAGTACAATCCAGGAATTCTGAAAGGTAATTGCTTACAGTTCCTTAAGTATTGTGGGATGAATTTCATCAAGTTTTGCCAACTTGAATACATCTAACTTACCCAAATATTTTTAACCTGTTGTTTTCCTATTTTGGCTTGTGTTCCTTCCCCATATTAATATTAATTGTGTTAACTATATAGTCACCATTAACTGTTAATGAAGACTGAACCAAAATAGACATTAGACACCTCAGCCTTGTTGATGTATCAGTTATTCCACACTAAATAGAGGACCTACATTTTCCTTTGTCTTTCTTTTGCTCCTGAATTATTTAAAGAACCTCTTCTTATTTCCTTTTATATCCCTTGCTAGGTGTAACTCATATTGTACCTTAGCAATTTGTGATTTTGTCCCAATGGGACTGTGCTATTTTTTTGTATTTCTCCTTAGCACTTTGTCTGTATTTCCACTTTTTGTAGATTCCTTTTTGATTTTCAGGTCATTAAAGAACTCCTGATGGAGCCATATTGGCTTCTTACTATTCTTCCTATCTTTCCTTTGCATCTGGATAATTTTCAGTTGTGCCTTTGTCTTATTGAGGAAATGCCAATTCTCCTGAACTTCTTTTCCCTTAGTCTTCCCATGTTCTGAGTTTGATAAAGACTGGCATTTTTTTTAAGTCCATCGTCCTTATTCTGTTGCTCACTCCTGCCTTTACTTAGAATCACAAAATCTATCATTTCACCATCACTTTCACCCAAATTCCCTTCCACCTTCAGATTCACAACCAATTCCTCCCAGTTGGTCAGAATGAAATCTAAAAAATAGCTGTCCCCCTGGTTACTTCCTTCGCTTTCTGAAACAAAAAGTTATCCCCCGTACATGCCAAAACCTTCTTGGAAATGTTGTGTTTTGCTGCATTACTTTTCTAACAGATGTCTGCGTAGTTCATGTCTAACATTACTACCAGGTCTTGTGTTTTGGATATTTCTGTTATTTGTTCTAGAATTGCCTCATAGAATATCAGGGTTGGAAGGGACCTCAGGAGGTCATCTAGTCAAACCCCCTGCTCAAAGCAGGACCAATCCCCAACTAAATCATCCCAGCCAGGGCTTTGTCAAGCCTGACCTTAAAAACCTCTAAGGAAGGAGATTCCACCACCTCCCTAGGTAACCCATTCCAGTGCTTCACCACCCTCCTAGTGAAAAAGTTTTTCCTAATATCCAACCTAAACCGCCTCCACTGCAACTTGAGACCATTACTCCTTGTTCTGTCATCTGCTACCACTGAGAACAGTCTAGATCCATCCTCTTTGGAACCCCCTTTCAGGTAGTTGAAACCAGCTATCAAATCCTCCCTCATTCTTCTCTTCCACAGACTAAACAATCCCAGTTCCCTCAGCCTGTCTTCATAAGTCGTGTTCCAGTCCCCTAATCATTTTTGTTGCCCTCCGCTGGACGCTTTCCAATTTTTCCACATCCTTCTTGTAGTGTGGGGCCCAACACTTGAAGACATAGTACTCCAGATGAGGCCTTACCAATGTCGAATAGAGGGGAACGATTATGTCCCTCGATCTGCTGGCAGTGCCCTTATACATCCAAAATGTCATTGGGCTTCTTGGCAACCATGGCACACTGACTCATATCCAGCTTCTCGTCCACTGTAACCCCTAGGTCCTTTTCTGCAGAACTGCTGCCTCGCCATTCGGTCCCTGGTCTGTAGCGGTGCATGGGATTCTTCCGTTCTTAGTGCAGGACTCTGCACTTGTCCTTGTAGAACCTCATCAGATTTCTTTTGGCCCAATCCTCTAATTTGTCTAGGGCCCTCTGTATCCTATCCCTACCCTCCAGCATATCTACCTCTCCTCCCAGTTTAGTGTCATCCACGCCATCCTCCAGATCATTATCGAAGATATTGAACAAAACCGACCCTTGGGGCACTCCATTTGATACCGGCTGCCAACTAGACATGGAGCCACTGATCACTGCCCTTTGAGCCCGACAATCTAGCCAACTTTCTGTCCACCTTATAGTCCATTCATTTAGCCCATACGTCTTTAACTTACTCGCAAGAATACTGTGGGGGACCGTGTCAAAAGCTTTGCTAAAGTCAAGGAACAACATGTCCATTGCTTTCCCTTCATCCACAGAGCCAGTTATCTCATCATAGAAGGCAATTGGATTAGTCAGGCATGACTTGCCCTTGGTGAATCCATGCTGACTGTTCCTGATCACTTTCCTCTCCTCTAAGTGCTTCAGAATTGATTCCTTGAGGACCTGCTCCATGATTTTTCCAGGGACTGAGGTGAGGCTGACTGGCCTGTAGTTCCCCGGATCCTCCTCCTTCCCTTTTTTAAAGATGGGCACTACATTCGCCTTTTTCCAGTCGTCCGGCACCTCCCCCGATCGCCATGAGTTTTCAAAGATAATGGCCAATGGCTCTGCAAACGCATCTGCCAATTCCTTTATCACTCTCGGATGCAGCGCATCCGGCCCCATGGACTTGTGCTCGTCCAGCTTTTCTAAATAGTCCCAAACCACTTCTTTCTCCACAGAGGGCTGGTCACCTCCTCCCCATGCTGTGCTGCCCAGTGCAGTAGTCTGGGAGCTGACCTTGTTTTTGAGGACGGAAGCAAAAAAAGCCGTGAGTACATTAGCTTTTTCCACATCCTCTGTCACTAGGTTGCCTCCCTCATTCAGTGAAGGAGCCCACACTTTCCTTGACTTTCTTCTTGTTGCTAACATACCTGAAGAAACCCTTCTTGTTACTCTTAACATCTCTTGCTAGCTGCAACTCCAAGGGTGATTTGGCCTTCCTGATTTCACTCCTGCATGCCTGAGCAATATTGTTCTACTCTTCCCTAGTCATTTGTCCAAGCTTCCACTTCTTCTAAGCTTCTTTTTTGTGTTTTAAGATCAGCAAGGATTTCACTGTTAAGCCAAGCTGGTCGCCTGCCATATTTATTATTCTTTCTACACATCAGGATGGTTTGTCCCTGTAACCTCAATAAGGATTCTTTAAAATACAGCCAGCTCTCCTGGACTCCTTTCCTCCTCACGTTATTCTCCCAGGGGATCCTGCCCATCGGTTCCCTGAGGGAGTCAAAGCCTGCTTTTCTGAAGTCCAGGGTCCGTATTCTGCTGCTCTCCTTTCTTCCTTGTGTCAGGATCCTGAACTCAACCATCTCATGGTTACTGCCTCCCAGGTTCCCATCCACTTTTACTTCCCCTACTAATTCTTCCTGGTTTATAAGCAGCAGGTTGAGAAGAGCTCTGCCCCTAGTTGGTTCCTCCAGCACTTGCACCAGGAAATTGTCCCCTACACTTTCCAAAAACTTCCTGGATTGTCTGTGCACCGCTGTATTGCTCTCCCAGCAGATATCAGGGTGATTCAAGTCTCCCATGAGAACCAGGGCCTGCGATCTAGTAACTTCCATGAGTTGCCGTAAGAAAGCTTCATCCACCTCATCCCCCCGGTCTGGTGGTCTATAGCAGACTCCCACCCCGACATCACCCTTGTTGCTCATGCTTCTAAATGTAATCCAGAGACTCTCAGGTTTTTCTGCAGTTTCATACCGGAGCTCTGAGCAGTCATACTGCTCCCTTACATACAATGCAACTCCCCCACCTTTTCTGCCCTGCCTGCCCTTCCTGAACAGCTTATATCCATCCATGACAGTACTCCAGTCATGTGAGTTATCCCACCAAGTCTCTGTTATTCCAATCACATCCTAATTCCTTGACTGTGCCAGGACTTCCAGTTCTCCCTGCTTGTTTCCCAGGCTTCTTGTATTTGTGTATAGGCACTTGAGATAACTCGCTGATCGTCCCTCTTTCTCAGTATAAGGCAGGAGCTCTCCCCTCTCGCGTGCTCCTGCTCGAGCTTCCTCGCAGTATCCCACATCCCCACTTACCTCAGGGCTTTGGTCTCCTTCCCCCGGTGAACCTAGTTTAAAGCCCTCCTCACTAGGTTAGCCAGCCTGCTTGCGAAGATGCTCTTCCCTCTCTTGGTTAGGTGGAGCCCGTCTCTGCCTAGCACTCCTCCTTCTTGGAACACCATCCCATGATCAAAGAATCCAAAGCCTTCTCTCCGACACCACCTGCATAGCCAGTCGTTGACTTCCACGATTCAACCGTCTCTACCAGGACCTTTTCTTTCCCCAGGGAGGATGGACGAGAACACCACTTGCGCCTCAAACTCCTTTATCCTTCTTCCCATAGCCACGTAGTCTGCAGTGATCCTCTCAAGGTTATTTTTTAGTGCCCACGTAGAGAAGCAGGAAGGGGTAGCGATCCGAGGTCTTGATGATTCTCGGCAGTCTCTCCGTCACGTTGTGAATCCTAGCTCCTGGCAAGCAGCAGACTTCTTGGTTTTCCCAGTCGGGGCAGCAAATAGATGACTCAGTCCCCCTGAGGAGAGAGTCCCCGACCACCACCACCCTCCTCCGTCTCTTGGGAATGTTGGTCGTGGAACCACCATCCCTAAGACAGTGCATCTCATGCCTTCCAATCGGTGGATTGTTCATGAACATGCCTTCTGTTCCTTCCCTCAGATGTATCATCTAGTCCACTCTCCGCATTAGTACCTGTGGAGAGAACATGAAAACGGTTACTTACCTGTATCTACATTGCTGGTGCATGGACGCTCCCCTTTCTTCTTCTTGAGGTCACATGCTGCCAAATTTCTTCACCATCCTCCTGTCCCCGCTGCGCAGCCTGCTCTGAATCTTCAGAACATTGTGCCTGTAGAAGCATATCCTGACGTCTGTGCAGGAAATCTTCAGTTTCTCTTATGCAACGCAGGGTCGATACCTGTTGCTCCAGACCTTGAACTTTCTCTTCCAATATGGAGACCAACTTGCACTTTGTACAGACAGTCACTTCTGTCCTGTGGAAGAAAGACAAACATGGCACATCCAGTGCAGGTCACAACAGCTGAACGCTCCCCATCCATATCACCTTCCTTCTACGAGCTTCCTCAGGAGTTGTAGTAACTACTCAGAGAAGCCGTCAAGATGTAAGCTTCAGCGGGCTCTCCCCAGGCGAAATCCCAGGCAAACTCCCTCTGTTAGCCTCTCTGCTGTTCGCAGCTCAGCAGGTTTGCAGCTGACTGGCTTTTTATAACAGTCAGGCCCACTCAAGGCTCACCTGGAACAAAGCACTCCCAATTCACACTTTTTTCAAACAATCAATCAAGCACATGGTCAAACTGTCCCCGCAACAGACACTCAAGTGTCTGCCTCATCCACCTCTTCCTCTTCCTGATTTGGTGGTCTATAGTAAACCCTATTTTTTTTTTACCATTTTTATTGTTTTAGAATGATAGGCAGTTGCATCATTGCTAACTAGCAACCTTAACTGTTGTGTTTTAAAGCAGCTTTCCGTTTTTGCAGGGGGGACTAGTTCTTTGACTACTTTCTTTGGTGCAGGTAAATGAAGACACAACTTATAAAAATAAAAATTACACAGGAGGGACAGATTCCTAAATAGGAATGAGTTGTGCTAGCCAAGCTAATAAAGGCAGCTGCAGTGTCGTACCTCATTCAGTGCACACCAGACAAGATGTACACATTTCCTGGAGAGCTACATTAGCCATGCACATAGCTACTTAGCACCTCTGGAAAATCAAGTTTCAGGTGGCTTGCCTATAGCCAGAGATGGAATCTGTATCCAAACCAGGACTAGAATTCAGGAGTCTTGCCTCCCTAGCCTGTGCTTAGATCTCAAGGGCACATTTATCTCTCCAACTTTATTGGGCCTAAAAACTTTTGCCTAAGCGGTTACTTGCTCAATTTGCCTGCATCTTTCTAACACTTCTCATAGCTTGAATAAGCCTTGTCCTTTAAACCAGGAACGTGGAGAACGGATGCAGTGTTCAGTGAGAAAAGCCTGGTGAAACTCCCATGCGACATCCCTTTGCTGTGTGCTGCCACCTTGAGTGTCAACCCCTGCACAGCCTATCGGATGCTGGCTGATTTCGAGACCCTGGGGCCAGGTACGTCTCTTAACCTATGCTGTGTAATTCTCCTAACATGTGGCTGATTTTTACACTCCTGTGGAACATCCCATTCTTGGATATTGACCCTAAACAAGTTAACAGAATTCCTTAAATTCCTTCTAATTAACAGTTTATCCATGTGCATAAATAAAATTCTACCTTCTTCTGTATGGAAAGTACTAATATTGAGTAGTTTGGGAGATAGGACTATGGGATTTATCCCCAGCTCTGCCATGGACTGCATGGCCCCTGGCAAGTCTCTGCACGTGTTTTCTTGCCTGATGGTTCAGAGTTATTTATTATTTATATTGCGATAGCACCTGGGAGCCCCAGTCAGGGACAGGTCAGCATTGTGCTACATGCTGCTCAAACATAGTGGAAGCTATGGTCCCTGTCATTCTCGCTATTCTAGAGCACCTCCTCCCAGTGAGATCCAGCATTGCAGCCCCTCTGCCTCACCTGCCTTCTCCGGACGTCGATGGTCTGTGGGTGACTTGGCCCTCTGGCCGGGGGACACTGAGTCCCACCCTTTCAGGGTAATCGCATCCATACTCGAAGGAATGGAAGCTCTTCCACCCTCCCTGGGCTCAGTCCTCCGCAGACCTTCACCGCCTCTCAGACTCTGCATCTTCCTCACTTTATTACAGAGCACTGCCTCAGGGTTTAGTCTCCAGTGGCATGGCTGATCTTGAGCTACTGACCCTTGGGGCTGCATCCCTGGAATCTCCTGACCAGCTTCCCTCTCCTTTCAGGGCACATGCTCCTTCCTGCACACCCCTCGATGGTTCCTTTTCCAGAGAGAGGAAATGCCCAACTACCTCTTTCCTGAGTCCTTCCCCCGTTGCCCTGCAGTCCTTTCTTTCTAGGAACCATGCAGCCTGATTCTCCCCAGCTGGGTCTAATCCTTCATTACCTGTCTCTCCTCCAGGTGCCATAGAATGGGCTAACTAGGCTCTCTGGTTCCCCTTACGCCTATCACTGCCAGCTTGAAGTTTTAGATACCCCCATCACAGCCTCTGCCCAAGGAGCTTGCCCTCTGAGGCTAAATGAGTGTTTGTGAATGACTTGATATGAGGGCCAAACTTTATGATCAGTATCTTGTGCCTTCAAGATTCTAGGTCAGATGCAAGTCCTTCTTGCCAGCCTAAAGAAAATAAGCAGCAGGTTATAATAGGTTCCTGGGAATAAATCAGAGCCAATCCAAGCAAATCTTAGTAAATGTGTCTCAGGTGAATGAAATTTTCAGATGAATGTATCATGAAAGAATTAAGCCTTTCAGTTGTAGTTCATTAGTTTAAATGTGATCCTAATGGCTGAATGGTGGTTCCCATCCAAGGGCCTGTATGAAATAAGTTGGTGAGTCTTAGTTCAGCTCTTGGAAACATCTCTACATCAAAACCCACCACCTCTATTGACCCTAGCTAGCACTTTGCAGTCTCCCTTGTTGGCTATCAAAGCAGTTGTTATTTTCTTGCTCCTAAAGGTAGCACACCAGAATAGGGATAAGCCATGCTGATGGGACAGTGTCGGGGAAGATTGCATTGCAGCAGTCTGTGCTGTACCTATTCTTGACCGTATTCTCAGCCCTGGAGACTGAAGATCTCCGCACCTTTCTTCAGCACTAAATTTGCTTCAAGCTAAAGCTAATTTGGGTTTCTTTATTTCGCTGCAGGTGATTCCATCATCCAGAATGCAGCCAACAGTGGCGTGGGACAGGCTGTTATTCAGATTGCAGCAGCTTTAGGCATCAAAACAATCAATGTGATCCGAGATAGGTGCGTGTACAGTGGGCCCTGGTTTTTAGAGACTCTTACTGGGTCATTTGTTAAAATTGTCCTGATCGAACAACTTTTTTGCTTTATCCTGGACTGTTCGGTTCCCCTTCCTTTCACCCTGCATTCTGCTGTATGTGTCTTGAGTTAGATTCTCAGTGGGAGGGGAGGGGATTTTTTCTTGGAAACGAGGGAGATGGGCATAAAGGTTGGGCTGTGACCAGTTGAGAGTAGCTGCATTTAGATGTTTGCTTGTCAGTCTGTCTCGAATTTTTCACTTTAACTGCTCTGATACAAATCTACACGAGGAAACCCCTGCTGCTGGAATTACGCCATAGAAAGAGGTAGGGTGAAGACAGGTTAAAGATTAGCAGGATCACCGTCTAAGTTTTTGTCTTCGGTCTGAAAATAATCCAAAATAGGCTGAGAGCCTATGCTGTAAAACAGGGCGATATCTCATGTTGATAGGCTACATTCAGGTCTGAATGGGCTATGGGGGGTGTTCGTTCAGGTAGCTAAATCCAGCAATAGAGTTCTTCACAATAAGACTTCTCTGAATGAGGCTGCCCAGTCAGCGAATGTATTCAATGTCTCCACTCCAAAGATGAGTGTTAAAATTCCTGTTGGGAGCGGTAGTGACTAGCCCTTGACAGGAGGGGAAGAATAGTTCAGTGGTTTGAGCATTGGCCTGCTAAACCCAGGGTTGTGAGTTCAATCCTTGAGGGGGGCCATTTAGGGAACTGGGGTAAAATAAATAAATAAATGAAAATGGGCATTTGCCCTGCTTTGAGCAGGGGGTTGGACTAGATGACCTCCTGAGGTCCCTTCCAACCCTGATATTCTATGATTCTATTACACTAGCTAATCCTGAGGGATTTGTAACTCCAAGGTTGGCCAGTTCCGAAGGGCTGCGGGGGGGAACCTCTAGTGGATCTGGATGTGGGATAAGGAGAGGGAAGAGGGACCTAGTGGCTCCTCGGAGAAGATAGTTCTACCTACTCCCACTTTGTGGCCTGCTCCGGAGCCTTGTCCTTTCTTACATTACTGCTGGTCCCATCCCTTTCTCTTGCCTGGAAGTAGGAAAGTGGGGTGGGGTTTGGACTGGTGGCACAGCATCAGCTGGTGGTGGTAAAATAGGCACTGAGCTGGGAAGGAGCAACCTGCTCTGTTATTGGTAATTGGCTCTTATTCTGAGCCGACAAGAAGCCCCATTTGGAGTTTGTGGGTGAGTGTTCAGGGGCCAGCAGATCTTACGCAGGAACAGCTGGAGCTGGCATCCGAGTTCAGGGTAGGAAGCTTTGTAGAAGAAAGCGTTTAGGAGAGGCCAGGCACCCGTGTGTGGGCAGCATGAAAGAAGGTGCAGATTAGAGCGGGAGGAGGAGACACCAGAAGCAGTTCTCAGGAAGGCGGCTGGAGGGTAGACAGTGAAGGCTGGGATGAGGGCAGAGAGGGAGGTTGTATGGCACCATGTAAAGTCTTGAAGGTGAGGCTGAGGGGCTCATAGCTGATACAGAAGGTGAGGAAGCCAGTGGAGGAAACTAGGGGACAGAGGCAGGAGTGGCGTGGTCAATTAATAACAGGATGAGGGAAGGAGAAGAAAAATCCCCTTCCCCCCCCCCCCCCCCAAAGAGGCTCGCTTTTGGAAGGGAGCATCTTCCCCAAAGTTTGGCTGAGCCCAGTTTGCTCATCCTGGGTCACAAGTTACAAATCAGAGCTCATAGAAACTGACTGACTTGGTCAAAGGGCCCTGCAGAGGCTGTTCGTCTTGGCTTGGGAAACATGCCAGTTATTTCTGCAAATCTCTTTTTTGTCCTTCCTCCCCAGACCCAATCTCCAAGAGGTGGTAGACAGACTGACATCCCTTGGTGCAGACCATGTCATCACAGAAGAGATGCTGAGAAAGCCAGAGATGAAAGACTTGTTTAAGGTACTATAATGCTCAGCTCTCGTGAAAGAAGAATCCTAGTAGGGAGGCAGGAAGCTAATTCCCAGGATCCGAAGACAATACAGGAACCTCTGAATAGCCATATTGGAGCAGACTGTGATCTGTCTTATGTAGTGGCCAAAACTAGATGCTGCAGGGAAAGGTGCAAGAATACTATTATGGAGAACTATGGAGTAAACTTTCCTAGCAGAAGCTCTTTCCTAACCCCTGGGCAGATGAACAGTTGTTTTAGGTCCAAATTCTTAAAGGTATTTGGGCACCTAACTTCCATTGAAATCAATGGAAGCTAAGGGAATAAATATCTTTTGAGGATCAGGGCTTAATCCCTAAATCCTGAATTTATATTCTTACTTTATCTTCTTATCTTTACTTTATCTTTATCTTTATCTATCTATGTAAGTGGGTGTTCTCATTAATCAATATAAATGTCAATTAAACCTGTTAGGCGTTTGGCCTCAATAATATCCTATGGGGGTGAGTTCCATAGGTGTAAAATAATAAACGGTTTCCTTTTATCATGTTTAAAGTTGCCTTTTAGTTTGATTCCATGTCCCCTTACTCTTCTATTCTGAGGATAAATTGGAGTGTCTGACCACATCTACACCTTTTGCTGTTTTATGTCCTCTCCTGTCTCTTATTTATTTCCTCTGTAAACTGAACAGTGCCACACCACAGCCTCTCCTCAGACAGAAGTCTCTGTACCTCAAATTACTTTCATTGTCCATGTTTGGGCCCCTTCTGTTTCCACTATAACTGGGAATTGAGGTGACCAGAGTGGAAATGCAGTAGTGAAGATGATGCAGTAGCAATAATAGTGCCACAGGGGAAATCCCGCACTTGCAGAGAGTTGGACTAGCTGAGAGTATGTAGATGGCTGATATCTAGAAACCGTGCTCTGATATTCACCACCATTTAACATGCAGACAGAAGAGTTAGTAGGGGCTGGCCTTCATTCTCCCAGGGAATTGTTTCCATTGGACTCCTCTCTGTGATTCTGGAGGCTGCCCCAGCAGTGTTGGGCAGGTTTTTATTTCTGCTGCAGTGCCCAGATGGTAAACTTGGCTTTTGGTACATATCTGGACCTGCCCTTGGTTTGACCAAACTCTGGGGCTAAAACACGTGAACCTGCCTCCCTCAGCAGACAGAATCCTGACCCCAAGAGAAGGTAACCTTGGAATTCAAAACATGACTACTCAGTGTTTCTTGCTGGACAGAAATCTGGCTTGGCGGGCAAGAGTTAAATCTTCCTTTTTTGTCTATAAAACGCTGACTCGTCCAGAAAGTCCCCAAACCCCGGTTAGCTCTGAATTGCGTCGGAGGGAAAAGTACTACGGAGATGCTGCGCCACATACAGTAAGTTCAGCTGTTTTCTTCTTTTGACTTGTGTTTAGCACTCAGAGACGTACGTGTTCAAAGAACTGGTTTGTCCAGATTGGGGATAGCGGTCAGGACCAGTTGAATAAATGGATATAAACTAGCCATCAACAAGTTTAGGTTCAATATTAGGTGAAGGTTTCTAACCATCAGAGGAGTGAAGTTCTGGAACAGCCTTCCCATGGAGCAGTGGGGGCAAAAACCTAACTGGCTTCAAAACTGAGCTTGATAGGCTTATGGAGGGGATAAGTTTGATGGGGCTACCTACAATGGCATGTGGTCCATAGGCGACTACCAGTACCAAAACCCCCCAACGGCCAGACGGGACGCTAGATGTGGAGGGCTCAGAGTTACTACAGACAATTATTTCCAGGTATCTGCCTGGTGGGTCTTGCCCCCACATGCTCAGGGTCTAACTGATCACCATATTTGGGATCAGAAGGAATTTTCCCCCAGGTCAGATTTGCAAAGACCCTGGGGGGTTTTCACCTTCCTCTGCAGATGGGGCACAGAGTCACTTGCACATTTAAAGCAGTGTAAATGGTGGGTTCTCTGTAACTTGAAGTGTTTAAACAATGATCTGAGGACTTCAGTAACTCAGCCAGAGGTTAGAGATCTATTTCAGGAGTGAGTGGGTGAGGTTTTGTGGCCTGCATTGTGCAGGAGGCCAGATTAAATGATCACAATGGCCCCTTCTGACCTTACAGTCTATGAATAGAATTATCTTACAGAGGTCGCTTGTTAAAAATGCAGGTGGGGGAGGTTTCTCGGAAGATACAGTAACTGAAATCTAAGACCTTACAGCAACTCTAGTGAGGTTTCCTCTCCGATGACACACAGTAATAGACTTTTAAAGACTAGTAAGAGTGGAAGGTCACATCCAGCTATGAGGTCAGAAATCCCTATAGTATCTTGTTCATTGTCTTGGTGGGCTGTTGCAATGGGAGGGGTCCATTAACTCTCGATGATCATTTCAGCTAATGGCTCTTGTGAGAAGGAGGGGAAGCAAGAAAGCAAGTTGAGCAAGTAACAAAGTAGCTGTTCAACAAAGTAATTGAAAGAGCCGCCTGTGTGAGGGCGTCGGTATCTGCAGGGGTTCGGAATTGGAGGAGGAGAGCAGGTCGGGTTGAAGACCCTTATTAGGAGAGATCATTAATTGTCTGACACCTGACTCTCCATACAGACAGAAAGGGACCATGGTTACATATGGCGGGATGGCAAAACAGCCTGTGACTGTCCCTGTGGTAAGTAACAGATGCTTGTGACATGTTCTCTGTATTCATATCACATAGCCCTTACTCCACAGCACCGAAACTTTCCATCCATAACATCCACTACAAGCAATTGGCTGCCCCCCGGGATTGGCTTCACCACATCTATATATTGTCCCCTAACTCCCTATAGCTCTTCAGTTCCCACACAGCAGCATCACTACTATTGGAAGCGACTGGATGAAGTATGCACTTGACATCCATCACTACCTCCTTGTGCCATTTGAGCACCAGAACCAATGCCCCATGGTCTCTAACTGGTTGAGAATATGACAGGAATGAGCTAGTTCTGGCCTGTTTCTGGTTTACAGGGTTTGGGTGTGTGTCTGCAATATTCATGGCAATGTTTATGAGGAGACTGGCCCTGGTGTGTGACTGACCCAGCTATTTAGCATCTGCCAGGCAAATTCTCATTGCAAAAGTTGTCTGCACTCTAAGGTGCACCTGTAGGGCAGATCTTCCCAGTGTCAATCCTTGCTCTGACCTGGAGTTAGTAGCTAAGGCATCTCTTGCCACAACAGAACAATCTTCAACATTCTTAACCCTAGTCCTGTATCCTCTCAGAGCTCTACTGGTCATGGGGTCTCGTTGCTAACACAAAACGCTTTATGAACGTGAGTTTTTGAATTTAGTGCCAGATAGAGAGCCTGAAATCCTCTTTTGCCACAAAAGAGGCACTGTATGGGCAATGCGGTTATCACAACTCTGGCAAGAATGTGATCATTTCTGAGGGAACCAACCCTTGGTTTTTAATCTCCTATTTACTATCCAGTGTACTGTGAAGAGGACTAACATTCTGCAGGGGTGTAAAAGAAAAAAATCTGCCATGTGTGAGTGAATTTGCCCCAAATTAAGGCTCTTCTAAAAGCAAGAGTCATTGGCAGGGAGGCAGAATTGCAGATCTTCATAGCAGCAGGAAAGTGAGTGTCAAACTCGCAACAGCGTTTAAAGTGTGGTAGCAGCTGTACGAGGACAGTCTCTTCCCATGGCCCGAGTGCAGCAGAAATATGCTAACTGAAGAATGCCCAATGTAAACAGTTTCCCCAAGAATCATGGTGTGTCTCACCTTGTTTCTACAGAGTGCATTCATCTTTAAGGATGTGAAGCTGCGTGGGTTTTGGATGACCCAGTGGAAGAAAGACGAAACCCAGAGTAAGTTGAAGTTCATTTCAGTGGGGATATAGTCCATAGGAAATCTATTAATGTGTTCTCTTAAGGTCCCCCCTTCCCCCGAAGAAAGTAAGCATTGTCCCTGCTTCTGTTGGTGCATAGGCTGAGGCACAGAGGTGGAGCGACTGGTCCAAAGCCACAGAAGAAGTCATTGTCAGAACAGGAATTTGCACTCGAGTACCAGGCATCCTATCCAACCTGGACAACAAGATAATGCTTCTCTCATCCCAGTTCTTAGGGAGGCCCTAGAAACACAAAGCACAGAAAACATCCTGCAGAATCTCCAGTTTTTAGCTTAGCTTAAGCCCTCCTGGGGAAATACTGGCAAAGCAGCCCTCAAACTTAGCATCTGAAGAGCAGATAAATATTTTGCTAGCTGGGTTTCTAGACATCAAAAAGCACAAGTGGATGAAGGCTGGTGACAAGTTTTGACCTGGAGAGTTTCCTTCATTAATCCAGGGAGACACAAGCTGTATCATTCCCCTGCTGTGTCCCTCAGCTACAGCCCACGTGTAACCCACAGAATCTGTGATCAGCCCTTGGCCTCACAGTGGGACAGAAGCACCTGTTAATGCATTTGGTCAGGAAACCGCAACAAACTACAATGTTGAGTTTAAACAGTTGTGACTGGTCCAGGCCTATCTACTCAGCTCTACTCTGATATTGCTCAGCACTTGCAATTTAAAAAAAGTCAGGCATTATGCATTTAATGTGTTTCAGGCCCTTCCTGCTTTGAGGCTGTGTGGATGGGGCAGAAGCTACCTAGACACAGCCTTAAGCTCAAAGCAGCGTGTGCCAGATGGTTGCTGACCAAGCTGCAGTGCAAGTGGCAGGTAACATCTAGTGTAGAGAGCAGGGCAGGCCATCAAACAGGACGCTAGCTACCTACCTGTAGCATAACCCCGAAGGTCAGAAATCCCCTCAAATCAGAACAAAGTCAATTGTCCAATTTGGCAACACTGCAGTCAGTACAAGGGAGTCTTGTGGGACCATCTGCCTTATACCAGCCATATAAACTGGATACATTTCTCTCTGAAGTCAGAGAATGCTGCTGCATGTGTTGAACAGGGTGGAAGAAGTTGCTGAAGAAACTGAGATTGTTTGCCCCTATCCCGAGCTGCTGTCCTAGGGAGCTTAGCACCTGAACTCCACTCCCTTGTGTTGTGTTGCTAGGTGGCCAAGGCAGCCAAGACTGGCTCACTTTTTGATTATTTTGTCAGTTGTCTCATTTCCTCTGGGTGGCGTTCTGGGTCTTGTTCACCCTCAGCTCTGGAAGGGGCAGGATTACTCTCTTCTGTCTTTCCCGTGCAGACAAGGACAGATTGACTGGGATGATTCTGACCCTGTGTGATCTTATTCATAAGGGGCAGCTCACTGCTCCAGCCTGCACACCGGTCCCACTGAAGGACTACCGAATTGCCCTGGAGGCCTCCATGAAGCCATTCATCTCATCTAAACAGGTCCTCACCATGTGATCCTGCTCCCATGGACAATCATATACCCTTTGTTTCCAGATGAGTTTTAAGAGGGAGCTGAATCACAGCCAGTTCTGACGCCATTGCAGACAATACAACTGATTTCATGCACGTTTGCTTCAATGTATCCTGTCTTTAGGAGAGAGTTGTTGAAGAGGAAGAATCTCTAAAATTTGTCAACTTTGCCCACTTGAAACAATAACAATCACATCTGAGGCTAATGTGCATTACTGACGTGACTCGAGCAGACAGTAGATCTCTGCTTTTGGAGATAGATCCTGTTTTCATATTGGCTAAAATTATTTGCTTTGCAATAGAAAGTTAAGGATGGCTAAAGTGCAGTCCCTGGAATCCTAAAAATTAGGGTAGAGGCAAAGCCAATCAACTTCCAGCTGACTGCTGGTGAAATCAGTCAGTCAAGGAGGACACCAAAAGAAGCCCTCTGCTCTGGATGTGTGTAGTCACCCAAGTTGGAGGGCACTGGGACTCCCAACAAGA
This sequence comes from Dermochelys coriacea, assembly GCF_009764565.3. NCBI lineage: Eukaryota > Metazoa > Chordata > Testudines > Dermochelyidae > Dermochelys > Dermochelys coriacea. Next base: position 12,985,927 of record NC_050086.2, on the reverse strand, counting down.
TGCTAATGCGACCCTTACTGTAAAGTTTTCCTGCCCCAGAGTGTGCTTTAAGTGAGGAAGCCTCCATTTTTCTGTCTCTCTGTGGCTTCTTCCCATGAAGGACTCCTCTAGATGTGGAGTATTGTCCTAGATTGTATCCTAACCCCAGTATTGTCATGTACAATCCTTAGGGAAACTTGCATCTATAGTTTGATATTGAGGCAGTTGTGGATGAAATAAAGGCACTTCACGTTGTGTTGCAAACCTGTCATCCAAGAGCAAGAATTGTGAAATGGGCCATTGAAATGTCAATGATTGTTCAGAATAAATGCTATAATTTTGAGAGACTGTGTTCTCCCTGGGGTATTTTTCCATCAGCTGGGTTTTTGCTGTGTAATAAGATCTAGGTCCTCTGCTGCGCTTCGGTCAGACAGTAGTACAAACTATCACAAGTATTTTACTTTGTACTGCTTCAAAATGTCATGCTGTTGCCTCCAAATGTTTGTATTTCAACTCTTTTGCAGGGTTGCATTACAGCTCGTTCACACAGGCCACAACAAAAGTCAAGGAGGCATGATCAACACAGACAGGCATTGATAGTCACTGCCTTTGGTTACTTCTCAGCTAATGTGTGCAAAGCTCGCTTTAAAAATATGATATGGGCTTCTGCCTTCCCACAAGTGAACTTTATTTTTTCTTCCCCTTAGTGAGATCTCAGATAATGAACTGTAAGGCCTGGGACAAATGGTAACCCTCCTATCACATTGTTACATGCTCCCGTCTTATGTGCCTTATATTTCTCATTAGGCATGCTGGTTCCTGACAAGCTGTGGCAGGGAGAAAGGAGATGCCGGTTTAAGTAGTCCAGTGAGTTCCGTCTGTGTGCTGCCATCCTGGCAAGCTGCAGAATGGAAGTTCTCATTTCTCAGGACCTGATACTTCTAACACCATGTCATCCACTGCTGGGATTAGCAGAACTACAGCCTGCACTCCCATCTCATACCAGTCTCTCTTAGAAATTAGACTAACTAGTGTTCTGATCCAGTATGGCAATTATGTTATAAACATAATGTAAAGAGGGGAATCTCGAGTAGGTTATATTACTTCTGCATTTGGCACTGGTGCAATCACTGCTAAAATCCTGTGTCCAGTTCTGGTGTCCGCAGTTCATGAAAGATGTTGCTAAATTGGAAAGTGTTCAGAGAAGAGCCATAAGAGTGGTTAAAGGATTGAGCTCCTTGTGTTACCCAGCGTGTTTAGCTCAACACAGAGAAGATTAAGGGGTGACTTTGATCAGTTTGTTAGTACCTGCTTGGGGAACAAATATTTGATGACAGAGGGCTCTTCAATCTAGCTAGTGAAGGAGTAATAAGATCCAATAGCTGGAAGCTGAAGCTAGACAAATTCAGATTAGCAATAAGGTGCAAACTTTGAAGTGAGGGTAATTAACAATTGGTGGATTCTCCATCTCTGGCAATTTTGAAATCAAGATTGGATGTTTTTCTAAAAGATCTGCTCTTGTTCTAACAGGAATCAACTCAGGGAAATTCTGTTGCCTGTGTTTGTAAAGGAGATCAGACTAGATGACCACAATGGTCCCTTCTGGCCTTAAAATCCATGAATATCACTATCACCCTATGCATTGCAAATACCAAAAATACCTCATAGCAGTAGCTCCTTTTTAAAATTAAAAAACCCTGCAAAGCTAGTCCCTATTGCCTGGAAGGACAAGAGCTGTATTTACATCTTATCTGTGCACTTCATGGGGGGAAGCACCCTCTGCTCCCATAGTAGGAGTAATAGATGCTTGTAGCTAGAACACCAGCTGCTCGTTTGGAATGATCTTTAGGGACAGCAGGCTTAGCCCCTAGACCATGGCTAAAATACAAGTGACCGTTTATATGCTCTAGTGACACTCTTGAATCCAGTTATCACTGTGCTTATTAAATACGAGACACAGGATTGGATTTGAACATGCACTTTAAACAGCAGAACAGGAAATTACAAAACTCCAAATGCCTAGAACTGCAGAGCAGTCCAAGGGGAAACTTGACCAAATAGACTGTCAACACCTTTCAGCTTACCCACAGAGAAATAGTCCACGTTTCTCTAGTACGAGCTTCTCTTTGACCCTCTCTCAAATGAAAGGAGCTTAATGGCTTTTATTCATGCCAAACCGTGCTGGATCATTTTGAGGCGGCTAAATGGGATTTAGGTCTCTTCAGTGTTCGTGGTGCACAGTTGCATAGTTACTCCTCAGAAAGCATTGGACGTTTCTTCTTTCTAGCCCGGCTACTTGAACTCACTGCAGTCCCTATAAATACTGCTCAGCTGAAATGCTCAGGTTTGGAGGTCTAGGAAGTAAAGTACCTTGATCTTGAATCTCTCAAGAATGTCAGTAGCTGTCCAAAGTGGGATCACTGGAGTCAGGGCAAGCAAAGTGAGTCACAAGTTGTCCACTGAAAATCATGATAAAGAGGCCACTGCCTGGAAGAAATAGGCAAAAGGGTATTTGAAATGCACTGCCAATATCTGATACTGCATCCTCCTCCATCACTAACTTAATAACCAAACTCCCAGGGCTACAGGCCAGCTGGTGCGCTTCAGTAGTTTTAAAAATCGCTTGTGGTTGGATCAAAGCGGTTGCTTCTAGACTAGTCAAACCATCTTAGCTTTGTTATAGTTGTAGGGCTCGCACCCTTACCTGTGCCCCTTTAACAGCTATATTGGGAAGAGGAAATAAAGGGAGCCCACCTGCAAATAATCTGAATGCTTACCAAGTGCTAGCCACCAGTGCCACACCAAAGGGAACTGTTCCATCACTGTAAACGACAGATCAGACATGTCAGTGCTAATGGTCTTTCTCCATGAGACTAAAACCATCAATAGTCTGATAAAACAGTGCTGTCTAGTGATTAGAGCTGTTTAGGCCTAAAGAATCAGGACTCCTGGGTTCTATTTCTGGTTCTATCACTAACTTCCTCTATGTGTGGTGTGGTGTTGGTTGGGGTTTGTTTTTTGGGGTTTGGGGTTTTGTTTTTGTTTTTGCAGGGGCACAAGTCATTTAAACATTGTCATGCTTTTACCCATCACTAAATGGCTAATTGGGTTTCTCAGGGTGGGCAGTGGGGAAAGTTGTGTGGCTCAGTGTGAAAGATGTTGAGAGCCATAGATTAGAAGGGGGCAGTATTCCCGCTGAAGGGTGTAGTTATGTGTTTTAAGGGGCATGCTTAAAACAGCATTACCAATCCCAAGCATTCAAAAATCATGGCAGGCTCCTCTCCAAAAAAATCAAAAGTCTTTAAAATATTCTGGGTACTTTTTATGTGCTTTCTGGTTCAGAGCCTTTAGGGGTCACATTTTCAAGCTTCTCTTCACAGTCAGAAGGGCTAGAATTTTGCATGTGTGTATGTGCTTATGAAAGCTGAAGCTATCTCAAACACCTGGCTCCAGGAGCCGGGGCTTTAAGAAAAATACCATATAGTGTGAGACTGGCATACACACAAAAACCACAAGAGTTGGCTCTGCTCTTAAGATTAAAATCAGATTTTAAAGACACTTAATTTGCAACATCTTCAATATAAAAATGAAGAAAAAAATCCAATTCACCATTTGCCCTGTTTGAGTGAATCTCACCCATCCTAAACAATGAAACTAGAGTGGACCAGTCAGTTTCAATTCCTTGTGCTTTCAGAGTCTTGGTACTGTTGTTTTTGAGTTAATAATGTTTCAGGGGACTGTGTGTGTGGGTTTATTTTTAATTAGCTTCCTAAAAATATTTAATATTAATTCTGTTAAGTTTGAAGCAATCTGTTCTGCACCTAAAATCGATAGCATGCTTCCCTCTGAGACAATTGGACTTTTATTCCTGCAAATAGAGAGATCATTCTGTATATTTTTAAGTTCATGAATAATGAGAGGTCTTGAGGTTAAAACCCAGGGGTGAAATCTTGGTCCCATTGGATGTATATGGGAGTTCTGCCAGGACTTCACTCCAGGACCAGAAAGGCAGCAGCAGATAACATCACCTAGCTCTTTCATAGCACTTTTTCATCAGTAGCTTTCAAAGCACTTTACAGCCTTTTAACACATAGATCTTCACAGCACCCTTGTGATGTACTGTTAGCTCCCTTTTTCAGAACACGGACCCAGAGCCACAAAGGGACTTAGGCATTGCAATGCTGAGCATCACAATGCTTAACTTTGAGGTGCCTGGAAAATCACAGGAACAAAGTGAGGGCCAAGTGCTGAGTTAGCTGCCCAGGTTTCCTATTCAATAAATGCAGGGAGAGATGCACTGTACAATGTGATCCACACTAGACAGGGAGCTGCCTCAGCTAGCCAATGGGAGATCATAACAATCCCCCTCTCAGGGATTTAGGCATCTAGCTTTGCTTGCAATCCACAGTCAGGAGCTCCTTGCCTCAGTCATTTCTTGCGGGAATGAGTTAGGCACCTGCAGCACTCCACACAAAATACAGGAAGGAAATGAAGCAAGTCTTTAGAGTACTCAGCTGGGAGGCTCAGGTTCAATTCCCCTGATGGGGAGGAAGGATTTGAACACTGGTCTCCATGCAGAAGAGTGCTCTAACTGCTGAACTATGGGATATTTTAATGGGAAGGGCTCCCTCCATCTCTACTGTGGAAGCTGTTCACTTTTTATAAACAATTAGTCACTGTAGTAGATTGACCAGCATGTGGGCTTCTTGCCTCCCACATGGGTGTCCTAACCTCTAGACTATAGAATCATTCTTACTTCCTCTCTCTGGCCCAATGACTCTTTAAGCATTTATCCAAAGCACATCACCTTCAACAGGAGAGACTGAGGGAGTCTCACCTTGGAGTGTCCTATAACTCAGTAGTTAGGGCACACTCCTGAGGTAGGAGACCTCTGAGTCCTTTCTCCCCATCAGACAGGAGAGGAAATTGAACCTGGGTCTCCCATATCCTGGGTGACTGCCCTAACCACTGGGCTAAAAGTTATAAAGTGGGCAGAAGCACCTTCTCCTCCAACTAAGATTTTGAATGGGACCTGATCCAGTTGGCAGCCTCTGACTAGCACATATGCTGGATCAGGCCCCGTGGATATAGATGATCCTCTACCTCTCTTCTACCAGTTTGTGAATTGCTCTGGGGCTTAGGCCTGAGATTGGTGTCCTGATGCCTAGAGAGAGGCAGCAATGTGCATACTCAAAGGCAGAAACGTAGACACAGAGGGAACTTTTACCCTGAACATTTCAGTGCCAGCCAAACAGGGGAGTTTGTGGATCGCAGTGGTGCCTAAAACTGGGATTTAAGCACCTTTGTGGATCTGGGACACAGAGACTAAATGAGTTGCCCAGGGCCACACAGGAAGTCTGTGTAGAGTAGGGAACTGAACTGCTCAGACCCTAACCCTGTTCTGGGACATGTCACTTCCCCCTGCTTTGAAAGTTTTCCCAACTGTTTATAAAAAAGGAAGTGCTGTTAGCTCCAGCTCCAGAGTTTGGAGATTTAACTCATGAATGGGTTTTGAGACCCCCCCCCCCCATGGAAGGTGCAAGAGACAGGTACATCTGTGCTTTATGCTCTCTTTTTACTGAGGTTAGTTACTTTGATTTTCTGAATGCTAGTTTTCTCAAAGGGGGAAAACCAACTTAAACTCCTCACTTGGATTCTGAATAGCAAGCTACACTAAATGGAATTAAGAAAAGGAGTACTTGTGGCACCTTAGAGACTAAAATATTTATTTGAGCATAAGCTTTCGTGAGCTACAGCTCACTTCATCAGATGCATAACGAAAGCTTATGCTCAAATAAATTTGTTAGTCTCTAAGGTGCCACAAGTACTCCTTTTCTTTTTGTGAATACAGACTAACACAGCTGCTACTCTGAAACCTGTCTAAATGGAATTAAAGCACCCTGCGTTAAGAGTGTTAAAGGCCGCGCAGAGACAGGTTGTGTCTAAAAATGCATGTATGGAAAAGCCCAGAGAAGGTCAGGGGAGGTAAGCTAGACGTGTATCGGTGGGAAGGAGGAAGAGTAAAAGGAGATGTGACTGAGGGATTTGAAATAATGAATGGGACACAGAAGGGCAGTCAGGCTTCTTTCTATCCATTCTATTACAAAGGGCACTCCCAAGTAAAAGGCAATAAAACAAGGGATATATTAAATGCCTATCCAAATTTAAAATGGTTAAATACTAGGATACAATATGGCACAAGTCAAAGCCTACTGCAGTCCATGGATGTCCATAGGCTTTGGATCAGCTCCTATACACAGAGTGCTGCTATTGTGGTAAGCAGCTTAGTGCAGTTAAAAAAGGATCGGCCTTGTCTATGAATGAGTCTAGCATCAGAGTACCAGGATCTGGGACAGGAATTACAGATGCTCATGCATGCAATGTTGTTGGAGCTGTGCTAATCCCAGGATCTTAGAGAAATAAGGTAGGTAAGATCATATCTTTTATTGGACCCACTTCTGTTGGTGAGAGAGACAAGCTTTCGAGCTGTGAGTATTACCTCACTCACCTTGTTTCTCTAGGACCCTTATGAAAGCAGATGTCCTCTAGAGTTTAGTATTGCACAACTGGTCAGGTGCAGTCTGTGCAACTGAGTGCATAGTGGTGATAGGGGCTCATTACCTTCTTCTGGAGCATTCACTATTGGCCACAACAGAATGCTGGACTGAATAGGCAATTGCTCTGTTCTGCTATACCCGATCCCAGGTCATCCATCTCTTTGCTAGTCAATCCATCTATTCATATATCTGTTCCTCATTCCTTCCCTCATGTGTTTCTTCATGCATCCATCATCCTTTAATTTGCCTTCCCTACTCTCTCTGTCCATCCATCTCAATCCTGGAGCACTAAAGTTCCTCTCTGACAGACAGGGCGCTCTGCGGTTGCAGCGGAAGCAGCTGCAGTCACTCATGTCAAGCCTTGAGCATATAAATCATGCCATCTCAGAGATCAATGCAATGGACCTAATAGGCAGGCAGAGTAAATGTGGATCAGAAGCTGCATGGCCTTCCCCTGCCTCCCCATGGATAAATGGGAGCTGTTTTTCACCTGGTAAAATGGCTTTGTTTGTGAGTAAGCAATTAGTCTCTCTCTAAAAACAGAACCAGGAAGCTAATGGACGGGGGTGGCAGGCTCTCAGCCCCTTTGCCGAGGAATGATGGGTCCGTTTCCACTCCATTAGCACCAGTGGGACGCAGATGGTGGCATGTGCCTTGCTGAACTTGTACTGCAAGACAAATGAAGCCCTCTTCCCCCGTGTTCATTGTAGCCGCTATGGGTAGGAAGAAAGAGGCTGTTCCACATGGCGCAGGAGTTAATGGGACAGAACAAACACGCAGGCCAGGACTGGAAGTGACAAACCCATTTGGAAGCCATTTCAGTAGCACTGTTTTTTGTAATGTTCATATTTACTTTGAAGCTGTTTTCAATTTTTGGTCTCACTGGATCATTAGTCTTTTAAATATTATTATGTTCAGTTGTAGTGGGGCATAGCATGGGGAGGGAGAATGCATCGGTGCATTCTGATCTGCCCCCTGCCATGGACTCTTCAGAGCTCTGAGGTTCCATCCACCAGTCCCATCCACTGCCAGAGACCCTACGGAGCCCCAAGGGTCCATTCCCCCAACTGCCATGGGCCCTACGGAACCCCAAGGCTCCATCCACCAACCTTCAGGGATCTCAGTTTCCACCTGACAGCCCCTTTTGCCGTGCCCAGAGCCATCAGGGTCTCCACAACCCACCTGAAGCCCCTATACCGCCTCCAGCTGCTATAGGCAAATTTCTGAACAGTGGCTGGCCCCAGTTTACTCCTACCAGAGAGAGGGTCAAGCCACAGACTTCAGATCTCAGTTTTGAACAAATAACTGTGTCCAGTTAACTATCAAAGTCGCTGCATCACCAAGGCAAGTTTCAGGTCCAGTTGTAGGGAAACTGTGAAATTCCTGCTGGATTTATTCTAAAAACCGTGCTAGGGCATGGAGCTATTCAGAAACACGCACCTGCCACTGAACATCAGCCACTGCTAGGGTGGAAAACAGCCGCGGTGTAAAAACACACAGCACTATTATACTATAGCTAAGGACAGGAAGGAAAAAACCCACTTTCAGTTGAAACTGTATTGGGCATTGAAGTATACAGTTGAATGCATTTAATTAAATTAATTTGACTGGAACAACCCACTCCTTACAAGAAGTGCCTTGGGACATTGTGGTCAGGACCTCAGTTTTATATCTCATGCAAGAGACAGCAAGTCTAGCAGCACTCTTTGCCCCCCAGTATAGCACGGCACTGGTATGATACTGACTCAAGGAGCGCTACCAGTGGAATCATCAGCATCACTTCCTCTAACAGCTGGGTGTCTCTTTAAGGTCTCCCATCCAAGCACTGAGACAGCATGAGTCTGCTTAGCTTGGGAGGAAGACAGGTGGAAGCTTAACCTGAGCTTGTATGGGTTCAAAATGAAGGCAGTTGTTTTTTCCCCAGTTGACTCAACAAACTTTCAAACCCTACATCATGTATGGAGTCCACCTGGCTCAAACGCACCTACAGACGTCAGTGCCACATGGACCAATGTGACAGTGATGGCGTAGTCCCAGACCCATCGCTTCAGCAGAGCAGCAAAGAGAAGGCCGCTGGTGAAGTAGGTCAGTTCCATGGATAGCAAATTCACTAGAGAAATGAGAAGGGAATACAACCCTTATTCTGGAGTAAAGGCAGATACATCTCACAGCAGGGAGCCCTGGAGGTACAGAGTCCTTGCCTATTGGACACAAAGGAAAAACCTCAAAATTATCCTGGAGTTAATGTTCTGACACAGTTTACTGGAATACAGATTCTGCTGATTCCAATGGGAGGTACTACCAGGGGATGTACACAAAGTCCATTCCCATAAGGCAAAGAAATACAGTGCTGTCTCCTCGCCATAGAAAGGGACCACTACACTGTTTTCCCAGTGGCTGTGCTCACAGTCCATCCCTCCAAGCTCACACATCCTGTTCTCTCCCAGTCAGATATTAACACACTTTTGGCCTTGAAAGATCCCTGTGGTTTTATCCATTCCAAAGCGGCCTCATTGCCCCACACCACTTACCCAGATATTTGGGATTTGAGTGAGATGGTTCTGTGTTAAATTCAAAGGGGATAAGTCCATCAAATGTGTCCAGCCTGGAAGGGGTAAAAAAGAGAGAGAGAGAGAAAAGATTTAGGAAATTAAAAATGATCAAGGGCTGTTACACTGATCCCCACTAAAAAGTCAACATTTGCAATGGATACTACACAGGGAGATCTGAGATACCGCATGTCATTGTTACAGGGCCAACTGTATCTCTATCCACTCTGTGCTCTCTCTGAGTGCTCTCCCTCAGGTGGCAGGCCTTGTGCCTTTACCACTCCTGGAGTGGAATTCTATACAGTGATCCAACACTTAACCAGCTCATTGTTTATTTTTCAGTAGGAACAAAGCATTTAGAGAAAAAGAATTTTAAAACAACCATCTACACACATCTATTTAACCAAAGACTTATCATCCCCTGGTGGTATCCTAGGCAGGCCTAAATTCTTCTCACACCCCTTTGGGTGCCCGTGTCTCACTCTGGTTCCTCCAAACAACTCCTCTCGAGAGAGAGAGAGAGAGCGAGAGAGAATGTTCCTTCTTCACCCTCCCAAAAGTCCTTTGTTCTTCTGCATTCCCAGGCCTTTTCCAGCCTTGCCATTGCCTCAACAACTCTCAAGCTTATTTTCCGCCATTCTTTCCCTTCCTGTTTGTTTTCCCTTATTAAACTAAGCCATTGTATTCATAGAGTAAACATGCCAATAACCAGGTCAGCATACGGTGCCCATACGTTATTCCAGAGCATCTCCACATCCATCCTATCACAGCCCCCCCTATATTTAGAACAGGATATAAACATGAAGCCTGTGTAGTATTGGCTGACAAGTGTTGCCATTTAAATGGCACCCACTGTGCCATCTGCAAGCTGGTTTGCTAGCCTATGGGGTAGCCTGTCCAGCTTCCACTGGGCTGGTGTCTGCTTCACACAAACTGCCTCCTCCAGTTCATGCTCGCTGGCCCCCTTTGTTGATACTCTCAGCAGAGAGGCCAATAATTTAGGTTGGGATTTTCAAAAGAAACTCAGGAATTAAGGAATTAACTCCCATTGAAATCATTGGAAGTTAGGTGCCTCAATATGTTTGTGCATCTGGGCCTGCATGCTTGACTCCTTTACATTCCCTTGAAAATCCCAGCCTAACTGCGCTTTGAAGATGTAACCCTTGACACGCTAGGTGCCTTAGCTACACAGATTTCAGAGTAGCAGCCGTGTTAGTCTGTATTCGCAAAAAGAAAAGGAGTACTTGTGGCACCTTCGAGACTAACAAATTTATTTGAGCATAAGCTGTCGTGAGCTACAGTTCACTTGATGGCCTTGCTGGACCAGTGTGAGGCACATTAATGAGAAGCTCACCTTGCCGCTGTCTGGATTATCCTTGTTCTGTGGATAAAGAGAATGCCAGGCTCCAGGTTTGTGCAGCCTGGTATGTTTCATCAACACTAAACTAGACTGAAAATAAAATAAGTGGTCAGCAGTGAGACAAACCACTGAGCAAGAGCCACATGGCTCTGGCTGGGAAAAGAAAAGCAGGACTCCCATACCCTAACCCTCACATTTTGGAAGAGTCCAATCAAGGGAAGGCAACACTGTGCTAACCGAATCAGATCCCCTTATTTCACTCGGATGCGCTCAGTGTAAGATCTGCTCTGCTCAGTTCAAAAAGAGCAGCCTCACCTGAAAGCTCCAGAGCAGATGCTTCCAATCATGTAATAGACTGTGTAGAAAGTGACCAGGCACAACAGCAGGTGAATGAGGATGATCTGGAAATCAGAGCAGAAAAGCACAAGGATCAGCACATGCAGCAGTGAGAGGGATGTTTATTCCCATCTCACCACTGAGAAAGAATCTTCAGCAGAGGAGAGTTTCCTGGGAATTCTGTTGCAGCTACAAACAACTGGATTTGGGCCACCTATGAAATGAAACGCTGTGTTACATTCATCTGTTTCAGTGACGTATTTAAATAAATGTCTAGTACTCTACGGGGGTTGTACAAGTGTAACAAGGATTCTGGCTGGGTCACTTGGAGGGACTGATGCTGGGAGCTCTGGATCTAAAACCCACAAGCCTCTGCTGTCTGAGCTAAAGTAACAGGTTTGTATAGTTCCAGGCAGTAGCAGACTGACAAGCCTCATGGGAGACAAAATGCCACCCTGTGATAGGGTGATTCCACAAGCAATTACTCCTGGTAAGCATGGTACAGCTACAAATGGATTGTTAATAATATTACATTTCTAGAGCTCCTGTCAAGGATCAAGGGCTTCACAAATTGTGTCCATCCCCTACCACTGAAATGCAGCCACCTCTGGGTTGGAGGGCAACAGCTAGACAACAACACCACACAACTTAGGAGGCATTTTGGCAAGGGCACCAGGGCAAAACCCCTCCTCTGCCAGTCATTGCCCTGGGATAGTTTGTGTCTACATGGGACAGACCGGACTTGGTTTTTAACATCTACTTCAGGAAGACAATGCAGGACATACATTCTGCCAATCCACTGAAGTTAATGGATGTTCCACTGAAAAGGTGCTCAGAAAATGGCTCACAACAACTGTATTGTGTGCTTTATAAGAGGCAACAGATCCAGTGCAACCTGAAGGAATGGCTAGTTCCTCCTGTCTCTGCCCATACCATCGGGGATGGGGAGCAGGGCTGTAGAGTCTTTGCACCAGGTAGGACATTCCCCTGCACAGGGGTATTCTCAGAAGGTAGGTGTATTTCTCTAGCCCCCCATCACCACAGCTACTGAGCTCCTCACAATGTTTAATATGTTCCTCTCACAACCCCTTTGTGTGGCAGGGCTGGGCTGTTATCCCCATTACTGATGGGAGACTGAGGCACAGAGAGGCTAAGAGACTTACCCAAAGTCACGCAGGAAATCTGTGTCAGAGCAGGGGACAAATCATAGGCTTCCTGAATGCCAGGCAAACACCCTAACCAGCAGGCCATCCTCTCTCCGTTCTAGCACCCTGCCCATCTGTTCTTCACTTGACTTGACCCAATATTTGTGTGGGGTGGAAGCGATGGAGAATGTATCCAACTGCTCCCAAGACAGTCCCATCCCAGCAGCAGTGCAGAGGGTGAGGTACAAACGCAGTGCCCGAGAGCGCCGAAGAGCCCAGATCAGGTTGCAAAGTGCACTGTTGGATAGTTCAGTATGTATGTTTATTGATCTTGGGTTAACTCTTGAGAGGTCCCTAGTAGCCGTGCCTTGACCAGTTATCAGAAGCACTCAGTCTGGGGAGGAGAAAGACAGGTGAGGGGGGCACGTCAGGTGTCTGGCTGAGAAATGCATCCCAGGGAGGCAGCTGACGCCTAGTTCCTGTAGCTGGGAATTTCATTTGCATAGTTGGTTTCTCTGCCCCTGCCCCCTAGCTCCCTTTGGGTCTAGCTGGGTCAGAGAAGGGGTTATTGGAGTACCAGGGAGAGATGATTCTTGCTTCCGTGCCAGAATTAGCTCCAGTGTGAATTATGCTGCTTGAAACAATTTCACCGGCTGCCTTTTATGTTAGGTTTCATAGTAGCAGCCGTGTTAGTCTGTATTCGCAAAAAGAAAAGGAGTAATTGTGGCACCTTAGAGACGAACAAATTTATTTGAGCATAAGCTTTCATGAGCTACAGCTCACTTCATCGGATGCATTTGGTGGAAAAAATGCATCCACCAAATGCATCCACCAAATGCATCCGATGAAGTGAGCTGTAGCTCACGAAAGCTTATGCTCAAATAAATTTGTTAGTCTCTAAGGTGCCACAAGCCCTCCTTTTCTTTTTATGTTAATGAAACTTTGCTTTTCACTAAACCACTCCTGCTCCTGGCTGCTCTTCCATTTGCCCCACGCAGCTCGCCAGCAGGGCTGGAAAAGCCTTGAGCTTCAGCACCTTTGGGAGGCCGATCTTTGGTTTTCTGAAGCAGCAAATTCTCTTCTCCCCCCCCCCTCCCCCCTCTTTTACCTTTACTGTTTACAGCAGCATCCGTGTCACATGATCCTGCAGTCTGATCAGGCCCAGATGCCGCGGCTGACCCACAACCCCTGCCCCAGCCAGCACTGCTGGGCTTTGCCCTGCTCCCCAAAGCAGCGCCGCAGTTCCTCGGGGCTTTACCTTGATGCCGGGCACACGGCCGCTTTGGAGGGCCATGCGCGGGGAAGGATCATAACGGCACAGGCCAGGCTCCAGGACGTGTAGCCCGGGATATCTCTTGCTGAGATGCTCTCGGAGAGGTAACCCGGGCTTCCGTGGCAGGGGAAGAGACGAAGCTGCAACGCCTGCTAGAGGCAAAGATCAGACAGGCAGGGAGAGGAACCAGTGAAGAGAAAAGGCAGCCACTGCTCAGACTCTGTCCAGTCCTGGGATAATTACAGGACATCAGTTTCCGGGGTCTAACACCAGCAGCTAGGGTGACCAGATGTCCCGATTTTATAGGGACAGTCCCGATTTTTCGGTCTTTTTCTTATATAGGTTCCTATTACCCCCACCCCCACCCCCGTCCCGATTTTTCACATTCGCTGTCTGGTCACCCTACCAGTGTCTGGTCACTGCTAATTCTATTTTTGAAGACACCAGAATCTCCCGGTCCCTGTGGAAAAGGATGGATTTGTACCTGATGTATTTCAAGCCCCTTCTTCAGTACTCACCAGTGCAGTGGTCACGAATGCATCTGGTGAAGTGAGCTGTAGCTCACGAAAGCTTATGCTCAAATAAATGTGTTAGTCTCTAAGGTGCCACAAGTCCTCCTTTTCTTTTTGCAAAATTCTCGTGGTGACCCTGCCAGGTCTCTGTGCATGACACCCATTGACTTCACTCAGGACTCCCAATGGCTGCAATGGCAGCCACCCATGCAGGGCTGGCAGGAAAGTCTGGTGCTGCTAGGCTATAGACTAGCACTCAGAGTGACGGGTCACAGGGCTCCCTGGCTTCACCAAGGCTGGTGTTAAATAGAAACTGGATCTCCCAACTGTAATCATTTACACCAGTGTAAAATGGGGTAACACACCACCAGATCATAGATTCATAGATACTAAGGTCAGAAGGGACCATTCTGATCATCTAGTCTGACCTCCTGCACAGTGCAGGCCACAGAATCTCACCCACCCACTCCTATGAAAAACCTCACCCATGTCTGAGCTATTGAAGTCCTTAAATCATGGTTTAAAGACTTAGATTCATAGATTCATAGATACCAAGGTCAGAAGGGACCACTCTGATCATCTAGTCCGACCTCCTGCACAGCGCAGGCCACAGAATGTCACCCACCACTCCTATGAAAAACCTCACCCATGTCTGAGCTATTGAAGTCCTCAAATCATGGTTCAAAACTTCAAGGAGCAGAGAAGCCTCCCTCCAGTCAACCATGCCCCATGCTACAGAGGAAGGCGAAAAACCTCCAGGGCCTCTCCAATCTGCCCTGGAGGAAAATTCCTTCCCGACCCCAAATATGGCAATCAGCTAAACCCTGAGCATATGGGCAAGATTCACCAGCCAGATACCCAGGAAAGAATTTTCTATAGTAACTCAGATCCCATCCATCTAATATCCCATCTCAGGGGATTTGGCCTATTTACCCTGAATATTTAAAGATCAGTTACTTACCAAAATCCCATTATCCCATCATACCATCTCCTCCATAAACTTATCGAGTAGAATCTTAAAACCAGATAGATCTTTTGCCCCCACTGCTTCCCTTGGAAGGTTATTCCAAAACTTCACTCCTCTGATGGTTAAAAACCTTCATCTGATTTCAAGTCTAAACTTCCTGGTGGCCAGTTTATACCCATTTGTTCTTGTGTCCACATTGGTGCTGAGCTTAAATAATTCCTCTCCCTCTCCTATATTTATCCCTCTGATATATTTATAGAGAGCAATCCTATCTCCCCTCAACCTTCTTTTAGTTAGGCTAAACAAGCCAAGCTCCTTAAGTCTCCTTTCATAAGACAAGTTTTCCATTCCTCGGATCATCCTAGTAGCCCTTCTCTGTACCTGCTCCAGTTTGAATTCATCCTTTTTAAACATGGGAGACCAGAACTGCACACAGTATTCTAGGTGAGGTCTCACCAGTGCCTTGTATAACGGTACTAAAGCCTCCTTATCCCTACTGGAAATGCCTCTCCTGATGCATCCCAAAACCGCATTAGCTTTTTTCACAGCCATATCACACTGGCAGCTCATAGTCATCCTATGATCAACCAATACTCCAAGGTCCTTCTCCTCTTCCGTTACTTCTAATTGATGCGTCCCCAGCTTATAACTAAAATTCTTGTTATTAATCCCTAAATGCATAACCTTACACTTCTCACTATTAAATTTCATCCTATTACTATTACTCCAGTTTACAAGGTCATCCAGATCCTCCTGTATAATATCCCGATCCTTCTCTGAATTGGCAATACCTCCCAGTTTTGTATCATCTGCAGACTTTATTAGCACACTCCCACTTTTTGTGCCAAGGTCAGTAACAAAAAGATTAAATAAGATTGGTCCCAAAACCGATCCCTGAGGAACTCCACTGGTAACCTCCCTCCAACCTGACAGTTCGCCTTTCAGTAGGACCCGTTGCAGTCTCCCCTTTAACCAATTCCTTATCCACCTTCTGATGTTCATATTGATCCCCATCTTCTCCAATTTAACTAATAATTCCCCATGTGGCACGGTATCAAATGCCTTACTGAAATCTAGGTAAATTAGATCCACTGCATTTCCTTTATCTAAAAAATCTGTTACTTTTTCAAAAAAGGAGATTAGGTTGGTTTGGCACGATCTACCTTTTGTAAAACCATGTTGTATTTTGTCCCATTTACCATTGACTTCAATGTCCTTAACTAATTTCTCCTTCAAAATTTTTTCCAGGACCTTGCATACTACAGATGTCAAACTAACTGGCCTGTAGTTACCTGGATCACTTTTTTTTCCTTTCTTAAAAATAGGAACTATATTAGCAATTCTCCAATCATTCGGTACTATTCCTGAGTTTACAGATTCATTAAAAATTCTTGCTAATGGGCTTGCAATTTCAGGTGCCAATTCCTTTAATATTCTTGGATGAAGATTATCTGGGCCCCCCGATTTAGTCCCATTAAGCTGTTTCAGTTTCGCTTCTACCTCTGATATGGTAATATCTACCTCTATATCCTCCTTCCCATTTGTCATGCTACCATTATCCCCAAGATCCTCTTTAGCCTTATTAAAGACTGAGGCAAAGTATTTGTTTAGATATTGGGCCATGCCTAGATTATCTTTAACCTCCGCTCCATCCTCAGTGTTAAGCGGCCCCACTTCTTCCTTCTTAGTTTTCTTCTTATTTATATGGCTATAGAACCTTTTACTATTGGTTTTAATTCCCTTTGCAAGGTCCAACTCTACTCGACTTTTAGCCTCTCTGACTTTATCCCTACATCTTCTGACCTCAATTAGGTAGGTTTCCTTGCTGATCCCTCCCATCTTCCACTCCCTGTATGCTTTCTGCTTCTTCATAATCACCTCTCTAAGATGCTTGCTCATCCAGCTTGGTCTACAACTCCTTCCTATGAATTTTTTCCCCTTTCTTGGGATACAGGCTTCCGATAGCTTCTGCAGTTTTGATTTAAAGTAATCCCAGGCCTCAACTGCCTTTAGATCCATAAGTTCTTCAGTCCAATCCACTTCCCTAACTAATTGCCTTAATTTTTGAAAGTCAGCCCTTTTGAAATCAAAAACCCTAGTTGCAGATTTATTTTTGTTAATCCTTCCATTTAGTTTGAACTGAATTAGCTCATGATCACTTGAGCCAAGATTGTCCCCTACAACCATTTCTTCTATGAGGTCCTCGCTACTCACCAAAATTAAATCTAAAATGGCATCCCCTCTAGTCGGTTCAGCAACTACTTGATGAAGGAATCCATCAGCTATCGCATCTAGGAAAATCTGAGCCCTATTATTATTACTAGCACTGGTCCTCCAGTCTATATCTGGGAAGTTAAAGTCTCCCATGATCACGCAGTTTCCATTAGTATTTACTTTATTAAAGACATCAAAAAGGGCTCTATCCATAACCAAATTAGATCCCGGAGGTCTATAGCACACCCCAAGCACTATCATAGGAGAGGCTTTACTAGTTTTCTTCCCCAATGTAATTTTTGCCCAGACAGACTCTGTCTTATCCATTGCATCGCTTCTTATTTCTTTACATTCTAACTCATCGTTGATATACAATGCTACTCCACCCCCTTTACCTTTGTTTCTGTCTTTCCTAAACAGCACATACCCTTCAATACCTGTAGTCCAGTCATGACTACTATTCCACCATGTTTCTGTTATCCCTATAATATCTGGTTTCACTTCCTGCACCAGTAGCTCTAGTTCCTCCATTTTGTTACCTAGACTCCTCGCATTGGTGTATAAACATCTTAATTTTTGCTGTTTGGCCTCGCTCACATTTTGTACCCTATTAGGCACAGTCATTCTACAGCCATTATAACCTATTAGACTAGTATCCACACCGCCCTCGCTCCTTATATACATTCTCCTACCCATGGCTGTATCCTTTCTTACTTCATCTTCTTCCCTCTCAAGGAGCAGAGAAGCCTCCCTCAAGTCAACCATGCCCCATGCTACAGAGGAAGGCAAAAAACCTCCAGGGCTTCTCCAATCTGCCCTGGAGGAAAATTCCTTCCCAACCCCAAATATGGCGATCAGCTAAACCCTGAGCAAAAGGGGAAGATTCACCAGCCAGATACTACAGAAAATTCTTTCCTGGGTAAGATCAGGATGAAGCATTTTACATGTATTGGTGTAAATTACTTTACAAGGTGCAGAGCAAGGAAAGTCAGGCAGCCCCTGTAACGCCACTCTGGGGGGTACAAGAATAGGCAGGGGCAGGAAAATTGGCCAAGCAATAAAGGGGAGTGAGCTGCTGGGACTACCGAGAGTGAGGAGACAGCTGGGCACTTTAGCATGCCATGGGAACTTTTCTCCTGGATTGACTGAACCACAGGACAATCAGAGAAGCCCAGTCCAAGGGGGTTCAGGGCAAATCAAAGCTGGAAAGAGTGCTGTACAGAAAGGAGACCCAACAGCTGTGAATTTAAGCCAAATTCAGGCTTCATTTTTTGGAGAATGGGATAGTGGTTGATAGTTCCAGCATTAGAGGGAGGAGTTGCAGGGCTGGGGCAGTTGGGGCAGCACCTGCTCACCTGGACAGTACTTTAACAGGGAGCTACAATGGAAAGCTCTGTGGCAGAGTCGGTTAGCTCTAGACTGGAACGGAGGGGAGTGATGTAGGTCTGAACAGAGGTGCAGATGGCTGGGTGAGTTATGCGGTGGGGCTAAGACAGCAAGAGCAGTAAGTAGTTTTGGTGTAGATGATTTGCAGAGCTGCTGAGGGGGGGACAGGTCTATACTAGCAGAGGGGTTTGCAATCCTTGATTGAGGCATGGATGTGAGATCTATACAGCTCCTGGCCCTGCTGTGTCCGGCTCTCATTGGTGATGTTAGTTCTTCACTTTGACCATCACTTAATTTGCTCATAGTGCCTCAGAAAAGAAGAAAAACTGAGACATATGGATGGTTGGAAGAATACAGCTATAGCTTTGTAGCCAGTGAAGAGTTGTAGTTCCGGGACTTAGAAGTGAGGAAGAAAGGATGTGTCTTATTAGCGTGTGAAAAAGATTTGTTATCAAAATGGGCCATCAGTTTTTTAATACTCAGAAAATTGCCACAGCGAGAAAACACATTAGAATTTCAACCATGTCAGGGAAAGTTATTGCAAATGACGGCTGGTGCAGCTGGGTCTGATAAGATATTACAGGAAGAGAGTAGAAGTGGCCTATGCTGGCACGGTCTGCTATGGGGAACTGAAGTAAGAAAGCTAACCACCTCCCCAGTATACACAGGTGTTTGGAGTCAATGGGATTTGGGCTCACTTACATCAGGCAGTTTTTGGCCCAATATGTCTTGTCCATGGAAAAATTAGGGCCAGATCCTCAGCTGGTGTAAATCAGCATTGCTGTATTGACTTTATTTTACTCCATCAACTTCAATGGACCTCTGCTGACTTACAACGGTTAATGAAAAAAGAAAAGGAGTACTTGTGGCACCTTAGAGACTAACACATTTAACACGGCTGCTACTCTGAAAACGGTTAATGAGACAGCCTTTTATTTTGTAGCCAAACAAATGATAGAAAATTATCAATTAACTGGGATTTTATTGCAAAATCTGAAGACTCTAACACAGCTGCTCTCAGAATAGTAACACCATCTAGTGCTGTCTGTAATCCTGAGAGATTCCAAAGCACTCTACAGACTCCACATATTTTACACAGGGATTGTTTCTTCCACTACAGCTACAGCTGGGCAGGTATGCAGCAGCTGTTTGACCGTGCATGTCACAGGGTGCCTGGCCCCTTAAGGGGAGATGGGCTCCAGCCCCACCTGGGACAAGACCCACTCACCTCCCCGGGTGGGAAAGTGACTTTCGTCATGTGACCAACTCAGGCCAGGCCTAGGGATATAGGTGGAGAGGTCTGATGGAGACAGTAACTCTGCAGCTAGTCAGGGCTTGGAGTACCAGCTAGGATGGATACCTGTGAAGCTGTAGCTGGCCTGGGGAAGGAGCTATACAGAGCAAACTGACTACTGCAAGGAATCAAAGGTTGGTTTGATTCTAACCCAGCTCAAGGAGAGTGAGGCGCTTGAGTGACAGCCAAAAGCTGGAGAAGGCAAGGCAGGCAGCAAGACACTTTGTTTTGAATTTAAAGTAAAATCCCCAGCAGGATTTTACCTTTTGGATGGTGTGGAGCAGAAGAGGAAACTGGTGCTGCAGAGCCATCCCTGACCACAAGGGAGTGCTCATGACACGACCAGGCCTTTTACAGTACACAACAATAGTACACGACAGCTGAGGACAGAAAGTGAATAAGAATATTGTGTAGCCAACTGAAATTCCTTCTCTCTGCAGTCACTACACATATTAGAAGACTTCAGCAGTGTCAGAGCTGGGATTAGAACACAGGATCCTGGGTTATAAATTGGAGCTGTGCCCACTAGGCCCTGTGACCACTTTTTGGCTATGTGGACTTAAAGGAGATGGGACAGGCCACTCCTTTCTGGTCCAGGACTAAAAGGAAGTCAAAATGGAATCCTTTTATCTAGAATTAATTTTTTCCTTCCTTTCTCCAAAGCTTATTGCTGGCTTTGGGGCAAAGGCTCCTGAAGACTCATGCTTTGCACTGGAGAGCTGGGTGGTGTTAGATAGTGGTAACATTTTATAACATTAATGCCTCATCACTATGCAATTCCACTTCACATTAGGTGATCTCCTCACATAAAGACAATTTCACAGGATTACAAGGGATGAGACGTAATGATCTCATTAAGTTGTCCAAATTGGTAAGTCTTTCAAAAAAACAAAGGCATCCCCAGCTGTACCCAGTACACTTCCCACATCTGTTGGGCTCACCAGTGTGTGTGCTATTATAACAGAAGCTTATTTCAGCGGGTGTTGGACCCTATGATAGCTACTTACATGGAATTTGGAGGGAGGAGCCCAGGTTGTAGGAGGGAACAGTTTGGACAAGGCACCAGGATGTCAGTCTGTGAGCACGTGGCTAGAATGCTGGCTGCAGTTGCAGCATCTTTGCAAATGGTTCTCTTAATAAAGAGCCAATTTAGTTTAACAAGCCTGGAGCCCTTTCATGTTATTACCCAGAATGCAGTTACAAAACACCTGCTACCTCGCTTTCCCTCCTTCTACAGGCAAACAAAACCCCCACAACGGGTGCTTTGATGTTATTCTCCTGTTTTAAAATCTGGTTTATTAACATAAAAACTAGAAATTCCCAGCCTTTTTCTGAAGGCCCAGCAGTCCATTATGTCATTCCTGGGCTTCTAGGCTTTTTCCTATGGCTGACATGGAGAGCTTCTTCAACAGCCCTCCTAGACTATGGGTCCTCTGGAGGTCTTTCTCTTCTTTACCCTGGTGCCCAAGTCTGCTCTGGAGCAACCTCCTTTAAGTCTGTCATAGTCCCTGGTTGCCATCTTTAATGCAGCAGACTCCCTCTTTTAGGAAGCACCCACACACACACAAACTGTCATCTTGCGATGCCTGTTCATGTGACCCAACAACTGGCCTAAACTCAAACCCCTTCCCTACAGGTGACCAGGCACTAGGTGGGCTAAGGGGGGCATGAAGGGGCACTACCTCCTGGAAATTTCTTTGCACCCTCTGTAGTATGTATTCCATTTTCCCCACCACGTTTCTTAGTCTGAGGCCAGGTCACAGTGTCACTCAGGGGTGTGGAAAATGTGTGAGACAAACTCAGCAGTGGCAGATATATTTTCAAATTGTAAGATTCTATACAATTTTTATCACAGGCATGAAGTGACAGTGCTGTACAAAGGCCAGCACCTGGAAATACTCATACTGTAGAAACAAGATAGACTGGTCACCTAAAAACCTTGGAATTCATCCTCAGTAATTTGGAAGAGATTCAGGGTATTCTGTCAAACTATGTGAATGAATATTAGGAAAAACTATTTCACTAGGAGGGTGGTGAAGCACTGGAATGGGTTACCTAGAGAGGTGGTGGAATCTCCATCCTTAGAGGTTTTTAAGACCCAGCTTGACAGTTGGGGTTGGTCCTGCTTTGAGCAGGGGATTGTACTAAATGACCTCCTGAGGTCTCTTCCAATCCTAATCTTCTATGATTCTATGATATGGTGACCTGTCCATTGAAGCAAGACGGCTGTTGGAAGTTACAGAATCATCCAAATTCTTGTCCTTAGCTGAGGTTAAGAGAATAATTTTGAAAGTTTTTGCTCCTAAGAACAATCACCTTCAAAAGGAACTAATGCATCTTGCTAGAAGAGTTGAACTGTTAAATGTTGCCTATGAAGAACTTCAACAGAAGAAAGATGTTCGAAGATTTTTCTGATTTCATCTGAGCACCTGGTTTTAAGAAATGCATGGGATGAAGCATCAACATTAAGATGTGCCACCAAAACAGCCAAGGTATTGCCCCCAAAATGTCAAGATTCCATAATCACTGACGACTTACTAGGATTCCAATGTGTCAATGAGCATCAGTGGTCCCAGACTTACATGAATTGATTGCAGAAACCACTGGTGAATTGCAAAGATTTTTTGCAAAGAACTCCAAGTTATACAAAAGCTTGTTAGCAATCTATTCCACCAGCTCTCCAGACTTCTTGAAATTGGAATCAATGCATGCTTTGATTGACTTGCTTGGATTAGACATTGAGAAAGTTCAAATTGAAATGGCTGGATTTAAATCACTGATAGATGAGAGAAATTGCAAAGAATTTGAAGAAGTTCTAGGTGCTGCCAAGGAGGCTTTCCCATGTATTTTTGAAATGTCTATAGTGGTCTTATTTGGAGAAACAATTGCAGCTTGTGAAAATTCCTTTTCTCATTCGAAAAGAATTTTATCAAACCAGAGGATGAGCATAATCCATGAAGGAGAGAGAAACCTAATTCTCCTGTCATATGAAAGTGATTTGACTTCAAAACAGAATGTGGATGTCTTTGTGGAGGAATTCCGACGTCATTATCCAAGGAGACTTCAGCTTTAATTTCCTGAACAGTCTTTATGTTACACAAGCACTTACATGTGAAGAGCTATACTTTTTATATTTCTGAATCTTCGAATTTTTTGAATGCTTGAATATTTGTTATATTGAACAATCATAAATATGTATTTTATTTTTTCTTATTTAATAAAGTTTAAAAAGGCTTCTGAGACTGGATTTTTCACTAAGTAAGTGAACTTCTGAATGTGAGCACAACTGCTCCTCGTCATGCAGTCTGCAGCCCCCTTCCTCCCCCCGTGTCGACGTTCAAGCTACGGGGCTGTGCTGAGCCAAACTCCTCCAACTCCACCCCGGTGACAACTATACATAATATCCACCCCCCCCCACACACACGAGAGAGAAATC
Organism: Dermochelys coriacea; assembly: GCF_009764565.3. Lineage (NCBI taxonomy): Eukaryota > Metazoa > Chordata > Testudines > Dermochelyidae > Dermochelys > Dermochelys coriacea. The sequence goes on along the minus strand of NC_050086.2, from coordinate 12,962,919 downwards.
CTAGGTCTTGACCATTTCTGGTCACTTTAAGCAAGTGCTGTGGTGTTATCCTGGTATTCTGACCAAATTCCAACTGGGAGGTAATTCCATTCTACCCCTCTAAATTCCCTTTGCAATTGCAACAGTCTATGGTATATTTCCTTCACTTCCTTCTGTAAACTTCTGTTTAGTGTCACTATGTTCTGCTATAAAGCTGCCATGTTCCACCTCAGAAATAGCTGCATTTCACTGGTGGATGAGGTGATTCTTGTATATAGCTGACAAACACATTGGTCTCTTTTGGGATGAATGTTGTTTGCAAATGAAGATATGTAAAATCAGTTGTTAGTATAACACCCAGAAAGCTTTTGCTGTCTTGTTCTGCTCTTCCAGCTTTAGCTTTGCTAAGTGGAGCTGATAAACAATATGCAGAATCATCTCCGGATTTATCCTAAGAGGATTCTGATTTCTCAACAAACATATGCAGCAGCCTGCAATATTCCATCATTAGTCCATTGTACAGGACAGGTTATCACACAACAAAAAGTCAGTGCCAATCTGAGGTTGGTCTGAAAAGTGACAGTGAAAATTACATCCTCAGCACCTCACGAGACCCTAAATTACCAGTTCAACTCCTGACCCCACTGATCAATCCATCTGATTGGTGATTCTTGTGTGACTGTTATCTGAAATGAGTTTGGAGGTTCTCAGTGTAGTGGACAAAAAAAAATCATAGAAATCAGCACAACTGGCAATAAACTGACAAACATTAGCCATCTCACCAGATAGATCCAGGACTGCATTGACCTTAGAGACTGAAGGCTAGAGCCACAAAGAGATTTATGTGCCTAACTGCTAATTTAGGCACCTTAGTCCAAATGTAGATCCTCAAAACTCAGCAGTCACTTAACCTTGAGGCCCCTAGGAACTTACATTTCAGTCCCCAACTGAGTAAGTCAGGGGATAAAAATAAGAGATCTTTAAACACAGTATTAAGCATGTATATAGACAAGAAGAAATATTCATATTATTTATTTTACTTGACAATAAAATACAACAGGCTTTAGAGAACTTGTTACTTTTACAAAACGTTACAGAACATTTACTCTTACACCTTGTACCAACATAATGAATAATCAATACTACACTTGTCAAATGAAAAAAGTGCATTGCGTGCGTCAGACACTTTTTTTTTAATTGTGGCATCCACTAAATTGAAATATTCACAAAAGTCTCTTCTAGTCATTAGTGCAACTTAGGAACTGATTTAAAGCCCTTAAGTTAATGGGGGTCTTTCTATTGATTTTAATGAACTTTGGATCAGGCTATTACAGCTTCTGTAGTATTTACTCTACCATGCAGATTAAGTCTCCAGAACAGGACCTCTAATAGACCCCACACAATTTTTGGGTAAGGATTACATCCAGTGCTTAATTTGTAATGAAAGAGGTTCCAGGGCTATGAACTATCAAGCCTTGAGGTCCCGAGGCTCAGCCATGGCAAAAATTCAGCACTGATTACATCCGCACACCACCTGGTGATATCACCACCGTTGGCCATGGCCTTCAGTGTGCCATGATGCCACATCGCTGCCTCTTAGAGTGGCATCTGGCACACTGTGTGGCCACATCACCCATCCTTCACTGTCAAGCTGCACCAAGCTGCCGGACTTTCACTGCGGCACCCAGTCTGCCAAGTGACCCATCCTTCACCAGGGTGCCCCGTCTGCCACGTGACCCATCCTTCACTGCAGCGCCCAGTGTGCCACCTCACCCATCCTTCGCCATGGCGCCCAGTGTGCCACGTGACCCATATTCACTGGGGTGCCCCGTCTGCCACGTGACCCATCCATCGCCATGGCGCCATGTGCCACCTCACCCATCCTTCACCATGGTGCCCAGTGTGCCACGTGACCCATATTCACTAGGGTGCCCCGTCTGCCATGTTACCCATCCTTCACCATGGTGCCCAGTGTGCCACCTCACCCATCCTTCACCATGGCGCCCAGTGTGCCACGTGACCCATCCTTCGCCATGGCGCCCAGTGTGCCACGTGACCCATCCTTCACCATGGCGCCCAGTGTGCCACGTGACCCATCCTCCACTGGGGTGCCCCGTCTGCCACTTGACCCATCCTTCGCCATGGCGCCCAGTGTGCCACGTGACCCATCCTTCGCCATGGCGCCCAGTGTGCCACGTGACCCATCCTCCACTGGGGTGCCCCGTCTGCCACGTGACCCATCCTTCACCATGGCGCCCAGTGTGCCACGTGACCCATCCTTCGCCATGGCGCCCAGTGTGCCACGTGACCCATCCTCCACTGGGGTGCCCCGTCTGCCACGTGACCCATCCTTCGCCATGGCGCCCAGTGTGCCACGTGACCCATCCTTCACCATGGCGCCCAGTGTGCCACGTGACCCATCCTCCACTGGGGTGCCCCGTCTGCCACTTGACCCATCCTTCACCATGGCGCCCAGTGTGCCACGTGACCCATCCTTCGCCATGGCGCCCAGTGTGCCACGTGACCCATCCTCCACTGGGGTGCCCCGTCTGCCACGTGACCCATCCTTCACCATGGCGCCCAGTGTGCCACGTGACCCATCCTTCGCCATGGCGCCCAGTGTGCCACGTGACCCATCCTTCGCCATGGCGCCCAGTGTGCCACGTGACCCATCCTCCACTGGGGTGCCCCGTCTGCCACGTGACCCATCCATCGCCATGGCGCCCAGTGTGCCACGTGACCATACGGCCTGCCGCTGAGCGTGGCAGCGGCAGAGACGTGGCTGAGCGAGCGCCGCCCTAGGCAGGGAGGCTCGGTCCTGTTCAGTGTCGCGGCCCCTTCAAAAGGAGCAGCAGGCGGGGCTCCGAGCGCCGGGGCAGGGGCCGGACGTGACGTCATCCCGCCCCTCCCCGCGCGGCGGCGACGTGGGTGACGTACGAGCGGCGCCCCGCCCCGCCCCCTCCGTGCGCGTTACGTCGCCGCCGCCCGCTGCCCCCTATTGCCCCCCCCGCGCTGAGTCAGCCGCCGCCGGTCGCGGTGAGAGTGCGAGGCCGGGAGATGCCGCGGGTCTACATCGGCCGCCTCAGCTACCAGGCCCGGGAGCGGGACGTCGAGCGCTTCTTCAAGGGCTACGGCAAGATCCTCGAGGTGGATCTCAAAAACGGGTGAGCGGCGGGCCCGGGCCCGGGCCCGGAGCGCAGCGTCGGGGGCCCGGCGGGCGAGAGCCGAGCCGGCCCCGGCCCCGGCCCCGGCCCCGGCCCGCGCCTCCCGCCTCCTGCCGGCCCGCGCGCTGAGCTCAGCTCGGCCGGGCCGGGCCTGTGTGCGCAGGCGCCGCCGGGGGGGGTGAGGGGGCTGGTTCGCTCCTTGTGAGTCTGGCCCCACGCGGCGCAGCGTGGAAGGGGGAGCCAGGACTCCTGGGTTCTCTGCCCAACGGCCTGGCCTCGTGGCCAGCGCCAGGGGCACGGGTCTGGGGCCAGGGCTCCTGGGGTCTCTCAGTAGCTTGGCTCCAGGCTTCCCGTGACCCGCAGGCATGTCCTACTCCCTCATTCTTCCCTCCTTTCCCCCCACAGCTAGTAGTGGCGCTAAACTTGGCTGCAATGGGCTGCGTAGAGAGGGGTCCAGCAGAGCATTTCCCTTAGGGGGGGCCGTGTGCCTAGAAACCTCCCTTGCTGAGGCTGTCGCAGCCTGGCAGTGCTGTTCACAAACCTCTTCCCCTCCCCTTTCCTAACTGGTGCAAAGTGATGTCTGGGTTAGAGGCTAACAGTCCTTGATAATGGTCTCAATATTTCCTTTATCTATCGGTCCCACTTAAAGGCTGTGATCGCTGTGGATTGGTACATAGGGGAAAATGGTGTGGTGGGGGAAGGTCACTACTGATCCATGCAGTAGTCCTATATAGCTCCTGCTTACATGTGCAGTTCTGGCAACTGACATCTTGCCATAGCAGGATCCTTTACATCCTGCTATTGCATTGCTTTGCCATCCATCCAAGCGTGGATTCTTAATGTGGACAAAATCGGTGGTTTAGATTCTGGAACTTAGTTAAATGAGTCTTGAAGTTTTTACTTCCCAAACAATATTATAAGTAGGTGACATGAAAAGCCTGACAGGAGTGTAGAGTTAGCTAGGGCTTCATTTTGGGAGTGGGGATGAGGAGCCTCTTAAAGTTAGTTTTTGAGCTAAAAGGAGACCTCAGGATTTAATACTCTATGGTCTTATTGGTGGTTTGGCCTATAAGAGGTTTAAAAGGTGACTGAAGACACAGTCTTTAAAAAACCCACGTGTCTGTCTTTTACCTGCTATTGCACCAGGTAATACCAAAGATTACTGTTACTGAAAGATTTGAACATTCTGTTTTCCAGTTCTACTGTGTACACTTGAAAGCACTCTGAATGCCTGTATAGAGAGTTGGGCTGTTGCTGTCTGAAAACTCCATACAAATGGACAGAAAGGAGCACTTCTTAAAATAGGAGGATGTTTAACTACAAAAATAGGTTGTGGAACCAGACAGTTGTAGTACCTACAGTTCATTCTCTGAAGTTGCCTGGATTTCAAGTTGGTGCTCCTCTAAGAACTTACTGTTTGCTGTCTAGACACATTAGGAACCTAATAGTGGACTGATATTTAGATACAGAATCCCTCTAGGTTACTGCTGTGTCATGTGGCTTTCGCTACAAATGACTGCAAGTTAGTACCATATAGTAGGTAGGCCTAGGCCAGAGATTCTCACATTTTCTCATAATGTGGACTGTGTCCTAACAGCATTTCAGGGATCAACTCCCCACCCACTCCACATCATTAGTAACATCCCTGTGGCAACTACAGTTGCTTATTTGGGAAAATATTTAATATTAATGTGATTAGCTGCTTGAAACTAGGAAAGCTAGCACCATACCAGCCTATGGACCAGCAGCAAATACTCCAGACCACCAGTGATCGATCCATAGACAATAGTTTAAGGATTTCTGACTTTGATGTAATAAACTGGAGGCTTCATTCTGATTCCTAGCTAGCAGGCAATCTACATTACAAATCCCACCATAATAATTGGCCTCTGGACCTTCGCTCTACTTATGTTGGAGATTATAGTCCTTAGCTTGCATTCTTTGTGCTTCCACATTTCCTTTTGATTTCACTTGGGCTGAGTAGGATTGGGATCCGTGTTAGCATCTTCTAGAGAACTGTTATGAAGCACAACTTTTCTTAGAAAGATGCTAATACTATTTTCCTAGATGGCAAAGTGGGGCTTAACCTTGCTTAAAACTTGTCTTCAGAACATTATATAGGCCTAAGGATTGAATGGGCCCTGGACACTGAACCTACCTTTTCTTTCTGGGGCCCTGCAAGTCAGGGTTGAAATGGATGCAAAATTCTCTACGGTTGCTTCTCGGCCCAGTCTGTTAATAAGATTTAAACTTCCAGGGCTCTCTTGGGCATCTTTTTATAGTTTATTAAAATCATTAGATTCAGAATCAGGAGATTCAAAATCAGAGTAATCTGAAGAAATGCACCCAGATTTGAGAGTCAAGTACAAGATTAAATCAAATATTAAGATTTACATGCAACTAGGAAAACAGGATTAGAGAATACTACATATGTGCAAGATGCAGTATGATCACTGAGAAAGTAGAAACCTTAAAGTTTGGAATTTTCTGACTGTCCTGTGTGCCTGATTTATCAACCTCAGTGATTCACAAATGCTAGTTTTTTGCATTAAATTTCCCTGGGAGAGAACTGCTGATTAGTTGACGCTCTTAACTGAAGTTGCCCCAAAATAGAAAAATGTCTGTAAAATTTAACCAGCATCTGTCAAATTTGCTAGATTAGCATGGTCATTAAATGATGCAACCAGCTTTCATCCTGCTTATTTTTCTGCTTCACTGAGAATTATATAAATGCCTGGTCCCAATGCTGCAAATGGACCTGTACAACTCCCCGTGCTCACTGGGACTCTTTATGGGTGCAAGAGGCTGCCCATGGGACCCATTTGTAATGTGGATCCAAGTCTGAAATTTCTGTCTTTCAGCATTTTAAAGAAATTATACATTATCATTTGAACATATGTGCTCGGGAGGAGAATGTTTTTAAAACTCAAAACAGTGGATGAATCTAGTTTGCTCCATTTTCAAGAAAAAAGCCATTCTGGAGAATATATGGAGATCGTCACTCCAAAAGGAATTTAAGAAAGCTATGGATAATTAAAACTATGGGGGATATAAAATAGGAAGATGGAAGTCACCATTGACTGTGGCACCTGCTATTGCTATAATTAAGTTGATCTCTTCAAATAGTTAGGTGGCTCAGCCCTACGTATATTTCTAGGAGTAACTTAACAATTTCTCCTAAAAAAAAAAAAAAAAAAAAAAAAATCCCCTTTTAATTTCAACCTCTGTTTTGAAATCTTTCAACAAACTGTAGTTAACTTGGCTTGAATTTAAAATGGCAGATTGACAAAAATCTACTTTAAAAAAAAATCAGGTGTTATGTCTTTATACCCAGCATAATCTTGTATTGAGTTTTTGTGAGGGTACTTTACAGTTTGCTTTGTTTGCCCTTTGATCCTTTCTCCAAAACTTATTTTTAGCAGCACTTAGCAAATGATTAAAAATTACTGCACAGCGTGTGACTTATGAGATTCTGTCAGTTTCTTCTAGAAAATTGCGGGTTATCTTAACTGCTTAGCCTGCAGGAGATTAGCTATTCAGTATTTTAGCAGTTGGTGAAGCTAAGATTAAATGCATTGGCAGAAAATGAAACTGGAGTGCAATATTATCAGACAGTCCAAAAAAGCTTAGTTGGATCTTGATCACCAGTAATGATGATTAGAGTTTATAATTTAAGTAGTTTAAAGCAGCATTTACCTGAAAGGGGGAAGGGAGTGAAAACCTAGTTCATACTGAAAGTTTCCATTTTAATTCCAGCATCTAGATTCCACTCCCTTAGGTTCCATCTTCACCTTGCTCTTAGCCAGTGTTGTACTGATGGCAGCTGGAGCCATGCATGTCAGAAGTGCATGAACAAGATGCCTGGAAAATTGGGCATTTCAGCTTGCTTTTATCTTTTTAAAACTTGCTAAAAGTAAGCAATAATAATTCTAAGAGTTGGAAACTTTCACTTACAGGGACACCAACTTGAAATCTAATAATTTTTTTTAAGAAAAAAGCTTCTATGTAGGTGCTTATCTGCCCTCCATCTGAGCATTTCCCAAATATTTATGTATTAATCCTCACAATACCCCTGCAAGATAGAGAAGCATTATCCTGCTAAACGGATGGGTAACTGAGGCACAGAGATCAAAGCCAAAAGTGTCAAACTTGGGTGCCTAGAGGTAAGTTCCCAAATCCTTATTTAGGCACATAAATAAGGGTGGTTTGATTTCTGAAGGTGCTCAGCACCCATTAACTTTAAAAATCCGTCAAATATATTGGATGCCACTAAATGGTATTTACATTGATCTAGATGGTAAGAAAAATTTAAGTTGACCTGCAAGTGATTTAGGGAAAATTCTGCTGGTGCCCTTCTTTTCTGCTTTATTAATATGAAGGCCTCAAAGGTGTGTTTCTGCTTGGTTTTTACATTAGAAATACATGGAATGTCCAGTTTGTTCTTCCTCAGCTTGTTGGAAGCTTTCTGGGGTTTCTCAGGGGAATTTCTTTTGAACTCTAACACTTCAATTGAATGAGCAAGATATTTAAATCTTAACAGAAACTTACTTTTTCCAAAGTAGTAACCAGTCACTAAAGTTAAATGCATGTGAAATTTCAAACATTCTAAAAAAATCTCTTCTCCTGTTAATAGTTCACTGTTGTACTCTTGGTTCTGGTTATATGGTTTTACTAGTTCTCTAGTCAGTCTCTATGTTCAGACAGGACCTGAATTTTTCATGTAAGAAGGCAAGCAGAAAAAAACCTTTGCAGGTTGCCTTTATCCCTGATAAAGTGGCAAAACGAGGTCCAGTTTTTTCTCCTTTTGCAGGCCAATTTTAAGGGAGTCTGTCTTTGGCTGTTTAGTAGATTAGATTATGGCATTATTTCTGTGGAGCATGTAGTTGAGTGTTTCATTATTGGGTAAAATCTTGGTTATGCTAATCTTTTCATAAGAACTTTAACTAGGAGTTATAACCAGGAAGATTTGGATGTTCTGTGTTTCTGGCACAGATGCCAATTTTGAAAAGATGGTCAGGTTTAGTGGTTCTTGATGTTTGGATGGCTATAAATATTTTTCCTAAAGAATTCTGAAACTTAGCAAGTTGTGTGCAGAACTGATTACCTCCGTATAGAGGGTTGAAACTATTAACACTTGCTTCTAGTTCAATTTATCGCTGGTGAAGGGTGCCAGACTGACAGCTCTGAACACAGAACAACCTGGGGCCGCGGTGGAGCAGTCCGTCCCAAGGTGTGAGGGGAGTTGTTTCCGTTCCCATTCAGTCCTCACCTTTTCTGCAGAAGCAGCCAACGAGAGGGCCAGTTAGAGCCTGCCTGGTGGGAACTGGACTGAAACCCTCTACTACACAGACCAAACAGCTGTAAGATGGTAATGATTACAAATGTGCACTGTACTTTGAACCAGTGACCTAGAAGTAAGAGGCTCTTTATCCCATTTAACTTTTGGATAAGTAATGGGACAAAATATAGAGTGGTATGTTTTTTCCACTGAAGAGGCTAGACACTTATAGCAGCAGTAAACAAGGAGAGCCAGCATCATGAACCTACCTGGTTTTTTGTAACCCCAGCCAGTGTTCCATGGACCAGTTTGGAAATGTCACTGGTTTTCACAGTGATACCAGTAGCTTGTATCAGTGCAGTTCTTAATGTTTTCAGAAGGTCAAACACAATTTATGAACTCCACAAAAACAGGAATGCATTGCCTTAGGCTGGAGGTAGGATGCACATCATAAAGTATGTGGGAACTACCGTATCATGGCTGAATTCAGTACTTGTAGTTCCTGTAAACTTTTATATGCCGATGCCTTTGACAAGTGTCATGGCCCCTACCAGCCCAGATCACGTGGAGTTCATGGACAGCTTAGTTATTAGCATCTATCCTGGTTCCTGCTTAGTACCTCTCTCCTCCCTCCAGATGTTGGTACCAGTCCCTTTGGAGTTCATAAGTTGGAGACATCACTGTAAACATGTTCTTGTTACTGGTTCCCTCCCCTCTTCCCTTCCAGTTACCACCACTTTTTGCATCTTTTCTCAGTTAGATTTTAAGCTCTGTGGTGCAAGGTGTGCTCAGCACCTAGCGCAATAGAACTGCTATCCTGACTGGGGATTCTTGGTGCTATAATGCACATACCTAGGTATCCAATAAAATAAGCATAGTTAATGTCCTGCATTAGACCACTGACATGTTATGCAGTGTAGCTATCCAAGTGTGCACGGAATTTATAACAATCTAGTTAGTGACAAATCCACAGGTACATTCTAACATTTAATAAAAATCTTTTTTTTTTAAAAAAAAATCAGGAACGCTTCTTAGGCACAGTTAGGTGTTCAGTGTGATACATATTATATACCTGAACTAACAATTCAAAGACAAGATTCTGAAATCGGGAGTAAAGATGCAGTTTTACAAGAACACTTTAACTTGCCATCCACTGTTGGAAGAACCTTACACAGCTGTAACTGTCCCCATGTCCATACTTGTCATATATGTTAGCAGCACATGTAGCTTGACACAGCTAGGAGTCTCTGCTAGAGGGTGAAATCCATTCTACTGCCAGGGGCCTGCACAAAGCCCAATTCCCAGCTTAAATTCTTAACATGTATGTAACACTCAAGGCCTTGTGTTAGGCCTCTGGGAATTTCATCCTAAGGAGTAGCCAGAGAATAACAGAGTTATTGCAGCTCACCAGTCAACTGCATTTGCTGAGATGTAGTAATTACTCAAAATAACAGCATGAACCTAACCCAGAGAATTAGGATCACAGGGTTAATGTGCATGCTCTTAACTCAAATGCAAGAGATGGTAATAATCACAGAGCCTTTTCCCTAGTGCATGTGCACCAGCATTGGTGCCTGAAGGAAGGATGCCGAGAGCTGTTGATTATAGTCGGTGCCATCACAGATGGTGGCAACTGCACCTGTATTTCCCATTTATGGTCCCTCGAAAGCATCCACTCTAAGTCCCCAGTTCCTCAGCCATCACCTCTCTTCGGTTGAGACCCACCTTCGTCTCCCTCGTGACTAGGGTTTTCCCAGGCTGCACAGTTCCCTGCTTACACTGTGATGTCCCCAGCAAGCCAAACTGTCTACACAGGCCAGCATCTGTACTTTGCTTTCTCTCTGAAGGCTATGAACAGCTGTAATTGCCAGCAGTCACAGGTTACCACACAGATATTTATAAGCAAGTGTATTTATTTTGAAGGTGAGAGCATAACAGACAAAACATGTAAGTAAATAAATAAATAAAAGAACCTCCATGCATATCAAAAAGCTTACCAGAGGTCACCCCAGCCTCAGCCTTTCTCTCTGGTAGGTGTCAGTCCTTCAAAGTCACCTGCTGGGTTTTCCCTGAGGTTACAAGTTCATAACTGTCTCAGCTTCAGAACCAGAACTAGCACACCCATCCATAGGATAGTCTTTCCTTTATACGGCTTTGGCATTTGATCTTGAGACTCTAGGAACAGGTGATCAGCAGAGAATGGTCCTCTCCTCAGAGCGTAGCTTCCCAAGGCTGGGTTTTTGCATAACCAGGAGGTGGGGAATTTGCATTTACCTCCTGCTAGAGCAGGGGTGGGCAAACTTTTTGGCCCATGGGCCACATCTGGGTATGGAAATTGTATGGCGGGCCATGAATACTCACGAAATTGGTGTGGAGGGGGTGAGGGCTCTGGCTGGCGGTGCAGGCTCTGGGGTAGGGCCAGAAATGAGGAGTTTGGGGCGGGGGGCAGATGAGGGCTCCGGCTGGGAGTGCAGGGGCTGGGGATATGGGGTGCAGGAGGGTGCTCCTGGCTGGTACTGAGGGGTATGGAGGGTGGAAGGGGGATCAGGTCTGGGGCAAGGGGTGGCTCAGGAGTGTAGGCTCCAGACAGCGCTTTCCTCAAGCAGCTCCCAGAAGCGGCAGCATGTCCCTTCTCCGGCTCCTACGCAGGGGCACAGCCAGGCAGCTCTGCTGCACGCTGCCCCGTCCATATGCACTGTCCCGCAGCTCCCATTGTTCCCGGCCAATGGGAGCTGTGGGGGGCTGTGCTTGGGGCGGGGCAGCATGTGGAACGGAGGGTCCTGGCTGCCCCTATGTGTAGGAGCGGGAAGGGGAGCATGCTGCTGCTTCCGGGAGCGGCCCCCAACCCTGCTCCCCAGCTGGAGCACCAGAGCGGGGCAAGTCCCAGACCCCTCTTCCTAGCGGGAGCTCAAGAGCCAGATTAAAACGGCTGGCGCACCAGATGCAGCTCGTGGGCCGTAGTTTACCATCCCCTGTGCTAGAAAATACCCTGGTGGCAAACACTTGACATTGTTTGTCTTGTATGTCGATTTTTGTCTGGAACTTTGTTCAATACAGTCCTTTTAAGTTTATAACATTTCCCAGGGTTCACATCACATTGCCGCCCCAGAGAGGTTACATGCAATCCTGGCCCACAATAATACATGCATGCATTTATTATATTGCACTCCAAAAATAGTTAATTCAGTAAGGTTTTTCTAGGACATTGAAGGAACTTGCAATATTGGCCACAAGTGCTACAAGTTAATAATACATAATGATGGGAATTGAGCCCTGTCTCTTAAAACTGTTTTTAAATTGTCCCCCTTCCCAATTTTCTGCAACTCTCTGAAACCAGTAGTAGTTTCAAGTAGTTTCCTACGCCCCCATGGCCAGCTGTTATCAGAATCCCCAAAGGCTCTCTAGGCCACTGCTATCATTTCAGCTCTTAGTGTAAGGCTGTTTGTTGGAAGGTTTGGGGGAGTTGGGGCACCTGCCTGGCTTTCAGTATGTCACATGTTAGTAGGAAACATGCATGGTAGCACAGAGTTAGGATCATGGCCCTGTTATATAAACAACCAACAGATTCAATGGCACATTTCTCACTTATTTCAGAAGCTCCTAGAGGCTGGTAAAGAAGTCCCTTCTTTGGCATTTACCATATATATGGATTCAATGGTCCTACAATGACTTGAACAAACTAACTTCCTTAACTGTTACTTCTAGAAACTGTGGTCTGGTGCAAGAGTAGGTGTTGGGGAAACATGGGTTCCATTTCTGGCTCTGGCACTGGTTTGCTATTACCTTTGGTAAGTCAGTCTCTGTACCTCCATTTCTTCACTTGAAAAATGGGGTTGTTTACTGATCATTTACTAGGCACATTTCAGAGAAGGACAAAGATGAAGTCCCCCTCCCCATAGAATTCCTCCACCTTTGTGAAATGCCTCAAGATCTGCAGATGAAAAAGCACAGTAGGAGCCAGGAATCTTATCATTTTTTCACCATTTATGCTGTCTCTCTCCTATTTGTATTTAGCTTAGCTTGGCCAAAATTAGATTAGTCTTTGACTTTCATATTCTCCTATGCTACCACTATAGTGCAGTGTGTGTGTATACTGTAAATATTCTCCCATTTCATTTATTGCTTATAGGCTCAGTAAAAACGGTCTTTAAAAACAAAACCTAACCTTTGGGCCAATTTGATTGGAAATTGGCCTACTTGTTTAAAAGACCAAGTCCTATTTATGCAAACTCTGTAAGAAAAGGAGGATTGTCTTTAAGAAGCTTTGGTAACAATAAATATCAGCTGAAGTCTTTCCTATAATCATAGTCCCAGTGTGTCCAATTCATTACTTTTTATCCAGCTGCAAGGATGTCTTAATGGCAATTAAATACATTCCTTATTAGCTGAAATCATTACAAATTCTTATACTCTATGGACCCGCAGTCACCTTGAGATTTGTTTCCAGAAGATCAGTTCACTTAACTTCCAGTAATAGGCAGTTTTAGCCATTTTTCCTTCATTTTCAACAACAGACATGAAACAAAATTGAACTAAATGGTACCATTTGCTCTTCCCATCACCATACTTGAGATCTCTTGTGTAAAATGCTCTTGAACAATTTGTGGTTAGTGTCCAGTCAAAGCCAGAAGATGAGCAGGAGTGTTTGAAATCTGCAAAGTCTTTTGCTGGTCCGAGAGAGGTGTCCGAGCTGAGTTTCGGCTCCCTCCTTCAGTCTGCGGTCTCGTTTTGGCTTTGTCTAAAATGAGGGCCAAGTCTGTCTTTATAAGGAGGGCTGATCAGACTACCCATCTAAACTTAAAGGAACAGCATTTTTCTGCTCAGTGAACAGAAGACTTTACACAAAAAATACTTTAACCAGGAACTCATTTCATACCTGTATCTCTAGCTCAATATATCTGGAATATAAAACACTTGTTAATTCATTGATTAAATTGCATTTAAAATTGTGAACGCAAAAGTAACCTTCCTACAGCAACTAACTTGGCTTCAGTACACATTCTGTATCTCAAGACATTTAACCACATAAAATATATCGAGGCATACTTCATAATGGACATATATGCAGTGTGTAATTTTCAGATGTTTAAATTTTAAAATGTCCTGTCTCCTTCAAACTTACTGCTTGACTTTCTCTTCGGCAGCTGTTTGCATGACATTTTCAAGTTTATTTCAAAGTTCAGCCATTTATAAGTGTCTCATTTGTCAGCAGGAAAAGTCTCTCCTGTTCCCTCTTTCCCTTCTCCACTACTCATAGTTCAAAAATATGTAAGAGAAAAAATTTCACCTTTAGGGAGAAACCAAGCCCTGGTGTCTGAGTTAGGTAGAAGTACAACTGAGATAATGGAAACTTAATTAGCACTTGCTGTCAAATGGATACTGTAATTTAAAAAAGCGTCCTTGTAGAAAGCTAGGTTGCTACTTTAAGCAGCATTTAAGAGTGATTTCATGATCCATCATCTCACAGAACCCTTGTAATTCCTTGGAAGAGCTTTCCTACTAATTGAATTCATTGAATTAACTCGTGTCACCACATGTAGAAAATAACTGCAAGAAAATCTCAACAGATATAATTAGAGTATTTCCAGCCATGGGCAAGAATACTGATATTTTACCTGACCTCACCTGTGCTAGTTAAGTGTTGCCATCAGAGCAAGTAATACTTAACACAGCACTTTGCTCAGCTTAACCTGTTTCTGCTACAGGTGTTTCCTCAGGCTGTGCCTATGAGAAGAAGTTTAGGGAATTTTCAAAGTCCAGATTTGGGAAGCATGCGAACTGAAACTGTGGTTTCGCTGAAAAGAAGACCGACAATACTGTACCTAGGTTTTCTTATTCTATTTAGAATCTCATTAGAGTCAAATGAAATACTAAGCAATCTTGTCAGCAATATAAATTTGCAGTAACTAATTAAGCCACAGGAGATCACAATCCCAGTTGAGTCCTGATGTAGACCCATGCAACTCCATTGAAGTCAGTGAAGTTCTAGCATAAACTGGCGGAGGGGAGAGTGACCATTTTCAGATTCCGTCTGAAGCATGTGATTTTAGATCTCTACCAGATCTTGATCTGTCAAGGGCTCCAGAGCTGTCCATTCACAAGCACCAGGAAAACTTGTTGGTACCTCCTGTGTCTCAGAAACTGTCTTTCAGTACATTGGTGTATGGAGAGGAGTATGTGGGTCTAACTGCTATGAATCCAATGGCCTCAAAGCATCATATAGATGGAGGAATGGCAGAATAAATGGAGTGAATTTCCTGTTAGGATTTGGGACCTAAATGGGTTAAAAAAATCCCATTTATTTTCAGCTTTAATAAAAAGCTCCTTCAGGTGGTTTAATCTGTTGAAATTGGTTAGAAATAGGGGTGTGTGCTTTTGCAGGTTTTTTTTCTGTTTTTGATACATGGAGAGTAAAATGATTCAGTTTCACACAATCTGAAGTAAATGGTATTGAAGCTTTTATTAGGTAGTTTTATGGCATATTTAAAGCAGTAACAGTAGACATTTAAAAGATTTACTTGCACTACCACCTTATAACAGCAGATTCAATTGCCATAGTTAGGGCTGTGTCAGCAGTTGTCGTTTCTTGTGGTGTGAAACTACACTTCGAGGTATTCTTAGCTCATGGTATTTAACCCATGTGGTGTGATATACATATATTTTAAAGGAGGTGGCTCAGTATTACCTCTTTTCAGAGTAGCAGCCGTGTTAGTCTGTATTCGCAAAAAGAAAAGGAGTACTTGTGGCACCTTAGAGACTAACAAATTTATTAGAGCATAAGCTTTCGTGAGCTACAGCTCACTTCATCGGATGCATTTGGTGGAAAAAGCAGAGGAGAGATTTATATACACACACACAGAGAACATGAAACAATGGGTTTATCATACACACTGTAAGGAGAGTGATCACTTAAGATGAGCCATCACCAGCAGCAGGGGGGGGAAGGAGGAAAACCTTTCATGGTGACAAGCAGGTAGGCTAATTCCAGCAGTTAACAAGAATATCAGAGGAACAGTGGGGGGTGGGGTGGGAGGGAGAAATACCATGGGGAAATAGTTTTACTTTGTGTAATGACTCATCCATTCCCAGTCTCTATTCAAGCCTAAGTTAATTGTATCCAGTTTGCAAATTAATTCCAATTCAGCAGTCTCTCGTTGGAGTCTGTTTTTGAAGCTTTTTTGTTGAAGTATAGCCACTCTTAGGTCTGTGATCGAGTGACCAGAGAGATTGAAGTGTTCTCCAACTGGTTTTTGAATGTTATAATTCTTGACGTCTGATTTGTGTCCATTCATTCTTTTACGTAGAGACTGTCCAGTTTGGCCAATGTACATGGCAGAGGGGCATTGCTGGCACATGATGGCATATATCACATTGGTAGATGCACAGGTGAACGAGCCTCTGATGGTGTGGCTGATGTGATTAGGCCCTATGATGGTATCCCCTGAATAGATATGTGGACAGAGTTGGCAACGGGCTTTGTTGCAAGGATAGGTTCCTGGGTTAGTGGTTCTGTTGTGTGGTGTGTGGTTGCTGGTGAGTATTTGCTTCAGATTGGGGGGCTGTCTGTAAGCAAGGACTGGTCTGTCTCCCAAGATCTGAGAGAGCGATGGCTCGTCCTTCAGGATAGGTTGTAGATCCTTGATGATGCGTTGGAGGGGTTTTAGTTGGGGGCTGAAGGTGATGGCTAGTGGCGTTCTGTTGTTTTCTTTGTTGGGCCTGTCCTGTAGTAGGTGACTTCTGGGTACTCTTCTGGCTCTGTCAATCTGTTTCTTCACTTCAGCAGGTGGGTACTGTAGTTGTAGGAATGCATGATAGAGATCTTGTAGGTGTTTGTCTCTGTCTGAGGGGTTGGAGCAAATGCGGTTATATCGTAGCGCTTGGCTGTAGACAATGGATCGAGTGGTATGATCTGGATGAAAGCTAGAGGCATGTAGGTAGGAATAGCGGTCAGTAGGTTTCCGATATAGGGTGGTGTTTATGTGACCATCGCTTATTAGCACCGTAGTGTCCAGGAAGTGGATCTCTTGTGTGGACTGGTCCAGGCTGAGGTTGATGGTGGGATGGAAATTGTTGAAATCATGGTGGAATTCCTCAAGAGCTTCTTTTCCATGGGATACCATCATAGGGCCTAATCACATCAGCCACACCATCAGAGGCTCGTTCACCTGTGCATCTACCAATGTGATATATGCCATCATGTGCCAGCAATGCCCCTCTGCCATGTACATTGGCCAAACTGGACAGTCTCTACGTAAAAGAATGAATGGACACAAATCAGACGTCAAGAATTATAACATTCAAAAACCAGTTGGAGAACACTTCAATCTCTCTGGTCACTCGATCACAGACCTAAGAGTGGCTATACTTCAACAAAAAAGCTTCAAAAACAGACTCCAACGAGAGACTGCTGAATTGGAATTAATTTGCAAACTGGATACAATTAACTTAGGCTTGAATAGAGACTGGGAATGGATGAGTCATTACACAAAGTAAAACTATTTCCCCATGGTATTTCTCCCTCCCACCCCACCCCCCACTGTTCCTCTGATATTCTTGTTAACTGCTGGAATTAGCCTACCTGCTTGTCACCATGAAAGGTTTTCCTCCTTCCCCCCCCTGCTGCTGGTGATGGCTCATCTTAAGTGATCACTCTCCTTACAGTGTGTATGATAAACCCATTGTTTCATGTTCTCTGTGTGTGTGTATATAAATCTCTCCTCTGCTTTTTCCACCAAATGCATCCGATGAAGTGAGCTGTAGCTCACGAAAGCTTATGCTCTAATAAATTTGTTAGTCTCTAAGGTGCCACAAGTACTCCTTTTCTTTTTAGTATTACCTCTGTATCTCTGGGTTGCGTGAGATGATTTTAATGGTCTTTAAAAACAACTATCACCCCTCAGTGATTTTATAAAACTTTGCTTACTGTTTATAAATAAATCCGTGAAAGTTTTCTCCAGAAATCTATTTCTCTTACTCATTTCCCCCCCCCCCCATCCATCACATGAATACCTGTTTGTTCTAGGTTTGCTTGCATGTTGCATGTTACGTACTGTTTTTATTGAGGGTATGGGACAAATATTAAAGCATTCTTTTGGGGGTGGGGGGAAGGAGGAGAGAAGGTGTAACATGGTACCTATCACATCCCACTAAGCAAGACTTGTCCTGATCGTATCTTATGTGGGAAAACTTCAAGGAAAATTCAGGTTCTGTAGGAGGTGGTGTCAGTGACTCCGTAGACTACTGCATTCTCCAGGCAGTCCTAAACCAGTGCTCAAACCTGGTGTTAGATTTTGCTTTGTTGCTGAGGGTGCCCTATTTTGGTGTGAATGATTTGAGTACTCATCATGAAAAGTACCCTTGATGCTTTTAAAAAGAGTAGGTTTGTTGAGCTGGTATTAGGACCACGTTCACATAATCCTGTTATGCAACCATGAAATTCGCCACCCCACTCTTGAAGTTTCAATAAAAAATATCGTTAATTTCTTGTGTCAAAAACTTTGTATGGTATTACTGGCACCTAGGGAGACACCTAATCAAGGGTTGGAGTAACTATTAATGTAGTGTTACAAAGCAATTGAGTTTCTGTATCAGAGTAAGGGGATATTGCTTTATTTGTGCAAACAGAAGAGGAATGGGGTAATGACAAAGTAAAGCTGGATTGATCAGTTTCACAGATGTATTTAGTGCTGTGATTAAACAGTTCCAAGCCACAGTTCAGCACATGTTGCCCCCCTTCTGAGGCCAGCATTTATTTGCATGAAAAAGCAACTACGATGATGCTTGCAGTGGCCAGAGACGAATTTTCATGTAAAATATTTAATCAAAATGTTTCATGTTTGCATAGTAAGGATCTTCTAGTGTTAAATGGGTATTAAAGGAGGAAATGAAAATGTTCATAAACTAAACTACCCAAGCTAAGAGATCCGAATTTGTGTACACTTAAATTTACATATGTTTACATTTGAAACCCAGATGTATCAAAACCATTTCCTCCTTTACTTGCCTGCTCAGACCTTAGTTCAGGATTCTGTTTGCCCTACAGCAGCCAGAGATGTTGCAGCCAGCTGAAACGGGGCTCCCTGTACTGCTGTACGGGGCTGTGATGCCATCAGCTATTGCAGGGGAGACTCTGAAGCCTGAACTTGGGTCTTGGAAGGTAAGTAAAGGGGGAATGGATTTCAAATATAGGTGATCTTATTATCTGAACCTAGATTGCTTGTAGTTTCTGGTATGTTCCCCCCCCACCCATTTGGATAATTGGGGTTTACTAGTATTTTGTTGTAAAATATCTGTGTTTATATAATAGTTCGATTCCATTACTACTTTGAGGGTCAGGAGATCTGAGTTCTTTTCCCGACATTGTTGCTCTACGGCCGTAGGCATGTCGCCTAAGTTATCTGTGCCTCAGTTTCCCATATGTAAAACGGTTGATTATGGGTGGCAAAAAAAAGGAAAAAGTGTCCATTTTTAATTTCAAGATTTTCAACCATGTCCAATTATGATATTCACCTTCCTTTTATGAAGTTTGAGATCAGTATAACTTTTTTTTTTTAAAAACTTACAGCCACTATTCTCAAATCTGAGTGACAGAGGTTAGCTATTTTGTAGCTTTTCCTTTTCATTGATCTCAGTGGCACCTCTGTAGTTTGGACCATTTATGGATTTAGATTCCTGAGTCTCAGCACTCGCATTTGAAAATGTTGGCATTAGCTTTTCAGTGCATCTTTAAATCAGGGCAGCAAGTGGTTTCCAGTCTTCTGTGCCGCTCCTAGAGTGTTGCTGTCTTGCAGCAACTAACAAACAGTGTGCTCAGAAATGCCCGCTCAAATTAAAGTCTTAGTTTTAAGATTCACTTCCTAATTGGCATCTTCCCACTCCTTTCTCCCCATGTGTGTATCCAGACCCCTGAGCAAAGCTGGTGCAGTTTTTCTTTGAAGCACAAACTAAGGCCCTGATTGCAACCTGATTTACACTGGCTACTATTACTGTGCTTAGCCTCTGAACCTCAGTGGAATTTTGCATGGATGGTTTTGTTGGGGACTCTATCTAAAGGTCGGTCTTACGACTAACAAAACACCGTAGGGCCAATTCTGCCGCCACTCTGCACACAGCTCCCAGTTTCAGGACTTGGGATTTCCACACAGCCAGCACTTGCAGGATTGGACCCATACATATCCTATTCATGTGTTTCATTCATATCAAATGTTAATTTCTAGGTGGCTTGATAGAGCGGTTTGAGTGGTGACTTTATGGGAAGCTCTTTGGTACAAGGCTAACTTGAAAATCCTAATGACCTATACACCCAACCCCATTGCCATAACATCTACTCACATTACTCAGACACCTCAGTACTGTCCACAGTGGAGAGGAACATTACCCAATCTCCCTGATAAACTCCCTTTCTTGACATGCCTTAATACTTTACTGTCTTGTAGCACCTTCTGTTTCAGGAGCTCAAGCCATTTGCAAACACTGATGTGGGTGAATACCTCTGGTTCAGAGTTCGAGGAAACTGAGATAGTGTGAGATTACCTAACTTCTCGCAAAGCCTGTGACAGAACCAAGAATGGAACCCAGGTCTCGTAATAAACCAGTCATGTTCACCAGAACCACCAGACTGCTCTAGCTTTACTGTAATAAATGATGAAAGAGAAGTGTAGCACCATGCTTTGTAGGCCAACAAATTGGGGAGCCTGTTTGTTCTGTGGCCTGGGACCCTTGGTCAAAATCTCCCTGCCTTTGGTCCTCGAGAGTTGGCTACTGATGGTCGTTAAAAGTCTGGTGCTGCCTTATGTAGCCAGGCTCCATGGGCAGTGAAAGTACATATGATATGAATTGCTCTTGGTGAATATCAGTATCCTGGGCTGTGCAGCTTTGCCTAAGTTACTTTTATCTCCTCCTAGGTATGGCTTTGTTGAGTTTGACGATCTGCGTGATGCAGATGATGCTGTTTATGAGCTAAATGGTAAAGACCTTTGTGGGGAGCGAGTTATCGTTGAACATGCCAGGGGCCCACGACGTGACAGCAGTTATGGTTCTGGACGCAGTAAGCACTAAAATGCATTTGTATCTCAGTGACTTTTTTAAATTAAGATATTTCACTAAAAAAAAAGTAATTTTTTTAAAAAGACAGTCATGATATGAAGTTTGAATAATTTGTTTTTGTAACTTAATGTAAATATTTGAATATTTATCAATTTGCTAATTGTATGATATTTTTAATTTACTTAACTGATTAATAAATGTATGAACACAATTTCTTGTACCATTATTATTAATTTGTTTGTTTATTTTCTAAGTATTTGTTTGTTTGTAATGTGATTTGTTTAACATAGACTTAACAAAGACCTCAATGTTTTAATTAAAAGAGTCCTTTGAGGCTAAGATGACTGCCTGTTCCATTTGCTGACCTTGGGTTACCTTTCCATGAGTGGCTTTGACCTTTGTGGCCCTTGGCTGACCAAAAAAGGAAGCCATGTGACGACCGCAACCTTTTCCCATTAGACCTGGGTGGTGAGGATCCCAAGGGTTAGAGACAGATGAGATTAAACTGAAATAGGTGCCTGAAAATCTATATTCATATCAGATATTCAGAAAACCTTTAATCAATGTAAGTAACATTAGTAAACTGGCTTTAGTGATTTGGTTTCTTGTTTCAAAAACTTTTTAATAACTTAAATTTAATTGCATGTTAACTGTAACTGTAAATATAATTATACATCCTTGTAATTATGGGCTAGTATTGTAGTTATATTTTTTATTGTTTTATCTCTAATTTTATGTTTTAAAGGAGGAGAATCTAGCTTAGTCTAGAGGGTGGGGCAAAGATTAAATGTATTTGCTGACATATTGGGCAGAATAGTTTATTTATCTGGGGTGTAGACTAAGTCACTCCACCTCCCTAGCTGAAGTATTGCTGTCTGCTTGTCACCTCCTAAAGGTGGATATGGTTATAGAAGAAGCGGAAGAGATAAGTACGGTCCTCCTACCCGTACAGAGTACAGATTGATCGTGGAAAATCTGTCAAGCCGTTGCAGTTGGCAAGATTTGAAGGTAGGGGGCCCTTTTCTTTATTCTGCCTGAGGTTGAAGATCAGAAAAGGCCTAAATGACGTGGTGATTGTGAAGCCAAGGAAATTTTGTGTGATCCTGTGGCCGTTGCACCAACTAAACATTGTTTGTTGCGAGGGAACACTCTATTTAGAACGGCTCCAATCATATCCTGTATGCTGGAAATATTTGACTACTTCAGAAGCTCTATTCTCTCATTTTAATAAATGTAAATTCATTCTCTCTCTCATACGCACCCACACTTGAGAATACATGTTTGAAGTAGTACACATATACAAATACACGTATTCAAAAGTTATGTCATTATATGGAATCATGAGACGTTCCACTTCATTTACATAATGTATGTTGTAAATGGATTTTTGGGAGAACAGTAGTATTCTCATTTAACATAAGCTTGTGCGCGTATGTAAAGACTAAAACAAATAAACAAACTTGCCTTTAAAACTCTGCCAAGTCAAATCAGACTTTCATCAGACCTAGGAATTGAGTCCTATCAAATTTGAAGTTTCCTCCATCCTTCTGAGGTACTGGTGTTGTGTGAAAAAAGTTTCAAACTTTAGCCAAAAGACTACATGTTTTCATGTGAAAACTCCTCACCCATTTTTGAAGAAACTTTCAGAAAAATTTGCTCCCAGACTGGAAGAGATCATACAAAATTTCAGTCAAGTAAAATTTCTCAAATTGTAAGGAGCTGAAAATGACTCTGTAATAGAAAAACTTGGGTAACTCTAACTATAGGCCACAGCACATGTAGTGATTATGGGGGGAGGGGGTAATAAAATGTCATCCAGTAGCTGCTTGATTACCCTGTGCCCTCGGTTGTGTAAGAGGTTAAATTTTTTTATAAAGAGCATTCTTATGATGCTGATCAGCCGTCATCCCAGCTATGGATGGTTTAAAAACATTTGCTTGTTCTTCAGATGACTCTTTATTTTGCGCTTTTCTCCTTGAATTACCAAGAATACATGTTCTCACTTGCTGAAAATTTGCAAGTGGATCAAAGGTCTGATATTTGGATCTGAGTGGGAGCCAGGAATGCCAAAGAGCTAAGACACCCTCTGTACCCTTGAGCAAATCACTGAACTCCTTTGCCTTAAGAAAAGTAGTACTTGTGGCACCTTGGAGACTAACAAATTTATTTGAGCATAAGCTTGAAGTGATCCGATGAAGTGAGCTGTAGCTCGTGAAAGCTTATGCTCAAATAAATTTGTTGGTCTCTAAGGTGCCACAAGTACTCCTTTTCTTCTTGCAAATATAGACTAACACGGCTGCTACTCTGAAACCTGTCCTTTGCCTTAGTTTTTCTGTTGGTAAAATTCAGATAATACTGATCTACATCACAGGGGTATTTTCAAGCTGAATTAGTTCATAGTTCAGATATAAAGCGTATCATCAACTGCTTATTCTGTGAAAACTCTAACTTACTACAAACCTGTCATGTAGGTCTGGTTTAAATAGCATTTTATGTTGAGAACACTTTAAACCACCAGTAGCTTGTCTTCAAAGTATATTTTTTTTTAATACTGGAAGCAATTGGAGCATGTTATGGAGTAATCCCTTGCTGGATTCAGGTTTGTGTGGGGGCAGGAAGGCAGCTGAGTTAGCACTAAAGCATCTCAAGACAGGAGTCTGGCAACTCAAGAACTGAAAATGATACTGACCTCTACACGCTGTTGGTACTGCAGCCTGAATCAGTGCTGATTGAAAGTCAGCACCATCTGACAGGCTGCTTGGGGAAGGACAGAATCTGTGTGGTCCTGGTAAACAAATGTGTACATCACAAAACCCATCACCACATTGAGCAGTCTAAGAAGGGAGGCCAGGGTGTAAATGAGCTGGAAAATGGGGCCTCCAGGAGAAGTCTGAAGTACACTCGCTAGGCAGTAGGGTGAAGGAAGCGTGCACTGTTGCCTGTGCTGTCCCTGTTTTGTTATAGGGCTTCAGTCACTTTTTACTGGTTCCCTTTTTTAAAAACACGGCTTCTTAAACTTGAAGGTAAAAGGTAAAAAATCTGAGTGCAAATCTTATGTTTTTAAATCACCTCAGTGAGAAGAAATTTGCTTCAATCCAGAGCATATTGTACTGTATCAAGGTTACCCCTTTCAAATAATAACTTGCCTCAAAATTACTGCTGCAATGTCTTTACTTGTCTTGTTCAGAAATTTGGACCTGCTCCTGCAAAAATGCTTTTTGGATAAAATTCTCACTAACATCAGTGGGTCCTTGCTGATCGGTTGTGTTTATCTTGTGTGGGCTATTGAGCACAATTACAGGAACCTGCAGTAATCATCATTAGGAATAAGAGGGTGCAAAAGTGAGCTGTTCTCCTCTCCTCCCCTCCACTCCACCCTTGCCTCAGGCAAGCCAACCAATGCTGCTTTCTGCATGCTAAAGAAGAGATGAAATGAGCAGTGAGGGGGAATAAACAGAACCAGCGTGAAACCCTAAATCTGTGGATTCAAAGGCAATGTTTTTGTCCTTTCCTCCCAGGATTATATGCGTCAGGCAGGCGAAGTGACATATGCAGACGCACACAAAGGGAGAAAAAATGAAGGTGTGATTGAGTTCAAATCCTATTCGGATATGAAAAGAGCCCTTGAAAAGCTGGATGGGACAGAAGTGAATGGCAGAAAGATTAGGTTAGTGGAAGACAGGCCTGGATCCAGACGGCGCCGCTCCTATTCCAGAAGCCGAAGCCATTCGAGGTATGTTTGTCCATAATACAGCTGTGGCTCTTACAGTCTAATTGAATAGCCAGTGCCAACCCATGGATGCTTAGAGGTACGCTGGGTCCCCAGGAAACGGAGTTTTTGGTGACAGCCCAAATCAGTTGGAAATAAATGACTGCGGAAAATCGGTTCACCGCTCATTGGATGGTGTGATCTGTGATGGACACTTTTTAATACCTGATATTTGTTTTACCATAATACCTAGGAGTGCCAATCACTGACTCTAACTCCACTGAGCTAGACGCTGCGCAAATACTGCAGTGCTGTAGGGTTCTTGCCTAAACTGTATGCCCTTTACCACAGTGTGAAAGGATGTGATAAGTGGCAAAGTAAACATACATAAGTGTCCGTAAAACTCCTTCTTTTTGAAAGTTCATAAATTTCCCACTGTACCATTTCTCTTCTGGGAGACACCTCCTGCTCTTCTGTAGAGGTTGGCTATTTATATGGTGTGCGCAATATGGCACAAGAAAAGGGCTTCAACAGAAAGAAAGGAAAATCTTCATGTTCAACTCTCTGTAGGTTAGTAGTGTTGGATTTTGTAAGATACCCGGATCCTTAAATTTACAGGCAAAACTGGAAGCTTTTACTCCTGGAAAAATATGTTCTGCTTTTTGGGAAAAATCTCTGCTTAGGGGAAAGAGGAAACACTGCTAGACCCAGGCACCTGAGCTCATTTGGAAAGACTTAGTTCCCCTACCTACAAACCATTGTGCTTCTGCTTCAGATTGGCAGCCCTGTTCAACTCCAGAAGTGGCGGCATTTCCAGTATATAGGAAAGAGAAATAAGATATTGTGCTGTGGTGATTTATAGGCATTTCTAGAGTCCCCATCTATACTCTGTAAGATGCTTTGGGATCATTTTGTCTCAAAGTGGAGAGAATGTTACTGATGTGCTATCGCTCTTCTTTAGTCACGTGGGTTTTTATTGAATCAGGATTAGAGGTGTTTCTCTTTCCATGGGCTTGGAATGACTTAATGCCAATTCCTTTTGTTTCAGGTCTCGCTCTCGAAGCAGACATTCTCGTAAGAGCAGGAGCCGTAGTGGCAGTAGCAAAAGCAGCCATTCCAAGAGTAGATCAAGATCCAGGTATACTTTTGTGGGGGAGATCCTGAGGACGTGTAAGAGGCATCGACCTAACGCTGCAGCATGGGCGTTGCTTCATTTGTTTACCAAAATTTAATAGCAAATGAGAACCACGCCATGCTCAAAAGTCTGATATGTCACCATCCACTTGTGCATTTCCAGGTCTGGGTCCCGTTCTAGAAGTAAGAGCCGTAGTCGAAGCAAGAGCCGTAGTAGAGGCCAAAAGGAAAAAAGCCGGAGTCCAATCAAAAATGATAAAAGTAGGAGCCGCAGCAGGAGTGCAGAGAAAACCCAGAGCAAAAGTAAAGACAAAGCGGAGGATGCTGTCCAGAACAACGACGACGCAAAAGCAAAGAGCAGGAGCCCCAGCAAGGAAAAGAGTAAGAGTAAAAGTAGGAGCAGGAGTGGAAGCAAGGAGAGAGTGGAGGAAGAGAAGGAGAGCATGAGGAGGAGGAGTAGGAGTAAGGAGAAAAGTAGGAGTAAAGAGAGGGAAAAGAGCAAGGCTAGGAGCAGGAGCAAGAGCAGAGAGGAGAGTAGGAGCAGGAGTCGTAGTAAGAGTAAGGACAAAAGGAAAGGAAGGAAGAGGAGTAGGGATGACAGCAGAAGTAGGAGCAGGAGCCACAGCAAGAGTGAGAAAAGCAGAAGGCGCAGCAAGCGAGACAGCAAATCTAGCAACAAGAAGAAAAAGAAGGAAGACCAAGAGCGGTCCCGGTCCAGGTCTAGGTCTAGATCCAGATCCAGATCGGAGTCCAAGGAAAAGGAGCATCTAAAACGAGAATCTGACACAAAGGAGGTAAAAAATGAGGGTGAGGAAATGGACAAAAGTCATGAATCTCGATCCAGATCTAGGTCAAATTCTAAATCCAAACCAAATGTCAAATCAGAATCTCGCTCCCGATCAAAGTCAATTTCAAAAACTAGGTCCCGGTCCAAGTCTAGATCTAGGTCTGCCTCTAAATCACCATCCCGATCTAGATCAAGATCTCGTTCGAGGTCCTAAACTTGCTGCAACCACACTTGAAACTATATGAAAAGTCTTTTGTACATGTTTGGTAGTTGTAGCACAAGTGATTGAAGTAGAACATGTCAATGCTGTACATTTTTAACTACCCTAATGGTGTGTCTGTAATCGTTCAGTACAGGACTCCCTTTCTGCAATGCCTTCTAGATCAAGGCTATGCAGCTCATTTGCTGACTTGTAGAAAGATCCCCTTTATAACACAATCCTCACAAGAACACCAAAATCGCCTTGTTTTCCAAGAACAGCCTTACAGAGAGGGAGCACTGTACTTCGATGGGTTTATAAGGTTGGAATGATGACTGATAGGTAGGTATGGTGACTTCAGCTATTTTTGCCCTTGAACTGATGCCCTTTAATGTATGCCATTTAGTGAAAGTGCTAAGTCTTAAGTTTCATACTACTTTTGGTTTCATATTTTTGGATTTACAGAGTTGTGAATAGCACAGTCAAGAAAATAGATACCTGCAGTAACCCATAGGGGAATAAAAAGTAGAGTTCCATATTCTGGTATTGTGACAATATCCTTGTTTTATATTAAATTTTTTTATTTTATTTTTCCCCGTCTTGCAAAGTACAGTGATCCCTGTTTCCATGAAATTTGAATAAAGACTATTTTTGCTTGATGACATTTAGTGGTGGTTTAAATGAAATTATGCCGTGTTTAGCCACTTTACAATAAAAAAAGGAACATGCAACAATTTAGCCCCAAAATATAACTTCTGGGTTCAGAAAACCCCAAGACCATTAGAAGAAATGTCTTCCGGAACACTTATTTTAAAATATCCAGTGGAAATAACTTTTCTTGCGTTGCTTGGAATGGCATAATTGTATAGAGAAGAGAATTATAGTGAAACTGACAAACCTGTTTTCATTGGTCAAGTTGAGTGAAATACGAACCTTTCATAACCTAAGGAAGAAAATGTTTTGTTCTTTTTACTTGAGTCCCTATAAAGGGACATTGGCAGCTTAAAACATTTTCAGACAGAGGCGATTTATCTACTATTGATACAGCTAACATCTAAAATAGCTTAGCTGAGAGACTGGGGCAAAACATGGTTTTGTTTTGTTTTACTGTGTGCAACACTTTATACAGTCAGTTCCATTGTTTCCTCTGTATAGTCAGTCTCATTTGTACAGGTCTTCTGCATAGCAACAGAGCAGAGAAAAACATTTGGTAAAATAGAACCATAACTAAATCTATTACAATTGGGAGGAAGTTTCAGAAGCAGTTTCAGATACTGCACCTGCTCCTTGCACTGCCTAGATTTAGGTGATGGGGTTTCAGTAGTTTACTTGTATTAAGTCATGGTTAATGTGGAAAATCCACTTTTTTTTTAAAGCAGTCATCAGAATTGTGCTACAAGAAAGTTGTAAAAGGACAGATGCGGCCTCTTGGGAAGCACACAATACCTGTGTCCTGATGGCTGCTTTGGCATACATTCTTTCCAACTTCATAGCCTCATGGTTCATATTGACCATTCTCAGTAGTATGGTGAGATGGGTTTGAGCTGATACCAAAACAGGGCCCCAGCATCTTACAGCAGGTGAATTGTGAGAGAGGCCTCTTCATGTAGGCCTAGCAAGGGGTGTGTGCTGGGGCAGGAGATGCTAACTTTGGAGAGAGAAGGAAGCTGCAATGGAATGGGGGTGCAGGCCATGTTGGGAGTGCTAGAAGGTTCTCCCAAGCTCCCTTGCACGTTTCCTCAGAACACCTCATGGAAGAAAGCATGTGACCCTAAGGTGTAAAAAAAAAAAAAGAGTTTACACAGAGTTTTACACACCACATAGTTTTAAGCGGTCATTTTTAGGGCCATCGGCACTGGCAGAGAATAAACAAATAACTTCACATATTAGACAACAGTTTATTAGTATAAAATCATATTAGGGTCACTTTTTAACAACATAAGGCTTTTTTCAGAATACAAAATAAAACGTTGTCAGAGCTTAATAATGGTACAGGGGCCAAAACCCTACAGCATTAATTCGTTTACTCAATGCAGTCATTCTGTAGACCACGCAGCCATGATGGATGTGTGTGCCCGTTCAACTGCCAGATGTGGAAGTGGCCAGTGATACCAAAACAACGCAGGAAGGTTGTCGCAGGCTGGAGATGCCCCCAACTGTTTTGAATGTTACCAGTTAGAATAGAAGGTTGCCATAAGAGCTGTTTGACTCACATCAAACTTGTTTGTCTTAAGTAAACGTGACTCCTGTGACCAAGGAATTAGCAGGCCAAAACACACACCCCTTTTGACTGAAATCCTACAAGGCTATCATCTTTCCAGACTTGCAGAATCTATCTTGTCTGTTTCCTCACACGCAAAGCATCTATCCTTATCTATCTATTCCTATTCTATCTTATTTTACAAACATTCAAAATCATGCAGAAATCAGATACATCATACTACCCTAATAGTACTCCTCCCTTAGCCATCTGCCAGCCTGCCCTCCCCCCCCTTAATCCTGCCATTATATCCTTCCTTAAAATGCTTAGGACATGCACTAAAGTTCATAAACATGGGACTGTATCAAATACAAACGGGGAGAGAGGGGGAATATCTAAGGGGAGTGATACTTGAAAAACTTGGACACATCCTAAAGCAAATGAAAATGCCCATTTCAATACACGCTCTCACCAATTCTCTGCCTGGCATGTTTTAGGAATATTAAACTAGCCTTGTAGAAGCGATCTGTGGCTGAGCAACATCATGCTTAGCATTTTCTGTCCAATAGGGATGATATCCATCTTTAAGTGCTTTGAGATCAAGCACTAATCTTTATTGTTCTGGGGGAGAGCTGAGACCCTGAGAAGTGACCACATTTCCCCAGTGAATTAAATATTGATCCCAAGTTTCTTGACTCCTAAGCCCTTATCCTATCCATGAGGTCATGCTGTCTACTCAGGGAGATTGAACACAACGTGTTTACATATATCTAGTTTTACTCTCTGACATGTTGACTAACACTTGTTTAACACTGTTCTAGCTCGTGTGTGAGTTTCAAAGCATTGAGCCAAACTTTCGATGGAAACACATGGCAGCAACCTGTTATGAGGAGCAAGACCATGTTGTCATTTGGGCCTTGAGTGGTTTCAGTTTTTAAATTAAAGCTGCCTTTTTATGAGCGGTTTTTCACCCCATAAAAGCAATGTTGAAGGAGAGGAACAAAGAAGTCCTGACTACTTGCCTTTACAGATTACATGGATCACAACTCAGAGGAACTCCAGGTGTCAGCCTTGCTGTCTTGCCCATATCACAGCTTAGCTAAATTACAAATAGCTATCACAAATTGCACATGCTGCGTCAGTTGGACACTGTATCCTTCACTTCTCTCCTGAACTATTCTCTGGTGTCACTGTAACCAGTGTGCAGGATTTGCTCCCAGATAGCCCATGCCCTAAAATTCAATGGCCTTATGGACGTAGTAGATTCCAGAGTGGAGGTCTTCCAGTGAGAACACCCTGCCACCAGCACCTCGGCTCTCCAATTTGGGGGCTACTAGCAAGAACACCCCAGCTGCTGTCAACAGTGATGCTATTCTATAAGTGTGGTCCCAGTCTTATACATGGGTAAACTGTATGGTGATGTTAAGTGACTCCCCCAAGATCTTACACTGAATCAGTGGTAGGGGTGGGAATAAAACCCAGGAGTTCTGATTTCCCCAATACCCTGTTTTAACCACTAGAATCCAAATGGCTGCTTTTACCAGTAAAGCCCCACCTGCCACATGTTCATTTTTCTTCTAATATCTAAGATGGTTTTTTTTAAAAAGCCTCTGTGGACACCAATGCACATAGCATTCCTGGCTGAAAACAGCAGCCTTTATAAGTGGAAACCGACTGTAGCAGCAAGGAGCTTCCTGTACAATTCAGTATTTTAAAATATCCATTGCTCTGTGAAAGATGAAATAATGATAAATGGACAAAAATAATTTTCAACATATAAGACAAAATCTGTAGAGTTTAAGAAGTGTCACAGCTAGCTGACTCACTCTGACTTAATCAAATCTCATATTGTTGAAGCGTCATGAAAAACCTCTGTGGAAGCAATATTTAATTTCCATAGAAGTCTGAAGGAAAAGTCTTTTCAACTGTGTTCAGTGCTTGAATCTCTCCGGCTTTTATAAAAATGTTCAGTCAAATCCCTCCTGCTTCATAACCTCTCTGCAGAAACAAATCAGACTGAGGAATATGTTTGCTAACAAGGTGGCATGGGGACATTTAAGAGGATGCTGCAAATGGAAGATTTTAGGCCAAGATTTTCAAAAGTGACAGATGATTTTGGGTGCCCAACTTGAGACCTTAAAAGCACCTATCTTGGCAATGAGTGGGTGCTCCCCACTTTCTGAAAATAAGGCTTCTTTGAAATGTCTCAAATTGAGACACCCCAAACCACTAGCCACTTGAAAATCTTGGCTATAACTTTAATTTTCACTGCATCTGTTATTGAACATTCCGTACGGTATTAAACGCAAAAGCCTGCATTAAGGTTGCTTATGCGAACCCTTCCAAGGCAGTGCTGCTTGTATAGAGTCTGTGACCACTTTGACATGAAAGTTACCAAATCCATGTAATAAAATATTCATGTCAGACTGGACACACTTTGGGGTCTTCATTGATTCTCTGCTGGGGGTCCACTCCTGCCATTTTCAAAGCAGCTGATCAATCAGTCACAGACAAGTTACTGACTGTCAGGTAAGAGGGATGGTTAGGGCCTGGCTCTGGGAATTGGGAGACTTGAGCTCAGTACCTGACTGCCCCAGCGGTCCTGTGTGACTTTGGTTTGTCGCTTTAGAGCTAAATTTTTAAAGGTATTTAGGCATCTAAATCCATTGATTTCAATGGAAGATAGGAGCCCAAATACCTTTGAAGATCTGGGTCCTAGAGCCTAACTCCTATTCATTTCAGTGGGAGTTCAGTTTTAGGCACTTTTCAAAATCCTACTGTGACAGGTTGGATCACAGAAACCCCATGGGAGCTGCCATCTGATGTGCCCAGACTACTTCTGCCCCTGCTTTCCTTCCCAGTCAGCTTAGGACTTCTGTGTCCTGCCTGGTTTGAGCCAGACCCGCTAGCCTGCTGCAAACCCAGACCCAGGTCTGAACCATGTCCCCAAACAGCTGTAGGCTTAACTGAAAGCAGCTTACAGAAGTGTTCCTGTCCTTGACACTCAGATGCCCAACTCCCAATGGGGCCCAAACTCTGGTTAAATCCGTTTTACCCTGTATAAAGCTTATGCAGGGTAAACTCATAAATTGTTGGCCCTCTATAACACTGATAGAGAGACGTGCACAGTTGTTCCCCCCCACCCCCCAGTATTAATACATACTCTGGGGTTAATTAATAAGTAAAAAGTGATTTTATTAAATACAGAAAGTAGGATTTAAGTGGTTCCAAGTAGTAACAGACAGAACAAAGTGAATTACTAAGCAAAATAAAATAAAACCCACAAGTCTACATCTAATAAAACTGAATACAGACAAAACCTCACCAGTTCCAGTAAGCTTCCTTTTACAGACTAATCTCCTTCTAGTCCGGGTCCAGCAATCACTCACATCCCTGGTAGTTATTGTCCTTTGTTCCAGTTTCTTTCTTGGGGGTGGAGAAAGCCAGCTGAAGACCAAATGCAGGGGTCTCCCTTGGGCTTAAATAGACTTTCTCTTGTGGATGGAAAGCCCCTAGGCAAAGTCCAGCTCCAAGATGGAGTTCTGCAGTCACCTGGGCAAGTCACATGTCCATGCATGACTCTCAGTTTTTACAGGCAGAAGCCATTGCACATATGGTATCTTGAGTGAATACCACTTCTTCAGATGCACGTAGTGGAAATTTCCAGAGGCAGGTATAAAAACGCAAGCATATGCAAGCCATCCTGCAGCAAAAAAAACTTCAGGACCAGACTTTAAAGAGAAACTGCTGAGCTTCAGTTCATTTGCAAATTTGACACCATCAGCTCAGGATTAAACAGACTGTGAATGGCTCACCAACTACAAAAGCAGTTTCTCCTCCCTTGGTGTTCACATCCCAACTGCTAGAAGAGGGCCTCATCCTCCCTGATTGAACTAACTTCGTTATCCCTAGCCTGATTCTTGCTTGCATATTTATATCTGCCTCTCGAAATTTCTGCTCCATGCATCCGATGAAGCGGGTATTCACCCACGAAAGCTTATGCTCCAATACATCTGTTAGTTTATAAGCACAGGACTCTTTGCCGCTTTTGCAGATACAGACTAACACAGCTATCCCTCTAATACTTGACATCATGGTATCTTGAATGTCTCCAGGAAGACTTTTTATGTGGATTGGAGCCTTCCAAGATGCACTTTTCCTTAAGTGCTTCTTGATTGGGCACTTACCTTTGCGAATTCCTTTCTCCAGGAACTGACCAAATGCTTTACTAAGGTTATTTAGAAATCAAGCCAGTACACGGCCAATATTCATAACTTCAAATACAAAAATGATACATACATACAAATAGGATTGATAGATTCAGAAAATCATAACCTTTACATATATCTGTTACATGGCATATGTAGCCTAGAACATATTCCAGTTATGTCATATATACATTCATAAGCATATTTCCATCAAGTCTTATGGGGGACACCGTCACACCTACTAGACACCTATTAGCCTCTTTAGATTCCTAAATACCTTTGAAAACGTGGTGCTTCAACCCTGCTCCAGCCAACATGTAAGTCCATGATAAACTTCAGCCATTGAAGTTAGTGGATCTACTTGTGTGCTTGAAGCAAAGCATGTACTTAAGTGCTTCTTGGATCAAGGCCCATATCTTCGCCACCTCAGTTTCCCCCTAAATGTACGTAAGATCTGTGGGCAGAAGGCACTATATAAATGCCAAGAGTTAAGGGGCCTGATCCAAGACCCCATTGAATGAGCCACTCATTGACTTTGCTGGGCTTTGGCTCGAACCTGTGATGAGACGCCATTGTGAGAAAGGGAGTGTGGGGAAGATCCCAGCGTTTGGCTGGGCTGTTCAGTGCGTTTAGGATGAAATTCTGAGGATTTAACTCCAGCATCTCCCCCGTTGCTCTTGTTAAAGAGACATGCAGCTCAGTGAGTCTGTAACCCCATTTCAGAAGATCAGCTCCATCCATTTCAGAACAGATGCAGTCCCTAGGGGGATAGGGTAGCCAGACAGCAAATGTGAAAAATCGGGACAGGGGTGGGGGGTAATAGGAGCCTATCTAAGAAAAAGACCCCAAAATTGGGACTGTCCCTATAAAATCGGGACATCTGGTCACCCTATGTAGGGATGCGGCAGGAGCATCACAAAAAAGCTTGTTCCACGCTTAGCTGCTAATTCCCCTGATGTATTTGGCCACAGATAGTGAATGTCTCTAAGGCAGAGGTGGTGAGGAAAGATAATGTTTCTAACAACAAAGCTAAGCTACCTAACGAAGTGTGTTTAAAGGGTCCTAACCCCATTACCTTTATGTCCTTCAAGCCACTGCTTTCTTCCTTCTCCACAAAGTGATGAAATAAAAGAGGGCATTAGCGGCCCAAGCTCCAGGAGGGATTTAGCACATGAAAGTGTTTATTTCCCCTGTTTAAAGATTCCCTAGAAGTTGATACTAAAACAGTATTTCTTCTGCCCCCAGCCTCTTTGGAAGAGGGAGAGAAGCCATTAAAAGCTGCTTTTATTCCCTCTCCCGCCAGCCTGACACCTGAGTTCCTCGGCTACGGTTAGATTTAATCTGTCAAACTTGTTCTGTTCAAGCCCTGCACTGAAATGGCCTTTCTCTGAGGAAATAATCCCTTTGTTCCCCACTGCTCCAGCCTGATGCCCTTGCCCCTGAGTCTCGTGTCTGGGATTATCCCTGTCTCTCCCTTTGAGGCTGGCCTGTGGGTCCAAGTCACGGGCCTTCACCCCACGTAGTGCTGACGAGCTGGTGCTAATGGGTGATCCTCAGGCTTTTGCCTTCAGTTGAAGCGGCTTTTCTCTTGCCTGCATCCATCTATGCCCCCGCCTCCCTAATGCCCCCGAAGTTGCTTTGATTGTGGTGTGGCAGTGTGTACCAACCCCGCAGTGGGCCAACGGGGCCTGACCAATCACTGTGGCCAGGAGACCACACCCCTGCTGCACATGTGCCAGTTGGAAGGGCCAGATAAAAGGAGGCAGGTCATCTCGGTCTAGGCTGGCTGAGAAGGAGGAAGAGTGTGTGCTGCAGGCACCTGTGACACTCCAAGCAATGGAAACCGTGGACCCGGATCACACTGCGGGCAACCAGTCGACTGTGAAGACTGACTGAGATGCTGAGCCGCTGCCAGCCGCGGAGATGCCTGAAAGGACCCTAGTGATAGGAAGTGACTCAGGGAATGTATCAGAAGCTGATGCTTAAACCCTTAAGTGGGAATTTCCCAGCTTCATAGGGCCCTGGGTTGGAACCCGGTGCAGTAGAATGGGCCCAGGTCCTCCCCCTCACCACCAGTTTGTTTACTCTGCCCTGCCAAGAGGGTCAGAACCCCCAACTGCTATTCCCTGCCCCAGCCAGGAGGCTGTGGGGCCATAGACTGTGTGCTTTGCCCTGCCCTGCCTGGGGGCTGCAAACTGAGCGTTTGTTCAGCCCCTCCAGGGGTCCTGAGCCTTCCTTATTGCAATTGCCTGATCCCACAGGGAGTCCCAATGGTTGTGTGGTGGGGTGTACCAGCCTCACACTGGGCCAACGGGCATGCGTGACATGCAGAGCCCCCAGTGACATGTGGCATTTAGCTTGCATCCAGGAAGCTGTCAGACTGTCATGTGCCTCTGTGAACTGGGCAGCAGCTCTGCCTCCAAGCTTTGGCTCAGGATGATCTTTGTGCTCCGCTGTTTAGTGCCAAAGTCTGTTTGGGCCCAGGCAGTGCCAGCTGTGGTGGTGTTTTGTGCTGAGGACTCCTGTCACTGAGGCAGTAGCCTGAGTCCCAGAAAGGGTCTCCATGGTGTTTAACAATATCCCCCCTGGGCGAATTCTGAATCTATAAATGGAGGCGATTGCTGGTGTTACTGAGTCCACTCTAGGGGTCAAACTCAACCATCAAACTGGAGAAATGGCCTGAAATAAATAGGATGAAATTCAGTAAGGATAAATGCAAAGTACTCCATTTAGGAAGGAACAACCAACTGCACAAATATGAAATGGGAAATGACTACCTAGGAAGGAGTACTGTGGAAAGGGATCGGGGGGGTCATAGTGGCTCACAAAATACACACCAGTCAACAGTGTAACTCTGGTTCCAAAAAAAGCGAACATCATTCTGGGATGTATTAGCAAGAGTGCTGTAAGCAAGACACAAGAAGTAATTCTTCCGCTCTACTCCGCGCTGATAAGACGGCAGCTGGAGTACTGTGTCCAGTTCTGGGCACCACACTTCAAGAAAGATATGGACAAATTGGAGTAAGTCCAGAGAAGAGCAACAAAAATAACTAAAAAGAAAAGGAGTACTTGTGGCACCTTAGAGACTAACAAATTTATTAGAGCATAAGCTTTCGTGAGCTACAGCTCACTTCATCGGATGCATCTCACGAAAGCTTATGCTCTAATAAATTTGTTAGTCTCTAAGGTGCCACAAGTACTCCTTTTCTTTTTGCAAATACAGACTAACACGGCTGCTACTCTGAAAAAAATAACTAAAAGTCTAGAAAACATGACCTCTGAGGAAAGATTGGAAAAAATTGGGTTTCTTTTGTCTGGAGAAGAGAAGACTGAGGAGGGACAGGGTAATAGTCTTCAAGTACGTAAAAGATTGTTATAAAGAGAAGGAGGATAAATTGTTATCCACTGAGGGCAGGACAAGAAGTAATGGGCTTAAATTGCAGTAAGGGAGATTTAGGTTAGATATTAGGAAAAACTTCCTGTCGAGGTGGTTAAGCACTGGAGCAAATTAACTAGGAATGTTGTGGAATCTCCATTATTGGAGGTTTTTAAGAATAGGTTAGACAAACACCTGTCAGGGATGGTCTCGATAATACTTAGTCCTGCCTCAGTGCAGGGGAGTGGACTAGATGACCTATTGCAGTCCCTTCCAACCCTATATTTGTATGATTCTCTGATCATAGCTTTCTTCAGGTAGGATGGAGTGGACAGTCTGAGTTCTTCTGCAGGGGTTGTGGAGGAGTCTCCTCTGCCCCAGAACAGAACACCCCAACCCAACTTCGGCGGCAGTTTGGGTCTGGGTCCATCATTACTGAATTGTGACATGCCCCTGGGTCATACACTTAGCTTGTGTGGGGGGAAGGGGGCTGGAATTAGAAGCCTCTTAGTCACAACTGGAAAGTATTTTACTGGAAAATTCTATGCTTTTTAACACGATGTAACAAGCGCAGCTGTGATCAGTCTTCACTTTCAGGTGGATTTGCCCTCTCAGCTGGCCAGACACCCGTTGCAATCAATGGATCTACACTGATTTACATCAGCTGGGGAACTGGGCCAATAAAGGATTCCCAAGCACCATGACATCATATTACTTATGTATTGTTGTTTAGCGTGTGTAGCATTTACGTGTGTCTTACAAATGTTGCAAAGACTTAGATGCTACCACTAGGGAGTCCAAATCTAGCTAGCTAGCTTCGTCTCCTTGGTACCCAGGCACCATTTCCTTGCCAAAGGGAATAGCTACTCAAAAATAGAGTGCTCAAGGCGAGGACACAGATGATGCTGTAGCTTTAGAGCAAAAGACAGGAATGAGAAAGCCATGCTGAGGAAGAAATTTTTCTGATTCGCTCCTGTCAGGTTGGGATGTGAACGGCAGTGCTGAGGCCAGAAGAGTCTATCCCCAGCCTTCTTCAGGTGCTAAGCCCACAGAGCCAAGGTACTGTGCACTGACACATGGCAGGCGGAATCCATCTGTTCCCCTGAGCGGGTCTGATCACATCTGGCGAGCAGCTGGAATGCACACAGAATCCAGAATGACACCGGGGCACTTTGTGGTTGGCAGCATCAGCAGAATGGAGGCACCGTCCAGGAGCTGTGGTGCTTATGTTCAGCAGGGGTGATTAAAGGTCTTGGGGGTGTAGCTCTGAGTTCTGGAAAAACAGAGCACAATTGGAAAGTGGCTCATGATGATAACCAGTGCCCTTGGTACAAGTTGCTCAGCATCCTGACAACGTAACACACACTCCCACCAGCTACTTTAAAGGGTCATTGTCCCCCTGGGCAAAAATTTCCAGGACAGCAAGCAAGTCTGCACCTGACAGCCAGTCTGGGCTGCTGCTGAAGGCGATGGCATCATCGTCCAAAGGAATGAGCATGGGATTGGAAGCCAGGTTACATGGGTTCTGTTCCTGGCTTTGCCACTGATTGACTTTGGGCATGTCCTTTCCCTGCTCTGGGCCTCAGGTTCCCCATGGGGATAATGATACTCATCCCACTCCCTGGGGAGGAAGGTGTGTGAGAATTAATTAGCTAAGATTTATAAAATGCTTTGTGTCATGTGCTGGGTAATAACATGAGAAGACTCTGTGCTTCTCAAAAAAAATGGTTCTTATTAAGAGAACCTTTTACAGAGCTGCTGCACCTGCAGCCAGCATGCTAGCCACGTGCACACAGACTGACTTCCTGGTGCCTCCTCCAAACCCTTCCCTCCTCCTACCTGTGATCTTCTGTCCAGATTCCATGCGGGTGGCTACATGCTTTGAAGGTCTAAAGTAAGAAGTGAATTGATTTGTGTGAGTGCTCATGCATGAGTGTGTGTGTGCCTGTGCGCAGGAGCATGTGTGCATTTGCACATACTTACATCTGCTGGATAGAATCAGAGCAGCAATCAGTGGGCAAGGATGGATGGGCTAGGAAGAAGATTCCCCTTGTGAAGCAGCCTTAGAAATGACTGACATTAGCAAGGTGGGAGACTAAAGGGGGATATGATAGAGGTCTATAAAATCATGAATGGTGTGGAGAAGGTGAATAAAGAAAAGTTATTTACTTGTTCCCATAATATAAGAACTAGAGGCCACCAAATGAAATTAATGGGCAGCAGGTTTAAAACAAATAAAAGGATGTTCTTCACACAGCGCACAGTTAACCTGTGGAACTCCTTGCCTGAGGAGGTTGTGAAGGCTAGGACTATAACAGGGTTTAAAAGAGAGCTAGATAACCTCCATGAATTTAAGTCCATTAATGGCTATTAGCCAGGATGGGTAAGGAATGGTGTCCCTAGCCTCTGTTTGTCAGAGGGTGGAGATGGATGGCAGGCGAGAGATCTCTTGATCATTACCTGTTGGTTCTCTCCCTCTGGGGTACCTGGCATTGGCCACTGTCGGTAGACAGGATATTGGGCTGGATGGACCTTTGGTCTGACCCACTATGGCCATTCTTATGTTCTTATGTAATATAGGAAGGGTCCTAGAGGCAACTCTCTCCCTCATCACCATGGCCATGACTCAGTGTACGGCTATATTCTGTTATCAGGCTTTCCCAGGCTCTGGATGCTGAAGGAAACACCAAGTGGTGCCCATCTAGCTCCATCCACAGGGCTAGTTGCAGATAAAGCCCTAGCTACTAAGATGCTGAACTTTCAGTAGCGGCTCATGTGCTGGGTGGATTTTAGCTCATGTGTGGACTAGAAAGATATGGACCATCATGTGAAGCCAATGGTTTAAAACAGAGGTGAGACAAGGAACGCTGTTGGGATCTGGATCAGGATTCAGCTGGGGCTTGGTGTATGGGTTTGAAGCTGAGGTCTGGTCTACACTAGGAATTAGGTTGGTATAACTACATCACACAGGTGCTTGAAAAATCCACACTCCTGAGAGATGAAATTAAACAGACCTATCCCCAGTTTAGACAGCACTAAGTCAATGGGAGAATTCTCCTATCACCCTAGCTACCACCTGTTGGGATGATGGAGTACCTACACGGATGGGAGAACCCCTCCTGCCGGTGTAGGTAGTGTCTTCACTGACGTGCCACCTCTGCGTCACTGCAGTGTTTTAAGTGTAGAAAAGCTTTGTGTTCAAATGGTGCAGGGGTAGCATGGGCTGTTCTCATGTGGCATCAGCCCAATCGGGAGCAGTTTCATGAGATCAGGTGTTCTCATGAGATGGCCACCATCTTGAACCAAACAGGAATAGGGAAATTGGCCTTGTCTGGTTCTGGATCCAAGTTGAAACCGAGCTGTCAAGTGGGCTCTGATCTGGGGCTTGAAGCTGAAATCACCAGAAGGGGCTTTGGGGCTGAGGTTCCAGTTTTTGTCCATGATGAACTCCATCCCTCCAGTTAGGTACATGCCAAGGGCCATGTTAGTTTGAGCAAGTGCAATTCTATTGAAGCCAGTGGAGCTGTACCCACCCATCTGAATTTGCCTCCAACCATTCAAGCATCTATTTTTCCCTCCCAAAGATAGTTGTAGAATCCACACATTGCTCCGCAGCCATTTCGCAAATTTAGGGAGGTTGGCCTTCTCATTGGTATACAACTCACCCTCCAACTTCTGCGAGCTGGGGGGAGAGGGGGAATTTGCATCCGCCTATTCAGAATCCCCAGGTCATACACAAAGTCTGATAAGCATTTAATGACTAACGAGGAGAGCTTCCGAGAAGACACCTTATCTCTCAGGTTCAAAATCCCTGTTTGAAAACATTGCCTGGGAGCATTTTTGCCTGATTGGCCATAAAGGCTCAGACGTGCGGCTCTGCTGGAGTGCAAAAGTAAATATTTCCTCAAGAGATCAGAGTCATTCTGAAACAATGGGGGAAAAATAGAACCATGGAGGGAAATCACTGATTTAACTCCCATTCCACTCTGCCAGGTAATTGACTATGTATTTAAAGATCAATATAAATATGTATT
This sequence comes from Dermochelys coriacea, assembly GCF_009764565.3. Lineage (NCBI taxonomy): Eukaryota > Metazoa > Chordata > Testudines > Dermochelyidae > Dermochelys > Dermochelys coriacea. The sequence goes on along the minus strand of NC_050086.2, from coordinate 12,922,806 downwards.
GCACCCAGACATAAAACAGCTCTGAGAAATCCCACTCAGTTAATTTCATACCCATAATAATGATAGATTGAAGAAGCCATTTGGGCTGGCTGCTACTCATGTGCTATTTAAACCACTGCCCAAATACAGAGGAGAGGTGTCCTAGTCTATATAGGTTCTTATATTGCACTCATCATCATATATCTGAGGCCCAGATTTTTAAAGGTATTTAAGTATCTAATTGCCAAATCAATGGGAAATAGGCACCAAAACACCTTTTAAAAAGCTGGCCCTGAGCACCTTCCAGGAGTGCATTGAGCCATGTGACTAACATGGGTCATGCAGAAGCAGGTATCAGGACTCATAGGTTCTATTCCCAGTTCTGCCATCAACTTATCATGTTATCTTGGGCAAAGGACTTGGGTTCTAATTGTGAATGCCCAATTGTAGAGACTGGGGGCCTGGTTTTCAAAAGCGCCAAACACATTGCCATTGACTTCATATGGAATTAGGGGTGTTCAGCACCTCTGGAAATCAGGCCCTAAAGGTCTAAAGTCAAACACCGAACAATTGAGGCACCTTTGGCAAATTTTGCCATATTCTCTCTATGCCTCCTCTGTGTAGGAGCTGATGCGGGCGATTCAGTGAGTGATGTTATTCCATCTGAATCTGTACTGAACCAATGACAAAGGGGTTAAACTAAGTTACTGGCAGTTTGTGACCATTAAAGATCACACAGAACTTTTTGAAAGGGAAAGAGTCCTGGTTGCATTTCAACTTGGTTAATTACATTCTCAGTATTATTGACCTGAGGGTTTGCAAACCATGAGTCACATTCATGAGAGGGGCTTAAAACTATGGGATTAAAAAAAAACAATCAAAAGTGGGTTATTTTAATTCACCTTTTGGTTTTAAGCCTTTTGGGTAACCCTCAGTTCACATTGTTAAGCTTTTCTCCACAGCCATGACAGTGGAGATTCTCATATAATCACATGACTCCAGAAGCTGGGGCATTAAGGAAAAGACCATATATTGTGAGAATCATGGTAAAATCATGAGAGCTGTCAATGTGACATCCTGATCCTCTGCATTCTCCTTGCACTTGCAATTGGATACAGGATTCTTCACTTTCTGTCCTAAACTGTTGTGTGATGTTGCTGTACATTGCAAAAAGCATGGCTGAATTTCAGTGGTGGTCAAAATGAGTCCTGTGTGGCATCTAGAGAGCAGGTTGGTGGATTTGTGTAATACATTGGGGGCTTTAAGGATGAAATGTCATTTGTTTCCCCTTCTGTACAATGGGGAGACTGAGGACGAGTGGTTGCGGTTAAGACACTGAGCTGGGACTCTGGAGATCTGGCATCAGTTCTTGACTCTGTCACTGACTCACTAAGTGACCCTAGGCAACTCCCTTCATCTCTGTGCCTCAGTCTCCCATCTGCAAAATGGAGATAATAATCCTTCCTTTGTTTATAATGCAATCCATTTGGGGCAGAAATACTGTCTCTTACTATGTGTGCATACAGCGCCTAGCGCAATGGGGCCCTGATCTAAATTGTGGCCTCTGATAAAATAGCAATCCTATTGATATCAATAATAAAATGCCTATACCACATTACCAGCAAACACTCTTGCCTGACAATAGCTGATCACTTTCTTCCCCGGGGTCAGGGAGGGTGATGTAACCACCTGAAATACATGCTGGAAGAGAATCAACACGTTTACAGGTGGGAACTGCCGACAGGGCACTGGAAAGTTTGGCATCTGCCCACAGGCTGTGCCAGTGACTCAGGTAGAGCATGTCCCCTGCAGCCCTCAAGGGGAAAGTGTGCAGTGGAACCCTGCAGGGGCTAAGACATGGGCAGAGCAGCAAAGACCTGCTTCTAAAGAGTTCTGTGGCTGTTATGGGCTGGATTCTGCTCTCATGTACCCTGGTGACAAACTAGAGTGACTCCACTGATGGTGATGGGGTTTCTCCAGGTTTACACTGGTGTCACTGAGAGCGGAATCTGATTTTATGTCTTCAGGAGCAGACCTGGTCGAAATTGTTCAGAGGAACGATTTATTCCACACAAATGCAGTTTCACTCGACCTGCAGCTAGTTGCAAATTTGATACTCACAAAATACCCAGAGGAGGCTGCACTGCTGTATACCCCCCGCCCCCAGGACATTTAGCCCAGTGGTTAAGGCACTCCCTTGGGTTGTGGAAGACCCAGGTTTTAATCCTCGCTCTGGAACACATGCAAAGCAGCGTTTTCGATTCACAGGAATTCCAGAAGATTTCAGTTTGGTTCAACCTGAATCACCTTTTTTTTTTTTTAATTTTTCAGAACTGCCCCTGAACTGAAAAATCGATTACTCTTTAACAGAGAAAACCAAGGGAGAAATCCTGGCTCCCTGGAAGTCAATGGCAAAGCTCCCATTGACTTCAGTGGGGCCAGGATTTCACTCCAAGCCCAAGTGCTCACAAGGGCATTGTTCCAAAGCCTTACCTGTGACAGTCATACATGGAAGGAGCAAGTCACTGCAGGGAGAGGAGTCAGCATTCGAAGAATTGCCTCTAAGAAATGTACTGTGGTATCCATGGCACTTAAAGCCTACTGACCCCATGCTATTAGCCCTGCCGGGGACACTACATCAGGGACAGCAAAGGCTATGTCAGCGAGATAAACCTATCCTAACCAAGGGCTCGATCCAAAGCTCACTGAAGCTAATGGGAGACTTTCCACTGAGTTCAGTGGGCTTTGGATCAGGCCCCATGCTCACTCTTTCAACACTGAAACATTGGACAGTAAACCTAGCTCTCCATCGCTTGGCTTTCCTGTCTCTTCAACCCTGTTAAGAGGGCTCAGAGTGAGGGTCTAGTCTGCCCAGTAGAAATCTGAACCAGTTAGGACTGAATTGGTAGATAAACAACAGGGGTCTCAAAAATAAAAAGGTCCAAGGTTGTTTTATTCTCTAATTCATGGCAATGCCGTGGTTCACATGGAGCAGATTTCTGGGCAAAGACGAGAAACCACTGTAATTGTGGTGAGAGGAACCCCCTTGCCAATCATTTGGGTGCATTATGCTAAACTCTTATCTAAATTTGCCAGCTTCAAGAGGTGGGCTCTAAGCAGGATGGTGTTTGAATTTTCCATGTATGTTTGAGTCTCTTTTTTCCCCCTAATTCTACTTTTGCTTTATGATTTGTCCAAGAAAAAAAGGAAAGTATTAAAAGCTCCTCTGGAAGGGAAGAAAAAAAATGAGCATGATTATTTTCATGTCAGCAGCTTTTTTGCAGCACAATCCATGGCAGATTAGAGGGACCAGAACTCCGTGAATTCTCTGCAGTTCTTTGAGAGGGTGGCAAAAAAGGTAAAGATGTGCAGAAACATGAACAACTGGTTTGGGAGGGGGCAGGAAAGTTAAACTTTGAAAGTTTAGACAGTGTTGTGTAAAGGTGACAGTAGTGGATTGGGAGCCAGGGTTCCTGGGTTCTTTTCCCAGGTTGGCCATGTTTAACCATATGTCCTTGAGCCAATCACCTAAAAGCTCTGTGCCTCAGTTTCCCCAGCTGTAAAATGGAGGTAATGATGCTGACTTGTTGTCTGTGAAGCTTAATTGATTCATATCTGCAAAGTGCCTTGAGAGCCTGAGAATAAGGCACCTATACAAGTCAGTTATTAATATTCAATACAAAGCTTTTATTGTAAGTAGTTGGCTGTGTAAACACTGAAGCAAAAGCATAATGGTCCATAAGAATGGCCATACTGAGTCAGACCAATGGTCCATCTAGGCTAGTATCCTGTTTTCCAACAGTGGCCAGTGCCAGATGCTTCAGAGGGAATTAACCAAACAGGGCAATTTATTGAGTGATCCATCCCCTGTTGTCCACTCCCAGCTTCTAGCAAACAGAGGCTAGGGACACTTAGAGCAGGGAATTACAACCCTGTCCATCCTGGCTAATAGCTATTGATGGACCCATCCTCCAGGAACTTGTCTAGTTATTTTTTGAACCCAGTTATAGTCTTAGCCTTCACAACATTTCCTGGCAACGAGTTCCACAGGTTGGCTGTGTGTTGTGTGAAGAAATACTTCCTTTTGTTTGTTGTAAACCTGCTGCCTATTAATGTCATTGGGTGACCCCTGGCTCTTGTGTTATGTGAAGGTATAAATAACACTTCCTTCTGCACTGTTGCTGCTTCCTGCAGAACAAAGGGTAACATAGAGGGCCAGTTCTGCTCTGACTTGCTCCTTGTGAAATCCCATGGAAATCAATGGTGATTCCAAGGTGAAATCAAGGGGATTGTCACAAGTTGTCTGGCCCCTTTAAGAGGTAGTGGGTTCAGCCTCACTCAATTCTCCTCCCCATGTGAACTTTCTAATCACATAAAACTGAACACCCCTGACCTGCTCCCTGCCCCCGCCCCTTCTCCGAGGCCCCTCCCCCCATCACTCACTCTCCTCCACCTTCACTGGGCGAGGGCAGGGGGTTGGGGTGCGGGAGTGGGCTTAGGGCTGGGATAGGGGATTGGGGTACAGGAGGGGGCTCAGGGCTGTGGCAGGTGGCTGGGGTTCAGGAGGGGGTGCAAGCTCCGGAAAGGGGTTCTGACCTGGGGCAGGGGGTTGGGGTGTGGGAGGACGTTCGGGGTGTAGGCTCCAGCCAGGTGGCGCTTAACTCAGGTGCCTCCCGGTTGGGCAGTGCAGCTGAGCTAAGGCAGGTTCCCTGCCTGCCTTGGCTCTGCATGGCTCCCGGAAGCAGCCGGCATGCCCGGCTCCCAGTTGCAGGGGCAGCCAGATGGCTGTGCGCAGTGCAGGCTGCCCGCACCCGCAGGTGCCGTCCACACAGCTCCCATTGGCCTCAATTCCCGGCCAATGGGAGCTGCAGAGCCAGTGCTCGGGTGAAAAGCAGCATGCAGAGATTCTCTGATCACCCCGTGCCTAGGGGTCTCAGGGACATGCCAGCCACTTCTGGGAGCTGCATGGAGCAGGGGCAGGCAGGGAGCCTGCCTTAGCCCTGCTGCACCACTGACCAGACTTTTAGCGGCCCATCAGCACCACTGACCTGAGCCATCAGCATCCCTTTCACCCAGGTGTTCTGGTCAAAAACCAAATGCCTGGCAACCCTGTGTGGATGGAGAAAGATCTGGCACCCACATAGCAGGCAGATCATGTGGCTAGATCAGTGATAGCTAGTGGTAAGAGGAGCCTCTAGAGAACCAAATGGGGAGAGGGTGAGCAGGCAGCTTGAAAGAGGGTTGCTTCTCAGGGAAGGGACTGGCTTGGAGAAGCTGAATGAGGAAGGCAGATGGCCTGAATGGGCAGCCCAGCCCCTGGAAGGTGGGCTGTGGGTATGGAACTCCTGACCTAAGGAGGGAAAATCTATGTGAAGGATTGCATAGGCTCAGCAGGAAGATAGTGGGATCTGGGAATCAAGGGGAACACACACACACACACACACAAGAGTCTTAGGGCTTTCCTGCACAGCACTGAGTGTGGACTACAGGGGTGGAGCGTTGCTCTGTAACTGCCTTTTGTAGATGCTGCTAGTGTGAATTCACAGGTAGCTAGTCCTGTTTCAGGACTATGTTAACAAGAACTAGCTCCCTTTGAGTTTAGAATCGCACCACAGGCCTGGAGCAGGCAGGCTAACATTTCAAAAAGTCAGGCACTTCAACACATATTTAGGCAACTAAATAAACACATCCTGATTTCCAGAGGTGCTAAACAGCTGCAGCTCCCTTAGGTTGACCAGGTTATAAGCATCCCCTTAATCACTGGTAATGTAATAACCCTAGGATCACTAATACTTCCCCCTCATTTATATTTTATCTGATAACCACAAAAGACTTTACTATAATTAATGAAGTTAGCCCCACAGCCCTCCTGATTTCTCAAGAATATTATCCCCATATTTAACGTGGGGTTACTAAGGCAGAAAGAAGCAGAACTTCTTGCCTGACACAGGAAAGGGATGAAATTAACACATGGAAAAGTTAGGCTCAGATCAAGAAAAATGCCCTAGCAGCAAAGGATCGATCAGGCTACAAAACAGCCTTCTAGGGGAAATGGTGGGAATCTGGAGAAGATTCTAGTAAAAGAACTGTAGGGCCCAGTACTGCACTGGTTGGGTGATAGGCTGAAGTAGGTAATAGGTCTTTCCCATTTGTAATGTCTATGGTTCTGTCACACTTGGTAAAGATCCTGGTAATTTTAGGCTCATCAGTAACAGTGCCCCAGAACCACTAAAGGATTGAGGGTCCTCACTTCTAACCGATTTCAAGAGAAGTTAGGAATCTGGATACCTAGGAGGATCTGGGCCAGAAACAATACATGTCACCCCTTCGCTTCTGCCTGGATATTGGGAGTTTGAAGAGAACCAATGCTCTTTTCTCTTGGTACTTTGTAGTTCAGCACTCTGGTACTATGTTGACAGGGTTGCTATGTTGCTGGATGTATTTAGACTGAAACCAAAATCCAAAGTCCTGACCACTTTTGGCCATCTCGCTTTTTGTAAAAGTGTAGGTTTCAGCCCCAAGGCCCTGGCATAATTCCAGCTCAGGATAAACTAAATACCCTCTTGCACTTTCAAATGTAATATCATGTACTTAATCTGCTGCGCATTAACCAGCTGCTGTATCCTATCCCGGAAGGGACCTCATGTCAGTGATGAGTAAAGTCATCCCGATATACCCCTCACGCACACCACAGGAGTTGTGAAAGACTTAATTAGCTAATGCATGCAAGGTGCTTTCAAATACTCAGGTGGAAAGTGCTACAGAAGTGCAAACTCTTGCATTAGTTGTAGTAACCCTTCTCTGCAAAAGTAAGGGAGTGATTTTGTATTCAGCCTTCACAGCAGCAGATGCATGACACTTGCTCGGCATTACAGCAAGAATTTCAAATAAGGGTCTTTACAGGACACACCTTCCCATGTAATTCTAGTGAAGCACCATCTCTCACAGCATGTCTGTGTGGCTTCATTGTCACTCTAGCAGTTCACATGCATGGTGGGGACAGAACTCAGCTTTTGCCCCACAGCCTTTGTCACTTGACAGAGAATCTCTATTGGCCACCTTATGACAGGTTGTTGGGCAGTTCAGATTCCATGCAGGGATGCACTAGCCAATTAATTACAACATAATATGAGTTTGTAATTGTTAGCAGATCATTGATTGAGCATAAAATCTCCCAGACTTTTTGGAGTTGGGGTTTGGCCATGTAGCTTCAGAAAGGTGTTTTTCCCTAACTTTGCATTAAGATAGCATACCTGAGCTATGGTCTCTGTGCCACAACATTGTTGGCATTCAAAGTACATCACAGTGGTGCTGGATTCCCCATCATGGTGATTTTTAAATCAAGAGTGGATGTTTTTCTAAAATCTGCTCTAGTTCAGACAGGACTTATTTCAGGGAAGTTCTGAGTTATGCAGGCAGTCAGACAAGATGATTACAGTGGTCCCTTCTGTCCTTTGAATATATGACTCTATTAATCTATTCCTCAAACTGGAACCTCCACTGGTACAAGTATAGCTCAGCGCCATGAGGTTTATGTAAATTAGAGGGTTAATCTCTTCTCCAAGTAACAATGACAAATAGAGAAAAAAAAATACATCACAAGATCTAAAGAATCAACTAAAAAGTCAGTTTCTTCATGAATATTTACTCTTATAACCAAGCAGGAACTGTACAAATACTAGTAACAACCAGCTTTAAAATGGACACTTCCATCCAATTGCATTTTTTAAAATAGCTTGAGTTTCGGACTAGGGCACCTTTATTCACAGGAAGTGAAAGTTAAAAGCCAGTTGCAGCCAGAGAGAGCATAACTTAGAGTCACCACAGGGGGCAGTTTCTGTTATAAAATGACTCAGGACACACTGGTGGCACACAGGCAAAAAAGGAACCTGAAACTTGTTAATAAGTGTGTGTGAAGCTAATGCTGGTAAAAGAGGCCAGCATGGCAGCCCTGGAGACTGATGTCCTCCGTCTATCCATGGAACAAGGCAGCTGGAGCCATGGCTCTACAGAGTTCTTCCCTCCTTACCTTGTCAATGCACCCCGGAGGGACGTCCGTTGGGGCGATAGGTAATTCCGTGACCCATTCAGTCCTTGGCGCCTTTGTTGAGTCTGCCAGTTAATGATAAATATGTTTGTATGATGATGAAAACATCAGCCCTCTGGGAACTAGACTTGAGCCCCCAAAAGCTAATTTCACATACTGTATTTCACAGAGCCTCTTTCAGATGGTAATAATTTTCAGTCACAAATGACTTGGGCTGGATTTGAACCAACTAGAGACAAAAGGTGCTTATATTCCATTGCAGATCCCATGGGCCGTTCAGTCCCCCATAAACTCTTTAAAAGTTTTATTCTAAATAATAAATTACTTTAGTGATGATACAGCAAGTAAGCACTGAAAGTGTTATAACAGAATATTCATTGGTGGTGATGAAGGAGAGGGTTCAGAGAGAGAACCCTGCTGGGCTTGCAGCCCCCAAACATGGGTTTGCAAGTAGAAACATCTGGCCTGATTCTCATTTTACTTTGCCAGCATAAAGGGGCCTTAAAGGAGTGTAAATGTAATTTCTGAAATGGCATTGCTAGAGCAGTGTAAAGATTCCTAGTGTAAATAAGAAGCAGGCCCAACATCTTGCTAGCTCTGCAAGTTTGAGCCAGAATCAGGTAAGGTTTGACTCAGCTCCCAGTTCAGGTGATGGAAATTGGAGGCACTTGGCACTTCCCAAGATTAGGCCCCAAAAGGAGATAAATATGGAATCTCATAATGTGACTTTTACAGTTGCTTTTTTGCTATCAGAATTTTACAGTTGCTTTTTGCCATCCAGAGCTGCAATCTCAACAAAATTCCACAGAATAAATGGCTACAATGTGTCCTGTTTGTCCCTGTGTGGCTTCTTCCTTTTCATTATGCCATTTACAAAGAGAAGAAAGGGCAAACTTGGAAAAAGATTGTTATATGACAAGCAAATGCTTTTGCAGTTTCCTTTCTATTAATGACTGTAAGTCCACCTGTACTAGGAAGACCTGCTGGATGCTCCCTTGGTGTGATTTTCACAAAGTGAAATGCCCATTCCCTGACAATAAGCCCCTTTAATGTGTCTCCAGGTGGGCACCCAAAATTGGAAGTCATTTATGAAAATTTTACCCCTTCATTTTTAACCTGAAATTTTAGTTCTAAATAAAAACAAGTCCCTTTTTACTGAAATTAAAAGAAAAACTTTTGTATTTTAATGAATACAAATACATAATCTCTTTGTATAGTTTTTGATCATTTTTTTCTTAACAAAAACCTTTTTGGGGGCTCTAAATTATCTGATTATTATTATTAATTTGCATTACAATAATGCCCAGAATCACCAATAAAGTTTGGGTCCCATCATTGGTTTACAGTAGCACAGGATCAGGGCCCCATTGGCACTGTACAAAAGTACAATAAAAGAGAGTCCAAGGCCCCATAGAGCTTATAGTCTTAAAATGGGTCTACTTCTGATTGCCTTTAACTAGCATTATTCCCGGAAATCCATGGCATTGGACCATTGTGAAACCAGTATGAGTTAAGTTTCAAGCCTAGCTCTTTAATTTAAAGTAATCTAAAGTTTAGAGAGCCCTAATTTCATGAATCAGAAGGTCATGTGTTTGGTTTATATTGTGCCTGCCACTTTCCGCTCAGGAAACTATGTTTACACACTTCCCCAGCCTAGGAGCTGATCCTGCAATCTGAACCACACGTGAGAACCCCTGCACTTGTCGAGAGCCCCACTAGCTTCCATGGATCTACCCTTGTGGATCAGATTGCAGGATTGGGACCAAAATTAGGTCCTGATGCTGCAAACATCTAGGCCTAGATTTTGAAAGGGATTGCTTGACTGAGTGAAGCAGCGCCTGACCCATGAGCGACCCGCCTCCTAGTGGAATTCTCCGTCCTGAGTTAGGTGGCTCTGTGGCACCTAGGCGGCTCCCTAGTGTGTGCATGCAATAGTTAAGTGCTTAAGAAAGGGATTTTCAGAAACTGGTCAGCTAAGCGGGGAGCTGCCTAAGAGATCCAGGTGCGAAATGCCAAGGAGTTGTGGGAGAGGGGGCTTAGGTGCCTAAGCACCTGACCTGATGCACCTGGCTGACAGACCAGAGGCACAAGGTGCGTGAGGTAATATATTTTATCGGATGAATGTCTGTCGGTGAGAGAGACGAGCTTTCGAGCTTCCACAGAGCTCTGTGTGGCTTGAGAGCTTGTCTCTCACCAATAGACATTGCTCCGATAAAAGTTATTACCTCACCCACCTTGTCTCTCTAATCTCCTGGGACCGACATGGCTACAACACTGCATACCCAAACCAGATGTAGGCAACTCCTGCTGCTCAGAATCCGCAGCTGCAAACCCCTTCCTGGAGTGAGGCACCTAAGACAGGTCAGCTGCTCAGGTAGCCCAGGCCCCAGCAGCCAAAACTGTCTCTCACTCTTTCTGGACAGCTTGCTCATGCTTGCCCTGCATTTCCCTGCACCCCCATGTGTCTTTTGTGCTGGTGCTTCATTGCCCCTCCCCTGTTGGTGGCCTGCCTCTGACTCTCCTGATGTGGGAGCTGGCAGGGAAGAGGTGTTAGGTGTGCTCTAAGAGGCTAAGGGGATCAAGCCCCACTGGTGAGAGAGGCATCCCCCACCTAGCTTGAGAAAATGGCTTTGAGGCCTCTGGGGCTTCAGTTTGGGCTAGGGCTCAAGCTGTGGGGTGATGTCAGCACTTAGCTGGCTTTGAAAATGCTGACTGGCACTTAGACAGCTATAGTGTTGGTCAGCTGCTGACCAGTGGCTTTGAAGATGTCAGTGGCACCTAAATGATGGACTTAGGCAGACCCCTAAAGAGGCAGATAGGAACCTTTAAAGATCTGGGTCTTGCATGTGCTTAAAGAATCAGGCTCTTGGAAGGAAATCACGGCAGGAGATGAGGCGAGAGATGTTGTTGTTGTTGTTAAGTTTCTCATGTTAGTGATGAAGAATGTGTTTCAAATGAGCCATTTCAAATCTCACTTATTTTACTGAAATCCCATTCCATTCAAATTGTCACAGTTTGAGGCCTTCTTGTGCTTTTTTCTGTGTCTTACCAGTGCAGAAAATAGAAAATAGTGTTATTAAAATAATCATTCTTTGTATTGTTTCAAACTTAACCTACAAATGAAAGTTAAAACATTTTCAAGTAAGAAGACAATTCTAACAAAATGCACAAAGGTAAAATATTTTACATTAAAAATTGTCAGGGTTTAACAATCTCTGTCAAAAAATCCATTGGGGCTGGAAGTATCTATAAAAAACAGCATTCCCCAAACCTACACTTGGCAAATTAACATGTCCTAACATTCTAGGCAATTCTGTCCTCCCAGATGAAATTTGCAGGATCAGGGCATAAATGATCCTGTCAAAATCATGTATGAAGTATATAGACTAGCGGATTGGAGGGTGAATCCTTGGCTTTGCCCCTTGCTAATAAATCACTGCCTTGAAAATTGGTTTGATGTTTCCCTTTGTCAGTTCAGGTGGCCAGGAGAAGCTACCCTCTTTACAGAAAATGTCCTTGTGCATCTTTGTCCACTTTCCCAAGTGTTCCCTACTTTCCCCTCCCCTTCAGATTCCCAGACCCTCGCTGTTTCTCTGTTTGGCTGTTCTTTTATCTATCTATCAAAGACACTACTGTAATGGGTTCCTGATAAGTATCTGAGCACCTCACACTCTTTAATACTGTAAATTTATCCTCACAACACCCCTATGAGTTAGGAAAGCATCATTATTCCCATTGTACAGATGGGGAACTGAGGCACAAGAGGTGCTGAATGACTTGCCCAAAGTCACACAGGAAGACTATGGCACAGCAGAGACTTGAACCTGCATCTCCCAAGTTCTAGGCTAGTGCCCAGACCATGGACCAGCCTCAGCACTCAGTTCCCATGCACTGCCCTCTTTTATCACCCCCAATGTCCGTCTCCTCCCTCTTCCTGCCCCCCTAGACCTTTGCACTGCTCCCTAGTGGCCCCCTTCTGTCCTGCCCCCAGTTTTTCCCATTCTTCAGCTCTCATTTCCTACCCCCCTCTTGCTCTCCCTCACACCCTTAGGTGCACCCTTCCCTCTGCCCCCTTTGCCCAATGTCTCGGTCCCAGTCTATCCCCCCTCCATCAATCGCATCCTTCCCTTTTCTCTCTCCATCCTGTCCACATAGCCTGTCCCTGCACCTGCCCCCTCTGAAACGCCCCCCATCCTGCTCCTGGGTCCCCCCGACCCCTCACTCTGATCCCCCCCACATCTTGCCCCCTCTGAAACGCCCCCACCCCCGATCCTGCCCTCTAGGTCCCCTCTCCCGCCCTCTGGCCCCTCCAATCCTGCCCCCCAAAACACCCCCCATCCTGCTCCTGGCCCCCCCCCCCACATCTTGCCCCCTCTGAAGCCCCGCCCCCGATCCTGCCCTCTAGGTCCCCTCTCCCGCCCTCTAACCCCCCTCACTCTGACCCCCCCATCCTGCCCCCTCACTGTGCCCCCTTTCCCCTCCCCCCCCCCCGCAGCTCTCCCCGCCCCAGCCGGAGCAGCGGCCGCGCATGCGCGCTGGCTGTCCCCGGGCCACTCCAGCAGCAAACTGTCCCGAGAAGAGTTCAGGAGACGCGGAGGAGGGGGGCGCCCTGTGTGGGGGCGGGGCGGTGAGTGGGGCGCCCTGTGCGGGGGCGGGGCGGTGAGTGGGGCGCCCTGTGCGGGTGTGGGGGGGTCCCAGCCCCTTGGGCCTGGAGGGGTTCCTGCCCCCTTCCTCCCAGTGAGTGGGGGTGCCCCCTTGTCCCCGGGGGGGCCTGCCCTGTGCCCCCGCCCCTGGGGTAGGGGTGTGAGGGGCTGCGCCATGTCCCCCCAAGTTGGGGGACGGAGGGGATATGGGCTGTCCTATATCCCCCCCCCCCCGTGACTCAAATTTCCTGCTCTCCCCGGGGGGGGGGTCACAGTCGGGGGGGGGCTGCCTTATTCCCTTGTCTGGCTGGGGTCTGGGGGGGCCTTCCCCATAGAGGACTCCCCATTTATCTCTCCCCAGTGATTCCCAGTTCAGATAGTTCTCCACCCCCCAAATCCTCCCCTGGCTGGGGGGGTCTTAGGCTCGATAGGAAGTGACTGGAAAGTTTGCCATCAGCTCTTTGGAGAGGGGTACAGGGGAGTAACAGCCTGGCATGTGTGTGTGGGGGGGGGTGCATAGAGAATAGCCTCTTGTTGGGGGGGCAGGAGGGCCCTCCTTCCTCTCGTATGTAACTTGTGTGTTTCCTGATCCTGCCACATTACAGGGTGGATGCCGAGGCAGGAGCTGGAGGTGTGCTCCCTTAGTGTCCACACAGCAAAGCCCCCTCGACTCAATACCTGCCTATGCCTCTCCAACATGCTCCCCCAGAAACACCCCCCAACCTGCTTTGCCTCAGTTCCCCTTCCTCTCCATTCACTCTGTCCCTACCCTCACTTGATGTCTGACTGACAGAGGACCCTATTCACCCCAAAACCGGGGGATCTAGTGAGAAGATGCTATTTCTGTCTGAGAGGGGCTGACCCACACAATTTTTCCTGGTGAATATCTCATTGCTGATTGATGGAGAAAGAGGGACTGATATACCATAATGTCAGGAATCTTCTGGTGGGAGTCCCCCCTAATCTCTGGGGGAAAGTCTTCTAATCTCTCTGAGCTGGAAGTCGTGTGTGTGACATTAAAAATTCACTTTGCTGTTATTTTAACACGGCCAATTGGATGGTTGAAAGCATATTTTAAAATATAGTGAAGCATTTACTATACAATCTGCCTTTTTTTATAACCCTGAAATCCCTAGACAGGAATACTTGTAGAGAAAAGTGGAACTTAGTTATTCTGTTGGCTGCATTGTTGCAAGCACAGCTCATTATTAATATTATTTATTATGAGGCTATAGTTATTATTGCTACTGTTGCCACAAACGTTATGTATTTTTTAAGATAACTTTTAGTTTGTTTTATATACAGGCTTCCGTACAATCTCAAAAAACTTGACAAAGTTAAGTTTCAGGGTAGCAGCTGTGCTAGTCTGTATTTGCAAAAAGAAAAGGAGGACTTGTGGCACCTTAGAGACTAACAAATTTATTTGAGCATAAGCTTTCGTGAGCTGCAGCTCACTTCATCGGATGCATTCAGTGGAAAATACAGTGGGGAGATGTATATACATAGAGAATATGAAACAATGGGTGTTACCATACACACTGTAACCAGAGTGATCACTTAAGGTGACCTATTACCAGCAGAAGAGTGGGGGTGGGGGGGAAGGGGGAAACCTTTTGTAGTGATAATCAAGGTGGGCCATTTCCAGCAGTTGACAAGAACGTCTCAGGAACTGGGGGGGGGGGGGGGGAGGAATAAACATGGGGAAATAGTTTTACTTTGTGTAATGACCCATCCACTCCCAGTCTCTATTCAAGCCTAAGTTAATTGTATCCAGTTTGCAAATTAATTCCAATTCAGCCGTCTCTTGTTGGAGTCTGATTTTGAAGTTCTTTTGTTGAAGTATTGCCACTTTTAGGTCTGTAATCGAGTGATCAGAGAGATTGAAGTGTTCTCCAACTGGTTTTTGAATGTTATAATTCTTGACGTCTGATTTGTGTCCATTTATTCTTTTATGTAGAGACTGTCCAGTTTGACTAGTGTACATGGCAGAGGGGCATTGCTGGCACATGATGGCATATATCACATTGGTAGATGTGCAGGTGAATGAGCCTCTGATAGTGTGGCTGATGTGATTAGGCCCTATGATGGTGCCCCTGAATAGATATGTGGACACAGTTGGCAACGGGTTTTGTTGCAAGGATAGGTTCCTGGGTTAGTGGTTCTGTTGTGTGGTGTGTGGTTGCTGGTGAGTATTTGCTTCAGGTTGGGGGGCTGTCTGTAAGCAAGGAGTGGCCTGTCTCCCAAGATCGGTGAGAGTGATGGGTCGTCCTTCAGGATAGGTTGTAGATCCTTGATGATGCGTTGGAGAGGTTTTAGTTGGGGGCTGAAGGTGACGGCTTGTGGCGTTCTGTTCTTTTCTTTGTTGGGCCTGTCCTGTAGTAGGTGACTTCTGGGTACTCTTCTGGCTCTGTCAATCTGTTTCTTCACTTCAGCAGGTGGGTATTGTAGTTGTAAGAACGCTTGATAGAGATCTTGTAGGTGTTTGTCTCTGTCTGAGGGTTGGAGCAAATGCGGTTGTATCGTAGAGCTTGGCTGTAGACAATGGATCGTGTGGTGTGGTCTGGATGAAAGCTGGAGGCATGTAGGTAGGAATAGCGGTCAGTAGGTTTCCGGTATAGGGTGGTGATTATGTGACCATTGCTTATTAGCACTGTAGTGTCCAGGAAGTGGATCTCTTATGTGGACTGGTCCAGGCTGAGGTTGATGGTGGGATGGAAATTGTTGAAATCATGGTGGAATTTCTCAAGGGCTTCTTTTCCATGGGTCCAGATGATGAAGATGTCATCAATGTAGTGCAAGTAGAATAGGGGCATTAGGGGACGAGAACTGAGGAAGCGTTGTTCTAAGTCAGCCATAACAATGTTGGCCTACTGTGGGGCCATGCGGGTACCCATAGCAGTGCCGCTGATTTGAAGGTATACATCGTCCCCAAATGTGAAATAGTTATGGGTGAGGACAAAGTCCAGCCACCAGGTTGCCGTGACATTATCGGGGATAGTGTTCCTGATGGCTCGTAGTCCATCTTTGTGTGGAATGTTGGTGTAGAGGCTTCTACATCCATAGTGTCTAGGATGGTGTTTTCAGGAAGATCACTGATGGATTGTAGTTTCCTCAGGAAGTCAGTGGTGTCTCGAAGATAGCTGGGAGTGCTGTTAGCGTAGGGCCTGAGGAGGGAGTCTACATAGCCAGACAATCCTGCTGTCAGGGTGCCAATGCCTGAGATGATGGGGCGTCCAGGATTTCCAGGTTTATAGATCTTGGGTAGCAGATAGAATACCCCAGGTCAGGGTTCCAGGGGTGTGTCTGTGCGGATTTGTTCCTGTGCTTTTTCAGGGAGTTTCTTGAGCAAATGCTGTAGTTTCTTTTGGTAACCCTCAGTGGGATCAGAGGGTAATGGCTTGTAGAAAGTGGTGTTGGAGAGCTGCCTAGCAGCCTCTTGTTCATATTCCGACCTATTCATGATGACAACAGAACCTCCTTTGTCGGCCTTTTTGATTATGATGTCAGAGTTGTTTCTGAGGCTGTGGATGGCATTGTTTTCTGCATGGCTGAGGTTATGGGGCAAGTGATGCTGCTTTTCCAAAATTTCAGCCCGTGCACATCGGCGGAAGCACTCTGTGTCGAAGTCCAGTCTGTTATTTTGACCTTCAGGAGGAGTCCACCCAGAATCCTTCTTTTTGTAGTCTTGGTAGGAAGCTCTCTGTGAGTTAGTATGTTGTTCAGAGGTGTGTTGGAAATATTCCTTGCGTCAGAGCCGTCGAAAATAGGATTCTAGGTCACCACAGAACTGTATCATGTTTGTGGGGGTGGTGGGGCAGAAGGAGAGGCCTCAAGATAGGACAGATTCTTCTGCTGGGCTAAGAATATAATTGGATAGATTAACAATATTGCTGGGTGGGTTAAGGGAACCAGTGTTGTGGCCCCTTGTGGCATGTAGTAGTTTAGATAGTTTAGTGTCCTTTTTTGTAGAGAAGCAAAGTGTGTGTTGTAAATGGCTTGTCTAGTTTTTGTAAAGTCCAGCCACGAGGAATTTTCTGCAGAAGGTTGGTTTTTTTTATGAGAGTATCCAGTTTTGAGAGCTTATTCTTAATCTTTCCCTGTTTGCTGTAGAGGATGTTGATCAGGTGGTTCTGCAGTTTCTTTGAGAGCATGTGGCACAAGCTGTCAGCATAGTCTACATACCACACAGCGCTGTTCCTACCCACATGTCTCCAGCTTTCGTCCAGACCGCACCACATAATCCATTGTCTACAACCAAGCTCTACGATACAACCGCATTTGCTCCAACCCCTCAGACAGAGACAAACACCTACAAGATCTCTATCAAGCGTTCCTACAACTACAATACTCACCTGCTGAAGTGAAGAAACAGATTGACAGAGCCAGAAGAGTACCCAGAAGTCACCTACTACAGGACAGGCCCAACAAAGAAAATACAGAACGCCACTAGCCATCACCTTCAACCCCAAACTAAAACCTCTCCAACGCATCATCAAGGATCTACAACCTATCCTGAAGGACGACCCATCACACTCTCAGATCTTGGGAGACAGGCCACTCCTTGCTTACAGACAGCCCTCCAACCTGAAGCAAATACTCGCCAGCAACCACCCAAAAGAACCCCTAACCCAGGAACGAGAGTAGCAGCCATGTTAATCTCTATTCACAAAAAGAAAAGGAGTACTTGAGACACCTTAGAGACTAGCAAATTTATTTGAGCATAAGCTTTCGTGAGCTACAGCTCACTTCATCGGATGCAAGGAACCTATCCTTGCAACAAAGCCCGTTGCCAACTGTGTCCACGTATCTATTCAGGGGACACCATCATAGGGCTTAATCACATCAGCCACACTATCAGAGGCTCGTTCACCTGCACATCTACCAATGTGATATATGCCATCATGTGCCAGCAATGCCCCTCTGCCATGTACACTGGTCAAACTGGACAGTCTCTATGTAAAAGAATAAATGGACACAAATCAGACGTCAAGAATTATAACATTCAAAAACCAGTTGGAGAACACTTCAATCTCTCTGATCACTCAATTACAGACCTAAAAGTGGCAATACTTCAACAAAAGAACTTCAAAATCAGACTCCAACAAGAGACTGCTGAATTGGAATTAATTTGCAAACTGGATACAATTAACTTAGGCTTGAATAGAGACTGGGAGTGGACGGGTCATTACACAAAGTAAAACTATTTCCCCTGTTTATTCCTCCCCCCCCCCACTGTTCCTCAGACGTTCTTATCAACTGCTGGAAATGGCCCACCTTGATTATCACTACAAAAGGTTCTCCCCCCTCCCCTCCACTTTCCTGCTGGTAATAGGTCACCTTAAGTGATCACTCTGGTTACAGTGTGTATGGTAACACCCATTGTTTCATGTTCTCTATGTATATACATCTCCCCACTGTATTTTCCACTGAATGCATCCGATGAAGTGAGCTGCAGCTCACGAAAGCTTATGCTCAAATAAATTTGTTAGTCTCTAAGGTGCCACAAGTCCTCCTTTTCTTTTTGACAAAGTTAAGAGATTTAGGAAAGACGAAAAAAAATTTCACTTGAGATGGAGATTTGATGTATGGGAGAAATGTTATAAAGCTTTTCTAGAAGCAGAATCTTCAGAGGAAAAGGTTTTTGAAAGGAAAGGGTGCTAGTGGCAGATGAGTGGAGGGATGTATTTAATACTTCAGAAATATTGATTATAGCTCTTGATGAGGATCATCCCAGTCTAGGGATACATTTTAATATAGGACAATTGCAGTGATGTTTGGTACTGGGAGGAATGGGATTACATTTTTAATCTGAAAATGTTAGTGTAATTTATTCAACCACTGACTGGACCCGCAAAAAAAAAAAATTAAATGTTGATATGTAGTTAGGATTAAGGAATAAAGAGCTCTGAGCTTTTGTGCTGAATTGCACAAGATCTCTCCTCTACAACCAACTTTCTTGAGTGTCTTAATATGTAGTAAGACAGAAGTATAAATGGGGACAAAACTTGTGTCTGACGGTGCAAACACTTACTACTGTACCTGGTATTTGCTACTGTGAATAGTCTCGTTAATGGCACTTGTGCCCACTATAACAACAATCCAGTCACTGTGGGTCCAATTTTGACATAACATTGACCATACCTTTCTCTGCAGGTATACCCATTAAAATTAAATAATTGTGGAATAAGATATAATTCAGCATGAGTATGGGTGTCAGAACTGAGTTCTGTGTTTAGAGATGCTTAATAGAACTCCAGCATATGTATTTGACAGACTGTGCAAATTGATTCCTGTTTGTTTTGGTCAGAATAAATTTATTTTGGCTTTCTTATATTATTTTTAGTGCCATCACAAGTAAATAACAATGATGAATTTTAATGTGATGAATGTAACAATGGTGTGCTTTGCAGTCTTTTACTTTCTCGACCAAACTTCTCATGACCTCAGGCTATATCTTACTTGCCTCAAGCATGCTATTTAACAGTCTATACTAATATGTAAACTATAACACATTTTTTGGTTTACTTGCTTCTTGAGGAGATGCTAGGGACTCCTAGTCTGTAGGCATATTATTGCAATAGACATTTTGTATCAAGAATCTAGATTTTTCAGTTTAAATTTTTAATGCTTGCTAAATTCTATTGTTTGTTGTTGTGGTCTAGGTTCCCCTGTTGTCTCCCTTCTGTCACACAACAAAGCTTTTCATGTGAACATCCTGAGGCTTCATGAAGTATTGATTTTTGGGGAATGACTAATGAATTTAGGGCCAAATCCTGAGCAGTAAAGCAGAGCCCATGTAACAGATTGCATGGCTGAGAGATGGAATCTGTTTGTTTGTCCTTGGTGTGCGTGCATGCATGCATCCAGACACAGTTTTGTGAGGAGGAGGACCACCTGCAACCTGCTGCACATCCCTTGTGGGGGATGGGTTTAGACTAGTAGATCTGCAGTAAATACAGATTCCCTCAATGCACCTTTATCTCCACCATCACAAAGTTCCAGTGCATCTTGCCTTTGACTGCCCCACCCACAATCTCCACCAGTTCATTGTGGATATGCAGGGTTCTCTCTGCCTTTGGGGACTTGCAAGTCTAAGAATGGGGTGCAAGATGTGATTCTCAGTGCCCAAATAACATGGAAGATTTTGAAGTCCGGTCAAAGAAAAAAACATAATTATTTGAAATCTTCATAATTCTGCTGTTGAATAATGAGAGATGAGCTGGGGCTGAAAGATCTGATTATGTTGGGAAGAAAAGTTTGGTGATAATGGACTCTGGAATACACATGGTGTTAATTTCAGCGTTCAGATATAGTTATTTAAATATTTTGGAGGTAGAGTGATAGAATTTCATGTTGTTTTACTAACTTTCATGTTGTGCTCTGTATCTGAAGTATCTGTGCAAACAAGCATTTCTTTTCTCTTGTGCTGTTGACAGATGTTAGGACGATTTTTGATGGAGAGATTGGAATGTTCCAAGTCCCATATATTGGGTCATTTTTTAACCCCCTATTTAAAATATTTTGATATTTCTATTTTAAACTCAAGGGAAGGGAAATAGCAACTGTAATATATACATGCATGAAGTATTTACATATCGGAGTAAGGTGTGCTATTATGGAGGGAACAGTAGTGCTTCCCTAGTTCAGGTTGAGGATTTTCACTTTAAGTTAAAATCTCTGTGTTTCACAGTATAATGTACTAATTTCTAAATTTGACACAATTACTTCTCTGAAGACAGCTGAACTCTTCAGCTCATTTACAGATAAAATATTTATTCTAGGAAAGAAAGTATTTTCAAATGATTTTTTAAAAAGTTTTGTAAGCTTTTTTTTTTTGCTTTTGTAGTCTGAATAATGAAGTACAACAAACCTTTCAAAGTATAATATATGCTTATGACGTGTAGGGTAAATTTCCCTCCAAACTATTTAAAATATAGTTTTTAAACATCTGTAATCATAATTTATTTTACAGCAAGAAGTGAAGACTTTGGCAATAGCTGAGGTGATTCTTAAGAGGTAATTCAACCAACCACCTGTCTTCTCCCCTTAATTTTTATGTTGCTGTTCTCTTGGTTGAAATGAGGGAGTGGAGTGGAGCGGGGGATGGACTGTACCCAGGTGTTAGGATTTCTCATTAAGAAAAGGAGTACCCGTGGCACCTTAGAGACTAACAAATTTATTAGAGCATAAGCTTTCGTGAGCTACAGCTCACTTCATCGGATGCATTTGGTGGAAAAAGCAGAGGAGACAGATTTCCACTCTATACGGCTAAATTCAGTGCCTTGCATAATGACAGGTTTCAGAGTAGCAGCCGTGTTAAGTCTGTATTCGCAAAAAGAAAAGGAGTACCCGTGGCACCTTAGAGACTAATTAGTAGATTACTTGCTCAACCTTACACTTGCACAACCCTAACTGTCGCCACTTTTA
Source organism: Dermochelys coriacea (assembly GCF_009764565.3). Classification (NCBI taxonomy): domain Eukaryota; kingdom Metazoa; phylum Chordata; order Testudines; family Dermochelyidae; genus Dermochelys; species Dermochelys coriacea. The sequence goes on along the minus strand of NC_050086.2, from coordinate 12,901,710 downwards.
AAAGGTGTGTGCCACATGCCTAAGCTTGATTCCTGTAGTAAGGTTTTTTCAGAACAGTTGAACAGGAGTTGTGCAAGGTGGGTACCCCTCTTTTCAATGGGAAGAAGAGGGATTTATTGTGTCTTTCTAAACTTATACAGTATCTAGGGTGACCAGATGTCCCATTTTTAAAGGGACAGTCCCGTTTTTTGGGACTTTTTCCTTATATAGGCCTATTTCCCCCCACCCCCTGTCCCGTTTTTTCACAGTTGCTATCTGGTAACCTTAACAGTATCTCACTTTAAAAGATTATATGACAGCCACCCCTATATCCCTGTTCTCTGACCTTGCCTCCTCACATTTCCATTCATACCTCCCTGTCCTTGCACAGTTGCTTTTGCTCCTTTTCCCTATCCTTGCTTCCCATGGTGCTGCTTTCTGGTGTTGGTGGGAGCTGGGGAGTGAGTGGGGCTGTAGAAGGAAAGATGTGGGGGCTTCTGATATGTACTTCTAGCCTTAACTCCAGCATAATATAACTTTTTAAAATCTGGGAATAATAAAGGAGGACTGGTACACTTCACAGATTAAAAACTAATCCTGTCAAACCAGAGACACAGACCAAATCCCATCAAACTGCATTTCCTTATCTTTCAGACAGCACGTGGCCCTCTCTGAATTTGCCAGAACATTCATTTCATTTTATCATACCGTTATATTTAAAAGAGGTGCAGACTTGCATCTTTTCAGTGTGTAGCCTTTGGCTATGAAAGAGACTGTCAATAAGAACAGCTTCTACAATGCCTGGAGAGAGCCTGATGCCACTGACCTTACTCGGTTAAAACTCCCATTGAGTAAAGATGGCAGGGTTGGGGATGGAATGTTATCCAAATCTTTAATACAAAAGTCCTTGGGCTGTTTCGGATATCACAGATCAATACTATTTGAAGAGTGGTTTATAGCTCTTAAAATACTAAAACTATTGATATACCCTTGTGCCCGTGTCCAAGTCCCCAGATACAGTGTGTGTTTGATTTTTGTTGTATAAATTGTGCTTGGTATGAGGTCCAGAAAACATTAGTACTTCGTGTATTAAGTTGGGCTCTATCTCTTTAGGCAGAAAAGTAAGTTGTATTGTATAATATAATCATTCAGATCTGAATAGTGATAAATTTTACAAGGTTAAGATAAAGACTTAATATTATTTTTGCAGGGTTGGAGACTGGGTATAGGGGATGCATTTACATGTTTAATCAATAATATTCTATTGTTATACAAGGTCCTGATCTAGCAAAACTTTTCAGCATGTGAGATGTCTGTGAGAAGTCAATAGGACTATTCATATTCTTAAAGTTGTTTATATGCTTAAATGCTTTGCTGGATCGGGGCCTTGCATAATAATATATTATCAACTAAATGTGCAGTTCCCAAATTGCAAAACTACTATTATGTCTTTTTTTAAAGCTTCTAATGGATGAAGGGGGATAGCAAGAACTGTGCTGTGTAATGTATAAGAATGTTCATATTCTCTGAAAAAGTGCTTTCCTAGCTTTTTACTTACTTTAATCAGTAAAGTGAAGTGATCAGCCAGGAGCAGAATCATTCTGTAGGAAGATGTCATTTTTGTTGTAACTTTTTCCTGATATAGTAACACTTGAGCTTTTGCAGCTTTCTAGTATAGTGTTTCCCAAAGTTGGGACGCCGCTTGTGCAGGGAAAGCTCTTGGCGAGCTGGGCCAGTTTGTTTACCTGCCAGTCCGCAGGTTCGGCTGATGGGGGCTGCGGGAAGCGGTGGCCTGTATGTCCCTGGGCCCATGCTGCTTCCCGCAGCCCCCATTGGCCTGGAGCAGCGAACCACGGCCAGTGGGAGATGTGATCAGCCGAACCTGCAGACGTGGCAGGTAAACAAACCGGCTCGGCCTGCCAGGGGCTTTCCCTGCACAAGTAGTGTCCCAAGTTTTGGAACCACTGCTCTAGTATATTTAATCTGGAGAAGACATTTTGATGTTGTATTGTTTTTTCTATGTAAGGCTAGTTTCCTGGAGCTTGGAATTTTGTTATACCACTACCAGATTTTACTTTAATTACTTCAAATTTTAGTCTTGTTGAGCAAAATCTTAGAAAGTTTTACTATATTCTATCAACCAGTTTAGAAAATAGCTACCAGGTTTTTTTAATCACATTTTGCAGTATTTTTTTGGGCTATTGGTAGTTAGAATATGGGTGCTCAGACTAGTTTTTGCTATTGACTTCAAGATCAAGTGAATTTTAATCACCAGCCTGCATATGTGTGTATATTAAAATGTTTGTATTGGTTTATGTTTATTTTGGCCAATTCTGTAAACATTTGTATATTTTTAAGGTTCTTGTACATATTTGACCTGAAGGTGAATTATTCTAGCCTTGAAAAGAGCAATTATTAATGTCCACTTGGTATACATTAAAAACAGTTCTTCCAAAACTGAACAGTGAGTAGCTGTATTATTCTCCTTAACCTCACCTTGTAGGTGATAAATCAAATAGGTGCATTCTGATCTCTTTTGCTCACATTACCAAAAGGATATTTGAGGTGAAATGTTCAGAGAAAATATAATTTAACAAAGTGGCTTAAAATGTGGGGGCGGAGGGTGGGGAACCAGTGTAAAGCTTTACAGTTCCCTTAATCTTTCTATTTGGGAACCCATATCCAGCAATTGTCTTAAACTTCAACAGAAATTTTTAAGGACAACAAAATATTATGGAGAATGGCATTTTCCTTTGGAAGGAAGGGTCCACTAATTATTGTCCGTTATTCACTTTAATTTTCTGAACATGTAATGGAAGTATTTCATTGCAGCATTGCTGGTTTGTGTCTCAGTTAAACTTCAACACATTACTTTACATTTTAGTTTCCCGTTGGAAGAACCATTATGATGTTTTTTCAGAATTGTGACTCTTTCAATGATGTCACCAGATTGACGTAATTCAGAACCCAAAGTTATATTGTTTATCTTCATGTCATTAGGTCTTGAATGAAAATCATTCAAATCAAAACTGGTAGAGAAATGGCTGTAGCTTCCTATGGTAAATTATACATTTGGGAACGATACAGATTAAAGCATCGAGATGATGGATGTTTCAGGTAAAGTGTTTTTACAGGAAATTCTGAAAAACCTGTTTCCAAATGTGTCTTGTCAGTTCCACGCTGCATTGGCTGAAATTCGTAAAATGTGTGTACTTTTTTTGTGTACAAGTGGCCCCTTTGATCGCTGTTGCAGTAGAGGGGCTGGGACTGGATGAGCCAAGTAACCTGAATTCCCCACTTTGCCCTGTATGTGACCTCTTCATGCACATTGGTGGGGCAAAGTTGTATTGCCACTGCTTATACTGTCCTTGTTCCTTGGCTATCTAGAGGAGGACTCAGAGTAGCAGCCGTGTTAGTCTGTATTCGCAAAAAGAAAAGGAGTACTTGTGGCACCTTAGAGCCTAACAAATTTATTTGAGCATAAGCTTTCGTGAGCTACAGCTCACTTCATCGGATGCATTTGGTGGAAAAAAATGCATCCAATGAAGTGAGCTGTAGCTCATGAAAGCTTATGCTCAAATAAATTTGTTAGTCTCTAAAATGCCAGAAGTACTCCTTTTTCTTTTTTAGAGGAGGACTGTCAGCGAGCATTAAAAAATCACCAAAATCTTCAAAATAGGGGATTAGAGGGGAGGAAAAAGCCCTAGCAGGATAATAGTTTAAAGCAAGCCACAAAAACAAGTTAATGTATTGTGTGATGCTATTTGTCACTTAGAGTAATTGAACACAAACTGTTAACTTTGTGGACACACAAGTATGTTTTGTACCTCCTTCTGCTTCCATTCTCCTCTTCTGGGAATAGACTGAAATATTTTTTCCAGCATAGGACTGAATGCCTCATTGAGTTTCTGTAATGAAAAAAGACTGCTTTCTAGTTAACTTCAAGGTGATATACAATGTGAAGAGAAGGATAGCAAAGCAAGTATGATTGCACGCTGAAGGAAACTTAATTGGAGGAGACTTGAAAAACTGAATGGAAAACCTGTGAATCGGGTGAAAAATGTGTGAATTGAAGCATTGACCCTTGGAATTGCATTTGCTGCACCTGACTTGACATATGATTTCTTTTCACTACGTTTCCTACTGAAACTTTGCTGTAACATACAGTGGCTGGTGGTTGGAGGATGGGGGGGGGTATGAGTATGAGAGAGGGACAGAAATTCGTAAACTCTATAAATGCTGGTCTAGTAATTGTGTTATACTGGAGCTTTGCTTCTGTCAGTTGACATATGTGCATATTTGACCAGTGGCTTTTAAGAGAGAGACGTTCTGTGGACTATGGTGCTAGTCTGGATTTACTGCAAGAGTAAGGATTGGGTTTAGAAGGATACCCATATAGTATTGCTGCCTGACCTTATACATTGATAAGGCTTGGATAGCCTCTGGTACTATTTTTATCTATCTCCCAACATCATGATAGAGTACCACACAGCTGTAATGAATTTATCCTCACAACATTTTTTGGGAGATAAGCATTTTACAGATGAACAACGGAAACATCGAGAAGTAAAGTGCCTTGCCCATTGGGAGTCTGTGGCAGAGCTGGGAAAAGACCTTGGATCTCATGAGTCTCAGCTCAGTGTCTGAACCAAAAGAGCATCCTCCCTTTCCTACACCATCCTTCTCTAGTCTTTGAGTCTAATAGCATTTTGGTTGCTTATGTAGTCATAACTACTCTTTCCTCTCGCCACTGCAAACACATGTACTAAGAATGGGAGAAGTAAATAGAAAGCATAATGAATGAAGGCTGCTGTTAGCATTTTGTCTGAGTATGGTCCATTGTGTGTTTTCTAGCTTGAGACAGAGGACAGCATGAGCAACTGTATCTCATTGATGCACTAAGTGCCTGCTGTGGCTGCTAGTAATTTATATTGAAATTGTGGCGCAACTCTAGTTCCACTGCAGGGTTTGATCATCCGTTGTGTTTCTGGCTAGATTGACGGGATGCCAGTGGTAAGTGGCTTTCTTGGTAAGAAGACTAGTTGAGCCTTGCAAAATATTACTTGCCCAGCGCAAGTCATAGTTTCTGATGGGCAAGTAAAGTAGTGTCAGTCATCATCATTACAGTGAAGGGCAGGCAAACAATTGTGTGTCTGGCTGATACATTTTCAGGGCAAAAAGAACAGGAGGACTTGTGGCACCTAGGAGACTAACAAATTTATTTGAGCATAAGCTTTCGTGAGCTACAGCTCACTTCATCGGATGCCTCACGTAGCTCACGAAAGCTTATGCTCAAATAAATTTGTTAGTCTCTAAGGTGCCACAAGTACTCCTTTTCTTTTTGTGAGTACAGACTAACACGGCTGCTACTCTGAAACCTGTCATTTTCAGGGCAGTTTTTTGAGGTTAGATTAGTTGTAACCTAGGAAAAGGCCTGAGTCTCTTCACTTTTGGTTATAATCAGCAGAGAAATAGAGTCAGTTACAGGCATTGTGCTCTAGATATTTGTTAAATAAGTCATATAAAAAAGTGAGGTAATATGGAGCTTTGAAACAATCACTCATAGAAGGCAAAGACACTTACAGATTGAAGCATCTAGATGATGGATGTTTCAAGTAAAGTGTTTTTACAGGAAGTTCTGAAAAACTTGTTTGCAGGTGTGTCTTGTCAGTTCCACGCTGCATTGGTTGAAATGAAAAGTCCAGTTCTAATAGGTTCCCAGTTCTGTTTCTGGGAAAAAGGAAACTTATAATTCCAGTCATTCTCAGAAGAGCAGAAAATGAGGTGGTTTTCTTGACTCCGAGTATTTTTCAGTTGGGATTCTGCCTTGTGTAAAGGCATAGTCAGAAGGGTTGAAAACTTGTTGTTACTTGATTTTTAAAAGTCTTTGGTCTTAATTCACCACTATGTTGCTCCAGTTTTACATTGCTCTAGCTACATTGAACTCCCTGTGTAGTAAGGTTTCAGGCTGATTGCATGTGAAGTAGAACTCTTTTTGAAAGCCGGTCCTTTCCCTGAAAGTCTAATAATATTTAGATCTTTTGTAATGTTTTATATTTTGAAAGCTGTTTACAAATATAATTAACCCTAACACTTTTGCCGGAGATGTCTGTATTATTTATCTGCACTTTACAAATAGAGTGAGACAGATGTTAATGGCCACATTTCAAATATGGGTGCGTAAAGTTAGTCACCTAACCCCAAATTCAGACACCGAAATAAAAGGTGACTGATTTTCGTGGGTGATAAGCACCCACAACTGCCATTGCTGAAGACGATGGAAGCTGTGGGTGCTCAGCATCTCTGAAGATCCAAGCTGTTTGTCCTAAGTGTGATTTGCCACAAGGTGATTTGGTAGCAGAGACAAGATTAAAATTGTGGCATTCTTGGCTCCCACTTTCTATGCACCTACCCACTACCTTTTGAAAAGCAAAGTGTGGTATGGACTATGTCCAAACCTGGACTATGATGTATTCATTGTAAATTATTATCTCTCCCAGGATGTTTGCATCATTTATAAACAGAATTTGCTGTTTAGAGCTGAAATTTCCATTCTAGTTTTGCCACATTTTAAATTACAGTTACAGGACATCCAGTCTTCTGGCACAGTAATGTTTTCTGGGTCTTTTTGAAAGTTAAAAGAAAAACAATTACATACTGGGGCAAAAGCTTTTTCCAATGTTTCAAGCTGGTTTCTGCCATCTCTTTTAATTGAACATTTTGTTTCTCTTTATTGGGCTATATTGGTTTTATTGTAATGTAGATTTTACTGATAGTGGATTATAAAAGGAGCATTATAAGAAAAGTAATTTCTTTATTATGATATTTTTCTAGTTTTTTTAATTAGATTTATGAAACATGGAGATGAAAAAGGCCTATTTTAGCTAGTCCTGCTCTGGCCAGTACGAGCTTATTGCATACATTGTGTTTTCTAATGCTTTGCTTGATCTGGTTTTAAATAACTCACATAGTTTAAACCAGAGGTTCTCAATCAGAGTATGCATATCCCTGGGGGTACACCGAGGTCTTCCAGGGGGTATGTTGACTCATCCTATTGGCCTACTACAACAGACTCCAGAGCTCTGCACCGGGTCTGGGATCTTGTGGGTCTCACAGGATCCACTGCCATAACAGCTGGAGAAGGATAAAAATTCAACAAACAATGTGGGAGCAGGTATTGCGGGTGGGGCGGGAGTGGGATTTTAAAAATAGTACTCCCAAGCCGCAAAGAGTGGTTGCCACCTTTACTTCTGTGCTACTGCTGGTGGCGGCACTGCCTTCAGAGCTGGACGGCCACTGAGTTTTTAAGTGAGGTGAAACTTGGGTATGCAAGACAAATCAGACTGCTGAAAGGGGTACAGTCATCTGGAAATGTTGAGAACCACTGGTTTAAACTAACATCTTCCAAGCTGTACTATCTGAGTGGCCTCAAAGCCTCCGGCTTCAGTGAGACCTCTGCAAATGTTCTTATTGACCCAGGACCGAATCCTGCTCAGTGCCCCAGAGCACTCTGCACCTTGCAGCATTGGGCCTCTTGGGAATGTGGTGGGGAACAGTGCTGAGCATTTGCCTAATGCTTCTTCTGCGCAAAGATCTATACAAATGTTCATTAATCCTCCGTTGAGGTAGGTCTATATTATTAACCCTCATTTTACAAGGGGACAAGCTGAGGCATAAAAAGGGGTAAGTGACAGAGAATAGAACCCAGAATCCAGGGACTCAGTCCTCCATCTCTTGCTCCATCTATTTATTAGGAACTATTCTTTCCAGTACTCCAATAATAATATTCTGGTGCCAACAGTAAGAACACATCAAATGTAAACTCTGACTTGGTGTGGGATTGAGGGTATTTTGCTGCAATAAAGATCCTTTAAAATAAAGGGGGAATTGGAGGAATGACAAATCGTGTGATACATTGTATCTTTGCAGGACATGGCATCAAACTGTAGAATACAAATAGGCTTTTACAGCTTAACAAGTCTGTATTAAAATATTCATGTATTGGGTTGGAACTGGATGAAGAATACTTAGATGAAGGATGATCCTGAGTAACTGTACCAATGTGTCTTGGTAAAAGAGTGTAATGCTGTCATGTGATCTCTGTATTAACTTAGTGGAATTTTTGTTTGCTCATCCATTAGCTAGTGGCACTAAGAGCCTGATGGTAAGATTCTGTATCTCCTGTTGAAGTCAGTGGGAGTTGAAGTTCTTGAGCACCTTCAAGAATTGGGCCATAAATGTAGCTAACAGATTCCCAATTTCATCAGCATGACTCATCATGATCACAGTATATGGTGATTGTATCTCTGCCAGTCTCTCGGGGTGCAAAAGCAATTGTCCTTGTTTTGATTTTTAAATTTAAAAACATAGAGAAAATAAACCAGCCCCAAGGGAAATAATCAGATTGCGATGCTTATAGCTGACATCAACAGCGGACTTAGTTTTGTTCAGAGGTGCTTAGAAGTACTGTTTGCAAATGTCCATCCCACAAATGAATTAATCAGGTTAAACATACAGCACTCCCTAAGCTGCTTGAATTAGAGATACATGATTGCATGGAGTGAGACTTGTCCTACCTTAAAGGTGAGCTTTTGACCTCCAGTGAAATGAAGTTCTGCCTTGGAACATGATGATGATGTGATGTGTAAGAGACTTTGACATCAAATGGTGGTATGATTTCCCCATGGCAGTTGAAGCCTGTTTCTGTAGGACAAGGATTAAATTGAATTTGTCCCTGGTATGGCCTGTTTTTACTAAGGTAACATCGTAGGTTATGTGGTCAGATAGGAAAAATAATAAAACTTCTAGTTCAAGAATGAGAAGTGAATTTCCTTTTTTTTAAGCAGCCAGTTTTTTCAGTATTCGTATTATTTAAATTGTATATGCCAGGCAATGAAGTACAATTTATTGATGATTGATTATTGCATATGAAATGCTATATTAGTATTGTTGCTGTCATCAGATACACTTAGTCCACATAGCAATATAGCTTTTAGTTGATTCTCCTGCTGGATATTTCTACTTAACTTCTATATGGTTGCAAAGCAGTCCTAGAGTGTAAACACTGTAGGAGGTGACGACCAATAACAGTGCAATCTGCCAGTGCTGCTAAGAAAATACTACTCTTTAAAATTGTTTAATGCACCCCAGTGCCACAGCAATATGGGGGTATGTGCGCATGTGTATGTTGGCCCAAATCCTAGTCCCATTTAAAATCAATTGCAAAGCTCCCATGGCCTTGAGAGACCAAGGTTTTGCCCATAAACTGTAAAATGGACAATAATTATGCAAACCCAATTGAGCGTCACAGCTTTCTGTTTTGTAATTTTGTCCAGAAACTGCATATTTGTTTCACCCCCCTCCACCGCCTTTTTTTTTAAAGTGCCTTGAGCAAATTACAAGTTGACATTTTTTCCATCTTTTGAAAGCCATTAACTATATGAAGCATAAGCAGCATCACTTAAAATCCTTCATGAAATGTAAGTGACAGGCCTGTTGATTCTGTGCCTCTCTTTTGTTTTGTTTTCAACCCCTAGTTTTCTTTCTTAAAAATTTAAAAACAAACAAACCCAAAGGCTAAGCTGAAAGATAGAACAGAGTGTCTCGGAGAGAAAACCCACTATCACCCCGACTGCAGATTTCAATGTAATGGGTGCCTTAGACTGGAAAGACGGCATTGCTACCTTGCCAGGTAGCAACATACAAGTAAGAAACCAAGGAATAGGGTAAAAAAGTGAGCAAGCATTTAGTAATGCATGGGAAGTTAGCACATGTTCTTTTCTTTGGTTAGAAAAAAAGACTTGCTTTAAAATGATTATCCCGTCAGCTGCTACTACAACAAAACAGAATTGGAGTCACCAAACAAGTAGTGAATTCCTAGTGAGATGTCTGGATTTGATTTTTTTTTGTTTTTTTTGTTTTCCTCTCGACTCTTGTTCAGTTAATTTAAAGTGTCATAATTATAGCTGCAAGGAGGTATTTAAGAGCCTTCATTCATTGCTACTCATACATTTAAGGCCTGGACTTGCCATTTCTCAGCTGTGTGGGTACACCTTATTCAGGCAAGAAATCCTGTTAAATTCAGCCCATAATGAGCAAAGGCTATTCTCACGAATGAATATTTGTAGGATATTGCTTTAGTATGGTTGCTTTATTATGTTTGTGATTATTTTCTAAGCTATTGTCTAGCTACATCTTTCTTATTGATAGTGGCTGTAATGTAAATAAATCACAGCTGAGATTTTTGGAGGAGGTTGTTCACAAATATGGTAGAAAGAAAATGACCCCATTAGTTTATTGTGTTTTCCAAGTTGCCTGACAGACTTATTTCAGTTGTACTTTTAAAATTATTCAGGCCATATTTTCACTGATTTTTTTGGATGTCTAACATGATACCTTTCAGAGTAGCAGCTGTGTTAGTCTGTATTCGAAAAAGAAAAGGAGTACTTGTGGCACCTTGGAGACTAACAAATTTATTTGAGCATAAGCTGTAGCTCACGAAAGCTTATGCTCAAATAAATTTGTTAGTCTCTAAGGTGCCACAAGTACTCCTTTTCTTTTAACATGATACCCTGAGCCTGATTTTTTTTTTTAAAGGTTCTGAACGTTTACAGCTCCAACAAAGTGAACTGGAGCTGTGGGTACTCAGAGCCTCTGAAAATCAGGCTCCACATGTCTCAGATTAGGCATCCATTCCAAAATCAGTGGCCTCACTGGAAAACATTGGTCTTTTTCTTTCACTTTTCCCCCTCCCTTTTCTTTGAAAAATCTGCAACCCAGTCATTCAAAGCTTACTTCAGTCTATGAAGCAAATTCTTCCATGGCGTATCTCCACAGAAGTCAAAAGAATAAGTGCATGCATGACGCTGTATGTCTGAAGTGTTTTGATCAATATATGAGATGTGAAATCAATGGGAGTTTTCCTCAGGTTTTATGTCAGTATTACAGAATCAAGTTCATGGAGTTCCTAGGAGTCCTGGGGTTTTGTTCAAATTGCAGTTTGGATAATTACTTTCTAATGGCTAACTTGTCTCCTGTACTCCCCTGTACTTTCATTTGGAGACTTTATTCTTCACTTCCTAAAAGAAAACCTCTTGTTCTCTTAAATAGCAGTTATATTCCTCCCCAGAGATGGCTGTGTTTGATTCTGGAATAACAGTGTAGTGTCTGCAAAGCATGATGGGATTTATTCAGAACCATTTAAATTCAGGATTACCAAATACAAAGGTGAGGCCTCAGGTACCACAGTGACTGAGTGTGGTACAAATGTCCAGGTTGTTCATCATTAACTAGCCTTGCAGGTGTGCGTCTCACTATTATGATCCAAAATAAAGGTGTTCTGTTTTGTTTTCACTGTCCAGTTCCCTTTTATTTTTTGCCTCTTTTTTTCCTCCTCCCTCATGTATGTCAGAATTCTTGCATGTGGAGAGGAAAACAGCACAGTTACGTTTTTCGTAATTTCCGTTTCTTTTGTCTCTTATTAAGGAGAATGTTTTAAAAAATTTTCATGTGACTTTAGAGTTAGTGAATATGCTGTACTGCAGTTTTGCAGATTGAAATCCTCTGTTTAACTCGAGAGCAGGTACAGTGCAGGCATTAGCAGAATCAGCCACCCCATATACTCATGTGCCTTGTCCTTGATCAGAAGGAACCTCTAGGAGTAAGAGTAGAGTTCAACTCCATGGCTCATTCAGTCTTCAGAGACTTCTAATAAAGACGCCAGTGGTGGTGATGGTTTTTCTGATGAGAATGCTTGTGCGCTGGAAAGTGGACAGAGCCCCGCCAGCACATGTGCTCTCAGGTGAGCCATCAGATGGTAACATAACAATGTTCTGTCACTACCGGTTTGGGCTGGATTTGAGTTGATGATTTATATCTAAAAGGCTCTGTATATCTCATTATTTTCAAGAATCTAGTCCCTTAATGCAAGACTGCTTTAATATCCTTGCTTCCTTCAGTAGTTAGCTCTGATGCTTAATGGGACACCAGAGCTCTGGTGAGGCTCCACATTGTGACTTTTTGTTCACAGTATCAGTCTGTTACTATTGTATGGATTTCTGAGGAACCCTCAGCCTGTGATATCTTCCATCCATTCCACTAGTGTTCTTCCACCATTTCAAGAAGGAGTTAGTTTTCTCATTAAACTGATGTAAAGACCCCTATAGAAAAGCCCATCAGAATCCCATGTATATAATTACCATTTGTTTGGGGTGGGTTATCTTTGCTCTCAATTAAATAAAAATAATACTCTTGGTTACTTTGGGATTCAAGGGCAGAAATATGTTTCTTCTGGTGCAGCGTTTTTGAAGCTGTGAGGAATACAGGCTGCAGCTCAAACGAGTGGGGAGAGGGTTTTGGGGAGAGCTTTTATAAGCTATGGGTGGAACTGAGTTAGCGATATTCTGAACAGTAAGGTTGAAGGAGAGAAGGAAGAGATGCTTCTGTCAGTGGGCCTAAGCAGTCAGGGCTAGTGTTTTTGTGAACTGGGTTTGGTGAGGTGGAGATTTGTTATGATTTTTAAGGAGTTATATACAATCTGTATGCTAGTGTGAATGGAAACTCTGCCACAGAGTCTGCTAGCGTGAGTGACCTCTGGTAGTTTATTTCTCTTGTTGTTGGTAGCCATCTCCATATTGCAGAGGATATTGAGATCTGAGGGAATGGCAGTTAGTTTTTGTTTGTTTTTGTTGTATAATTAATTCCAAGATCATAAGAAAATCATTCTTCCTTGTGAAAAGAAAAGGAGTACTTGTGGCACCTTAGAGACTAACAAATTTATTAGAGCATAAGCTTTCGTGAGCTACAGCTCACTTCATCGGATGCATTTGGTGGAAAAACCTTTTTTCCACCAAATGCATCCGATGAAGTGAGCTGTAGCTCAAGAAAGCTTATGCTCTAATAAATTTGTTAGTCTCTAAGGTGCCACAAGTACTCCTTTTCTTTTTGCGAGTACAGACTAACACAGCTGCTACTCTGAAACCATTCTTCCTTGTGGTGACCTTTGCATACATGCACTTATAGACTGCGCTTACTGGCGCTGTGCAGGAACTTGCTAGAAAAGCAGTGTCTGCTTGGACCAAGCAAGCACCCCACTAGGGCCCCAGACATTTGAAGCCAAGGTTGTAAGAATCCATGCAGTTCCCAGCTGTCTCAGCTCCTTCCTTTTCCATGGCTAGCTGTGAGTATAGACACCTTTGCTCTGTGTCTGGAAGGATTTTCTTGTTTGTTCACTTTTTGCCCAAATTTCCTGATAGCTTGTTATAGTTATTGATAGTGTAGATAGTTTAGACAAATTTTAGGTCATTCCTGACCAGTGATACAGTTTGGATTTCCAGAATGACTCAATTTGGGTTCTGGGTTTGTATCCAGTCCAGACTTTAAAGGACTTTAAAGTACTGTAGTATGCGTTGTTTTCTCTCAGCTTCCAAGAGATACAAGCCCATACCTGCTGTTATCTGTTCCTCAGGGGGAGCTGATCCCTGGACTGTTGTTCTGCATGCCCGATCTTTACACCTTGAGGTTGAAAGGACAGTCATGTTCCTCTCCAGTCTGTCCTGAGGGGAGACTCTGATATAGCCCTGTGAGCTAGACTCTCTGATCCACCTTTGGGTCAGTACCCCATTCCAGTGAAGGGATCTCTTCTATTTGTTAGACTTCTACAAGCAGGATTTTGCAGAGGCCACCCTGTAGAAAGAAGAAAGAGAAGTTACCACCCAGTAACTATAGTTCTTCAGTAATGTTGCCTCCCATCTTCCTGTAAAGTTCATTTGCCAGAGGGCTCTTGAGTTTAATAGAAGGAATTGATGGGATTGAGAACTGCATGACCCCTTATAACTCTAACTTAAAATACTTAGTGCTGTGAAGGACCACAGGTGCAATCCCTGCTGATGCTGCATTTATGGAAGGTTCCCAAAGCCCAAAGATATGGTAGAGTGCATGTGGGGGCGGGGGGGAGGGGCGTCTCATCCTACAGGTGTGTGTAGTATTCTCCAAAGAACTGCAGTTGCTGGTAAGGAACCTCTTTCCTAACAGTTCCTACTTGCTAGAAGATTTTTAGGTGGGTTGCTACTGTTTGGTAACTACATTATTGTCCATTTATTCACCATAGGATAACTCTGAAAACTCAGAACAGGGGTTTTGGCCAAGTTGCTGCTCTCTTTCAGAGGACATATAAGTCGCTCCAGTTTGTTTGCTAGAAACGCTGTAGGTTTGAATTATATAAAGGGAAAAAATATGAAGCACATAAGAATAAACGTAGCTTTTCTGTATTAACACTGAAGCAGATCAATAGCTTTTTTTATGAGACCACCACTGAACAGGCATTTCCTGGTAAAATAGGATTTTTTTGTGACACTGTATTTTATGGAAAGCAGTTTCTTTTGCCAGTAGCACTTCAGTATGCACTAGCTCCGCTTGCATACTGAATCTCATGCACTGTCTTTCCCCCTTTGAAGCCAGTCTGCTGCTGTTTAGTTTGCTTGTCTTCTTTAGCCGCTTCCTCTCTTTTGTTACCTGCAGTTCCGTTTAAGTGAGTTTGGAACATTAGAAATCATTACTGAAGCAGAAGCCATAAAAACTCTCTTGGCTTCAGTAATAAACGCCAAAATAGCCAGCTTTAACCCTGGTGCTTCCACTCCGGCTGCAACCAATACCACTGCGGCCTCTGGCACTGATTCTGAAGGTGAGCTTTGTGCACTGCCGAGGGACCAAATACACAGCTTGATAGGATGATATATAGAGATATTTTCAGATACTTTTAATGGGATACCTATAACAAGGCTTTTCTAGGGCCTCTTAACAGAGGTTTTCAAGAAGTATGAAAAATATATGTAAAAACTGACTTTTAAAACACATTTGCATGTTACAAGCACCCCCAAAAAATTTTTGACTTTTGATAAAATTTCAAACAAAATTTGAAAATTTTTCACTTTTGACAAAATTTCAAACAAAATTTGCACTTGTCTCAAAGCTATAGGGGCACTTAAAAAAAAGTCTTCTAATTGGACCCTGGTTAGAGCCTTGAGATTTAATTCTTTGACACCTTTACAGGGGAGCATGAATTTCCCTAATATTAAAATATCACACCTTCTTTAGATATGAGTGGTTTGGGCTTTAATGGCAGAAAACACTCTCTTTAAATACCAGATCAGAGATAATAATTACCTCTCTTAAAGGGGGTGTGAGGCTTAGTTAATGAAAGTTTATAAGGGGCGTTGGGAGAGCTCCTTGGATTAGACTGAGAGGTGATGCATTTAAAAACTTTACAACTTTTTCTTTAATCATTGTCCTCGTTCCTCTTCTGCAGAGCCCAAAGACAAAGTGCCTAGTTCTGACATCCCAGCCTGTGAAACCTGTGGGAAAATGGACTGCTTGGAGAATGGGAAGTTTTGTATTCGAACCTGTGCTCAGCAGCATAAAGACATGTAAGAAACCTCATATCATTTTCCTGTTTAATGAGAATTTAACATCTGTGGAAGGCGTTGCAGTGACAGCAATAGATCAACAGAGCAGGTATCAGCACAGCACTGGCAGCAGCAGTGCAAAGCCTACTGATCACCCTAGTCCTGTCCTGAAGTACCATCTATAAAGAAGAGAAGAGAGTTCGCTCTCCAGGACCTCAGTCTTTGGCCTCTCTGCCAAGATTGCCAGCAAAGAGGTCAATTAGTGCCAGCTGCTCAAGTCTGGCTGCATTGCCACTGTGTGTGCTGTACCTGCTCAGGAGATACATGCAGGATTTAAGCCTCCTGGTCTGTCAATCTGACATTTCCCATGAAGAAGGATGGTCCGTTGGTTAGGGTATTAGGCTGGGACTTGGGAGACCCAGGTCATCTCCCTGCTATGCCACAGATTTCCTGTGTGACCTAGAGTAAGTCACTTAGTCCTTTTATGTCTCAGTGCTCCAGTTGTAAGACAGAGATAATAGCACTGTACATTCCTTTCTGTACATTCAATACCTTTCTGTACATTCCTACCTTACAGAGATGTTGTGAGGGTAAATACATTAAAGATTGTGAGGTGATCAGATACTGTGGTGACAGGGCCATATAAGTAGAATTGGCAGAATTTTATTTCTATAATTTCAACAGGTAATATCAATGTTTATTTTTAAGCATTTTATTAGATTTTTATCTATTTAAATTTTCCCAGTTCTACAAAATTATAGAGGGGGTTCAGATAATAATTTTATGACAGTAGACACTGAGATTCAAAAAGTTAAAGCTTTGTAACAGTTAAAACACAGTCAACATCACATACCAAAATAAATATAGTAAATATACTTAAAGCAAACTTTAATAAGGTTTCAGGCAGCATTTTTCTTTCTTTTCTGTCTGTACATTTAGATTATTATCGATGAAAAATCTTTTAGTTGATTTGTATGTGAACAAGGAAATCAGTATTTACACACGTGTACTGATAAAAATCTAATCCTTCCTCACCTATATATAAGTTTCTAAGATAGATAGAAAATCTGGCTCTTCCCACAAATATTAAATTCAGTTCTTATTTGCCAGCCCAAGCCCTCCACACAATCCATACACTGGTTGTAGAACAGGTTTTTTTTAATTTTAAATTGTGGCTGTTTGCAGTGACTCTCAAGACATCCCAGCTGATTGCAGAAACAGAATAAGCAGTAGAAACCTTAATGTCAGCATTGGCTGCCAGGTTAATGAGACTAACAGACCCCTCAAGCGACTCCGAAGGAAGAGGAAACTTCTTCTGGATTCTGAGGATGAGGATGAAAATGTAGATGATGATGAGGTAAACGAGATTGGCGTGCACTTTGGTTGAATGGAATTGTAACAAACAAGATTACTTGTCAATATACAAAGAAAATCAAATCAAAGGGTGTATTCTGTGTACGCTGGTGGGCTCCATGAATCTTTCGGACTTGAGTCTGACCTCATTACACCGGTGTAAATTGGGAATATGTCCACTGAAATCAATGGAGTTATGTTGGTGGAAAACTGACATGAAGTCGCAATTGAGTTTTTAGACTATAATTTGTCCACACCTATAATTTACATATCTAGTGCCAGAGAGGTGCAGAGTCCTTTACAGTCATAAAAATATATACACGGCAAGGTCCCTGTACCTAAGAGTACAATCTAAAGCCACATTACAGAAAACTATACTATCAACATTTGAAACAGACTTTGGAACTTAAGTTCAGTGTTACACATGCATTGGATGTGCTATCTGCAGACCTTTCTGTACATTAAAATATCTAGAGACTAATAGTAGGAAAACAAAAATATCCCAGCAGTGTTGAAAAAACTGTAGTGTGCCTGTAGTCACAGGTGAAATAAATCACTGATATTTTTTGCTTGAGAAAATTATATCCCTTCTTTGCCACTAAATCCCTCAGTCTTTTCAAATTTAGGAGTTGTACCACATGGTTTTCTTCTTGTCCTTCAAAACACTGCAAAACCATTTCTGAGGCATGACTTGTCCATTACAAAGGCACTTTCACCAGAGCATGGGAAGGTCGATACACCCATCCTCGGAGTGCTTGTGACCTCTGCTTGCTGTTTAAATACATAGTCTTGTACCTTGCTGATCAAGGGAAAGAAGCTGTTCACAAGATCAGTGTTCATAAAATCAGAACTCTACTGTCCTCTGTTTGAAAGGTCCACACTCCGCTACTTGATATGCAGGCTGCCATGTCAGAGTATTTTTATTTATATTCATGTGTTTTGCTTGTTTTGTGACACTGAGCTCAGCTGGAGCAGTTACTGGTGACACAGGTTGAAGTTTCTTATGTTGCGTAAAGTTTTATTCATCCCATTGTTCAGCTTTTATCTGAGGGGTTGTATGCAAGACATCAAAACTATTTTCCTTCGTCCATCTTCCCCTTCCTTTTCGCCTGCCCTCATTTAAAAAAAAAAAAAAAAAAAAAAGCTTTTAAAGGGCATGGGACATATTTTGGCTCTGATTTTCAAATTTTGCCTTTCTTGCTTTGCTTCAAGAAGTGACAACCCTGGATGAACTAACATGATAACATTTCTTCTTTGTAGTTTACAAGTTATTGGACATAATCTGTGATGTTTAAAGACAAAATACAGTTTCTAGAGGTGTCTTTTTGTGACAGCAGTTACTCAGAACTTCTGTTTCCTTCAATGGCTGGTGAAATATCCTTTCTATGTATCCACGCACTAGCATAGATGAACACAAATTTGTGTCAAGTATCAGGGGGTAGCCATGTTAGTCTGTATCCACAAAAACAACAAGGAGTCCAGTGGCACCTTAAAGACTAACAGATTTATTTGGGCACAAGCTTTCGTGCATAAAAAACCACTACTTCAGATGCCACTGAAGAAGTGATTTTTTTACCCACAAAACAAATTTGTGTGAATCTAATGTGTAGCATAGTAATAAGGTTGCTAATTGCTGCAAATCCTGCAGTGCAGACAATGAATTCAATCCACTACAATAGAGAGTTCAGTTTTTATTACACCATGGTGACTTATTTAAATGATCATTGATGATTCTAGTCTCCCATGTTTAAGAAGGATGAATTCAAACTGGAACAGATACAGAGAAGGGCTACTAGGATGATCCGAGGCATGGAAAATCTGTCTTATGAAAGGAGACTCATGGAGCTTGGCTTGTTTAGCCTAACCAAAAGAAGGCTGAGGGGAGATATGATTGCCCTCTATAAATATATCAGAGGGATGAATACCAGAGTGGGAGAGGAATTATTTAAGCTCAGTACCAATATGGACATAAGAATAAATAAACTGGCCATGAGGAAGTTTAGACTTGAAATTAGATGAAGGTTTCTAACCTTCAGAGGAGTAAAGTTCTGGAACAGTCTTCCAAGGGAAGCAGTCGGGGCAAAAGACCTATCTGGCTTCAAGATTAAACTCGATACGTTTATGGAGGAGATGGTATGATGGGATAACATGATTTTGGCAATTAATTGATTTTTAACTATTCATGGTAAATAGGCCCAATTGCCTGTGATGGGATGTTAGATGTGATGAGATCTGAGTTACTACAGAGAATTATTTCCTGGGTGTCTGGCTGGTGAATCTTCCCCCCATGCTCAGGTTCAGCTGATCGCCATATTTGAAGTCAGGAAGGAATTTTCCTCCAGGGCAGATTGGCAGAAGCCCTGGGGGTTTTTCGCCTTCCTCTATAGCATGGGGCACGGGTCACTTGCTGGAGGATTCTCTGCACCTTGAAGTCTTTAAACCATGATTTGAGGACTTCAATAGCTCAGACGTAGGTGAGAGGTTTATTGCAGGAGTGGGTGGGTGAGATTTGGTGGCCTGCATTGTGCAGAAGGTCAGACTAGATGATCATAATGTTCCCTTCTGACCTTAATATCTGTGAGTCTATGAGTCTATCTATGGTGGAAACAATTTGTAAAACACTTTGCGATCCTTTAGGGTAAAAGTAGCTGAATATGTAAGATCCTGCTATTACCATAATGCACTCACAGGTTTGATTTAAGAAGAATATTTCTGTTAGTAACATGTTACATCTTTATCGTACCTGCATTGTGAAATGACCACTCGGGGTGAGATAACAATATGGCTAAACTTTTTTTTTAAATCATATCTGTGTTTAGGAGAAGAATAAATCAAATAATATGAAAAGCCGCAGAAATACTAAACCTCTAAAACAAGGTGAGCTGAGCTCATGGTCTCTTTTCTTATTGTTTGCAAACTTTACCAGCTATTACAAGATGGATCATAGTAAACAGAAAAAACAAGCTCAGTGGAGCCCATTACACATTCAGAGTAATAATTACCTTTGTTAGGCACCTATTCGCTTTTTGTACATCCACCTTCTGCAGTGTATCAGATGGGATATTACAGGCTCTCGCCTCCGTTTTGGGCACAGTATAAGAACCTAGAAAGCGTGGGCCCGATCCAAAGCCCATTGAAGTCAATAGGAGTCTTTTCCCATTGATTTCAATGAGCTTTGGATCATATCTGTATGCAGCAAATTCTGAATAGAAGATGTAATGTAAATAAATAGGGAATTGTTTACAGACTTTGAAGGTGATGGGTTTAGAGATTTATTATGTACTCGAAGGGAGATATTTATAGATAATTTGGGTTAATTTTTAATACCCATTTAAAATAAAACTTTTTCTTCGTTAGTGTGCTTCAGCTAGCCTGAATCCAGACACCTGCTTTGTGATCGTATTCACTATACACGTACTAATATATTTGTTAAACAAAAGTTTGTTTGGTTTTTCATTTGATTCATTATGGGTTTATTTTCAGCTGTTGTTGTATGCCTTTTCTGTGCTGTTTTTAGTTTGAGCCCCACCCCTTATTTATGCTGCAAGATATTGGGTGGAGAAATTATTTTCCTCCTTCTGAAGTTCCCATTTTAGGACTGTCCAAGTTTTGCAGCACCAACACTCCAGTGGCAACTTGCCAGCAGCCTGTGTGCCATAACTAATTGGCGTATAATTTAACATATTTTTTTCTAATGAAAAATAGATAGTCAAAATATTGCCTGGAGGTTGTATTTTCCTCAAGGTGGGTAGCTTCTTAGTGTAGTTCACCAGCAATTAAAAGTGATGGGGATAGCAGTCACCAGCTGTGTTTGGCTCCCTGACTGAGCTTTGAGCTCCTCCGAGGCTCTTGTTACCTAATCTTTAAGCATTCCAGGAGGGCTGGTCTGGCATCTGGATCTGCTCCAGATGGTAGTCGTGGCCGTTCAGTTAGTGGGAAGGAATGGGAGGAGATGGCTGCTCTCCATTCAGCATTCTGTCCTCCATGAGATAAGTGTTATCTCTTTTTGTTTTTGATTATTCAGTTGTTCCTGGAAAGAAGACGGTATGGAACTGGGTTTCTTACTTGGAAGAGGAACGGATGCCAGCTGCTACCCTCAAACTGTTCAAAGAGGTTGGTAGCCCCTTGGATGCTTTTTCTGCTTTGATAATTCTAATGCAGCATCACCGAATTATTAATCCTTTGGTGCCAGAATTGGAGACTTCCCTGGCACCACAAGTTGCAAGTAGTGCTTGGGTTGGTATAAGCAGGTAGCATAAAAAATGTTGACTTCTAGCACCGTAAGTGGTGTAAAAAACCCCCGCTATGCATCTTCTATGGAGGCTGTGTGCTCTGGTGGTTAGAGGAAGGGGACTTGTTGGACTCCTGTGTTCTATTTCCAGCTGTACTGCTGATTTTTGCTGCATTGCAATAATAATATTTTGCACTTAAAGCGCTCTTCATTTGTAGATCTCTCAGTCCTTTGTAAAAGGGAGCAAGCATTGTTATCCCCACTTTCACTTTACAGATGGGAAAACTGAGATACAGAGAGGTGTTAAGTAGCTTTCCCAAGGACATGCAGCGAGTGAAGAATAGAACCCCACAGCTGCAGATTGAACAAGTCATGCAACCTCCCTGCCTCAGTTTCCCTACCTGTAAAATGAATAAAGCTGGTCAGCAGTTTTTTGACTCAACATTTTTTCATTTAAAAATGCCAGTTAATCATAACAAACTTTTTGTGGGAAAGAGTTGGTTTCAACAAATTTACAGTTCAAAAAAATTTGGAGGGATAAAAGGTTTTGAAGTTGTTGAAGCGTTCCATTTTTACACTTAATAAATACAAAATTGCAGATTTTTGGTTCAGGCAGACATATTTTAAAAGTTAGTTAATTCAATTTGAATAAATAAATAAAAAGCAGTCAAAATCAAAATGAAATGTTTTGCTTGACCCGAACAAAAAATACTTTTGGATTTTTGGTTTGTGAAAATTTTCGAGAATTTTGACTTTTTGTCCCAATTCAGGACAAGGAAAATTTTTAAAATCTCAAAAAATTTTGTGGAACAGGAAAACTGTTTTTCACACTAAAAACAAATATAATAATGTATCTTACCTCATGGAAGGGCTGTGAGGCTCAATTAGTTAATCCTTGTAAAATAATCTGAGATTCTCTGAAAAGTAGTATAAAGGGGCAAAATATTATTACTGAAGTTAATTCAGGGGAGGAAGAATTAATTCTCTAGATTTCAGATATGATTAGCTAATATTTGACTTGTTTTAAATCTCTTTCTCTTTTAAGGCAACAGTGGGTCTAGGTGACATTTACACACCCTTTATAGTCCTTGCACTTAATCTTGGCCACAAATAATGTTCTAGTCTGCTTCAATTAGTTATAAGTAAATCCGCTATTAGCAGATCACTCAGTCGCAGTGGAAAGGGGTAGTTTAATATCTTTTTATATGTCCTACTCATGACTGGTGGTTTTGTGATGATGATTCTAGCCTTACTAATTAAAACACTGTTAAAATTAATTGGATGCTTGAATCTTGGACTGTTATAGATTATTTTATTAAGAGGCAGTCATTACAAGTGAGGGTAGAAGTAGCATCCAGTTGCTGTGTCTAAATCAGAATACAGAAAAGTTGGATATGGTGCAACTTTATCTATAGGGCCCGAACCCGTAGGGTGCTGAGCTCCCACAAATCCCACCAACTTTGTTGGCAGTAGAGGATACTCAGCAACTTTTAGGACGTAGACCACCATAAAGTGAAAGGAAAATCTTTTAAGGTTTCACTGTATTACAGTAAGCTGTTTGCAGTTACAGTAAGCTGTTTGCAGTTCCAGTTCTTTAGGTTCTGCAGAACCTATTCTTTAGGCTTATCTATAATTGAAAATTAATTCGGATTGAGGTTGGATGTGAATTTAGAGTGTACAAATTATTCCTGAATAACTGCATGTGTGGACACTTTTCTTCAAAGTGGATTAAGCTAAACCAGAAGAAAACACTCTTATTCCAGAATAGGAACACCCACACATGGGGTATGTCTTCACTACCCGCCGGATCGGCAGGCAGTGATCGATCCAATGGGGATCGATTTATCGCGTCTAGTCTAGATGCGATAAATCAACCCCCGAGCGCTCTCCCGTCGACTCCTGTACTCCACTGCTGCGAGAGGCGTCGGCGGAGTCGACGGGGAAGCAGCAGCAGCACTGCGGTGAAGACACCATGGTAAGTCGATCTAAGTACGTTGACTTCAGCTACATTATTCACGTAGCTGAAGTTGCATAACTTAGATGTATCCCCCCCCTCTGGTATAGACCAGGTGATGAAGTTATTCCAGAGCAGCTAGTCCTGAATAACTCCACATGTAGACAAGCCCTAAAGAATGAATGTGCTCTGTTGGGATAATGACAGTAGTACGGACCCAATCCTGACACAGGCAAAAATCCCCAATGGTTTTGCCTATGGCAGGCCTTCTGGATTGGGGCCCTATAAAAGGGGTCCTTTATGTAAAAATTAAACTTGCCTTGGGACATTTTAAAAGATTTGCTTGTACCTGTAGTTAATTAAAACAGACTTCCAA
The DNA here is from genome assembly GCF_009764565.3 of Dermochelys coriacea. NCBI lineage: Eukaryota > Metazoa > Chordata > Testudines > Dermochelyidae > Dermochelys > Dermochelys coriacea. The sequence continues at coordinate 12,878,416 of NC_050086.2, read as the reverse complement.
GTTAGTTCTTAAAAAAATCAGATACTTTGACAGTGAGTGTTTAGAATGTCATCTGCAGATATATTAGTGACACGTGATGATGCTATTTTTGATCCATGTAACTGTGCTTGACCATTGGACATCACCTCTCATTTTAAAAGGGATACAGAACAGGAAACAACTGAGGACACCTGCATCCAGTCATGGGAAACAATTAAAAATTATGCAAGGGTAACACTGAAGTGATATCTAGTGATGATAGTTTTTGCTAAACTGAAAACCAGAAGTCTTTAGTGTTTCTGGTGACTATTCTGAAATAAGAAAAGGAGTACCCGTGGCACCTTAGAGACTAACAAATTTATTAGAGCATAAGCTTTCGTGAGCTACAGCTCACTTCATCGGATGCATCCGATGAAGTGAGCTGTAGCTCACGAAAGCTTATGCTCTAATAAATTTGTTAGTCTCTAAGGTGCCACGGGTACTCCTTTTCTTTTTGCGAATACAGACTAACACGGCTGCTACTCTGTATTCTGAAATAGGTTGTGTCTCTAAAAGTGAAATACAATTTTTTTCCCTGCAACATTAATTTCCCCACAGTATCAATCCTTCCCACAAACTAGGAATGGATTTAAAGTTGGAATGAAGTTAGAGGGACTGGATCCTGGACACCCATCTTTATTTTGTGTCCTCACCATTGTTGAGGTAATTGTTCTTCCTGGATTTGATTTCCTTTTCATTAGAAAACAACATCAGAAGTCTAAGGAGGAGTAATATTTTAGATTGTTTTAAAAAAATAAAATAATGTAAGGGCTGGGAGAAGTTTGAGCTGAAAGCTAAAGGAATGTAGTTGAGGATCTAAATTTGGAACCAGATCCTTCAGCTGTTATGTAATTCTAACTCACATGTGTACCTGTAAGGGGGCACTCCCTCACCTTAATTGAGGGGAAGCTAATGAGCTTCTCTGGACTCAGCCAGCACTAACCGGACTGTAGGCCTGGTTTGACAAGAGTAATTGGACATGGGTGAGGCCTCATTTCATAAGAAACAGGATTAGGGAGGTAAGTGGATCAGCAGGCTGGAAACAGAATGTGTGTGCTAGCTAAAATAAGGGGGAACAACCAGGGAACCATTTTACAATGGACACAATAACAATGGATAAAATAAGCCAACACAGACACACCTACAAGGCCTGCTCTGCCTGGCAGGGGAGGAAGCTGAAAAGGGGAAAATCTGTCACAGCAATGGGTGGCAGTTATGGGGAAGACTGCTATGCCTCGGAGACAACTGACTACAGGAATAGATCAGTGAAGAGGAAGATAGTCGTGGAGCCTGCCGCTCCTGAAGCTGAGTCGGGTTACCGAAAGGGGAGGGCCTAAAGATGGCCCCTAGCCCTGATCAAGGATACTAAAGCCAGCAGATAAGCAAACTGACAAAAGGGTGATGGAGAAACTGCCTAAGAGATTGAATACCCTTTTATTTATTTATTTTTTACTTTAATTCTCCCGGTCCCCAGGGAGGGAGAGGGAAAGATCCCCTTTTCCTTTGTTTGCTTGAAGAAACTCTTGTATACCACAAGCAGGGAGAGAACTCTGTGAGAGCCAGAGAAGAGCTGTAGCCCCAGATTGTGGTCCAAGGGGGCTTCCCCCAGCACAGTGCCCCAGTCAATCCCAGTGGATTGAAATGGGCAAGGATTTCAAAACCGGGCCTTAAGGCTTTGTAAAACATATACGAATAGAAATGTTTTCATAGTGTCTTTTTAAATCATTGAAAAACTGGGTTGGGTTGGGTTGGACCCTCTGCAGTTCTCTTGTAGTATGTGCAACCCAAAACATTGCAATGTAGGGCTACAGTATGAGAACAAGAAAATGAAACTGACAAGTCTTATTTTACATTGTCCAAGCTGAGGGCAACTCTACGCTACAGCACCACATCGGTGCAACAGCACTGATGTAGCTGTGCCATTGGAGCATGTCTGGTGAAGACACACTGTGCCAATGGGAGAGCTCTCTGCCGCTGGCATAGTTACTCCACCTTGATGAGAAATGGAAGCTGTGTCGGCGGGAGAGTGTCTCACACTGACATAGCACCGATGTGGACAGTGCGAAACTTGCATTGCTTCAGGGGCATGGGGCTTTTTCACACCTCTGAGTGACATAAGTTAGATCGACTTAAATGGTAGTGTAGACCAGCCCTGAGTGTAATGGAAAAAGTAAGCAAACAGCTTAAATGGAAAAAGTAAAACTGAATTTTGAAAACTAAATTAGTTTTTTAAAGTTCCTTTCAGTTTTACAAACCCAAAGGAAAGAGAGTTAATGACTTTTAAAAATAGTATTTTTATGTCATTTGTCAATGTCCCTTTAAGATAATGCAATCTCTTGTGCTTGTAGGTGCAAGGATACAGGATGCGGTTACATTTTGATGGTTATTCTGAGTACTATGACTTCTGGGTTAATGCTGACTCCCCAGATATCCACCCTGTTGGTTGGTGTGAAAAGACAGGTCACAAGCTGCTCTCTCCAAAAGGTACATGGAGAAATAAACCTGTACAAGAAGGAATACATTTTGCTGTGAACCAGCTGCCCTTAGTATCCATGTTTTGTTTCATGTCAAACCTACTTTGAATGATTTGAAGTGGGAAGACAATTGCCAGAAGAGCAAACCAATTTCTTACTGATATTCCCAGTGCTTGGCATTGTTAGTGAAAGTAATTAGCAATTCTTTATAGCGTGAGCATGCAAATCAGTGAATGTCTTTGTTCACAATTTATACTTTCTTTCTTGCATTCCATTTCCTAGAAACATTTGAAGTTTCAGATTAATGATTAGACAGTGCAGTAAAAGAGGGAATCATGTGTTAATTGAAATGCATAACCCTTGAAGATTGTACATGGGCAGGTATCATGCAAAGTTCAAATCCTTCTCTAGGTTATTTCCATTTTTGAAAAACCAATCTGAATATGGCAGGAACAAAGTAAAACAATCTCTGATCTCTTTTTCTAGGTTACAAGGAAGGGGAATTTAATTGGGTTTTGTATTTGAAGAATTGCAAAGCTCAAGCAGCCCCGAAAAACCTTTTCAAGACCCTCAGCACAGTAAGTGGTGGCATCGGGTATAATGTATTTTAAAATACGACTGATATTAAGTAAGCACTGCCTAAAACTTTGGCCAGAATATAAACATGTCCTTTTTATATGCTCAGGACAGAAGCTGTAACACTGAAGAACTTACTGGAGTCATATGGGAGCAGTTTCCCACAGCAATTTATTTGTAGGATGGGAAACCAGAGTAATTTTCTTACTTCTCCATCCCCAAGGCCCCCCACAACATTCACTAACTTCCCAGGCAGAGATATATATTTGCTCTCCTCCTTGATCTCTCTTCTACTGATTTACATTAGCATTAGTTAAATAAATTGTAATACTCTGTTTTTGCTTAGGTCTCAGCTTCTAGATGTTTGTGATACTTCCCTGTACTCTAAGAATCTCACCAGTCCTGTTTATCCAGCACTATACACAAAGGTGTTCATCCCTGAACATATCTCTGTTTGTAATGTTGTTATAGCTGTGTTGGTCCCAGGATATTAGAGGTGGGTGAGGAAATATCTTTTATTGGACCAACTTCTGTTGGTGAAAGAGACAAGCTTTCAAGCTTATCTATATCTCTGTCATTTTTCTGTTTTCACTACCACTGTTTTTTCCCCATCCTGAGTTAGTCAAGTGGACTCCTGGTTTCTTTGAACAGCACCATTTCCCATTCAGCCTAATCAAAGTATTCTTACCCTGATATTGCAAAAGGATGGAGGATTTGCTTTATAGGGATCAGGGCCTTAGCATGTAATTCTGGCTCTGCTTTTTGGACTGACCCACCTGTATAACCTGGAGACACTCACAAGCCACATCTGACTTCTCCTCCTCCATTAATATGGTAGGGCTTGCAATTCTAGTATCCATCCTCAATCAGTACTCATCACCAGAAGGGCCATCTGTAACTCTGTCTCTAAACTGCCTGGCTCTGGTGTAATTGAACATAAGCAGTATTCAGATTGCACCAAGCCATTGTTAGAAATCATGGGCATTGTTGTCAGAACACATGGAAATCTGGGCTTTAACCCTCCTGACAAGCAAGTAGTTACAGTATGATATTGTTTTCTGCTACTACAGTGTTTTGTTTAAATAACCTGAACCAAATAGGTTTGGAACAGTAATTTAAATGACCTGGCATAGAGCTTGACATACCTTTTCCCTCTATGCTATTTCTTAGCCTGTCACACCATCTGGTTTTCGGGTAGGAATGAAACTAGAGGCAGTGGACAAAAAGAATCCATCTTTGATGTGCGTGGCAAGCATCGCTGATATGTTGGATAACCGGCTGCTAATTCATTTCGACAACTGGGATGAGAGTTATGACTATTGGTAAAGAAAACTATTTCCAAACTGTATCCGCAAATACTGTGATATTTTTCTCCTTGTATCATCTTGCTATAAAGTACATGATCTCTAATACTTAGCTGCTAAGATTTTTAAGTGAGAGTGCTTTGGGTCTCCTGAATCCATTTTCAGGCTTCTAAATAAGTGGCCTTGTCACAGTTTTGAGGTAACTGCACCTGTATTTCTCTCTTCATGGTCTTTCAAGGGCATCCTCTTAAAGGTTTCTGGCTTCCAGCTATCACCTCCCTGGGGTGGAGACCTGTGTCTGACTGCCTTCTGTGAATATATTGAAATCAATGGAAGTCTTTCCCTTCAATTCAATGGATTTAGATCAGGGTCTTACTCTTTTTTGAAAATTGTGGCCTATTCTTTTATTGCACTTTTCATCTGAGAATCTCAGGGTGCCTTTTTTTAGATGGTGAATGTTTAATTTTAATAATTTAAGACAGAAAATATCATGTTGCCTTTATATAAATCCATGGTACACCCACATCTTGAATACTGCATGCAGATGTGGTCACCCCATCTCAGAAAAAGATATTGGAATTGGAAAAGGGTCAGAAAAGGGCAACAAAAATGATTAGGGGTATGGAACAGCTTCCGTATGAGGAGAGATTAATCAGACTGAGACTTTTCAGCTTGGAAAAGAGGAGACTAAGGGGAGATATGATTGAGGTCTATAAAATCTTGACAGGTGTGGAGAGAGTAAATAAGGAAGTGTCATTTACTCCTTCTCATAACACAAGATCTAGGGGTCACCAAATGAAATTAATAGGCAGCAGGTTTAAAACAAACAAAGAGACTGTGCATTTTCACACAATGCACAGTCAACCTGTAGAACTCCCTTGCCAGAGGATGTTGTGAAGGCCAAGACTATAACAGGGTCCAAAAAAGAACTAGATAAAAAGAACTATTAGTCAGGATGGGCAGGGAAGGTGTTCCTAGCCTCTGTTTGCCAGAAGCTGGGAATGGGCGACAAGCTGTTTTGTTCATTCCTTCTGGGGCACCAGGCATTAGCCACTGTCAGAAGGCAGGAAACTGGGCAAGATGGACCTTTGGTCTGACCCAGTATGGCCATTCTTATGTTCTTATGTTTATGCCACATTCCATGTGAGAGTCTCCTGAGTCCTGGTCCCAGCTAACCATGAGATCATATTGAATATTTGTAAAGGAAACACCTTTCTTCTCCATTCCATATATCCCAATGTATACTATAGAAGTGTGTCCAGTCTTTAGTTTAATTTATAAAAAAAACTTAGCTGTTGATCTGTGAAAGCAATACAAAGCATTTAGATTCTCACCCATCAGCTCTGTATGTGGTGGCTGTTTCTTTATTATTACACTCTTTTCCCAGTTGTTCCTTACTCCAGGAAGGCAAATAGGCACCTGCTTGTTTGTACTGTGCTAATGGGCGACAGGGGATGGATGAATCACTTGATGATTCCCTGTTCTGTTCATTCCCTCTGGGGCACCTGGTTTGGCCACTGTCGGAAGACCGGTACTGGGCTAGATGGACTTTTGGTCTGACCCAGTGTGGCCGTTCTTATGTTCTGATGTTTTCCTTCCCACAGATAAGTCTCATCCAGAGATGTGTCCAACGCTGCAGTTTTAGTTTGCAGGGCATTAGAATTGGTTCCATTACTGTCTTAGTCTACAAGGTTTTACATTTGCTCTACGTTTCATTTTGAGTTTCAGATTTGAAAAAACTTAGAATAAAAATAAAAAAAACCTTCAAAACAAAATTTGGCTGAAGCTGCATTGTTTTGCCTGGTTTGGTATGAAACCATCAGTCCCTTCCTCAGAACGCATGGGAAGGAAGGGGCTTTCTCAGAACTTGGGTTATGTTCTCTCAAAATTTCAAGTACTTGGACCAAGTTTGGGATTTGTAACAAAATCAGAAGCCAGGCAAGTTCCACTTGGCTTCAGGTTCAATTAATGAAATATGTACACAGTTGTAAGCTCAAGTCTTCAAATCACCCCTCCCTCCCCCGCCATAACTTTTATTTCTTGCATAGGCTTTTTGTGGTATGTGTTTTTACAGTTTTTGTTTGCTTGTTTTGTGTTTTAGTTTTGAAAATCTGTGCCCAGACTAATTCAGTGGGTTCAGGTTTCAAAGAACAGCGCTTAGAAAATATGTGTTAGCTACACAAACACATACTTTGGCTCTTTAGTATTCACCTGTCTTGCTGGGGCAACTTAAATGTCAGTTCTTGAAAATGTAGCTTTTGTGAATTCCAGCAAGGAAGCACTTGTGCTGTACATCATGATCACACACGCTAAAAGCATCTGCTGCCCCAGCAAAGAAACATCAGATGGGATTTGATCTGCTGTGTTTCTTCTCACATTAAAGTTGACTGGAGCCAATTCTTTCCTTTTGATCCAGGTGTGATGCTAGCAGCCCATATATTCGTCCTGTTGGTTACTGCCAAGAAACTGGAACCCCACTGACAACACCACCTGGTATGTTAAAAGCAGGATTGTGTTTCTTGCTTCAGTGAGAAGACCTGCAAGCTCTATCTCCTGCATAATTGTAAATTTGCAAGTTATGAGTTCTATTCAATATCCTTTCTTTTATTGGCTAAACAGGGTTATTATTAATGCACACGGAAGTGCAACTATATTTGGTTTCTATAGCTCTTTCAAGCCACTGACATAGGGCTTGGTCATTTGGAATTGAATTTAATTTTTTGGGGAGAGGCCTTTTGAGGTAGATGCAGTATTTCCTTGAAGGCAAGCTGGAAAAAAGAGGATCAGTCTCATGCTCTCAAAGATGGGGGTATGGAATTCCTGGAAAAAGAGGTGGAAAGATTGGACCCCTTTCCGTTTTTTCTGCATTGAAATTGAGATATTAGCAAATGGAAAGGATAAAATCTGCAGGGAAATTGTGTTGTTTTCAGGCTTTAGCAGGTTTGTTTTTGTTTTTTTGCTTAAAAGAAATCATGTCCACTTGGTGCCAGATTGACAGCCCTGTAGCACGAAGTTCTTTCTTTATTTGCTTAATAGGTTTAGCAGCATCGGTGGGAATGTGAGCTTCTACCATAATGGAAAGCTAGTCTCTGTTCAATTCTTGACTTCTCTGGGAGTCCTCAATTTGCCAGTTGTGTGGTTTTGTGATGTGCATGGCTGTCCAATGGGAACACCACTGAGACTCACAAATTCAGACTGCTAAGATGGTGATAAAGAGCAGGGATAGAAAAAAGATGTAGAACAATTTTTTAAAATGTAGTTTGCAGTGTGCTCCTAAGGAGAGCATATCCCACTCTTGTTGAAATACAGGAAATTAGATTACCATAATCTCAGGAAGTTAATGGGAGAGATGGAGCCTTTCACCTCCAGGCTACTAATTTGCATCCAGCTTATGGATAGGTAGGAAGTGATGGAAAGTCTCCACCATCTGACAGCTGTTCAGAAGCCTGCAATATAGGAAATTAATTTGATGATCTCAGTTCACATCACAAAAACCCATGACTGGCTCTATTTGGCAACTTACTCGAGAGACCAAGAATTGATGGAGCAATAAAGAAATGATCTACCCGAGTTTCTTCAAATCTGGGTTGAGGCTCATTGTCTGTGTTCTGGAAGCTTGCACTGCTACTGCCTGTACTGTACATTTTCTGTGTGAATAAATAGGTGGCTTAATTCTGCAAGGATGTCAATCTGCCATCTGTGAACTGAGCACTCTCAAAAGAATAGCCATGTATTACATAGTTGTTCTCCTGTGCTGGTGGTTTTGTAGTTGATTGGGGTTTTTTATAATTCAATTCTTAAGATAGTCCTTCATCTTTTCCAGAATACAAGGATTCCAAAAGCTTCTCATGGGAGAAATATTTGGAAGAAACCAGTTCCCAGGCAGCCCCAGCAAGAGCATTTAAACTGGTCGGTGAAGTTCTTTTGTCTCACTGGATCAGAATATTACTACAGATTGTACCATTAATGTCAGGCAGGCTTCACAGTGGGACGTTCCCCATCTCCATGGCACTGAGGCACACCGGATCTTTGCTCTGAGCCTGGGTTTAGCATGGCCCCTCAACAGAATCCTGTTTCCAAGCCCCAGACATGGCAGACTCCAGGGCTCCCTTTGGAGAGGAGCTTTTGTGTGATTTCTGAAAGATTTTTAACTGAATGTCTGTTTCTTCATTGGCTTTGAGGTTTTTCTCCTCAAAACTGCTAAGCTAAAAAAAAAAATCTTTTGGCTTTGTGAGGAGAGTATGAAGAGCAGCACCTCCCCTAACCCATAGAAATAGCAGATACAGACAGCAATCTCCTGGCATACTCATCAGGCAGCTCCTGAGACCAAGGGGAAGCTCTCAGCCAGTGGGAGAAAGAGGTCCATGCTGAAACTGTCAAGCAGGCCACATGAAAGCTATTCCCACAGCTTGCAAAGGAGGAAACATTCGCTGGAGTCTCCTGAATATCAGGGGAAGGTGAAGTCCCACAGCAATAACCCAGAGGAGCAAAACCCTGTTCCCAGCCAGCCTGTAAGCAAGGTCCATGCTCAGATGGTTGAGAAGGCCACAAAGATTCCACCCTCCCCACAAGCTGTTCTGCCTACAGGAGCTCAGCTGTCGTGAAAGGTGTCAGTGGCTGCAACCTTTCTGATACCAGTGAGCCAGTCTCCACTGATTCCAGCTCATGCCTCGTGCTGTGTGGTCAGTGCTCACTCAGCCTGGAGCCAGCAGCAGATGACGCGATCCCCTTCCATGGGAGATGGACCTATCTCCTCTCTCCTTCCAGTCTCCAGGGGTCCCACAGGAGGGAGTGACTACTAGTAATTTTCCTTCAGGAGACATGCCTACAGACTGTCCTTTCAGTCTCCTTGGTAATGCACTCTTCCCCCTGCCTCTGCCCCTCCCTCACCTTGTCAAAGGGATTTGGCCCAGGAACTGAAGGACATTGTTCACAATCAGCTCTTGATGGGACAGTGCAAAGTCTAAGCACCTCCAACAAGAGATTCTCCCCTCCTAAAAGGAGAAATCTGTAAAGCCAGGGCTATAAGCAAGATACCTCAGACTTTCAGCGAGCTTTTCAGAATTAAGCTTGAATAGAGGACTAACTTCACGAGTGCTTGTGTTAGAAAATGAAACAGCCAAAAAAAAAAAAAAAAACCTGGCGGAGTTGACCAGGAGCTGTGTAATTCTTCCTCACCCGCTTTATGAGGGTCTGATGAAGGTGGAGTGGGAATTCACTTTCAAGACTTATTTGCACCTAATGATTAAAGGGTCTTCATTACTCTGTCTAAAGTTAAGCCTGCTGCAGCCTCCTTAGTAATGGGCATAATCATACCAGCCGAGGGAGTATTCCTGCCAAACACATGGACAAGAAAATAAGATCATCACTCAGACTAAACTTGGATACAGCAGCCTCAGTCCTGAGGTTATTGGCTGAAGTTTTTTATTGTGGAGGTCTGTGCTCAACTGGGTAGTCATTGTGAGTGGGCAAAAAAGCCCTGGAAAAACCACTAAATAAAATCTACTTAAAGCTAGATTTCCCTAGTGGCTTTTTCAGCATTGATGCTTCACCTGGCTAAATTTGCAGTACATTCAAAACTTCCAGAGTTGTGTCCCAGAGGTAACTGTGGCTTCACTTGAAATATTTTTATTGGTAAACTCTTTGGGGAGTGTGGAGACAAAGCAGCCACGGCAGCTTTAGACAAGAGAATAAATCCCTCCCTCTTTCCAGTGAGAGAAACTTCGAACCGTCTTATCCCAACAAGTGTTCCCTTTGAAGTCAAAAGAAAAGGAGTACTTGTGGCACCTTAGAGACTAACAAATTTATTAGAGCATAAGCTGTAACTCAAGAAAGCTTATGCTCTGATAAATTTGTTAGTCTCTAAGGTGCCACAAGTCCTCTTTTCTTTTTACGGATACAGACTAACACAGCTGCTATTCTGAAACCTTTGAAGTCACTGCTTCTTCAGGTCCTAGTATAGAGATTACACATGAGGAAGAGGCCATTGCTGTTGAAAGACCCTGGCTGGGATTCCAAACCATCCAGTCGCAAAAGCTTCTCTTGTTTTGGGGTTTCTCAAGTCTGAACCACTCCTGCCTTTATGAGGCATGCTTCAAGATGGGCCCTCAGAAAATGGATACTTGAGGCAATCAGGGAAGGATGCTCAATAGAAGTCACTCGTCCCAGGGACAAGTTCATGCTTTCCACAAAGTTAATTAAAATAAAACGCTATCAAAAGACCCTTAAGAATCAGCATCAAAAGAATAAGGGTGCAATAATCCATCTCCTACATGCCGGAACAATAGAACCAGTTCCATGGAGAAAGAGAGATTTTGGAAAGGGGGCAAGATTCTTTGTGATTCAAAGAGAAACAATGGCCTGCAACCTCTTTTATATCTCAGTTCTCTCAACCAGTCCATAAGGAGATCAATATTCCAGGTGGAAATACTGAAATCCATCATTATGTCATTGTCTTCCCAAAGTTTTAGAATATGAAAATAATCCTCCTGGAGATACAATTGAGGCGAGTCACCCAGCGATACTTTAGTTTCCTGCTGCAATAGAAGCAGAGTTGTAAGTTCTACACAGGAATTCATGAATGCCAGTCATCCCCCCCTTCAAGTGAAAGTAATATGTGTCTACCCTTGTCCGATGACCTTCTCATTATGTTATTCAGGGTCCAGCAGCCATTGCCAAAAGCCTTCAGAAGCATGGCTTTGAGCAAACAAGTGGAAGGGCCAATTACAGCTCCCATAAAATTCTATCATATAAGTTATTGTCGCAGGCACTCTTTATTTCAGAAGAGAGATGGGAAAAGATAGTGTCTGATTTGTCCAACATTAGCACACATCTGCTGAGATTAAAATCTGACTCAGCTCCTGGGCTAGTAGGGCTCGCTTGTGAAGGCCTGGCACAATTCTTGCTTTGCTTCCATCCAGCAGTTGCAGCAAATGAGTATATAAAGATCTTGGTCCAGATCCAGGACTGGCATCTCTTGATGAATTCATTTTTTGTGTGTGATTAATTCTGTATTGATTTCCGTAAAGAAGCAGACAATGCAAAGTACAAAAAGGTAAATGACCTGCAGCTTGTATATGTTTCAAATACCACATGCTTTATGGGATCTCCAGTAGAATTATGCAGAGTTAGGAGCTTGTCAAGGCTGCAAGACCAGACAATACAAAACCAGGCAATACTACATAGACATAACATGTTAGGAGGAGGGTAACAGTAATAAAACAGGAGAAAACATAAGTGAATAGGAAGAAGGGGTAGGGGAAGGAAAGAGGAGGAGGTAGGAAGAATGGAAGACTGGCTTTCTTCAAGCCATCTGAACATTTTTTATCCAAATATATCTAGAGACATGGTCAAATTTCTTCAAATTCATGTAATTGCTTTCTAGGTAAATTCATTCTTATATTTAACAGCTACCTCCTGTTGGGTTCAGAAAGCTGATCCTCAGTATTGGGGTGGCCAACCTGGGGCTCCGGAGTCACATGCAGCTCTTCCGAAGTTTAATATGCGGCTCCTTGTATAGGAACCGACTCTGGGGCTGGAGCTACAGGCGCCAACTTTCCAATGTGCCAGAGGGTGCTCACTGTTCAACCCCTGGCTTTGCCACAGGCCCTGCCCACACTCCACGCCTTTGCTCCCCCTCCCATAAGACTGCAGTGCCCTTGCTCCTTTTTCTCTCCCTCCCGCCCCAGCCTCTTGCATGCCACAAAAGAGCTGATTGGGAGGGAAGGGGAGGCACCGATTGACAGGGCTGCCAGTGAGTGGGGAGCGGCGGGGAGCTGATGAGAGGGTTGCTGACGTATTTCTGTGGCTCTTTGGCAATGTATATTGGTAAATTCTGACTCCTTCTCAGGCTCAGTCTGGCCACCCCTGCTCAGTTTAGATATCAGATCCCATGTAGTGGGAATGCATCTGTACTCCTATACGACTTGAGGGAGAGTGTGGTCCAAGGAGGAGTCATGAAGTATAACCTGTCTCATGCTTTGGGCCATCAGACACTCCTCCATTTACAGCAGATGATTCTTCAGAAATCCAGTGTGTATATAACTGCTAAGAATGCAGAAAACCTTCAGTTCTCCTTAGAGAAGTAACCTTGTTCCTGTTCTGGGAAGAAGCTCTCTTTTCCTCAGGTTTCAATGCCAAGAAGGAAAGTCAGGGTCAGTCAGCTCAGCAAGATACTCTCAGAACTGAGGGAATGCAGTCTTGATCAGCTCACCTTGCAGTGCATCCCAGGCCAGGTGGGCAGCCTGTTGAGGAACCTGTTTGCATCCAAGTTCAGTGGGAAAACCAAAAGAGGTGCTACATGAGGAAGAGAGACTCAAAAGTAGAGGCCGTGGTCCTCTTATCTCAGATGTGTGCTGAAAGACCCTCCCTTATGCCTTCCCCCTTCAACCACTGAAAGTAAAGATGGTAAAGAAAATTGTGGTGATAACTACCTTCAGGTCTTGGTTCTCAAACCTGAGTTAGATGTAACTGGAACCTCCTCTCAAAACACCCCCTCTCTCTCTCTCTCTCTCTCTTCAACAGGGACTTATCCTGAATCAAAATGCAATGCTGCCTAACCTATCAACTAGGAAGGTGAAAAGAATCATAGAATCATAGAATATCAGGGTTGGAAGGGACCCCAGAAGGTCATCCAGTCCAACCCCCTGCTCAAAGCAGGACCAAGTCCCAGTTAAATCATCCCAGCCAGGGCTTTGTCAAGCCTGACCTTAAAAACCTCTAAGGAAGGAGATTCTACCACCTCCCTAGGTAACGCATTCCAGTGTTTCACCACCCTCTTAGTGAAAAAGGTTTTCCTAATATCCAATCTAAACCTCCCCCATTGCAACTTGAGACCATTACTCCTCGTTCTGTCATCTGCTACCATTGAGAACAGTCTAGAGCCATCCTCTTTGAAACCCCCTTTCAGGTAGTTGAAAGCAGCTATCAAATCCCCCCTCATTCTTCTCTTCTGCAGACTAAACAATCCCAGCTCCCTCAGCCTCTCCTCATAAGTCATGTGCTCTAGACCCCTAATCATTTTCGTTGCCCTTCGTTGTACTCTTTCCAATTTATCCACATCCTTCCTGTAGTGTGGGGCCCAAAACTGGACACAGTACTCCAGATGAGGCCTCACCAGTGTCGAATAGAGGGGAACGATCACGTCCCTCGATCTGCTCGCTATGCCCCTACTTATACATCCCAAAATGCCATTGGCCTTCTTGGCAACAAGGGCACACTGCTGACTCATATCCAGCTTCTCGTCCACTGTCACCCCTAGGTCCTTTTCCGCAGAACTGCTGCCGAGCCATTCGGTCCCTAGTCTGTAGCGGTGCATTGGATTCTTCCATCCTAAGTGCAGGACCCTGCACTTATCCTTATTGAACCTCATTAGATTTCTTTTGGCCCAATCCTCCAATTTGTCTAGGTCCTTCTGTATCCTATCCCTCCCCTCCAGCGTATCTACCACTCCTCCCAGTTTAGTATCATCCGCAAATTTGCTGAGAGTGCAATCCACACCATCCTCCAGATCATTTATGAAGATATTGAACAAAACGGGCCCCAGGACCGACCCCTGGGGCACTCCACTTGACACCGGCTGCCAACTAGACATGGAGCCATTGATCACTACCCTGTAAAAGATGTACTGTAGTCACTCGTTTTAAGAAACTGATAAACACCCTCCTGTTTTGAAGGAAATTCAGTAACTTTGTCTATGTCCCTTGAGGTTTAGATATTAGTTACAATGGACACATTCATAGCTAGTAGGTCTCTTCCTTTTTTCACTGAAAGTATCTTACCTCTTCGCTACTTCCTGGTCCAAGGGGATTTTGGAGCTTGCTGTCAATGAAAGTGCGGTTACACACTCTATCAAACATGGTACATCAGTGAACTAACCAGCTCCACATCCCCAAAGTTACTAAAGTCTGCCTCATATAATAGGAAGTGGTATGTTGCCCTTCTGGTTGAATCCAAACATCCTAAGGAAGTAGAAATGCATGTTAGATGCGAATAAAATAAATACAGCAAAGGTATTCAAAGCCTCAGGTACAACTCCTTTTGTGACAGGTACAACTCCTTTCAGTCTGTGAAAAGAGCAACGGTTTTTGTGGGTGGAGAGATCACACACATCTTCTGAGGAGGTCTGTCATTCTCAAACAGTTTATCAGATAATGTAGAGTCAACATCCGTCCCCCTGCTGGTGCAATGTTTGGTAGAAGGATGTTATAGGACAGGATGCCCCTGTAGCCCTTAAGTTCCTTTTCAATTCTACATGGGTAAGCTGAATCCTTCCTCCCACCATAGGGCTGATTTACTGTTTTCTATATCATACTGTGAAGGCTTTCTGACATGGAGGGGACAGAGAAAGGGAAAATTATGTCTTACCTATGAATTTTCATTTGAGGACCCTCCATGTCAATCAGTCTGATCCTCCCTCAGAGGATTGTATTTTGCCCAGGGTTTTTTTCTGACTGTTGATTGCTTGTTAAATAGTTTGAAAAGGAATAGGATGTTCTTCCAGGATGTCATGTCCTGGCAAATGGTTTGAATTGAATAGCACTTGTAAATGTTTCTTACAGGTAGTATTTTTCAGGTTTGGCAATTGTTCTAAGCCCAGGGTCAGAGCAAAGATCTGGCCTGCCTCCAGTTGCCATGGAATGAGGATGTGACTTTGTGTAGTATCCAAAGGGTTAACTAGAGATTGCTGCATCCTGAAGCCAAGGGGGCTACATTATCAAGAAATCTTAAAAACGTTAAGTGATTTTCTTGCTGGTAAAAGGTGCCAGATTGACAGCCTAGGATACTTGCTCTCACTGTTTATCCTCAGAAAAGGAACAGCACTGGTAACAGCAGGGCCATGTTCCCCCTGCTGCATGCAGTGTACGTCAACCCTGAGGTGGAGGGACTATCTTGGATGAAATGGTAATAGGGTTTCCATGCACATTAAATTAATGGCCTATGCTGAGACTACCAGCAGTAGGACCCTTTGTTGCCAATTTTGACGGGTTTATGTGATGTGAACATGTATCCACAAGTGACTGAAATGAGATCTGCCAAATCACATCATCTAAATTATGGAAGAGAGCTGTCAGATGATGGTGTCTTTCAGTCACTACCATCCTAGGCTGCATTTAACTCAGTTACATAGTAGTTATCTGTCCAGTGTCCTCCTAAAATAACTGAGGAGTTGGATGGATCATACTCTGGATGCCAGTAGGAGTTCTGATTGCTGACATGGGGTGATTAATAGCCCTAGATCTTTAAATCTATGGTGTCAAGGTTATCCTGAGAATTCTAAAATTTTTTTAACCTTTAAGAGGGAAATAAAATCTGCCACCAGTATGGAGTGCAAAAAGCTCTTCTGTGTTGCTCAGATTCTCCCATTTGTGGCCTTTGGCTGCTAGCAAATTGCCAACATAACCCATCAGAAAATCCTGATTTTGGTTTCAAAAGTAGTCAGTGACATCAAGGAGTGGGCCCCAAAGTTACAAAGGATTGTTTGTGGTATGTGGAGGAACTTACCTATTTATCCAGAAAAGATAACTAGTACTATATGACTTGAAATTATGGACTTTTCACAATTCCGCTTGCAATCTTCTCTTACAGCGTCCAGCCCATGGGTTCCAGGTTAACACAAAGCTAGAGGCTGTGGACAGGAGAAATCCCATGTTAATAAGAGTGGCAACAATAGCTGAGAAGGAAGATCATCGTATCAAGGTATGCCTTTCAAGGAAAGCACAGTGCCTTTCTGCCCAGGAATACAGATGATTTGAGGTACAGAATGTGTGTAGATTGGCTCCTCCTTGTTATGGAAATGACAAAAGGCAGGAACACCTTACAGATAACAGATCTGGAAAGCAAAGCTGTCCAGTCTAGAAATGATGTTTCGCTTGTTTGTCCCATGTGAGTCATCGTGTTACTGCTTACTATTGTCAGGTACTAGTTTAGTTTAACTTATTTTGGAATGACATTTGCAGAAATGGTTTTGCCTTCCCCTGAGCAATTTCTCCATGATCTATGTGAATGAATGGAACATTGATATACTACTAATGAGAAGTTCATCAGCAACTCCTTAAGCTCTCCTTAACAGGGAACTGGGAGGGGAAACCCATAGTCAAGGCGAGCCCAGGTTTATGTGTTGAGCAGCTCCATTCACTGTCATGTAATCAGCACATAAATGCATTTTTATTTGCCTTTTGATTTCATGTCAATATATTGCGGGTGAAAGATGCTGGTTTGCCAGTCACAGAGACCAAATGTCAATCCACAAAACGGGGACAGTAGCCATGTGAGCTCCCTCAGTAATATGCCTCTGTACTGACATGGAGGGACCACCAGTAGGATGAGAAGCCATGGTCCATTAAATTCTTGGTTTCTCCCCTGAGATCACTAATGAGAGTCAAGTTTTACCGGTTCTAGTGCTGTAATTAGCATTGTGGCCACATGTTCATTGGAAACGACCAAGAACATCAACTCATATCATCTTAACCACCAAACAACTCTTAGATGGAAACATCTTTTATTGGACCAGCTGCTGTTGGTGAGAGAGACAAGCTTTCGAGCTTACTCAGAGCTCTTCTTCAGGTCTGGGAAAAGTATCCAGAGTGTCACAGCTAAATGCAAGGTGGAGCAGATTGTTTAGCTTATATTAACACACATTTCAAGGGACAACTCAAGGTGAAGTGGGCTGTTAACACCCCTGCAGTCATAGACCTGGTCTACACTAGGCGTTGAGGTCGAATTTAGCAGCGTTAAATCGATGTAACCCTGCACCCATCCACATGACGAAGCCCTTTTTTTCGACTTAAAGGGCTCTTAAAATCGATTTCCTTACTCCACCCCCGACAAGGGGATTAGCGCTGAAATCGGTTTTGCTGGGTCGAATTTGGGGTACTGTGGACGCAATTAGATGGTATTGGCCTCCGGGAGCTATCCCAGAGTGCTCCATTGTGACGCTCTGGACAGCACTCTCAATTCAGATGCACTGAACAGATGCAGGTAGACAGGAAAAGGCCCGCGAACTTTTGAATTTCAATTTCCTGTTTGGCCAGTGTGGCAAGCTGCAGGTGACCATGCAGAGCTCATCAGTGGTGACCATGCAGAGCTCATCAGCAAAGGTGACCATGATGGAGTCCCAGAATCGCAAAAGAGCTCCAGCATGGACCGAACGGGAGGTACGGGATCTGATCACTGTATGGGGAGAGGAATCCATGGTATCAGAACTACGTTCCAGTTTTCGAAATGCCAAAACATTTGTGAAAATCTCCCAGGGCATGAAGGACAGAGGCCATAACAGGGACCCGAAGCAGTGCCGCGTAAAACTTAAGGAGCTGAGGCAAGCTTACCAGAAAACCAGAGAGGCAACGGCCGCTCCGGGTCAGAGCCCCAAACATGCCGCTTCTATGATGAGCTGCATGCCATTTTAGGGGGTTCAGCCACCACTATCCCAGTCGTGTTGTTTGACTCCTTCAATGGAGATGGAGGCAACATGGAAGCAGGTTTTGGGGACAAGGAAGATGATGATGATGAGGAGGTTGTAGATAGCTTACAGCAAACAAATGGAGAAACCGGTTTTCCCGACAGCCAGGAACTGTTTCTCACCCTGGACCTGGAGCCAGTACCCCCCAAACCCACCCAAGGCTGCCTCCCGGACCCACCAGGCAGAGAAGGGACCTTTGGTGAGTGTACCTTTTAAAATACTATACAAGGTTTAAAAGCCAACATGTTTAATGATTAATTTGCCCTGGCATTCGTGACTCTCCTGGATGTACTCCTAAAGCCTTTGCAAAAGGTTTCTGGGGAGGGCAGCCTTATTCCATCCACCATGGTAGGACACTTTACCACTCCAGGCCAGTAGCACGTACTCGGGAATCATTGTAGAACAAAGCATTGCAGCGTATGTTTGCTGGCGTTCAAACAACATCCATTCTTTATGTCTCTGAATTATCCTCAGGAGAGTGATATCATTCATGGTCACCTGGTTGAAATAGGGTGCTTTTCTTAAGGGGACACTCAGAGGTGCCCGTTCCTGCTGGGCTGTTTGCCTGTGGCTGAACAGAAACGTTCCCCACTGTTAGCCACGCGGTGGGGGGAGGCAAAATGAGACCTTGTAACGAAAGCACATGTGCTATGTATGTAATGTTAACAGCAAGGTTTACCGTGAAAGAGTGTACCTATTGTTCTATAAAATGTCTTTTCAAATACCACTGTTCCTTTTTTTTTTTTCTCCACCAGCTGCATGTGTTTCAAGGATCACAGGATCTTCTCCTTCTCAGAGGCTAGCGAAGATTAGAAGGCGAAAAAAACGCACTCATGACGAAATGTTCTCTGAGCTCATGCTGTCCTCCCACACTGACAGAGCACAGACGAATGCATAGAGGCAGACAATGTCAGAATGCAGGAAAGCACAAAATGACCGGGAGGAGAGATGGTGGGCTGAAGAGAGTAAGTGGCGGGCTGAAGAGAGGGCTGAAGCTGAAAGGTGGAGGCAGGATTCAATGCTGAGGTTGCTGGAGGATCAAACTAATATGCTCCAGCGTATGGTTGAGCTGCAGGAAAGGCAGCAGGAGCACAGACCGCCGCTACAGCCCCTGTGCAACCACCCTCCTCCCCAAGCTCCATAGCCTCCTCACCCAGATGCCCAAGAATGCGGTGGGGGGGCCTCCGGCCACCCAGCCACTCCACCCCAGAGGATTGCCCAAGTAACAGAAGGCTGGCATTCAATAAGTTTTAAACTTTTAACTTTTAAAGTGCTGTGTGGCCTTGTCCTTCCCTCCTCCACCACCCCTCCTGAGCTACCTTGGTAATTATCCCCCTATTTGTGTGATGAATTAATAAAGAATGCATGAATGTGAAGCAACAATGACTTTATTGCCTCTACAAGTGGTGATCGAAGGGAGGGTGGTTAGCTTACAGGGAAGTAGAATGAACCAAGGGGCGGGGGGTTTCATCAAGGAGAAACAAACAGCTTTCACAACTTAGCCTGGCCAATCATGAAACTGGTTTTCAAAGCTTCTCTGATGCACATCGCACCCTCCTGTGCTCTTCTAACCACCCTGGTGTCTGGTTGTGCGTAACCAGCAGCCAGGCGAGTTGCCTCAACCTCCCACCCCACCATAAACGTTTCCCCCTTTCTCTCACAGATATTGTGGCGCGCACAGCAAGCAGTAATAACAGTGGGAATATTGGTTTCGCTGACGTCTAACCGAGTCAGTAAACTGCGCCAGCGCGCTTTTAAACGTCCAAATACACATTCTACCACCATTTTGCACTTGCTCAGCCTGTAGTTGAACAGCTCCTGACTACTCTCCAGGCTGCCTATGTATGGCTTCAAGAACCATGGCATTAAGTGGTAGGCTGGGTCCCCAAGGATAACTATAGGCATTTCAACATCCCCAACGGTTATTTTCTGGTCTGGAAAGAAAGTCCCTTCCTGCAGCTTTTGAAACAGACCAGAGTTCCTGAAGATGCGAGCGTCATGTACCTTTCCCGGCCATCCCACGTTGATGTTGGTGAAACGTCCCTTGTGATCCACCAGTGCTTGCGGCACTATTGAAAAGTACCCCTTGCGGTTTATGTTCTCGCTGGCTTGGTGCTCCAGTGCCAAGATAGGGATATGGGTTCCATCTATGGCCCCACCACAGTTAGGGAATCCCATTGCAGCAAAGCCATCCACTATGACCTGCACATTTCCCAGGGTCACTACCCTTGATATCAGCAGATCTTTGATTGCGTTGGCTACTTGCATCACAGCAGCCTCCACAGTAGATTTGCCCATTCCAAATTGATTCCCGACTGACCGGTAGCTGTCTGACGTTGCAAGCTTCCACAGGGCTATTGCCACTCGCTTGTGAACTGTGAGGGCTGCTCTCATCTTGGTATTCTTGTGCCTCAGGGCAGGTGAAAGCAAGTCACAAAGTTCCATGAAAGTGCCCTTACGCATGCAAAAGTTTCACAGCCACTGGGAATCATCCCAGACCTGCAACATTATGCGGTCCCACCAGTCTGTGCTTGTTTCCCGGGCCCAGAATCGGCGTTCCACCACATGAGCCTGCCCCATTAGCACCATGATGCCCACATTGGCAGGGCCTGTGCTTTGAGAGAAGTCTGTGTCCATGTCCTCATCACTCTCGTAACCGCGCTGACGTTGCCTACTCGCCCAGTTTCGCTTTGCCAGGTTCTGGTGCTGCATATACTGCTGGATAATGCGTGTGGTGTTTAATGTGCTCCTAATTGCCAAAGTGATCTGAGCGGGCTCCATGCTTGCCGTAGTATGGCGTCTGCACAGAAAAAAGTCTGCTGTTGCCCTGATGGAGGGAGGGGCAACTGACAACATGGCTTACTGGGTTGGCTTACAGGCAATTAAAATCAACAAAGGGGGTGGCTTTGCGAGAAACTGAATGGCCGCCTCAAGGATAGAAGTCAAAACCTCAAGGATAGAACTCAAAACTGGGTTTAGCAGGCCGTTGATTTCACAGAGGGAGGGAGGGAGGAGAAAATGAATACAAAACAAATCTGATCTATTTCTTGTTTTGAGCCACTTCATCTATCTTTATATATCTTGCTGGCAGCAGATTGTGCAGTATAACCGCTAGCCATCGTCACCTCCTGGGTGCTCGGCAGAAGATGGTGCAGTATGACTACTGGCCATCGTCTTCTACTAGCTGCAGATTAAAAGACAGTGCACTGCCGGTTGGACTCAATCGCAATGAGACAAAACAAGGGAAATGACCTGGCTGAGTCACTCCCATGTTTGCCCAGGTGCCCGGTTAAAAGAGCACCCAGAACTACATCGACGATGGCTACCAGTCATGCTGCACTGTCTGCTGCCAAAAGGCAATAAGCTGCTGCTGTGTAGCAATGCAGTACCACGTCCACCAGCACCCAGGAGACATATGGTGACAGTTAGCTGAGCGGGCTCCATGCTTGCCATGGTATGGCGTCTGCACAGGTAACTCAAGAAAAAAGGCGCAAAACGATTGTCTGCCCTTGCTTTTACGGAGGGAGGGAGGGAGGGCCTGACGATATATACCCAGAACCACCCACGACAATGTTTTAGCCCCATCAGGCACTGGGATTTCTACCCAGAATTCAAATGGGCAGTGGAGACTGCGGGAACTGTGGGATAGCTACCCACAGTGCAAAGCTCCAGAAGTAGACGGTTGCCTCGGTACTGTGGACACAGTCCGCCGACTACATGCACTTAGAGCATTTATGTGGGGGGGGACACACTCAACTGTATAAAAATGCTTTCTACAAAACCGACTTCTATAAATTCAACCTAATTTTGTAGTGTAGACATACCCATAGAGGGAATGTAAGGGGCGGGAGGTAGCTGGATTGGGGTTGTTAGTGGGTTTGTTACTGAGATTGTTGTAATAAACCATTAATCCAGTGTCTCTCTTCAATCCATGTTTTTTAGTATCTAGCAAAGTTATGAATTTAAGCTCCCAGGCTCATCCTTGGAAAGTGTTGTTCAGAGGGCTGATGGGTCAGATATAGAATGATTTCTTTGTGAAAAGTGTTCACCTTTTCCTGTGTGAGTTCATTTGAGAGCATTGAGTTCATTGTTTGGTTTCTTCCACATAGTTGTTGTTGGGGCATTTAGTGCACTGGATGAGGTACCCTACGAGTTGTGATAGGCATGTGAGGGACCCATGGATCTTGAAAGGTGTGTTGTGTGGGGGTGTTAATCATTGTAAAAGTGGAGCTATGGCTGCAGGTTTTGCATCTGTTGTTGTGGCAGGGTCTGGTGCTGCTTTGACTTGGTGCGTGCTGATCTGTGGGGGGGCCTGCTTCTGATGAGCTTGGCAAAGCAGTTGTTTGAAGGTCAGAAAAGGGGGTTCAGGAAAGATTTTTTTTTTCAGTGTTGTCCTCATCAAGTATGGGTTGTAATTGTTCGGTGACACAGTATATGGGTTCCCATGTGGGTTGGTAGGTAACAACTACGAGTGTGCAGTCAGAGGGGTTTTTTTGGTTTGGGTTTTTTTGGTCTTGAAGCAGGTTCTTGTGGGGTATTAGGGTGGCCCATTCTATGAGAAGTAGATTACAACCCATTCTTGATGGGGACAACATGCTGAAAGAAATCTTTCCTGAATCCCCTATTCTGGCCTTCAAACAACTCCCCAACCTTACCAAGCTCGTCAGAAGGAAACTCCCCAAAGACGAGCACACACCAGCTCAGAGTGGCACCAGACCCTGCCATAACAATAGATGCAAAACTTGCACACATCGCTCCACTTCTATGAGGATCAGTCCCCAAAGAAACTTGCACAATACCTTCAAAAGACAAGCCTAGGAACTTATATTTGAAAAGTTGCTAGAAACTAAAAATCATGATTTAAAAAGGATGCTAGATTTATGGCTTGTTACCAGGGGTGCTAGAAATCCATTTGCCACAGAAAAATGTGGCATTTGTGTTTTTACAGAGAATCTTTACTTTTTACATTTTGTGAAAAAATAAAAACATATATAGTGGAATCCATGTTAACTGGTCAAATTGGGACTGGAGCCAGACTGGATAATCAAAAATTCAGATAATCTGAGAATGGGCGGGACTCTGGTTGTCAGTCCCGGGTGGCGGGGCTTGGGCCGTCAGCTTAAAAATTGTAAATATATCAATAAAATATTGCGTTCAGCCTACATATATTGTGTCTAGGGAAACTACAGTTCAACATTTCATTTTAATCGTGGAAAAACATGGATTTTTATGGTTTCTTATCAGAGAATTTGTTGTGGGGGGAGTATCACAGAAAACTAGGATCCCTAGATCCCAACAATCTGTAGCCCACTAACCCTCTCTCTTTTTTTTTTTTTTTGGTCCTATGACTTAAGAGGTTTTTAATGGGCCACTTCACCTTGAATGGTCTTTTAGAATATATGTTAACTACTTTATGCTAAACAATCTGTTCCACCTTGTATTTAGCTGTGATGCTCTGGCTTCTATATTATGTATTTATGTCGGTATAACAACATCACTCAGTGGTGTAGATTTTCCACACCCCTGAGCAATGTAGCTATACCGACTAATCTGCAGTGTAGACAACATTATGTTGATGGGAGGACTTCTCCTGTTGACATCGCTACTGCCTCTCGGGGAGGTAGAGTACCTATGCCTCCTGTCGGCATAGGTAGTGTCTTCACTAAGGGCTTGGCTACGCTTACATTTTATAGCGCTCTAACTTGCTGGCTCAGGGATGTGAAAAATCACACTTTAAAAATCACTATAGCGCTAGTGTAAACAGCTCCGAGTGCTGGGAGCTAATCCCCTCGTGGAGGTGGATTACCAGGAGCGCTGGGAGACCTCTCTCGCACTTTAAAGCGCTGCCGTAGGAGCGCTCCCACGACAGCGCTTTGAAGTTTCCAGTGTAGCCATGCCCTTAGCCTTACTGCAGCGCAGCTCCACTGGTACAGTTGTGCTGCTGCAACGCTGTAAGCGTAGACAAGCTCTGAGTACCTTTCCTAGACTTGGAGAAGAGCTCTGTGTAGCTTAAAAGCTCGTCTCTTTCACCAACAGAAGTTGTCCCCGTAAAAAATATTATCTAACCCATCTTGTCTCTCTAATATCCTGAGGCCAACATGGCTACACCAACACTGTGAACAAAAAGTTCTAGTTATTCAGTGCAAAAACTGTACTAACTCATTTTCTATAACCAATTGTGCCACCCAGAGGTCAACGTTTTTGGATTCCTAGAATGCAAACCAATTAAATAAGCCACTGAGCTTGCAAATATTAAGCCCAAAGATAAGATGTGACTAAATAGCCACGTGTCCCATGCTTTGTTGAGGGCCCTAAGATTTGACTGTGTCACCAGAATCTTTGTTCTTTGTAACTACAGATGTAGAGCTCAGGAAAACAGTAGTTACATTTTTCAGAGTAGCAGCCGTGTTAGTCTGTATTCGCAAAAAGAAAAGGAGTACTTGTGGCACCTTAGAGACTAACAAATTTATTAGAGCATAAGCTTTTGTGAGCTACAGCTCACTTCATCGGATGCATTTGGTGGAAAAAACAGAGGGGAGATTGATATACACACACAGAGAACATGAAACAATGGGTTTATCATACACACTGTAAGGAGAGTGATCACTTAAGATAAGCCATCACGAGCAGCAGGGGGGGGAAAGGAGGAAAACCTTTCATGGTGACAAGCAAGGTAGGCTATTTCCAGCAGTTAACAAGAATATCTGAGGAACAGTGGGGGGTGGGGTGGGGTGGGGTGGGGTGGGGGGGAGAAATAACATGGGGAAATAGTTTTACTTTGTGTAATGACTCATCCATTCCCAGTCTCTATTCAAGCCTAAGTTAATTGTATCTAGTTTGCAAATTAATTCCAATTCAGCAGTCTCTCGTTGGAGTCTGTTTTTGAAGCTTTTTTGTTGAAGGATAGCCACTCTTAGGTCTGTAATTGAGTGACCAGAGAGATTGAAGTGTTCTCCAACTGGTCTTTGAATGTTATAATTCTTGAGTCTGCTTTGTGTCCATTCATTCTTTTACGTAGAGACTGTCCAGTTTGACCAATGTACATGGCAGAGGGGCATTGCTGGCACATGATGGCATATATCACATTAGTAGATGCGCAGGTGAACGAGCCTCTGATAGTGTGGCTGATGTGATTAGGCCCTATGATGGTGTCCCCTGAATAGATATGTGGACAGAGTTGGCAACGGGCTTTGTTGCAAGGATAGGTTCCTGGGTTGGTGGTTCTGGTGTGTGGTGTGTGGTTGCTGGTGAGTATTTGCTTCAGACTGGGGGGCTGTCTGTAAGCAAGGAGTGGCCTGTCTCCCAAGATCTGAGAGAGCGATGGCTCGTCCTTCAGGATAGGTTGTAGATCCTTGATGATGCGTTGGAGAGGTTTTAGTTGGGGGCTGAAGGTGATGGCTAGTGGCGTTCTGTTCTTTTCTTTGTTGGGCCTGTCCTGTAGTAGGTGACTTCTGGGTACTCTTCTGGCTCTGTCAATCTGTTTCTTCATTTCAGCAGGTGGGTATTGTAGTTGTAGGAATGCATGATAGAGATCTTGTAGGTGTTTGTCTCTGTCTGAGGGGTTGGAGCAAATGCGGTTATATCGTAGAGCTTGGCTGTAGACAATGGATCGTGTGGTATGATCTGGATGAAAGCTAGAAGCATGTAGGTAGGAATAGCGGTCAGTAGGTTTCCGATATAGGGTGGTGTTTGTGTGACCATCGCTTATTAGCACCGTAGTGTCCAGGAAGTGGATCTCTTGTGTGGACTGGTCCAGGCTGAGGTTGATGGTGGGATGGAAATTGTTGAAATCATGGTGGAATTCCTCAAGGGCTGCTTTTCCATGGGTCCAGATAATGAAGATGTCATCAATGTAGCGCAAGTAGAGTAAGGGCATTAGGGGACGAGAGCTGAGGAAGCGTTCTAAGTCAGCCATAAAAATGTTGGCATACTGTGGGGCCATGCGGGTACCCATCGCAGTGCTGCTG
Source organism: Dermochelys coriacea (assembly GCF_009764565.3). Lineage (NCBI taxonomy): Eukaryota > Metazoa > Chordata > Testudines > Dermochelyidae > Dermochelys > Dermochelys coriacea. The sequence goes on along the minus strand of NC_050086.2, from coordinate 12,852,618 downwards.
ATTTGAAGGTGTACATTGTCCCCAAATGTGAACTAGTTATGGGTGAGGACAAAGTCACAAAGTTCAGCCACCAGGTTAGCCGTGACATTATCGGGGATACTGTTCCTGACGGCTTGTAGTCCATCTTTGTGTGGAATGTTGGTGTAGAGGCTTCTACATCCATAGTGGCTAGGATGGTGTTTTTAGGAAGATCACCAATGGACTATAGTTTCCTCAGGAAATCAGTGGTGTCTCGAAGATAGTTGGGAGTGCTGGTAGCGTAGGGCCTGAGGAGGGAGTCTACATAGCCAGACAATCCTGCTGTCAGGGTGCCAATGCCTGAGATGATGGGGCATCCAGGATTTCCAGGTTTATGGATCTTGGGTAGCAGATAGAATATCCCAGGTCGGGGCTCTAGGGGTGTGTCTTTGCGGATTTGTTCTTGTGTTTTTTCAGGGAGTTTCTTGAGCAAATGCTGTAGTTTCTTTTGGTAACTCTCGGTGGGATCAGAGGGTAATGGCTTGTAGAAAGTGGTGTTGGAGAGCTGCCTAATAGCCTCTTGTTCATACTCCGACCTATTCATGATGACGACAGCATCTCCTTTGTCAGCCTTTTTGATTATGATGTCAGAGTTGTTTCTGAGGCTGTGGATGGCATTGTGTTCTGCACGGCTGAGGTTATGGGGCAAGTGATGCTGCTTTTCCACAATTTGAGCTCGTGCACGTCAGCGGAAGCATTCTATGTAGAAGTCCAGGCTGCTGTTTCCACCTTCAGGAGGAGTCCACCCAGAATCCTTCTTTTTGTAGTGTTGGTAGGAAGGTCTCTGTGGGTTAATATGTTGGTCAGAGGTGTGTTGGAAATATTCCTTGAGTCGGAGACGTCAAAAATAGGATTCTAGGTCACCACAGAACTGTATCATATTCGTGGGGGTGGAGGGGCAAAAGGAGAGGCCTCGAGATAGAATAGATTAACAATATTGCTGGGTGGGTTACGGGAACCAGTGTTGTGGCCCCTTGTGGTATGTAGTAGTTTAGATAGCTTAGTGTCCTTTTTCTTTTGTGGAGAAGCAAAGTGTGTGTTGTAAATGGCTTATCTAGTTTTTGTAAAGTCCAGCCACGAGGAAGTTTGTGTGGAAGGTTGGTTCTTTATGAGAGTATCCAGTTTTGAGAGCTCATTCTTAATCTTTCCCTGTTTGCTGTAGAGGATGTTGATCAGGTGGTTCCGCAGTTTCTTTGAGAGTGTGTGGCACAAGCTGTCAGCATAGTCTGTGTGATATGTAGATTGTAATGGATTTTTTACCTTCAGTCCTTTCGGTATAATGTCCATCTGTTTGCATTTGGAGAGGAAGATGATGTCTGTCTGTATCTGTACGAGTTTTTTCATGAAGTTGACAGATTTCCACTCTATACGGTTAAATTCAGTGCCTTGCATAATGACAGGTTTCAGAGTAGCAGCCGTGTTAGTCTGTATTCGCAAAAAGAAAAGGAGTACTTGTGGCACCTTAGAGACTAACAAATTTATTAGAGCATAAGCTTTCGTGAGCTACAGCTCACATCATCGGATGCATTTGGTGGAAAAAACATTTACATTTACATTAAAGTTACATTGACCAGGTCAGAGTGAGGATTGTGTGACATACAGCATGGAAAGTAGCCACTCCAAAGGAAATTTTTATGAAAAGTTGAGCAAGTTAAAACAGCCGGGTAGGAGGCTAAAATGAAAGCTGAGTCCTAACCTTAACTCTCTCCCTCACTGCTGGTGTGGTCTGTACTTGTTTGGCTTCCCTTTTAGATACATTTTGATGGTTGGGACCACAGCTATGATTTCTGGGTCGACGCAGACAGCTTTGACATTCACCCTGTGGGCTGGTGTGCAAAAACCGGTCACACCCTGCAGCGCCCGTTAGGTGAGGCGGATGATGTCATGCCATTACGTTACATTTTTCTTCTCTTGCCTAATCTTCAAGTTCAAAAAATATATTGTTTAACTATTTTCATTACTAGGTGCTGCTGATATGATGGAAGTAGCAGGGCAGGGGTGTCCTACCCCCGGCTGCCAGGGTATTGGTCATGTCAGGGGACCCCGATATGGAACACATTATACGTACGTGCACCTGGGCTATAAGGGATAATTTTGAAAGCTTGACACAAGCATTTTAGCTGCCTGACTCTTATTGTCCATGGGAACAGTACAACTATATCCCCTTGCACTGCATGGGTCTTGTTATTCTGTAGATACTGTCATACCTTTGGTTGCAGCTCCCTCTTGTGTCTAAATGGACTGCTTGACTATCATTTCAGCTTGCACTATTGGTATCAGAAACTAGATTGTATTTCAGTGGGATGAGGATTTCTACCACTTACTGCCATTAGCGTTGTTCCTTTTTATAAAATAACATCCCTGAAAGCAACACACAAGATTTAAGGGAGAAGGAGCATGGTGTAGTTGTTTGTTGTTTTGCTCTGCTACTGACTTCCGGGGGAACTTGGAGGAATCAAACTCTCTGTTGTCTTAATTTTTTCCCTCTGTAAAATGGAATCATACTTGCCTACCTCACATAAGGGTTGCAAGGATTAGATACTTATTGTCTATTATAATAATAATACCTAGCTTTTATGTGGTGTAAAGTGCTCTAAAATTCTCAGATAGAGTGGGCATAGAGGTGCAAAATATTGCATTAGAATTTCATACGAATTTCTGCACAGGCAGGAGGCTATTGGAGACTAGCTATTGTTAAGGAGTCAGTGTTGTCTAGCAGATAGAGCCCAGCACTGGGAATCACGTGATCATGGTTTCTGATCTTGGCTCTGTCACTGGCACTCTATAGCTTAGTTTCTCTATCTCTAAAATTGGTCTAAGAATACCTGGATTCCAGAGAAATTTTGAGCCTTAATTTATTAATATTTGTAAAACTGTTCCCAACAGAGCAGTGGAGTGGGCATACACTATAGTGAAGAGGGACTGCCAATGGAGGGCTTACCCTGTACTTTCACTCATCATTTTTCTTGTTAGGAAATTCACTCTTTTGTACTTTAGACATTGCAGTTTCACTTTGCTTGTCAGATCAGCTCATCTTGATGCTCCCTTTGTCTCCTCCTCCCACAAGATATCCGGTCCTGGGTTTGTGCTGCTCTGTGCCTTAAACACCCTCTCTTGACCCTGGGCACCATGCAGCTTTACTCTCCTCTTTCAAATCCTTCCTCAAAACTCTCCTTTAGTCTAGTTGTCCATCACTGACCTCTGCTCTGGGCCAGATTCTGCTCTCATTTACATTGGTGTCAGCCCATTGAAGTCACCTGTGCAACTCAGAGCAGAACCTCCTTGGCAGGTCCTCCTCTGGTCTGCCTTTCCTCTTCCATGCCCCCTAGCACACCCATACTGCCAATTGTACATGTCTGGCATGCAGCTGCTAAACAGACTGTTTGCTCCTCAGGGGTCTTCTGCCCACATGCTTTCCCTTGCTCTATCCCCCAAATTGCTGCACTCTTCTGGGCTTGTTGGTGCATTCATCCCTGATTTGGGCAGGGTGGGCATGGAAGGGCTAGATGAGGTTGTCTTTGTTTTCAACACAGGTTAGTTGGCTGCCCGTATTCCGAAGTTAACCTCAACAGAGAAAGCTCATTACAGGATCGCCTCAGTGGGGAGAGGCCTTCACCCAGCAACAGTGTCCAGAAACCCAAGAGACCAGACACTCCTGTTCCATTCATAGACCCACAGGAGGACTCTCCACAGTCCAGGTGAGGCTGGCTTTATTGTTGTTGACCAGAGCTCTGCTGATACCCAGTGTCTGCATTATCTCACAAGACTGAAAGATGGGAGTTAACAGGATAGCAGTTAAAGCATTGGATTCATCTCTCCTCTTTATACCTGGGACAAAGAGCAGGAGCCACCAGACAGTGGTAGTTTTTCACCCCAGATGGGACTTGAACCCACAATCTCTGACTTAGAAAGCCATTGCTTTATACATTCTGCCATTGGTGGAAGGCAGACATATCAGCCCTAGAACATTAAAGGCCCTTTTCCCCATGAGCTGAAATGAAGTTACCTCAGGTCAATTAGGGACACCTGAGTCCAATTAAGGGCTGCCTATGACCTTTAAAAAAACCCTTTTCTGGTAAGAGAGTAAGGAAAGATGGGAGACAAGCTGCAGCAATGAGAAAAGGCTTCTCCTGGATGGAAGGCTGCTCTCCTCCCTGCAGAGGAAGCAGCCCCCCTAATGACTGTTTGGGGAAGGGCTGGCAACCAGAGGCCAACATAACAAAGCAACACCCCCAAGAGGAGGCAGGGAGAGAGATTCCCTTTTTGTGTTATGAATTTGTTTCTTTTTGTTTGGTTGACAATCACTCCTGGGGCCTACCCTGAGGCTCACCTTGTAAATACTGAAGAGTAAAAACCGGAATGAGGAGTAAAAGCTGTCTGGAGCGAGACCATAGGTGCCAACTTCCCTTCTTTCACGTGGGTGCTCAATGCCTGCTCTGCCCATGGCCCTGGCCCTGCTCCACCTTTCCCCACCCCTTCCCCGCCCCCTTCCAACCCCTTCCCCAAAGTCCCTGCCTCAACTTTGCCCCTTCCCTGCCAATATTCCAACTCCTTCCCCAAATCCCTGCCCTGGCCCCACCTCTTCCCCACCTCCTTCCCTGAGCGTGCCATGTTCCCTCTCTTCCCCCCACTCCCGGAGCATGCTAACGCTGCCAAACAGCTGTTTGGCAGTGGCCAGGTGGGAAGCGCTGGGAGGTAGGTGGAGGAGCAGGGATGTGGCATGCTCAGAGGGGGAGGAGGAGGTGGGGTGGGGTGGGGTGGGGAGGGGAGCTTGGCTGCTGGTGGGTGCAGAGCACCCACTAATTTTTCCCCTTGGGTGCTCCAGCCCCAGAGCACCCATGGAGTTGGTGCCTATGAGAGGGACTGATTTACTCCAGGCCTCCACCACCAGAGCGGGGAATGCTGAGCTCTGTGAGGTGAAGCAGGTGTCTTGACACAGTACCACTAACCCTTGTCTTGCACAATGCCAATATGGGACACTGTACTTATACACTGTTTACATGCTCTAAATAGGTTTCTTTCCTTCTTTATCCTGTTGCCCTGATCAAATTCCAGTAAGGATATTACAGTTTATTCCGTTGCCATAAATATTTCCCTTGCACTTTCAACTGGATATAAGCTTTTTCTTTACTACTTGTCCTGAAACGCTCAAGCAGGGTTGCTGTATGCTGTTAAACCACTGCAGCATTCCACCCTGGAGGTAGCTGCATTTCAGGTGCAGGAGAAATGACTTCATAGCATCATGAAGTGCTTTGGGAGCCTTTATGATGGTGCTCTATGAATGCAGTTGCTGTGGGAGTTGAGTACCATTCAGGAAAATCTGTGTATCAACCCTGTGGCTGCAAGAGTCAACCGAAACATATTACTGGTTAGACTGGGAACTAAGGGGTTAATTGCCTAGGTCATGTCTACACTAGACAATTAAGTCAACCTATGTTAGGTTGACTTACAGCTACTGCACTTACAGCCACTTACAGCTGACTTACTGTTGTTTTTCCTGTCCACACAGCTCTCCTTCTGTCAGTGGTGTGCATCCTCACCAGGAGCACTTACACTGACTTAAAAGAGACATTGTGGGGGGCTGAGAGCCCACTTCACCCCACTCAGTTTCAGTGATGCAAGTACCACAGTGACTATACAGACACTATGTCGCCCGAACTACGTCAACCTAAGCCTCATGCCTCTCGTCAAGGTGGATTTACTGGATCGGCTTAACGGGCGAGTTACAGCGGCAGGAGGAACATTGTAGTGTGTACACTTACATAGTTAGGTCAACTTAAGCTGTCATACATCAATTTAACTTTGTAGTATAGACATGCCCCTAGGTTCTTGTAGAGCCAGAAGTGCAGATCTCAGCAGTTTGCTTCAGATGTGCTATTTATTGTGTGTGTGTGTGTGTGTGTTGTGGGAGGGGGTCTTTCTGATTAAATGTTAATGTTCTGTCTGCTTTGTGTGGATGTCAAAAATCCCTGGACATGTTTAGTAGGAAGAGGGTTTGCCTCCGTTGCAATGTATTTGGCCAAATGTCTCTTTCTCTCCCAGCACTGTTCTGTGTCCCCAGTTGCCAACCTCATTCCCAAGCTGGCTGTGTTTCAGTGGTGCAGTACATAGAAAGATTGTACAGAGCTGTGGGACCCATGTGGGAAAACAGGCAGTACAGAAATGTAATATACTGTTGTTTTAAACAATTCATTTCCTGCTTGTGGGAGGTTTGAGTTTCCTAGTGCAAATCTTACAATGCCCCACTGCTTCTCCCTTGCCTTGTACATCTGCTGCAACTCAGTTTATGCACCAAACTTAGCCGTGAAAACTCATTTAAATATTATCCAAAGGTATCAAGGTTTAAAGCTCTTGATGCACCAGAACTAATGCTTCCATGGTCCCTTACTGCTGCTGAGATCAGAGCCTGGGCTAGCGAGGTATGATTTGTCTCACATCATCTCTCTGCGTCAATGCTAAGAAAAGTGCTGTGTATCACTAACCAGTGGATAGGAGTGGAAAGTTTGAACCATGAGGTGGTGCTTAGAAGTTATTGTCATGTACAAGTCAAACAATATCCAGCATTCCTGGAGGAGTGAAATGTATGAGTTAATTAGCTTCAATTATTGTCTCTCTAGAAAATCTTCCATGCAAGATAGTGAAAGATCTGGTCAAAGCAGCGTCCACAGTCTGTCAGAGCAGTCTGAAAACAGTCAAGAGAAAGACTTGATGGAAGAGGAATCATCTGCAGATACCATCGCCAAACCAAAAAAGTAAGTGAGATTTTGCAGCATTTTTCAGTGCACTAGTGGGTAAGTTTCCCACAACAGCAGCTATACCTGAAATGAGAAAGGGAAGCAGTGGCTCTGTGGAGCAGCCAGTTTGTCCAGAGGTTTGCAGTTTGTATAATGAGATAGTGAGGTCCAATTTAAATTTCCCCACATTTGGGAGAGGATTTCTTTCCTTTGTCTGCCATGGATCCAAATCTGCATCTCTTCCTGTTAATTCAGCAGCATGGCACTTACCCATGAGAGATGTCTGGTGATGGGTGGAGGGAGAAATAGGGGATGTGAGTGCCAGTTCTAAGGAGGAAAGTTCTTGGTTCTTGTAAAAAATCTCATTAACCCTCATTGCAGAAAAACAATTTGTCTCTATTGTTTGTTTTGTTACCTTTACATAACTGATTTATGCTTTCAGGGTTGGGTGCTCGCATGCCTATAGAAAGCTCCAGCTAGTGAAACAGGAATACGAAGGGAAAGGTTGGTTGATTTTGTGTGTGTGTTTTAGGTAAAGAAACAATCAAACCATTTGGTACTTCACAGCTTTTGAATCTGTAGTACTTCACTCTGGTGAATGCTGCATTTTAGCTGCAGGCAATTATCTCAAGTGTGTGCTACAGTCCTAGTCATCCCCTCCCCACACAAATGTATTAAAGCAATGTTAAGGGCTCTTGGAGGTATCAGATTTAACGCCCTAGAGTTATGCCCTTCTTCACAGCTACAGCCCAGGAAGCAGGAAGGCAAGTTAGCCTGACCTCTGACACTGTCCCACTGATAGACCCTCATCCCTTTTATGGAAAAATTAGTTTCTAAGGGGGAGTGGGGGTTCATTCCCCATTCACTCCTTGACCTCTCTACTGAGATGGCTTTATGGTAAACAGGTGTACACTAGAAGCTGGACTAAGAGTCACTGTCTGTTTTCCCATGGATCCCATCAGATAGTCATCACATGGTAGCAGTTTTGAATCACTCCTGATGATTTTTTTTAAGGCTTTTAAAATTGTTCTAGTTTTCAGAAAATAAGAGAGGCCATAACAGAGCAAGGGAGAGAATATAGAGTTTTTCCTCTTGCAAGTGGTGGGTCAGTTTTTAAAGAAAAAGTTCTTATTGGTTGTACTTCTGCAAACTGAATGTTTAACTTACAGATTTACTATAAACATGAGTTCAGATAACCACGCAGACCTAGCTTTTAGCAGGATTTAACATTGTAGTAAGGTCCCAGTAAAAAATAGCTAAACAGGCACAAGCTGGGGCAGATGCCTTACTTTTTCTTCTCTTTACCTGGTGCTCATCACTATGGTCAGTCATATATACCCCTGCCAGCCAGAAGCGGCTCTGGCCTCCTAGAGAACATCCATCTGTTCCAGTTAAGCTCATCTTAGACAGAATCACAGACAACAGATATGGAAAGCGCTATTAAGTTATTTACTGTCATGCATTAACCTACCAGTGCCTGATAGTATCTTATTCAGGGCTTTTTCCTGTCTGACTTTACAACGGTCACTAGGCAAACTGCACCTGCAGCCCCTCCTGGTCTTGTGTAGTGCATCTTTTCTTGGGCCTCCAACCATCACTTGGCTGCAGGTGGAATCATACAATTCTCTCACTCTCAGAGCAGGCCCTAGATTGCAGTGCCCTGTGTATTAACCATGATTATCTCATTATGTCTTAAGCTCAGACCCTGCCATTCTGTTCCCTCAGGGAGCAATAACACTGGTTAATACAGTGATCACACAGCCTCTTTAAAGCAAAATACAGTTTATTTAGAACAAAAGCTTTTCAGACTGTATGCATGTCTGACTGACACCTTATCTAATCATTTTCCTCATGGCATGGGTACCCAGGTAGAACCAACTCCCCTTGGGGCTCTTTCACAGAGCCTCTCTCTCTCTCCCTCCCCCTCTCTCTCTGTCAGCTTGTCTCCCTGGCTGAGCTCCCTCCCTCTTCTCCTCCTGAAAAGGTTTTTTTTTTTTAAACTGTTTAGTGTTCTTTTGATCTCAACCCTCCTAGCTTTGGCCAAAACAAGGCTTGCTGTGTGTTAGAGACAGATTACAAGGTCCTTGAAGCTAATAGCTTGCCCCATTGTCTTCCAAGTGTGTGCTTGAGTCTGCTTATCAAGATCTGTGTTGTGGCTTTCTTTTTGCTCTTTCTACAGCCTCCTATTAAGGCTGTGTCCAGCGGCAGGAGAGAGCTCTCCTGCTGGCATAATTAAACTACCCCCAATATGTCAGCAGGAGAGCCTCTCCCACCGACATAGTGCTGTCCTCACCAACACTTTTGCCAGTGAAACTTAGTCAGTCAGATGTGTGTGTTGTTTCACACACCTGACCAACAAAAGTTTTACCAACAAAAGTGGTAGTGTAGACAAAGCCTTAGTTAGATCAATACATTCACACAGGACAGTCTGATCACGTCAGTTATATCTCATTGACCAAATCACTTCCAATGTTCATTCCATTATTATGTATCAGTATTCATAGATTAACAGCTTCTCATCCGGCAGAAAGGCTTCTGCCGCTTCCTCTTTAAATGTGAAATAACCTCCCTATACCACAGTTAGGAATTTTTCCCACAATGTTCACTTAAAAAACCAGAAATCTTAATTCTGATTATTCCTAGTTATTACCCCCATCCCTCAGTAGTATTTATAACACCTGACATACACATGCAGACTTTTTAGCAGACACACACACACACACACACACACACACACACACATTTACCTTACCCTCCCCTGCTCCAAAGATAAAGGAAAGTTATTGTATGAAGGATTAACACTGGGGCAAAACCACACATATTAGAGGAATGGAGGGGACTGAAGGAGAGAATAGACAAGGGAACTAAACATGCCACATGAAATAACAATGATGGAACAACACTGTAAGAAATAGTGACCAAACAGGAAAATGATGTCAGTAAAATATTGTGAATAAATCTGAGGAATTTCCATACCCTCCCTTGTAAATCTTTTACAAGCACTTGAGTGAAGAGGGGTTTTAAACTCTGAATAAGTAATTTTCTGCTTTTTAAAATATATATAGCTTGACATATGACATGTATCTTACAGTCATGGAAGTTAAAGATGGCGGGGGCAGAAGGGGTAAACCTACTGGTGCTCCCCCTGGTGGATTTCTCCCTAAATCTAGCCTCTGCTTTGCCCTGTTTAGTTTTAAAATAATCCAAAATATAGTGCTTTCACTATGTCTCTTTTTGGAAGTTATCCCACAGTCCCTTGAGGGAAGGGTAGTTGTGACTATTTATAGTTCTCCCCTCCACACCCCAAAAAGGACATAAACCAGCTCCTGTTTTATATTTTGGGATGGTTACTTCCTGCAGAATATTCTATCTTGTGGGGTATTTTTTTTACTTTCAGTATTTTCTCATATATGGAGAGAGATTCTCATCACTGCCTGACCTGACTTTATTTTTGTCTCTTTCCCCTTTTGATTTCTGTATCTAATAATGAAGAGTGCATTGACTCTCTGCTGGACTAAGGTCTACTTCTTGTGCTGCTTTCCCATGGTCTGATGAGGATACTGCAGGTCTTTGAAACTTGCCTTTTCTTCTTTGCAACTTTGGGTTTTTTTCCATTGGAGCTTTTCTTCTGGTGCTCCATCTTTTAGTGATTTTATTTTTTTTCTCCCAAACCCCCCCCCCCAGTGGATTTCATAGAATCGTGGAAATGTAGGACTGAAAGAGTCCTCAAGAGGTCATCTAGTCCAGCGGTTCAGGGTCTGGGGCCCCCTGTGGAGTCCTGAGTAGGTTTCGGGGGTCCTCCAAGCAGGGCTGGCATTAGACTTGCTGGAGCCCAGGACAGAAAGTCGAAGCTGCACTGTGCAGTGCTGAAGCCTGGACCCTGAGCCCCGCCACCCAGGGCTGAAGCTGAAGCCTGAGCAACATAGCTTTGTGGGGCTCCCTGTGGCCCTGCTTGCTACCCCCTATTGCCAGCCCTGGCTTTTAGATGCCGAAAAACAGTGGTTATGGCATAGGTGGGCTGTGGAATTTTTATAGCGTGTTGTGGAGGGCTGGGGGGGGGGAGGAAAGGTTGAAAACCACTGATCTACTCCATCCCCCCACAGTGAGGCCAGATTAAATATACTAGAGCAGTGTTTCCCAAACTTGGGATGCCCCTTGTTCAGGGAAAGCCCCTGGCAGGCCGGGCCGGTTTGTTTACCTGCCGCGTTCGCAGGTTCGGCCGATCAAGGCTCCCACTGGCCGCGGTTCGCCGCTGCAGGCCAATGGGGGCTGTGGGAAGGGGCGTAGGCCAAGGAACGTACCGGCCGCTGCTTCCCGCAGCCCCCATTGGCCTGGAGCGGGGAACCGCGGCTAGTGGGAGCCGCGATCAGCCGAACCTGCGGACACGGCAGGTAAACAAACCAGCCCGGTCCGCCAGGGGCTTTCCCCGCACAAGCGGCATCCCAAGTTTGGGGAACATTGACCTAGACTAAGCCTAGCTGGTGTTTGTCTAACCTGTTCTTAGAATCCTCCAAGGAGGGGGATTCCTCAAACTCCCTAGGTAACCTGCGGCTACAGCCCTACTCTGAGATGTACTTAAGCCGCTAGTCTGTGCTGCTGCTGGTTAGGGTGACCAGATGTCCCAACTTTATAGGGACAGTCCCGATTTTGGGGACTTTTTCTTTTACAGGCTCCTACTACCCCCCCACACCCCGTCCCGATTTTTCACACTTGCTGTCTGGTCACCCTACTGCTGGTGCTGCCCAGCTTTGTTGCTATTGTTATTGGAGCTAGCTAGACCAAAGCTCGCTTGGGTATGCCTCCCTCTGACTGCAGTGTAGACATAACCTCAGTCTGTTTTCTACAGGAACATCACCAACCAACACCACAATGAGCACGAACTGGTAATCTCAGTAGGAAGTCGAATACTGTAACTAAATGGCCCCTGGACTCTGCAGTTCCTTCTCACCCCTATGGGTGGTCCTCCAGAATAAGGATGAGGCACATTGCCAGGCAATGTGGGGCAAGCTGCACCTCTTCTGTGGATAAAATCTGCAGGACTTTAATCACAAGAGCTGACCCAGCACTTTTCAGCAGCCCTGGAGGGATGACAAGGGTGGAAGCTGTATCTTTGCTATACGCTTTTATTTTTTTGCCAGTAAAGTAGCAAAGCATAATTCTTTGTTGCCACATGGTGGCACCATTAACCTTGACCATAATCTTACATGAAGTATTCCAAGGTTTAGAAATGCTTCCCTTTTGTATTGGTGGGGAGAGGAGAGGGGACAATAAACATTAACCATTATAACCCAGAGGAACGTGTTCTGTGTTGTTCCATCCTTTTGCGTCAGTTCCCATCGTATAACCAGACAAATCCCTTTAGGACCATGACTCTGCACTTATCAAGTGAGCTCATTTGGTTGGAGGGGGAGGTGGGGGAGTGATTTTTTTTTTTTTTAAGCCTCACTCTCGTTTGACAAATGGAGAGAAATATTGGTGTCTGGAGCATTACTGGCTTTGGAGTCTCTTGTGGGGGAGGGAGTTGGTCCAGGCCATCATCTGGCATGCATCTCACTGTTAGCAAGCCGGTTACGGGCTGTGAACTGGAATGGTGCCATTTATTTCCAGCCAAAGATGCTGTTACCAGAACTCCTCCACCTTGTCAATAAAACGCTGCAAACATCATCTGTGTTAGCAGCAGGACGTCATTTTGCCTAGAAACAGCTAACAATCACATCGCCAGCCTGGCAGCCTTGCTTTTGGTTTTTTTCTTCCCCTCTGTGGGGGCATGCTCAGAGTGCAGTGTGCCATAGAGTAGCAGTCTGTGCTCCTCCCCACCTTTCTCCCCTTTTAGAGTATTAACACTCACACTTTTTTTTTTTTTTTTTTGGTATTGCTTCAAATTGAGGACTGACTACTGACTCTGACTCCTCTTGTTTCTGTTTCCAGACACAGAATTTGCTCTGCAGCAGGCCCTCCATCAGTCTGTCTTCATGCCCTCCCTGTCCTCCAGCCCGACCCACCGCCTCCATCTCTGCTGGGAGCAGCACTGCAGATTGCTGCCGGAGGTTTCCGGCCTCACTGCCAGGAGCGTGGCCAAATGGACCGTGGAAGAGGTGAGTGCTGTGCATCTGTTTTTTCTACTTGTTCTGCTTGATGGAATCTCGGGTCACTCCTTTTTTCTCTAGTGCTGATAGGAAGACATCTTTTTTCCTCCCCTATATAGGCAGTGGTTTATCTGTTTACTTTGCAGTGATGGCTCATGCAGGGAAATAACTGGCTCAGCCAAAAGTTTTTACTTTGAGTCCCTGAAAAAATTTTGAATTAACCCCATACTGTCAAACCGTGTGGTGTTTCCCTGATTATGGATCTTTTTCCAGCCGCTTATTCCTGACCCTTTTCGTTCTCAGGCCTGAAACAAAATGCTGACAATAGACGCTGGCTTCCTTCGGTCTTTTCCCTCCCTGCTGCTGACTCACTTTACATTGCAGATAATAGTAAAATTGTGCTGTGCGTGCTTAGATTCCTTCTTCTTTCCTCTCCCTGCCTGTCTCACATGCAGAACCAAACCAGCCACAGTATGACATGATTTCTGAGAGGCAGTTGTTGTGCGGTCAGAGATACGTTTTTGCAGTCCTAGCTTACGAGATGCAGTGCTTGTAAATAAGATGTGTCCCCTGCAGTTAGGTGGTCTCTGATAGAGCATGTCGCTGCTGTGTGCTGAGTAGCTCTCTTTGCTTGGATGCCTGGGGCATTGGTTAGAATTGCACCACCAGCTCTGAAGTGTCAGAGACTTGACTCCTGGAGCGTGATGGCTGGCCAGCTCATACAGGAGGAAATCCGTGGTAATGTGGGTTGTGAGGTGAAAAAGTCTTGCAAAGAAAAAATAAAGTTTGTGACCTTTTTTGCTTCTTTATGATCCATAGAGAAGCTTCATAGATTTTTCAAACAAGTGTTTTTTCCGTCCTGCCTTTTACACTATGACTGACTTAGTCTGATTGTTTAAAACTCAGGGACTCTCTTTTGGTTTCTTGAAAACTTGTTTGAATTCAATTCACAACCAACTTTCAAGAGAAAAATCTCTCTGTAGAAGATTCACCATCCCTATGTCCTGCTTTTCAGAGCTGAGAAAGCTTCTACTTCAGTTTTCCAGTAGATCATCCAGCAAAACCAGGGAGGGCAAGAATTGTTACACCTGATACTGCTAATTCAAATAGAACAAGTGGAATGTTATTTTTCTTTTGGACAAAATGTTGAGGCTTCTTTCATAAAAGAGCAGAGTGGGGTACAAGCCAAAAAATGTGTCCTTGGTGAGGCGGGGCAGTACAGATGCTGAGCACTGAACATCAGAATACACTAAACTATGCTTGTCTGTGCTACAGTCTTTGCTACATGTTATGATAGTGACCACCAAGGATTTGGAGGAGGAGGTCAATTATAGCAACACCAGAGAATTTCTAAGGGCTATTATATTCGTTTTGATAGAATATATGGGCCCAAAGAGTTAAAGGTGTTGACGTAACCCAATGTTAAATGGTGTTCAGCCTGCTTCTTACCCTGGCAAACGCTATAAAATTCATGCCAAAGGTTAGACATTTATTGATTGAACCACACAAAAGGAAAAGAATCAAAACGAAGTAAAGAGCACTGAATCAGAAATTGATTATTTATGCAAAACAAACTTAATCAAAACCTATGAAAGTCCTTTTTGGATATAGTGAATATTGGTTAGTCTCTTATTCAGTTAAATAGTCCTTCTTGGTGAGGAAATAAAGTTAGTTTTGCTGTTTAATTCTGAATTGGAAATGATAGTTGCTTTCCTTCTTTAGACAAAACAGACAGACACAGAAGGGAGAGAAGAGAGAGGATAGTGAAGATGGGGGAAATGCAGCTTTTGTTGATCTCAGGATACAAGGCGCCTGGTCAGTCACAGACAGATACTTTGGGCTAGAAGGTTGGTCATAACAGCTGTTGTTCTGGATCCTGGCTCAGCATGCCAGTCAGTTGGTCTGGTCTGGTCAGGTCCCTCTCCTTCACTGGCCCTTCTCAGGCTGAGCAGAGGTGGATGGGCTGGCTCATCTCACCATGTGGGTTCGGTGCAGTACAGTTCATTTCAGGATCAGGTGAAAAGCTTAGAGGGAGAGAGACGCGGGCAGAAAGGGAGCACATGAGGGATGGGAAAACATGTCAGGATGTAACATAAATCAGGTTGGGATCCTCGCTGGTGCAGTAATGATGAACAGGCCTCCCCACTGGAGTATCGAGGTCTAGAGTCCTGGCAACAATCCTCCTGCTGCAACGGCACCGATAGTAAAAAAATGTTTTGCTTTTGGTTCTCCCCACCCCCAACCCAAAAAAAGTCTTTAACAGCTCCAAACAAAATAGTGGGTGGAATAATCCATCCTCTCATTATTTTGCCCACCAATTAGGCTTAATTTCTGATGCTCAAATTTTGGTTAATTGGTTTCCGCTCCTCTTAACACAGTGCTTGGAGTGGTGTCAGTGGATCCTTTCTGTTTAAATCAAGGCTGTCTGTCTGCCTCCTTCTTGCAGCTTTGCCTAAACAGTTTTATATAACAGATCATTGTGGCACTTCATGAACATTTACCAACTTTCCACCAGTTAGGCTAACAATTAAAATAGGCCCTACTAGGCCTCAATTGTTATAACAGGGCACATCAGATTTTGTCCTAAATATCAGTAAAAGGACCCAATCCTGCAGAATTCCTATGGAGCCAATGAGATGTCCATGAAAGAAGCACTTGGAGAACCAGGATGTACAATGTAATATAGGCCTGTGAAGAAGCTAGAGACAGCAGGACTTGCTAGGTTTTACTGGACATTAACTAGAGCTGGTCCTTGAAACCTGGACTCATAACATCTTCCTGCCAGGCAGTAGTTGGTCAGTGATTGGTGCCAGGTGCCTCGGAACTCTGAAAATTCTCCTTTAGTCTGAAACTAAAGTTCTGTTTAATTTACAAAACCCACATTAAAGAAAAATTATTTATTTTAATCTCTAAAGTCTGAGAGCAGCTGAAATGAATGACCAGCAGTAATCTGAGACACCCAAGTAAAGGCTTTCCGTCAATAATATTGACCAGTCAAAAAGAGCTGTCATTTGAATGAGGGCTTGTTATTTATTGAAAGCTTCCTGTCATGTTTTCAAAGTGGAGTTAGATGGTAGGGTTGGGAGGGTCGAGTCCCAGGGATCTATTAATATGTGACAGAGCTTGAATTACTCATTAGTTAATGCCTCATGAGATGTTAATACAGAAGGCTGTGGGAGATTGTCCTTGTGCAAACTGCATGTGGATTATAAAGCTCTTGTTAATACTAGCTCCTATTTGCATATTTTCATATGGCCTTGTCAATCCTACTTTGATATGTTATTACAAGGAGGCCCCATACTGGCTTAGACTCCAGCATCCCACTACTTTCAAAATTGTTACCAGGTATAATAATAGAGATCTATGCTAGAGGGAGTATCCATCAGAGGAAAGGGGTAGTTAAAGATGCCAGAATTATGGAGACTTCAGTATCCTAGCTCAAATCTAAGACCTCATTGCAACCCTTATGGAAGAAGCCCTATAGAATTTCATGATATTGAGGATGTGTGATGTTCCCCTGGTGTTATCTGGACCGCTGATCTGCTAGGCCACACCAATTCTCGACTCTGGGAGCCAGCCTTACCCTGCTCTGCTGTGAGAACCCCCACTCCTGGGCTGTTCACGCACAGCCTCAGGCATGTAAGCTGCTCCCAGCTACGTGAGTGGGCACTTTTGGCCAGCTACTGCTTGGATTGTGCAACCGAATGACGCTAGCCAATATCTCTCGTCCCAGACACAACCCTAGGAACCTCCATCTTGCAGTATCCAGTTATGCCTGCTGGACACTGCAAGCCTATATGAGTTTGTCAATTTAACAAAGAAACTAACAAAGAAACTTCTTATCCCAAGGGGCATCTCTGACACGCTTCAAACCAAACACACTGCTTCAGTTAGAATAAACAAACACATTTATTAACTACAAAGATCGATTTTAAGTGATTATAAGTCAAAGCACAAGTCAGATTTGGTCAAATGAAATAAAAGCAAAATGCATTCTAAGCTGATCTTAATACTTTCAGTGCCCTTACAAACTTAGATGCTTCTCATCACAGGCTGACTGGTTGCTCTTCAGCCAGGCTCTCCCCTTTGATCAGCGCTTCAGTCGGTTGGTGGTGATGTCTGTAGATGAAAATGGAAGAGAGAGAAAGAGCATGGCAAACGTCTCTCCCTTTTATCATGTTCTTTCTTCCCTCTTGGCTTTGCCCCGCCCCCCCCTTCAGAATCAGGTGAACATTACCTCGCTGTAGTCCCAAACTGGCCAAGGGCTTGTCTACACTGGAAAGTTTTGTCACCAAAAACTGCCTTTTCACGACAAAACAGCAAGAACGTACACACTACAATGGGACTTTTGTCGCAACAAAAAACTTCCACCCCTACAAGAGACTTTTGTCTTTTCCCCTCCCTTTATTGTCGACAAAGAGCCAGTGTAGACACTGCGGATTGTTTTGTCGACAGAACTGGCTTCCGTCAGTATCCCACAATGCCTGCCCTGATCGCTCTGCTCAGTGTTTTGATCTCTGCTGCCCTGCAGGCAGGCACCCCTCCCCTTTCAAAGCCCCAGGAAGTATCTGGGCGCTGCTCCCTTTGGGGAACAAACAAAGAGCAAATCATTGGAGTGCTCCTGGTCTGCCCTGTGCTAGGAACCCAACTGGGGGCAGACAGCTGCTGCAGGGGGAGGGGGACAGGCCGCTGGGCTGATCTGCCCTTCCTCCGCACCGAGAGCTCACAGAGCTACTCACGATGCTGCTCTCGGCAGCCGACGGGGTTGTGGGAGAACTCGGAGAGAATCCCAAGATGTGCAGTGATCAGC
Source organism: Dermochelys coriacea (assembly GCF_009764565.3). NCBI lineage: Eukaryota > Metazoa > Chordata > Testudines > Dermochelyidae > Dermochelys > Dermochelys coriacea. The sequence goes on along the minus strand of NC_050086.2, from coordinate 12,834,970 downwards.
TCTGCCTTCCCACAACACTGCACTGTGGGATACATACCCATGGTGCATTGCTCACCCTGTCAATGATGGTGTCCCCAATGTGGACATGATCTGTCAACAGAAGGAGCAAGTGTGAACACCCTCTGGCGATTTTTGTTTTGTCGACTTATGGGTGTTGATATAAGTTTTGTCAACAAAACTTGGTAGTGTAGACAAGCCCCAAGGGAAGGGGGGGTGACTCACCCAAGAGTCCAACAGATCCTTTGTTGCTGCCTAGGCCAGTGTCTTTTGTTCCTTTGAGGCTGGGCTGGGTTTGTCCCATACACGCCTTGATGAGGTGTGAACTGCCCCTCTCTTCCTGAGAGTTTTGCCTGGCCTTGTTTTATGCCATGAGGACATATTTTCAGCCTCATAACTATATACATACAATTATAACCTATAACATTACTATAACAACAATGCTCAGTGCATCATGAGCCTTCCAAAAACACCCGACATGACAAACTTTGCATTGGATACCACACAATCATTTTATAAAGGTGAACATGGGAGTGCAGGGTGTTCCCCCAAGGTACAGAGCGTCACAGGATGTTCTCTAGAAATTGCTCTAAAACCTATGGATCAGATCTCCTGTTTCTTTCCCTAGCATGCAGAGCCACAGGTGGGAACTTTTCCCATGGGCATCTCTGTCATGTCCTTGCAGAGATCACCACACAGCATGTGGGGGGCTTTGTGGCTTTCCCTGTGGGAAGGGCAGGTTGGAGTTTACCATCCCACAGGAAAAGCCCTAGTGCCCACCCACAAATCTGATGATCCCTGGAGATCTGCAGGAGGCCAGAGATATCCATGCACAAGTCCTGTATCTCCAAACCAACTCTGGTGGCTAACAGCCCCCACTGGGTCCCTGGCACTATAGCTTCCCCCAGTCTCATTCTTGGCCATGCATCATTGCTTCCCTTAGCCTTCCCTGATTCTATTCCCAGGCAGCCCCCAACAGTGCAGAGTACCCTCTGCTGGGCCAGAGGAGTGGGGAGGCTGTTGGCATGAAGCACCTGAGCCCTTCTTCCTCATGGAGGTGGAGAGCTATGTGAGGAGGACTCCCCTCCATATGTGGATGGAGTGGGAATGCATAATCAGGCATAGGATCTTCAACAATGAGAGCCTTTGAACCTCCTATTACTGTATTCTAATCTAGCAGGTCTCACAACATACCCTCTCACGGCATGGTGTCGCTCTGCAGACACCCTGCCCTCAGTTCCCTCCTGGTTCTCCCAAATAACCTATTACAGCCCAGAGTATAAAGTAACATTTCCTCTCTTAGGGTCTAAATTGTTGTTTTATAGAATATCTACTTTCCTCTTTGGCCCAGACTTTCTCCTGGTGCCTTCCCATTCAACTTGTTCCAGCTCCATCCCCCCCCCCGCAATTCCATCTGACTGCAGCCTCTCTGCAGAGTCGTTTCCACAGGTCTCCTCCTGCTCTGGTGCCTGGATTCACAAGTCCTTCATTCAGGACTCTACAGCCCTCCCCCTTGGTCTGTGCAGTGATTCAGGCAGGCTTCCCTATCCCACCAGTATCCAGGATCTGGTTCCCGTTCCAGGGAGCTGCTCCCTTGCAGTTCTTCTCTGCCCCTTGAAAGTCACCTTATAGCTGACTTTTATTATGTTCAGGGGTAGCCACTTGATTAACCCTCGCTCCCGTTCCCAATTTATCTGCTAGCCCCTTAAACATCTGTTTTCTTAAAGGGCCCATATCATGGAATAGGGTTGGCTAGCTCTGGGCCCCACTGCCCTTTAAAGGAGACAGACCACCCTGTTGCGTGTACTAGAACATGTAGTATAGATTTTTCTATTAAATTCTGTAGCACAATTCAGAAACCTATAGAGAGGTCTTAATTTTGTTTAAATTCTTTAGGCATTTTCCATAGGGGAAACCAAGGAGAAATTACCTCTGCAAACAACCTAGGCTGCTGGATTCACATCTCATCATTCAGAAACCCCAAATTTCCTTGTTGTATAAAGTTACCATTTTTTTGTGTGGATCTTCTGAAACAGAGCTCTCCCTGCTGGCCCAGCAATAGTAGTTAAACACTGGGCCTGATCCTAAATGGTGCTGGGCACCTACAGTTCCAATGAAATCAATGGGAGTTTTCTGTAAACAGAAGGAACCCTGTTTGCTTCGTTTCTGTATAGTCTCATGGGAGCGAGAAGGAAGAATTAATATTTGCTAAATTCAGAAACATTAGAATCAGTAGGAGAAGGCATTTTGTATCCATGCTTTTTAGGAGAGGATGGGGTTGGGCAATCAGGAGTTAAAAAGAAGAGAGAGGAAATAGTATTTGACAGTGTCCCTTTTAACTACTTGTCCATTTGCATTGGTGGGAGAAATGTCACGTCTATACCAACTCAAGTGAACATGCCTTATGAAATAGAGCCATTCCCTGTAGGAAGCATCCAATTAGTAAGAGATGTTTGAACAGATTATGCCTTGATATACAAATCTTCCATGAACCATGGAAGTTAGAGACTGAAACGACACACACAAAGTCATCTAGTCTATTTCTTCTCTCTCTCTCTTCCCCCATATAGTGCACTGTATAGTCCAGTTTTAAATAACCTAACTCATGGGGCTTTCACCACATCCCTGGGGAGACTATTCAACAGTCAAACACATCTCACCATTAGAAAGTTTTTCCCCTACGCAATGCAAAATTAACTTTTCCTCATTTTATCCCATTGGTCGTAGTTCTATTCCCTTGCTTCACCATAACTGAATGGTAGTTCCTTTCTCTCCCTAGTGCTTCCTCTTTTCACATGTGTGTAAACTGTTGTTTCCCTTCCTTGGGCAAGTGATACATATTTAGTTGTCTAAATCTTGCCTCTTAGGGACACTGTCAATTCATTTAAATTATCTTAATTTCCAAAAGTTCTGTTTTCTGACAGAGCGCCCTCTAAATCATACCTCCTGGTTGGTTGGTTGATTTGATTTGTAAATCCTTAAAAAAATGTCAATGTTTTGTAAGGGCTTTTTCAGCAAGGGAGAAACTGGTGGACTCTCCATGGGAGACCGTGGAATTGACTATGCGCACAGTGCTATCAGATGCACAGAGGAGACAAATGGAAAAAGAGACTTTTGCTATCATCACTTTCAGCTATAGACATTTTAGATGTCATTTGTAACTGTAATAGGCAGAACATACTAAGATGGAAATATGGTTTTTAAGTTGATGGTGTCCCATTAATTGCTCCGTGTTAACTGCATTATTTCCACTATATATTTTAGGTGGCTAGCTTTGTCCAGCGTTTACCTGGCTGTAAGGAACAAGCTTCGGTATTCAGGGAAGAGGTAAGTAAAGCTTGATTAAGTGTTGTCCTGTAGCACTGGAGGTTCTAATGCCAGCCACGGGCTCTTGCCTTTCTATTGATTTGGAGTCATGGTGCCTAGTGCCTAATTAGGCTATGATTTCTGCTTATGAAAGAGAATGTGGCACTTCTGGGGAGCTGCAGCATCCTCGCCAAATTCCAGCATGAGTAAAACTTTAAAACTGGAGGGTGAATTTAAACTTGCATAGGTTATTCTTCAGGTCCTGTCTTGGACTATCATGTAGTGTAGTGCACTGCACTGCTCTGCACTGCAGATTTCATCTGCTCCTTCAAGTAATGGGATATGCCTAAGGCTACATTTTAGTCACGGATATTTTTAGTAAAAGTTATGGACCGGTCACAGGCAATAAACAAAAATTCACAGCCCATGACCTATCCATGACTTGTACTATATACCCCTAACTAAGACTTGGGCTGGGGTGGTCGAGGGGCGCAGCGGATGCTGGGGGGGGGTGTCTGTGACCCCCCTGCTGATACGGAGGGGGTGAGGGCGGGGGCAGGGCATAGCCTGGAACACCTGCTGGTGCTGCGGGAGGGGCAGTGGCCCGGGACCTGTGCTGGTGGGGGATGGTTCGCAGGGCTGGCAGGCTCCCTACCTGGCTCTGTGCAGCTCTTTGGAAGCAGCCAGCATGTCCCTGCAGCTCCTAGGGGAGGGAAGGCCAGGGGGACTCCACATGCCATCCCCACCACATGTGCCGTCTCCGCGGCTCCCATTGGCCAGGAAGCACAGCCAATGGGAACTGCGGGGATGGTGCCTACAGGCAGGGGCAGTGCGCAGAGCCCCCTGGCCCCTCCGCCTAGGAGCTGCAGGGGCATGCCGGCTGCTTCCGGGAGCCCCCCTCCTCCCCGAGATAAGTGCTGCCTCAACCCCCTGCCACAGCCCTGAGCCCCCTCCCACACCCAAACTACTGCTGCTGCTGCTAACCCAGGGGCTGCCTGGCTCAGGCAGACCCTGAGCCAGCTGTACCAGCCACTGCAGAAGTCACGGAGGTCACAGACAGTCACAGAATCTGTGACATCCGTGACCTCTATGACAGACACGCAGCCTTAGGTATGTCTGCTTTTGTTAGTGAGGTTGGCGACCTGGGGATTCTCTTAGAGATTGCTGTCTGTTCCTGGATTTCTAGGCGACAACAACGGATGAGACTTTTTTTGAATCTGCAGCTGTTTTGGAAGTTGTAGCCTTTTCTCTTGGATGCAAATCTTGCCACAGTTTTCCCTGCCTTTGTAACATCCCAAGTTGGATTACTCTGAACTACACTCTGCCTGGCCTTCCAACACCACTCAAAAACTTCAGCTACTGGAGAACCTGGCTGTTTTGTACTTAGCAAACTTTCTCTAATGAATCATACCTTTGCTCTCTGGACTCTATTGGCTTCCAATTACATTTCCAGGTGAAACTCAAGGTGTACTTAACACTCCTTTGATCAGCTCGCTTATTCGTGCCTCCTTTTTGCACCATCAGTGTGTTGTCTATTTCAATTGTAAGTTCTTGAGGATAGGAACTTTATCTTCTCTATGTTCTGCGAGGCACTTAGCATGTTCTTGGGTTCCGAATAAATAATAGTACATAGTGCTCATTGTAATGGGCATACTTTTAATAAATCCAGATATACATAAATGATTGCACCCCTGAGATGGTTGCATTTCAGTGGCAGGCAAATGGAAGTCATGCTCATAGTTATGTATATTGATACATATTTTCATTCTGTAAAACAGTTTGAGGCTTTCAAAAAGTACTATACAGAAGTTAATATTACAGTGGAACACATTAACTAAATAGAGGGGGGAACATGGAATTTATCCTCATAAATAGGGGACTTTTTAGTGTAACCGAGCACAGGGAAATAACCTGATTCCTGACAAAGTATTCAGAAAATAGAGATTTGGATAAATGAGGTTCTACTGGTAAATCTACTAATAAAGCCACCATTCGAACTTTTTATATCTTGTAATTAGAGTTAATTTCATTTCCAGCATAGCTACTTCCTATTTCACCTCTTGCCTCCAGCAGTCCAGAGCCCTGCTCAGCACCAGTCCCTACCCTTGGCATAAAGAGGTTCATGTATTTTCAGACTTGTATTCAAACTAAATTGTCAGGTTTAAATCAAAACCCTTTAATAATGGGCTGAGCTTTAGCAAGAATCTGGCAAGAATTAAGGTGTGAGTGACAGAACCTCTGAACTCCACTAGAATAGTCCATTAGCTGTAATCAGGCCTGTAACTGCATTCTGTTTAGGTAAATGAATCCAGCGCAGGCTTTGGGGAAGAGAGGAAGTTGATGCTTTATTTTCTTATTGAGTTACCTTAGCACTAAAGAGAACTAATTGTGCAAAGAATTTTAGAAAGAGGCCAAGCAGGCTGGAACAAAGTGACACATAGTATACCATAGGCATTGATATTACATTTGTGTATGGGACTAATTCAGGACTGGGTCTCTTTAAAATAAAATGACTTAGAAAGTAACAGGATCAATGTGAAGCCGTAATAATTGTATCAGCCTCAAAATATGCTGAACTATACAACTGCTTTTCCGCACACATTTTTTTTTTAGATCCATTTGGTTTTATTTAAGCAGTTCTCTGTTTATTTCTAGGCATTTCCAATGTGCTCATCACAGCAGTCCTGTACCTGAGTACCTTACAAACATTCATGAATTAAGTTGTGTGACCCCTTATGAGTTAGGGAGCATTGCTGGAATTCCCATGTTACAGTTGCAGATACTGAGGCACAGAGAGGTTAAGTGACTTGCACAAGATTGCGCAGTGTTTTTATGAATAGGGGAATAGAAATAAGATCTGGCTCCCAGTTCTTCACCTTGCCCACCTGACTGTCCAGTGTAATTAGACAGACCCACGCTACTCAGCCAATTGTTAAAATCCAATAGATTTCCAGTTAGAAAAAATCCTAGGAATGTAAGAATTGTCATCCTGGATCAGAAACATGCCATGCCTAGTCCAGGACCCTATTTGTGATATTGGCCCGTGCCAGATGCTGCAGATCCTTGTAATGGACATTGATGGAGTAGTTTGCTATCATGGGGTAGTACCCCAGAGAGTCCTTTCAGGCCTTAATCACAGACCACAACCACTCCAGGTTCCCTTCACCACCGTGCTTTATTATGTTCTTTCAACAGGCTACAGCCTGTAGTGTTTTATTTACATGTATTTACATTCCATAGCCAGCTTTCCTGCAGCAGTCCTGCCTTCCTTCAGACTCCCTCCTCTCTCACACTTCCTTCCTGTCAATGTATATAGTCCCACCTGCTGTGGCTGCTGCCCTTTCAAGTAGCCCTTCAGCTGTAGCTCTACTCAGTTAATTGACACCCTCAGTCAACTACTTGTCCAATTAGGTCCCAATTAATACCAAATAATATAATACCAATGGGTATCAGAGTGACAGGATGTTGTTAGCTCCTGACTCAGCACACTTTGTCCCACTTGTCTTTAATGGAAATGCCTTTCTTGCCTCTATCAGTTAATATTTGGCTTATGCCCTGAAGCACTAGGAGTCTATAGGAATTATAACTATCCTCTCTAGGGTAACTGTGGATGTTCTTGTTAATCCATGTAAATGTCTACTCCCTTTTTAAAAAAAAATTGCTAAGGTCTGGGACTTAGTGATACCTGGTGGCAGTGAGTTCCGCAGTTTAAATATCTATTTTGTAAAAACATAAGAAGAGGGTTACCTTAATCAGTTTTAAATGTGCTTCCTTTCAATTTAATTGGATGTTCCCTTGCACTTGTATTATGAAGGAGGGTAAATAGGAGCAGACGCTTTATCTTCACCGTACCACGCATTGTTTTATATACCTCTCTCGTTTCTCCTTCCTAAACTAAGCAATCTCATTTTATGCCTTTGAAACTGATTTTTCATGAATCTGTTTTGTTTTCTGCTTACGTGGAGATTCCATATTTATAAGCAGAATTGTACTTCTGAAAATAATCAAACTTTTAAATAACAGGAAACTGTTTCTCAGCTATGAGATTTCAGCATCTGTGACCAAAGCATTCATGCAGATCTGCAGGTCAAAGATCCTTCACCTTTAAGTTTTGCCCTGAATAGTTTTAATGGGACTTCAAGAAGCTCTGTATAAAGTAGCAGAGTGTTGTATTACTCCAGCCCATGATTGGTGTGGTTTCTGAATAACATCCTACTGGAGATTTGCTTTCCATGATTTTTCATGATTTTTTGGAGTGTCAGGTGTATGATTTTACTTTCTGAATAGTTCGTAGGATCCTTGATTGCATCTGAATTTTAAAATGGAAGTAATCCTTAGGCCACAATATAGTTCCTAATGGACATAACCAGCCATCGTAATAGCCACTAACTGCACCCTTATCAGTAGTCTCAGCATAGGTGCTTTCACTTCCAGAGATGGTCCCTCTACATTAGGATTGAATCATGTTGAAAAGGGCAGCATGTGCAGGAAGTTTAGCTTGTGCATGCCTATATGTGGATAAATACAGGAGTTCAAGGCTCAAGGCTTGTCACCCTGCTTTCTTTCATCAGCACCTAATACATTATGTTTATTTAATTGAAAGCCGGGAGCTGGGGAGGGAATCATGGAAGTTTCCTGGCAGAAATCTTCATTTTGTACTGTTTCTCTGTCCTACAGCAGATAGACGGTGAAGCCTTCCTCCTCCTGAACCAGGCGGACATAGTTAAAATACTGAGCATTAAGCTGGGTCCAGCACTGAAAATCTACAATGCCATCCTCATGTTCAAATCCGCAGAAGAAGACTGAGAAGATCCCTCTGATGCAGGCCAAGAGGGAACAAAGAGAAAAAGGGGGACCGCATCAGCAACCGAGCGCCTAGTGCCTGCTTTACATAGTGCTGAATAGACTGACTGGAACACTTGTAAGCGGGGCCTGATCACGTTTCAGACTGACTTAATGTGAAACCCGTTGAAAGGATATTGAAGATGTAAAAATCCTGCCCCAGCCTGGGATAGGGGTGATGTCACTTCCAGGAAGAGGAGATGATTATATTTTCTAATTGAAATTGGTTTTGGTATATTGATCTCTTTTTAAGATCTAGAAGAAACCTCCCGTTATAAGGGGAATCCAGGGTGATCTTATTAGAGGAGCTGCTATCTCAAGCAAAACCCTATGAGCAAAATGACTGTTCTGTCTAATGATAGTGCCTGAAAGAGTCTGAATTATCACCAGCGTGTACAATATATTCTATATGTTTAAAACTTGAGGGGGGCAGTAGGAGAACAAAGGGGGACGGGTTGCACTTCAAAGCAATGCTTTGAATTCCTCACCACTATGAATCAACTGCTGACCCTTTCCAGACTGGTTTTAAAATCGCACAGTTCGTCGTCTTGCTCTTGGCTTTCAAATACTCTCAGCTAATTAGATGCCTGCAGACCAACAGAACTGCAGCATTGGGGGTCAAAACAGCTCCATCACAGGGATGGTTTGTTATTTTTGGCAAGAAAGTAGCAATTCCAATTCAGACCACAAGGTTCGTATGACATGCTCCAGTTTTTCTGAATGCAGAGTTTAAAAGACTTCATTCCACCAGGTTTGATAAAGGCAACTGGAGAGAGCTCTAAGATAGGCCAGTGATTGGAAGAAGTTCTGTTTTAAGACAGGCAGTGGTTGGGCAGAGATATCTACTGAGGGAGTGGACCACGCTAAAGATATTTGGAAAAATGATCCTAGCTCGTGCATGCCCACGAGGGATAGTTTGGACTATTGTCATCTCTATATCATGGAGATCTTACTGAGGTGAAGGGCATTCATGAATTTGGTGGTCTCACTAAGACCCTCACCACCTTAAGAGCAGCATCATGTTTAAACAGTCCTGTTTAAACCCAGTTGTAGCTAGCATGTTTCTCCTCCCATTGTGAACAGGACCTCCTAAAAACATTTGCTTTAGTTTTTAAACAGCAGGTACTGTGTTGAATGACTAAAGCTTGTCATGGCACTGTCATATAAGAGTTCCTTGGAGCATTCCAGCATCGCTGCAGGCAGAATTGGCAGAGAAGGCTCCTTGGATGAGGCTGAGGATTTGAATGGAAAGGGAAAAGTGCCTTTTGCATACAGGACTGAGATGAGGCTTCTGCCAAGAGAGAATAGGAACAGAGCGAGGCAGCCACCTCTGCTTAAAATTCCCTACCCTCAACTTGACAATGGCACCAGACAGTCCCAGGCTTTCTGAGCCTATTTAGGAAAGGCAGAGGTTCAAGTAAGAGAACTAGCTTGTCCAGAATGATACAGGTAGTAATTGTATCGGGGGGGACAAAGTGTGTCGCTATGTCCCTGTGCAATACATAACAATCCATACACTTTGGTACCAATAAAGTACTGGCAATATTTCCTGCTCTTCCAAAAGAGACAGTGTCATTTTTAGAGGCAGAATGCCCCTTGTGTGATGCCCAATATGTGACAATTACACACAATTGTTACTACACTGAAAACTCCTTTCAATATAGCCTCGGGGAAGTGATCACTTTTTTCCATCCCCAAGAGTTCTGTTCTGCGATCTCCCATGCCTTGGACCATCATGGCTTCATCCCTGGCCATCCTGTTCATTGGGTAGTTGTATATCAGAAATCTGCTTGGGGATTTTGTTTGCATGTGGGAGAAGGGGGTATTCAGAGGGATCCTCAGGAGCTTAGACAGTATCTGTCCTCATAGAATTCCACCACTCAAGCCTTGGTGTATGTAAGCGAGTTAGCACTTCTGAATGCTATAGCAGTGCTAATGTTATGTGACTTGGGTCAGGCTTGCCCTCAGTCAAGACCAATGCTGGATGAGTTTCCCAGGGGATTGCATGGTGGGAAGATATGAACCGCTCTCAGACACCGCCAAAACCCCCCAGCTATTGTACTTGGAGTCTACATCACCAGTGTAGCTGCTTTTGTCCTAGTCCCACACCTACCGCAACAGCTAAGTTCTAAACTACCAACTTCTATTTAAACGCTTTGAACGCAACTGTGTAACACAAACATAAGGGCAACTGTTGGTCTTCCAGCTATACCGCCACTACACCCATGTTCCAACTTTACTTTTCAGCTTCTGATAGCAAGGTCTCTGTAACCTTCGTCAAGTAAAAAGTCCTTTAAAATTGTAAATAGAGCAGAATCCAGGCTGCTGAATCTGTTCAGTGTAGGATTAATTTGTGGAGCAATATGTCTCCCAGCTTTCTATTTTTGTACAAGGAGTTAAGGAGTTTAAGCCTTCCACACCGAAGAGCTACTGTAAGTAGGGAGTCTTTATGATTAATCTGAAATATTAAATAACAGATGGTGCACTGCATACACCACTGCAGTAGAGTTTAGTAATTTAAGGCAGCTTTGTGGTGCTGGGTCAGATATGCACTTTATAAAATAAGTACATTTCCAGTGTGATAACGGGATAATCACCAAAGAGTGCAATTTCATTATCATAGTCTGAGCATACTGGTACTATATAAAGAAATGCTGTGGGGAGACTTAGAATACAGTGGGCTCCTTTTTATGGTGAAGCTTTTCATTTTATGGTAAACTTCACCCTAAGCAAAGGGTCCCTATAATTGGAATCACAAGTAGCACATCTCATGCACTGACACACTTCACATTCTAATTGAGACACCATTACTTAGTGGTTAGAGCAGGGGCGTGGGAGGCATGGCTCCTGGGTTCAGGTCCTGGTTATTCCACTGACTTGCTTGTGTGATCTTCATTGAGTCACTTCATCACTGTGCCTCCCCAGGATCTGTAAAACCAGGATACAACTTACCCATCTATGTAAAGTGCTTTGACATTATCTGATGAATTGTGCTGTGTGAGTGCAGTGTTTCACTATGTCTCTGTTCCCAATAAGCAGGTCCTACTGAGTTTCCTGTTTTCCTTCCTTCCCTAAATTGGGACCCTCAGCAGGAACAGCACATTGGCTCCTGGCAAAAAAGGGAAAAAAAGAAAATGAACATCAGTGAAACAAGCCATGAGGGTTGCAATCACTGGGATTATTCAGAGAGAAGTGAGATCTTTAATTTAGGGGCTTTCTAGCCAGTTGCATCAAAGAGAATTTGTACTTGCCTGGAGTTTATTCAAGAAGAACAATAGCGGTAGCTTCTAGCCAGGAAGAAGGAAGGGAACCGTTTAGGGATAGAAGGAGCGGGAATATGCTTCTTGTGCTTATTTTTCTAATCTGGTCACTTTCTTCGCAGAATAAGCAAGAACGTGCATCTATTATTAGCTCGATTCCTTCACATATATATCTATTTTTAGTAAAAACAAACAACTTTACAATAACTATTCAAGATTTCAAATTTTTTTGCCATCCCATTTCCAATAATTTCATTGGAAAGCTAAAAAAGTAAAACACCTGAAGTTTTACTTCAGCGTGCTTCCCAGCTCAGGTAGATGGACATGCACTAGCTCTGCTCAACCTATCACGCTTCAAATAGCAGCGTAGCTGGGGTAGTACAAGCAGCAGCTTGGGGTAGGCCCCCTAAATACAAACCCACCCAGACCTCAGGGTACAAACTTGGGTGGTTAGACCCCAGCTACACTGCTGTTTTTAGCACGCTAGCTCAAGTGGAGTTAGTGCATGTCTGTCTACCCAAGCTGGGAAGCACACTTCCAGCTGCAGTGCAGACATATTTTAGGAATAAAGGCTGCCACTTCTGTAAATACTAGTCAATTTGTCTTTAAGCAAGAGGTCTGAAAGCACATGTTTGAATTATATTTGTTTGTTAGTTTGAAACCGGCTCTTTAATTTCCTTTAAAGTAGAAAGAAAAATTTTTTGGCTCTTGTCACTTGCTTTGGGGGTTTTCATGATCGGACCCTAAACATAAGCAAAAAAACAGCTGTCAGCCGGACTGAATTTCAGTTTTAAGACAACAGCTATTTAAAACAACAATCAAAGATAAATCTATGACTTCATCAACACAGCAATACAAAGCATGACAATTATTACACATGGATTAGCAAGGCAATTGGAAAGCAGAAGTTCTAAATGATTTTTGTTATATTTGTACAGTATGTTGCATTCCCATCCCCTTTTTAGAAATCAAAAATGTTCAGATCTTTTCTTTTTAATCCCTCTTAGCAGGGAGTCTTGTTTTCAAATTTCTGTCTCATCACAAATGAACATCCTTGTAAACTGATGGTAGCAAATTTCTGCTCTGTGTAATTAATCGCATTAGAGTTGGACAGAAGCAGTCGGCACCACTGATAGCAAAATCATACAACCAAAGAAAAAGAATTCAGCCCAGGGGATAAACCAGTTCAGCTGTAGAAGATTTCCTGTCTGCTACTTTTATGCCCTGTTAAGGGAATGGTACCACAGAAAGCTTTAAATTTTTTGACATTTTCTCCATCACGTGATGAGCTAGTATATTTTCAAACTTCTATGACTTGAACTGGAAATATGAGCAAAATGGGGAAATTCACAGTGAGGTTTTCATTTCAGCATTTGAAAATTGTTTGCTATTTAATACTTGAACCTTTTATGCTAGCTGCCCCATGTTTGACACTGAACTACCACTGATGCTTTCTTCTGGAATTGTGAATAAAATTAATATAATATTTGTTTCAGTATGACTGATTCTTCCTGAGTTTACTGTAATAAGGATCTGACGCACATGGGTGTTGGTAAGGAAGTGGGCTTTATTTCGTGCCTACAATCATATGAACTGGGTGAGGGTGACAAAGGTCAGAATATGCTGACTTGAGGAATTTTTTGTGTCCACAAGCATACCCCTGAAACTGCTTACAGCCAAAGACAAGTTCCAATATTTTTGCTTCCAAAATCAGTGTAGTTCTGTTGTGTGTTTAGTGCTCCAGGCGATCGTCAAACAGGACAGCTCCCATACAAATGGGAACTTGTATCAACTGAGATTTTAGGCTCATAATCTCAGAACATTTCGGGATTTCTGTTCTTGTGACAACTTCTTTAACTCCTAAAGTTTCTTTTCTTTCCACTCATCCCAATGCCATTCTGTACTATCCTCAAGAAGTGCTGTGATTGAAGTACCTAATTTGTAACAAATTAGAGATGACATGTTAACATCAGCATGAATCTGCATAAGGCCTCTTCATTTGAGGCTCTTTCTGTTTGTACAGTTGTTTCTGCTTCCTTGGGGTCTGGCTGGACTCTTGTCACTTATTATGTCTCACATAACTGATTTCAGTCAGCCCAGCCTGGCATTCGTTCATGTTCATAGATACTAAGGTTAGAAGGGACCATTCTGATCATCTAGTGTGACCTCCTGCACAACGCAGGCCACAGAATCTCACCCACCCACTCCTGCGAAAAACCTCATCTATGTCTGAGCTATTGAAGTCCTCAAATCATGGTTTAAAGACTTCAAGGAGCAGAGAATCCTCCCTCAAGTGACCCATGTCCCATGCTACAGAGGAAGGCGAAAAACCTCCAGGGCCTCTTCCAATCTGCCCTGGCGGAAAATTCCTTCCTGACCCCAAATATGGCGATCAGCTAAACCCTGAGCATATGGGCAAGATTCACCAGCCAGATACTACAGAAAATTCTTTCCTGGGTAACTCAGATCCCACCCATCTAATATCCCATCACAGGCCATTAGGCCTATTTACCCTGAATATTTAAAGATCAATTAATTACCAAAATCACGTTATCCCATCATACCATCTCCATAAACTTATCAAGTTTAATCTTAAAGCCAGATAGATCTTTTGCCCCCACTGCTTCCCTTGGAAGGCTATTCGAAAACTTCACTCCTCTGATGGTTAGAAACCTTCACTTTAAAGTTTTCTTCTTTTGATATGTTGCAAACATTGTTCAGCGTGGTGGTGTTCACTTTCATCCCAAATTAGAAGATTAACAATTAGTTCCACCCATTCACATAGTCAATTCTTGTAGATGATGCTTTGATGTAGCTCAGGGGCTGAGACAATCCCAAGGGGAAGTCATTTAAACTTATACCTACTAAAAGGGGGGAGTTGAAGGTGCAGACTTTTGACTATCTCAGCTGAAGCTGGACCTGCCAAAACCCTTGTCGTGCACCCAAAACTAAAAACACTGGCATTTTGAAGTCTAGACATAACTTCCAGAACTGTTCCTGTCAGGGTAAGGGGTCATAGTATTCGCATTTAATGATTTTTTTCAGATATTTTGATCTGCACTAACCCCTGACTTGTTTTTTTTATTACAGCATCTAGATCAGTTAGTCAGTGTCTGGTGTCTGCTCAGTAACATCTCATTTTGCCCCCGATCAAATTGAGCTTTTGCTTTATTTCTCAGTGCTCTTGTATTTTTATGCTCTTGGAATTTTACATGCTGCATGTATTTTTGTCAGCACAGTGAACTCAATATCAATATGTTGTGCTATAGCCTTAATGTATCTCATTCCATCAAACACCTTCATCAAAATCTTTGAGAAACCTTTGCCTCCAGTGCTGTAGACAAGCTTTACACCCATTCACCCAAATGCAGACTGTTCTGTTCAAGCGCACATGGAATTTTTTGTCCCATTCGAATTCTGAGTATCTCTTCTTATACAGATGTGTGCACATAGCTTATTTTGTGCCTGCTAAATGAAACAAGCTTTGCGTCGGATTTTAACAAGCTTGTGTTGGATTGGTTGATTGCTAATCAATCTAGGCCTGATTCTTTCTTACAGTAAGGATTCTGTATGCCTCTCTGGCAGTGTTTGAATCACAGCCCCAGTGCTTGAGGAGTCCCTTTGTTTTAAGCTGAAGATAAAACAGCCGTATGGGTGATATGGTCCTATGCAATGTCATCTAGCTATCCTTTTGTATATAATATTATTGCTCTTTTGAACTTCATGTCCAGCACCACACTTTCTCACTGCTTTACAGATCACAGCTAGTTACGTGGTAGTCAGACCTTCTGTCTCTGACTAAAAAAATATAGACACTCTGCCTGTCCCCGACTTCTGCCAAGCAGTGCAGTATTTATACTTAGCTTTGGCTGCCCTGAGCTGACCCTGCTGTGAAATAGCAGATTGCATGAAAGGAGGGATACGGTTGGTTATGAGAGAAAATAGTACGCAGATTACTATCCACTACTCTGTATCTCCAGGGGTCTGGAGATAACGTCATAGAATATCAGGGTTGGAAGGAACATCAGGAGGTCATCTAGTCCAACCCCCTGCTCAAAGCAGGACCAATCTCCAACTAAATCATCCCAGCCAGGGCTTTGTCAAGCCTGACCTTAAAAACCTCAAAGGAAGGAGATTCCACCACCTCCCTAGGTAACGCATTCCAGTGTTTCACCACCCTCCTAGTGAAAAAGTTTTTCCTAATATCCAACCAAAACCTCCCCCACTGCAACTTGAGACCATTACCGTTTGTTCTGTTATCTGCTACCACTGAGAACAGCCGAGCTCCATCCTCTTTGGAACCTCCTTTCAGGTAGTTGAAAGCAGCTATCAAATCCCCCCACATTCTTCTCTTCCGCAGACTAAACAATCCCAGTTCCCTCAGCCTCTCCTCAGAAGTCATGTGTTCCAGTCCCCTAATCATTTTTCTTGCCCTCCATTTTCCAATTTTTCCACATCCTTCTTGTAGTGTGGGGCCCAAAACTGGACACAGTACTCCAGATGAGGCCTCACCAATGTTGAATAGAGGGGAACAATCACGTTCCTCGATCTGCTGGCAATGCCCCTACTTATACATCCCAAAATGCCATTGGACTTCTTGGCAACAAGGGCACACTGTTGACTCATATCCAGCTTCTCGTCCACTGTCACCCCTAGGTCCTTTTCTGCAGAACTGCTGCCGAGCCATTCGGTCCCTAGTCTGTAGCGGTGCATGGGATTCTTCCATCCTAAGTGCAGGACTCTGCACTTGTCCTTGTTGAATCTCATCAGATTTCTTTTGGCCCAATCCTCTAATTTGTTTAGGCCCCTCTCTATCCTATCCCTGCCCTCCAGCGTATCTACGTCTCCTCCCAGTTTAGTGTCATCTGCAAACTTGCTGAGGGTGCAATCCATCCCATCGTCCAGATCATTTATGAAGATATTGAACAAAACCAGCCTGAGGACCGACCGTTGGGGCACTCCACTTGATCCTGGCTGCCAACTAGACATGGAGCATTGATCACTACCTGTTGAGCCCGACAATCTAGCCAGCTTTCTATCCACCTTATAGTCCATTCATCCAGCCCATACTTCTTTAACTTGCTGGCAAGAATACTGTGGGAGACCATGTCAAAAGCTTTGATAAAGTCAAGGAACAACACATCCACTGCTTTCCCCTCACCCACAGAGCCGGTTATCTCATCATAGAAGGCAATTAGATTAGTCAGGCATGACTAGCCCTTGGTGAATCCATGCTGACTGTTCCTGATCACTTTCCTCTCCTCTAAGTGCTTCAGAATTGATTCCTTGAGGACCTGCTCCATGATTTTTCCAGGGACAGAGGTGAGGCTAACTGGTCTGTAGTTCCCCGGATCCTCCTCCTTCCCTTTTTTAAAGATGGGCACTACATTAGCCTTTTTCCAGTCATCCGGGACCTCCCCCAATCGCCATGATTTTTCAAGATAATGGCCAATAGCTCTGCAATCACATCCGCCAACTCCTTTAGCACTCTCGGATGCAGCGCATCCGGCCCCATGGACTTGTGCTCGTCCAGCTTTTCTAAATAGTCCCAAGGAAATTGTCCCCTACACTTTCCAAAAACTTCCTGGATTGTCTGTGCACCGCTGTATTGCTCTCCCAGCAGATATCAGGGTGATTGAAGTCTCCCATGAGAACCAGGGCCTGCAATCTAGTAACTTCTGTTAGTTGCCGGAAGAAAGCCTCGTCTACCTCATCCCCCTGGCCTGGTGGTCTATAGCAGATTCCCACCACAACCACAAGTTGTTGCTCACACTTCTAAACTTAATCCAGAGATTCTCAGGTTTTTCTGCAGTTTCATCCTTGAGCTTTGAGCAGTCATACGGCTCCCTTATATACAATGCAACTCCCCAACCTTTTCTGCCCTGCCTGTCCTTTCTGAACAGTTTATATCCATCCATGACAGTGCTCCAGTCATGTGAATTATCCCACTAAGTCTCTGTTATTCCAATCACATCCTAATTCCTTGACTGTGCCAGGACTTCCAGTTCTCCCTGCTTGTTTCCCAGGCTTCTTGCATTTGTGTATAGGCACTTGAGATAACTCGCTGATCGTCCCTCTTTCTCAGTATGAGGCAGGAGCCCTCCCCTCTTGCGTGCTCCTGCTCGTGCTCCCTCCTGGTATCCCACGTCCCCACTTACCTCAGGGCTTTGGTCTCCTTCCCCCAGTGAACCTAGTTTAAAGCCCTCCTCACTAGGTTAGCCAGCCTGCTTGCAAAGATGCTCTTCCCTCTCTTTGTTAGGTGGAGCCCGTCTCTGCCTAGCACTCCTCCTTTTTGGAACAGCATCCCATGGTCAAAGAATCCAAAGCCTTCTCTCCGACACCACCTGCATAGCCATTCATTGACTTCCACGATTTGACGGTCTCTACCCAGGCCTTTTCCTTCCACGGGGAGGATGGGCAAGAACACCACTTGCGCCTCAAACTCCTTTATCCTTCTTCCGAGAGCCACGTAGTCTGCAGTGATCCGCTCAAGGTCATTCTTGGCAGTATCATTGATGCCCATGTGGAGAAGCAGGAAGGGGTAGCGATCCGAGGGCTTGATGAGTCTTGGCAGTCTCTCCGTCACATCATGAATCCTAGCTCCTGGCAAGCAGCAGACTTCTCAGTTTTCCCGGTCGGGGTGGCAGATAGATGATTCAGTCCCCCTGAGGAGAGTGTCCCCAACTACCACTACCCACCTCCTTCTCTTGGGAGCGGTGGTCGTGGAACCCCCAACCCTAGGACAGTGCATCTCATGCCTTCCAATCGGTGGAGTCTCCTTCTGCTCCCTTCCCTCAGATGCATCATCTAGTCCACTCTCCGCATTAGTACCTGTGGAGAGAACATGAAAACGGTTACTTACCTGTATCTGTGTTGCTGGTACATGGACGCTCCCCTTTCTTCTTCTGGAGATCACATGCTGCCAAATTTCTTCACCGTCCTCCTGTCCCCGCAGTGCAGCCTGCTCTGAATCTTCAGAACGTTAATCTTCAGTTTCTCTAACATGAATCCTATCCAGAGACAGAATGAAATACACTCTATTCGCTGAAACGGGGAGTGGGGTCATGAGTTGATGACTCATTTACTCAGAATTCAATCTGGGAGATATGTGCAGAAAGAGCTAGCTTGGTGCTGCTCTGAACTGAAAACATGTGCTCTCGGAGTATGACATTTTTGTGGAGCCTCACCAGACTTTGATGGACCCTGCTGAATTGGTGGGTAATATGCTAGTATCTCAGATGCATGATGCTGGCTGAGCCTCGCATCTTGGTAGCAGTAGTGCATAGCTGTTACTGCATGTCTCCTCTGCTCCAGCCTTTGAATTGGTACAGGATGGATCCTTGCCCGGTTTGCTGCTGGAATCCTCCTTTTTCTACCCTCACTTAGGAGAGTGCTCTCCTGCCGACAGAAGAAATGCCACCCCCAACGAGCGGCGATTGTTTTGTCGGTAGGAGAGCTCTCCCACTGACAAAGCACTGTTCACACTGGTGCTTTTCGTCTGTAAAACTTTTGTCATGGGGGAGGGTGTTTTTCCACACCCCTGAATGACAGAAGTTTTACCGACGAAAGTCCAGTGTAGACAAAGCCTTAGGTGTTAGACATCTGGATGTTCTTGGATAGTTTCAGGCCATGCTTGGTGGAAACAGACAATCTTCTCTTTTCCCTTCTCTGTTTTGTTTCTGCATGGTTCCTGTTTATGTACTCAGCTGGGTGTTTCAAACAGTGATTTGTAAACCTGTTAAAGCTTCTTAAATTAAGGGATAAAAAGAAATCTACATATTTGGTACTTATGTATTGCAACTGCTAGGAGGGCAGTGTTGTCTAGTGGTTAGAACAGGGAAACACTTCCTAGGTTCTGCTCCGAGCCTTGCCATTTAACTCCCTTTGTAAGCTTGAGGAAGTCACTTCATCTCTCTGTATGTCACTTTCCTCATCAGTACAAGGGAGGATACCTACTTACCTCACAAGGGCATTAGGAGATGAGTTTGTAAAGTACTTTGAGATCCTCTATGAAAGTCACCAGAGACTGTGCAAAGTGTTGTACTAAGGCACCAGCATCCTGTGCTCACTACTTGGGAATGGTTTTACTGAGCCTTTGAGAGCTGAAGCAGCAGAGAGATGGAGTCTGTCAGAATTCTACCCTAAAGGCCTGAGGTGGCTACAGTTGCTGAAGACTGGTCCAAGAGTGAAAGGGCTGTGCCTAGCTAACATAGATTTAGTTGATGTAGCAGGATGGTCACCTGCTCCGGCCTTAAAGGGCTTAAAACAGCCCAGGAGAGGGCTGTGGCTGGGAGCAAGCAGTTCCCAGGCTGATTGGGGGAAGCAGGCTCAGCTGTGGCCACGCCCCAATCAGGGCTCAGCTGGCCCTTATAAGAGGGTAATGAGCCAGGAGCAAACACTCTCTCTCTGCCTTTAGAGGGAGAAGGGCCTGGCTGCTGGGGCACATACCTAGGTACCTAAGGTAGAGCAGGGCTGGGGGAAGGCCAGAAGAGCGGGAGCTGTGGCCTGGAAATCCCGCAGGCTGCAGGCTTAGTGGAAGGCCAAAAAGGGCACTGGGGTTGCAAGGGGCAGCCCATGGGTAGGCAGAGGCAGCAGGTCCAAACCCCCCTTGCCTGTGATGATTGGCTTATACACTGCAATCTGCCCCAGAGTGCAGGATCTCAATGGTGACTGTCAGTAGCCAAAGCCTGAGGCAAGGTGGGATAGTGGGTGGGGGTTCCCCGGGGATGGGAGACCCAGAGACTGTGGGGGTACTGCTGGGGGGCAGCACCCTGGGTAAAAAGGGCACCAGGGTCCAGAAGGGACACGGGGGCCAGCAGCAAGCAGGACACCAGCCTACAGAGGGTGCTCTGGAGGCTGGAAGAGCTAATTCTCTGAGAGACCAGCAAGAGGCGCCACAGGGGTGAGTCTCGCACCATGACAGTTGGGAATGTGTACACGCGTTCCTCCAGCTAGCGAATTCAGGGCATGACATGAAATCCAATCTTCTCACCATGTTCCTCTTCTTTAAAGTTTCCAAAATGAGCTCTTGGGGCTGGTGGAACTCCTGTCCTGGTCTCTCTAATCTTGATTATTCTAGTCATTGCTGATAGAGGGGGTCCTGCAAAAATCCATCTGTTGCAGCAAGATAAAAAAGAAAGCAGGCACATAATTTTAAAAATATAATGAAAACAAAAGAATTGTTCATCTCAAAACTGCCCTTGGACAATCCAGTTGTTGTTTGCACTCAGTGTAAACAAAAGTCCTTAGTTCAGGGAGGGGATTTAGATTTTAGACTCTGGGCCAACATCACTCTATTAAAGTCAGTTTACACCAGCCAAGAATCTGTCCCTCTCTTTTTCTCTTAACACATAATTCACTGCTGGAGGCAAGCCCTGCACGCTCAGCCCTACAGCGTGAATTCTTCTGCCTCTCCACAGACAGGTAGCTATGGTGCAAGCTTCCCCACGCTGCTTTGCCAAGGTGAATTAAGCCTGATGTTGAGGGGCTCATTCTTGAAAGAGGAGTTTGGACTCTCTGGTTCAGTGAGTCCTCGGTGGTCCCCCCACCCCTCCGGACTGTGACAGGGAGGGGGTGAATGAGGGCCTGTGGACTCTGTTAGCCCCGCCCCACTATACCTGCAGCAGATATCAGGTGTGGAGAAGGCTCAGAAGGCTAGCTAGGAGGGAGGGCAGAGCTCTGCTTCTCTTGGGAGAGAGGTCTGATTGCAGCAGAGAGACTGAGACAGCTTGCTGGTTGGATGAGCCTCTCAATGGATGGGATGACTGGATCGTTGGAGACCAACCAAGGGATTGGTTGTTTGAAGAGTAGGATGGCTCCCACACATAATGGATTTTTTGAGTTGTTGGTTCCCTTTTATCTTTGGACTTTTTAATGCCTCAAAGGGGTGAGAGTGAAGAGTGTAATAGCATGACTTCATTGTGTTACTTGGGGAAACAGCATATGCAATTTTTCTACAACCTTGTATACTCATGGGTAGCATCCTCTAATAGTTTAATTCTTACACTGTCCCCAGTACTAAGTATATAAGGGTCCAGTCTAAGTCTGACTTAAATTTTTTATATGATTCTGTTCTCGGCTTTATTTATTTGATCTCCACCCAGGAACTGTTAACGTAAATGAAATTTTTTTTCCCCTTTGGAGACAGGTACATTTATTATTGGAATTTCTCCATCTGTTTCCTAGAGAAATACACTTAGTCAATGAGTCAGTTCTCCAGCACTTAGAAATCACAGTGATTGGTGCCTTAGAAATGCCTGAGTTTGTTTATCATTTATTATTTGACTATCTCCTATGTAAAAGTGTCTCATTTGTATCTTTCACGTGACCTGTCCTCAGACTAAGTTCAGGCATTGCTTTCTGAGTATTGGTTGTGTATTCTCCATTATTTAACTCTTTATTTTCCCAGAAGTACTTGGGAACAGAATTTACACTTGTGCTCTGATATGAAAGTTATCAGAGTCTTCCTAACCTTCAGTATATTCCCACACTTCCATAAGCCAATGTAAAGATGGGTGCTCTTTTCTGTGTTAGATCTCTCCCCCGTTAGAGAGGAAGGATTGCCCAGAGGTTAGGGGATTAGCCTAGGACTTGGGCTCAACTCCCTGCTTTGGTTGGGAGTCTGGATTTCAAACACCTGTGAAGTTTGGATCTGCATTTTGTTTTCTTTAAACAAATGTCAAGGCTGGAATTGGGGGGAGATGGATGGGAGATGTCCAGAAAATCTCCACGCCAGATTTTAGCATTGAGAGGGAAGAAGATGAAGTAAGAAAGGATACAGCCGTGGGTAGGAGAATGTATATAAGGAGCGAGGGCGGTGTGGATACTAGTCTAATAGGTTATACTGGCTGTAGAATGACTGTGCCTAATAGGGTACAAAATGTGAGCGAGTCCAAACAGCAAAAATTAAGATGTTTGTACACCAACGCGAGGAGCCTAGGTAACAAAAAGGAGGAACTAGAGCTACTGGTGCAGGAAGTGAAACCAGATATTATAGGGATAACAGAAACATGGTGGAATAGTAGTCATGACTGGACTACAGGTATTGAAGGGTATGTGCTCTTTAGGAAAGACAGAAACAAAGGTAAAGGGGGTGGAGTAGCATTGTATATCAATGATGAGGTAGAATGTAAAGAAATAAGAAGCGATGCAATGGATAAGACAGAGTCCATCTGGTCAAAAATTACATTGGGGAAGAAAACTAGTAAAGCCTCTCCTACGATAGTGCTTGGGGCGTGCTATAGACCTCGGGGATCTAATTTGGATATGGATAGAGCCCTTTTTAATGTCTTTAATAAAGTAAATACTAATGGAAACTGCGTGATCATGGGAGACTTTAACTTCCCAGATATAGACTGGAGGACCAGTGCTAGTAATAATAATAGGGCTCAGATTTTCCTAGATGCGATAGCTGATGGATTCCTTCATCAAGTAGTTGCTGAACCGACTAGAGGGGATGCCATTTTAGATTTAATTTTGGTGAGTAGCGAGGACCTCATAGAAGAAATGGTTGTAGGGGACAATCTTGGCACAAGTGATCATGAGCTAATTCAGTTCAAACTAAATGGAAGGATTAACAAAAATAAATCTGCAACTAGGGTTTTTGATTTCAAAAGGGCTGACTTTCAAAAATTAAGGAAATTAGTTAGGGAAGTGGATTGGACTGAAGAACTTATGGATCTAAAGGTAGAGAAGGCCTGGGATTACTTTAAATCAAAACTGCAGAAGCTTTCGGAAGCCTGTATCCCAAGAAAGGGGAAAAAATTCATAGGAAGGAGTTGTAGACCAAGCTGGATGAGCAAGCATCTTAGAGAGGTGATTATGAAGAAGCAGAAAGCATACAGGGAATGGAAGATGGGAGGGATCAGCAAGGAAAGCTACCTAATTGAGGTCAGAAGATGTAGGGATAAAGCGAGAGAGGCTAAAAGTCGAGTAGAGTTGGACCTTGCAAAGGGAATTAAAACCAATAGTAAAAGGTTCTATAGCCATATAAATAAGAAGAAAACTAAAAAGGAAGAAATGGGGCCGCTTAACACTGAGGATGGAGTGGAGGTTAAAGATAATCTAGGCATGGCCCAATATCTAAACAAATACTTTGCCTCAGTCTTTAATAAGGCTAAAGAGGATCTTGGGGATAATGGTAGCATGACAAATGGGAAGGAGGATATAGAGGTAGATATTACCATATCAGAGGTAGAAGCGAAACTGAAACAGCTTAATGGGACTAAATCGGGGGGCCCAGATAATCTTCATCCAAGAATATTAAAGGAATTGGCACCTGAAATTGCAAGCCCATTAGCAAGAATTTTTAATGAATCTGTAAACTCAGGAATAGTACCGAATGATTGGAGAATTGCTAATATAGTTCCTATTTTTAAGAAAGGAAAAAAAAGTGATCCGGGTAACTACAGGCCAGTTAGTTTGACATCTGTAGTATGCAAGGTCCTGGAAAAAATTTTGAAGGAGAAATTAGTTAAGGACATTGAAGTCAATGGTAAATGGGACAAAATACAACATGGTTTTACAAAAGGTAGATCGTGCCAAACCAACCTAATCTCCTTTTTTGAAAAAGTAACAGATTTTTTAGATAAAGGAAATGCAGTGGATCTAATTTACCTAGATTTCAGTAAGGCATTTGATACCGTGCCACATGGGGAATTATTAGTTAAATTGGAGAAGATGGGGATCAATATAAACATCAAAAGGTGGATAAGGAATTGGTTAAAGGGGAGACTGCAACGGGTCCTACTGAAAGGTGAACTGTCAGGTTGGAGGGAGGTTACCAGTGGAGTTCCTCAGGGATCGGTTTTGGGACCAATCTTATTTAATCTTTTTATTACTGACCTTGGCACAAAAAGTGGGAGTGTGCTAATAAAGTCTGCAGATGATACAAAGCTGGGAGGTATTGCCAATTCGGAGAAGGATCGGGATATTATACAGGAGGATCTGGATGACCTTGTAAACTGGAGTAATAGTAATAGGATGAAATTTAATAGTGAGAAGTGTAAGGTTATGCATTTAGGGATTAATAACAAGAATTTTAGTTATAAGTTGGGGATGCATCAATTAGAAGTAACAGAAGAGGAGAAGGACCTTGGAGTATTGGTTGATCATAGGATGACTATTAGCTGCCAATGTGATATGGCTGTGAAAAAAGCTAATGCGGTTTTGGGATGCATCAGGAGAGGCATTTCCAGTAGAGATAAGGAGGTTTTAGTACCATTATACAAGGCACTGGTGAGACCTCACCTAGAATACTGTGTGAAGTTCTGGTCTCCCATGTTTAAAAAGGATGAATTCAAACTGGAGCAGGTACAGAGAAGGGCTACTAGGATGATCCGAGGAATGGAAAACTTGTCTTATGAAAGGAGACTTAAGGAGCTTGGCTTGTTTAGCCTAACTAAAAGAAGGTTGAGGGGAGATAGGATTGCTCTCTATAAATATATCAGAGGGATAAATATAGGAGAGGGAGAGGAATTATTTAAGCTCAGCACCAATGTGGACACAAGAACAAATGGATATAAACTGGCCACCAGGAAGTTTAGACTTGAAATCAGACGAAGATTTCTAACCATCAGAGGAGTAAAGTTTTGGAATAACCTTCCAAGGGAAGCAGTGGGGGCAAAAGATCTATCTGGTTTTAAGATTCTACTCGATAAGTTTATGGAGGAGATGGTATGATGGGATAATGGGATTTTGGTAAGTAATTGATCTTTAAATATTCAGGGTAAATAGGCCAAATCCCCTGAGATGGGATATTAGATGGATGGGATCTGAGTTACTATAGAAAATTCTTTCCTGGGTATCTGGCTGGTGAATCTTGCCCATATGCTCAGGGTTTAGCTGATTGCCATATTTGGGGTCAGGAAGGAAATTTCCTCCAGGGCAGATTGGAGAGGCCCTGGAGGTTTTTCGCCTTCCTCTGTAGCATGGGGCATGGTTGACTTGAGGGAGGCTTCTCTGCTCCTTGAAGTCTTTGAACCATGATTTAAGGACTTCAATAGCTCAGACATGGGTGAGGTTTTTCATACGAGTGGGTGGGTGAGATTCTGTGGCCTGCGCTGTGCAGGAGGTCGGACTAGATGATCAGAATGGTCCCTTCTGACCTTAGTATCTATGAATCTATATCACTGGGCACTCAGGGACTGGGGTGCTCCTCTTGTTAACCTGCAAGGCAAAGCAAGAGTTGACATAGTCTGGAAGGGAGTGCTTGAGTGGCTGGTGGTGTTAGGGAGATGACATCCAGTTCCCACAAGCAAGACTCCCTCTCTCTGGAGGCAGGGGTTAACCAGGTAACTCCCTGTCCTGGATACCCAAGAACCATCACACTGTGGCCTAGGGAGTCTTGTACTACTGTAATATAGACCTGACCATTGCATTAAAGATTTCAGCCTGGATCATAAGGACGAACGCTGCCAGGAATGAGGTTAGGGTGAGGGGGAGAGATGACTTTAAGAGTTTCTAAATAGTACACATTCTTTGTCTGAAATTGTAACAACATTCAAAAGAGAATTCACCAGAGAAAATCACTCTGAGAAGTGCCCTCCAGCAATGCAGAGGAGTTGGTGTGGTTGAACCGAGGTGGGGGTGGGGATTAGAAACCTTGCATCTATAAATTGACAGAAGAGGATTTCAAGTTCCTCTCAAATGCTTTCTCTACTCACCGCCCCCATCTCCCCAATACTTTGTAAAACTTTCTGATTAGAGACCCATTAAAAGCAAATGGCCTTGAACTCCCTGTGAACTGGGCGTTAGATAAAGGAATAATTTACACTTCAAATAAATGAAGCAGTTTGGCTGTGGATCAAAACATTGTTAAGTTCAATGTGATCAGTTTTCCAGTGAGTCATTTTTTATGCATAGGCAATTTTGTATTTTCTCTTATAAAATTTACATGAGAACATTATGTAACCAGGACAGGGAGTGGAAAGCAGACGTGATCTATCAATATTGCAGAAAGTGATCATCTCCAACCAAGGTCTGACTGAAGCTATTCTAGAGCCCTGAAGCCTGTTCTTGTTCATGTTTATTTAAATTCAAGTTACATTAAACTAAACCCTAAATAAGATGGCATGACTAAGGGTGGATTAAAGCATAGACATCATAATCCCAGGCCTAGGGCATCAGCTCCTGAAGTCATTGTGATTATATCAGACTGTAGGTTTTCATTTTTTCTTAATGAAAGTCCGTTTCTAGCCCTGATAGTTGCAAAGAAAAGCTTGAAACTGTGGCCCAAGTGTAACCAAAGCAGCGATAGCTGCCTGAGTCTTCAGAGAGCCTATAAGAAGAGCTTTGAGGAGTGTGATTGACCCATGCATCTCATTACGGTGATAACTTCAACACCCAGTGCTCAGGGGCCCTGCCAACACCACTCCAGCAGAGGGCTGTGTGTGTAGCACAAGGAGGCTGCAGTGGACACAGATCACTCATCCCAGGTCCACCCCAGCGGCTGGGGTGACCCTGCAGCCAGCCCTGCCCCTAAGGTGGGAAGATGGGGCTCATGCTGACCCCACACTGCTGCTCCTGCTTTTCAGGAAGGGCACGGAGCCTCCTGCCACCACAAAGTGGGGGGCCCAGGTGCCCTGTGTCCTGGTGTGTCTAGTGGGCTGGATTGCTTTAATCCCGCCCTGGCTGTGATCCCCTTTTACAGTCCTAGGGTGATAAAGTTTAAGGTGGAAGAGCCCACCAGATCATCCAGTCTGACCTGTGTATCACAGCCCACCCGCACACTAAACCCAACAACTGAAATTAGACCAAAGTATTACAGCCCACAGGGGATGAAACTATTTCGTGCCTGTAGTGAGGCGGAGTGGCCTCCCTCCGAACTGGAGTGTGAGGAGTCCACTACATTCCCCTGGGTAGGCGGAGCCAAATATGCACTCTTTCTTCCCCCCCGCCCCGCCTCCCCAAAGTACCAGGGTGGGAAAGGAAGTAGAAAAGGAGAGCCCTGGAGCTCAGTTGCGGCTGAGTCATGGGAGAGAGCGGCTGTCTCTTCTTGGGAGCAGATGGCTCTGCAAGAGCCTGGCCCAGCCCCTGAGCGGACCAACGCCTTGCCGTCAGGGGAGGCAGACGAGGAACCTGAGGAGCTACCAGCAGCCGAGCATCCTAAGGAGACAGAGAATCTTTGGATCCACGAGACTGTACCCCAGAGTCTGGTTCTGCTGCTGGAGTGTGAGTCAGTGGGTTGCAGCCAGATTCCCTGGGCTGGAACCTGTTGGTATAGGGTGGGCCTGGGTCCTCCTGCCACCAACCCCACCCCTGGGATGGCAGCCTATTCACCCCTAGGCCAGAAAGCTTGCGTGCTGCTTGTAGTCTGCCCCAGCTAGGCGGCTGCAGCTAAAGAGTGTTTGTGGCTGTGTTCTGCCCAGGGGGCCAGAGCCCCTCTAGAGACTGTTTGTTGCTGTCTACCCCAGCCAGGTGGCTGTGGACTAAAGGATGTTGTGCTTTTCCCCACTCAGGTGGGGTGGAGCTTTTCCCCTGTAAGTAGTGAGGCGGAGTGGCCTCCCTCTGTACTTGAGAGTGAGGGACCACTACAGTGCCTCAGGCAGAGAACAGGGGCATCAAGGTGCACCAGTGCCCAAGGCCCCCACAGTGGCAGGGAAAAGATTATCAGTACTTGTGGCACTTAGAGACTAACAAATTTATTAGAGCATAAGCTTTCGTGAGCTACAGCTCACTTCATCGGATGCATTTGGTGGAAAAAACAGAGGAGAGATTTATATACTCACACAGAGAACAAGAAACAATGGGTTTATCATACACACTGTAAGGAGAGTGATCACTTAAGATAAGCCATCACCAGCAGCGGGGGGGGGGGGGGGGGGGGGGGGGAGGAGGAGGAAAACCTTTCATGGTGACAAGCAAGGTAGGCTAATTCCAGCAGTTAACAAGAATATCAGAGGAACGGTGGGGGGTGGGGTGGGGCGGAGAAATAACATGGGGAAATAGTTTTACTTTGTGTAATGACTCATCCATTCCCAGTCTCTATTCAAGCCTAAGTTAATTGTATCCAGTTTGCAAATTAATTCCAATTCAGCAGTCTCTCGTTGGAGTCTGTTTTTGAAACTTTTTTTGTTGAAGGATAGCCACTCTTAGGTCTGTAATCGAGTGACCAGAGAGATTGAAGTGTTCTCCAACTGTTTTTTGAATGTTATAATTCTTGACGTCTGCTTTGTGTCCATTCATTCTTTTACGTAGAGACTGTCCAGTTTGGCCAATGCACATGGCAGAGGGGCATTGCTGGCACATGATGGCATATATCACATTGGTAGATGTGCAGGTGAACGAGCCTCTGATAGTGTGGCTGATGTGATTAGGCCCTATGATGGTGTCCCCTGAATAGATATGTGGACAGAGTTGGCAACGGGCTTTGTTGCAAGGATAGGTTCCTGGGTTAGTGGTTCTGTTGTGTGGTGTGTGGTTGCTGGTGAGTATTTGCTTCAGGTTGGAGGGCTGTCTGTAAGCAAGGAGTGGCCTGTCTCTCAAGATCTGTGAGAGTGATGGGTCGTCCTTCAGGATAGGTTGTAGATCCTTGATGATGCGTTGGAGAGGTTTTAGTTGGGGGCTGAAGGTGATGGCTAGTGGCGTTCTGTTATTTTCTTTGTTGGACCTGTCCTGTAGTAGGTGACTTCTGGGTACTCTTCTGGCTCTGTCAGTCTGTTTCTTCACTTCAGCAGGTGGGTATTGTAGTTGTAGGAATGCACGATAGAGATCTTGTAGGTGTTTGTCTCTGTCTGAGGGGTTGGAGCAAATGCGGTTATATCGTAGAGCTTGGCTGTAGACAATGGATCGAGTGGTATGATCTGGATGAAAGCTAGAGGCATGTAGGTAGAAATAGCGGTCAGTAGGTTTCCGATATAGGGTGGTGTTTATGTGACCATCGCTTATTAGCACCGAAGTGTCCAGGAAGTGGATCTCTTGTGTGGTGGACTGGTCCAGGTCCAAGCTGAGGTTGATGGTGGGATGGAAATTGTTGAAATCATGGTGGAATTCCTCAAGGGCTTCTTTTCCATGGGTCCAGATGATGAAGATGTCATCAATGTAGCGCAAGTAGAGTAAGGGCATTAGGGGACGAGAAATGAGGATGCATTGTTCTAAGTCAGCCATAAAAATGTTGGCATCCTGTGGGGCCATGCGGGTACCCATCGCAGTGCCACTGATTTGAAGGTATACATTGTCCCCAAATGTGAAATAGTTATGGGTGAGGACAAAGTCACAAAGTTCAGCCACCAGGTTAGCCGTGACAGTATCGGGGATACTGTTCCTGACGGCTTGTAGCCCATCTTTGTGTGGAATGTTGGTGTAGAGGCTTCTACATCCATAGTGGCCAGGATGGTGTTTTTAGGAAGATCACCAATGGACTGTAAAAAGAAAAGGAAAGGATGCAAGAAAAAGAATGCATCCGATGAAGTGAGCTGTAGCTCACGAAAGCTTATGCTCTAATAAATTTGTTAGTCTCTAAGGTGCCACAAGTACTCCTTTTCTTTTTGCGAATACAGACTAACACGGCTGCTACTCTGAAACCAATGGACTGTAGTTTCCTCAGGAAGTCAGTGGTGTCTCAAAGATAGCTGGGAGTGCTGGTAACGAAGGGCCTGAGGAGGGAGTCTACATAGCCAGACAATCCTGCTGTCAGGGTGCCAATGCCTGAGATGATGGGGCATCCAGGATTTCCAGGTTTATGGATCTTGGGTAGCAGATAGAATACCCCAGGTCAGGGTTCTAGGGGTGTGTCTGTGCGGATTTGTTCTTGTGCTTTTTCAGGGAGTTTCTTGAGCAAATGCTGTAGTTTCTTTTGGTAACTCTCGGTGGGATCAGAGGGTAATGGCTTGTAGAAAGTGGTGTTGGAGAGGTGCCTAGTAGCCTCTTGTTCATACTCCGACCTATTCATGATGACGTCAGCACCTCCTTTGTCAGCCTTTTTGATTATGATGTCAGAGTTGTTTCTGAGGCTGTACCCAGGAACCTATCCTTGCAACAAAGCCCGTTGCCAACTCTGTCCACATATCTATTCAGGGGATACCATCATAGGGCCTAATCACATCAGCCACACTATCAGAGGCTCGTTCAGCTGCACATCTACCAATGTGATATATGCCATCATGTGCCAGCAATGCCCCTCTGCCATGTACATTGGCCAAACTGGACAGTCTCTACGTAAAAGAATGAATGGACACAAAGCAAACGTCAAGAATTATAACATTCAAAAACCAGTTGGAGAACACTTCAATCTCTCTGGTCACTCGATTACAGACCTAAGAGTGGCTATCCTTCAACAAAAAAGCTTCAAAACCAGACTCCAACGAGAGACTGCTGAATTGGAATTAATTTGCAAACTGGATACAATTAACTTAGGCTTGAATAGAGACTGGGAATGGATGAGTCATTACACAAAGTAAAACTATTTCCCCGTGTTATTTCTCCCCCCCCCACCCCCCACTGTTCCTCTGATATTCTTTTAGAGTAGCAGCCGTGTTAGTCTGTATTCGCAAAAAGAAAAGGAGTACTTGTGGCGCCTTAGAGACTAACAAATTTATTAGAGCATAAGCTTTCGTGAGCTACAGCTCACTTCATCGGATGAAAGCTTATGCTCTAATAAGTTTGTTAGTCTCTAAGGTGCCACAAGTACTCCTTTTCTTTTTCTGATATTCTTGTTAACTGCTGGAATTAGCCTACCTTGCTTGTCACCATGAAAGGTTTTCCTCCTTTCCCCCCCCCCCCTGCTGCTGGTGATGGCTTATCTTAAGTGATCACTCTCCTTACAGTGTGTATGATAAACCCATTGTTTCTTGTTCTCTGTGTGTGTATATAAATCTCTCCTCTGTTTTTTCCACCAAATGCATCCGATGAAGTGAGCTGTAGCTCACGAAAGCTTATGCTCTAATAAATTTGTTAGTCTCTAAGGTGCCATAAGTACTGCTTTTCTTTTTGCGAATACAGACTAACACGGCTGCTACTCGGAAAAGATTATGTGAGCTATACCCAGATAATCCTGGAAAGTGACTCACACCTCCACGCTGCAGAGAATGGCAGGAACCTTGCGGGGGTTTCACCTATCTGAGCTGGGGGAGGGGAAATTCCTGTCCAACCCCACATACCGCAATCAGTCAGACCCTGAACACGTGAACAATAACCAGCCGCCGACCACATGAACAAGGACCAGCCGCCAAGCACCTGAGAGAGAGAATTTCCAGTGCCACCTGAGAGTCCTGGCCCTCCCTGCCCAATGTCCCATCTCTAGCCGTGGCAGAGGAAGGAAACAAAAGACACCCCCAGAATACATTGGAGAGGAGGACCCCTTTTTGCCTGGATTTCTTTCTTGTCAGGGCTTCTATTGTTCTTTGTGCTCAAACGTGAGAACTACTGTTTAGGCATTAGGGTCACTCCTGATGGGCTTGGGAGGGGCTTCTTGAATCATCTCTCCTACCCCTTGGGGTCTGTAATAATAACTCATCTGGTCATCATCTCGGGCTAGAATCAGATCCTATTCTCATTTGCACTACAGTAACTCCACAACACCCAGTGATATAACTGGGGTGAGAATCTGGCCCTTGGATTGTAAAGTCTTTGGGGCAGAGATCACAGGTTAAATTCTGACCTCATTTACACAGTTGGTAAATCCAGAGTGACTCCACTGACATCAGTGGAGTCACTCTGGATCTACACCACTTTAACTGGGATTATAATCTGGCCCCATGTTTCACTGAGAAGCCCCATACATGTTTATGGCACTTGTGACAAGGTCAGGCCAGATGGCTACAGGAGAGTGATAGAAGGCAGATATATTAGCCCCAGGTTAAGTAGGTCCCTTTTTCCTGGGTAAGGTAACAGGGAAGGTTCCAGAACAATCAGGAACTTTCTGGAAACAATTAAGACAGGCAGGCTAATCAGGGCACCTGGGTTTTAAAAAAGAGCTCACTTCAGTTTGTGGTGTGCGTGGGAGGAGCTGGGAGCACGAGGCGCTAGGAGCTGAGAGTTAACAATAATAATCTCTTCCAGCTTCTCCATAGCAAACTAGGGGCTGAAGCCAGTTTTTTGCTCCATAGCTCCCCACAGGCTAAATTATGCTTCTGCCTGATAGACCATCCCATTCCGAGGGGAGATGGGAATGAATCCCATGCATCTCAGCACATGTTGTCAGACCGCCTCAGAGCTGTGACGCTGGAAATCTGTTGAGTCTCTGACAATGTGCCACATTCAAAAGAAGAGACTCCACTTTCGTTTTCTAATTGTGACCCCTAGAGATGCACGTACTGCCAAGATTTAATCAGTTGGAGTTTCCAGATAACTTTGTTGATAACACTTAAGTGTGCTTGAAAATCTTATCTGTGGTAATTGCACAGATATAATAATGCCAGTGAACAGAAAAGGTACCATTTAGCAGCTCCAGAACTGTTTGCAAAGAATCTGTTTTCTGTTAAGCATGGCTCATAAGGGAAGGGTAGCACATGCAATATTCAGAGGGACATGGAAATCAACAAGGAATGAGGCATAAATAGCTTAGGGGAAATTATTAAAGGAGATTATGAATCTGAAAATGATCAGAGGCCTAAAGAGATTTCCATGTGGGCAGAGATGGAAAAGTTGGAACTGTTTAGAAAGCAGATGGATAAGAGGCAATATGATAAAAGTATGTGAAATAGTGACTATGGCTTATTACAACAATCTATAACCCACTACGTGGGCAAGTGAAAGACGAAAGTTTTTTCTTTTTTTTAAGATCTCTGAAAGACACCCCCCCCCAAAGACAAAAGTTTTGTGGACAACAAGTGCCAGTGTGAACAGCGCTTTGTCAGCTGCTGAGAACGCTAACTCCGCTCGTTGGGGGTGAAAGTTTTTGTTGGCAGGAGAACTCTCGCCTGACAACAAACAGTGGCTACACTGCATGCCTTTTAGTGGCATGGCTGAGGCGACACAGCCGTGTCGCTAAAAGCTGCATAGTGTAGACATAGCCTAAAAATCTCTCCTCAGCTTTTTCTTTTCCTTTCTCCCCTATAACTGGGGAAATATTAACGGACGACTTCACCCTTGAATGGTCCCTTGAAATATGTATTAACTACTTATGCAATCTGTTCCACCTTGTGTTTAGCTGTGACATCCTGAGTACATTTCCCAGACCTGAGGAAGAGCTCTGTGTGGCTCGAAAGCTTGTCGCTCTCACCAACAGTAGTTGGTCCAATAAAAGATATTCCCTCAGCCACTTTGTCTCGCTAATGGGATAGAAAGGTAGTTTGGGGGGGCTTCTTTTTATTCAGTGACATCAAAAGGCTGCAAACTTTAAAATGGAGAAAAGGAAATGCTGTTTTACAAAGCGCAGAGCTAGCCTGTGGAACTCACTGCCATAATAAAGCATGAGGCCAAGAGCTTAGCAGGATTTAAAAAAAAAGAAAAGAAAAGAAAAAGGCCTGGGTATTTGGAGGGATAATGAGAATGCCCACGGCTACGTTCGAGTGGGTTAAAAGGCAAGCAAACAAAAAATTTTTGGAGGAGCTATTAATGTTTCTGCTTCCAGGGATAAGAGATTAAGAAGAAAGTCCTCTGTAGGGTAGGAACTTCCCACTTTGGGAGGCTAACCTAGATGGACCGCTGGATTGATCTGGCAATTCCGTGTGACTACAGTGCAGGGCAGACAGCATCAGTCCCCCAACCTAAATCCCCAGGCAAGTCCTGGTAACACTGCTCTTCCAGGCCTCCACAATAGAAATTGTGGAGGAGCACCCATGGTATGGCCAAAGGCCACAGGCCTCGTGGTTATGTGCATGGCAGCCTTGCCCTCGCCATGGTCCTTGCACCCCTCAGGCAGCTGCTGCAGTGGATGCAGAGTCCTGTCCTGGCTGCACCAAGTCTCCCTGTCCTGCTGGACGAGAACATCTCCTACTCTTTGAAAAACAAGAACTCCCTCGTTCCACGAAATTCACCCTGCGGGTAGGTCTCCCAGCCCAGGTGGACAGAGGTGTGCTAGCAGGGCTTGCACCAGGCCACTAACAATAGCACTGGGGATGTTGTGGCTTGGCAGAGGCTTGGGCTAGTCACCTGAGCTCAAGCCTAGGGGGTTGGGTGACTGATAGCCCGGGGGGTTAGTCCCAGTCTCCACTGAAGAAGCCATATCCATACTGCTGTTTTTCAAGTTAGCACAAGTCTGTCTACCTGGGCTGGGTGGTTTGCTCCCAGCTGCAATGCAGGTGAACCCTTAAGGGCCTGGACTCTGGGGGTATGTCTACACAGCAACTACACACCTGCCACTGGCCCGACTCAGACTCGTGGGGCTGTTTTGTTGCTGTGTAGACGTCTGGGTTCGGGCTGCAGTCCAAGCTCTGAGACCTCCCACCTTGCAGGGTCTGAGCCCAGACATCTACACAGCAACAAAACAACACCACAGCCTGAGCCCTACAAGCTGTGTGTTGACTGGCATGGGCCAGCCACAGGTATCTAGTTGCTGTGTAGACATACCCTGGTGGCCAGTAGGACAGTAGCTGCTTCCATTGTTTGGTTGGGAGGGGGCACTATAGGGCTTTCTCAACACTAGCTAGAGTCTGACACTTCATTTACCATTCTATAATATGTTCCTTTCCTTGATCTCAGCGCACTTTGCAATCCGTAGTTAACTTAGCTTCATTATCTACTCCTGGTGAGGTGGATAAGGGTCATTGTCCCTATTTTACAGATGAGGAAACTGAGGGACAGGGCTGGGAATGGAACCCAGGCAGTGTCCTGACTTCTAGTGCTGTTCCATGGCCAGGGATCTCTCCTTCCTCCCCCCGATAACGTTTACCCTGAAACATGAAAAAGATGAAAAACAAAAAGAACAAAAAAACCAAAAAATTCCGGAACATCTGCCAACAGCCAGCCAGACGGGCTGGAGGGCCAGCTAGCCGTGGGGCTGTGTGCGCTTTTGTTACTCTTTTCTATAATAATGCCCTGCATACATAATCACATTATAGCTTCTTCCATAACATTACAATGCTGACATAATTATATCACAGTATTTCCGTAAGCCATTATATAATTGAAAACTGCCCGTGGAAAGCAGCATGTTTCCTTAAATGAAAGCATCCAAGCCAATGGTGTGTATTATTGCTGACTGCTGCTTTTTAACCCTTCTTTTTATTATTGTTATAATTCTTATTTATTCATTACTACCAACCACATAGGCCCAGATCCTCCAAGGTGCCTAACTCCCATTGTTTTCTATGGGGATTAATCACCTTGCCTACTTAGGCTTTTCTGAATAACCCACCCTCTACCTCTGCCCATCCTTCAGGAATTACCACCACCATCACCATGGGGCCTTTCATAGCTATTCCCAGCTCCACCACTGATTCACTCTGTGGGCCTTGGCCAAGTCACTACCTCGCTGTGCCTCAGTTTCCCCTCTCTGTTAAAGGGGGAAATGACACTGCTACACTTTACAGGTGCATGATGAGGCCTAATTAATGCTTCTAAAGTTGGTTGAGACCCCCTGCTGGAAGGGGCTATAGAAGAGCCAGGTACTATCATTACCTATTGCCCCCGCGGGGACTAGCCTCTCTCCCTGCTATTGCCTTCCATGGGGTGTAACATCAGCTGCTCTTTGAACATAACCCATCACTGTCCCTCCAATCCCTCTTTTGGATTTCAACCAGGCCACTCTCACTGGCTAACAATTTCCTCCTGTCCCTTAGGAGGTGGTGCCTCAGTCTGTGTCCCATTGATTGCTCACATCAGGTGTTAGTTACATTGCCTCTGCCAGCTTCTTCCCACAAGTCCACGTCCTTCCCAGCTCGGGCTAGATTCCATCTTTTGTTTCTGGTCGCTGACAGTCTGTTTAACTGGGAGCAGCATCCTGTTTTCCTTGTGGGCCTAGATTTTCCCCTCCCTCCGCTACCACCCCTGCACCTAAATGCTTTGAGTTGGAAATATCCAGCCCCTCCGAGTGACAGTTATACCGACCTAACCCCTGGTGTAGACAGTGCTACGTTGACAGGAGAGCATCTCCCGCCTCTCCCAGAGGTGGGTTAACCACACTGATGGGAGACGCTCTGCTGTCCGTATCGTAGTGTCTTCATTAAAGCGCTACAGTGGCACAGCTCTACCGGCGCAATGCTGGAAGTGTAGACCAGCCCTCAGAGGGTTACTGCTGCTGCTACTCTCCCTGTGGGGCCTGGGCGCATGGGTGAGATTCACTTCCTCTCACTTTGGGGCTCCGGATCATAGTAGCCACCTGGTGAATGAAGCTCTTCATCCGGTCACAGCGCAACGGTGGCAGGGCAAGCTTCCCCATACCCTGCCCCACCGTGGGCCTGGGCCTTGTCTGTAGAGGTGAGAGGGTAGCAGCTTCCCATGTCCCTGGCTTCTCTGTTGAGATTGTCTCCTACGGAGCAGTCAGTGAAAAGTGTGGCTGTTGGCTTGTGAGATCCTGTTCACTAGGAACTGGTCTATGACTCACCAACACACTTCAGACAGTAAGGTGGCCTCTGACTTCAGCTGAGCTGGGGTGGATTCAAATCAGTGGCCTAGATAGGTTTGCCTTCCTATTCCATTATTAATCCCCTGGGCCACCCAGTCATCGATCTAGTGTAACAAATCTGGGACCGCCTCGTGCACATGGCCACTAGGAACTTCCCAGCAGTCGCCAAAGAGGACAGAACTCAGACCCTCCAGGCATGGGATTCACAAAGGCATTTAGGTACCTGACTCCTATTGATTTCAATGGGAGTTAGGTGCCCAAATACCTTTGTGGATCTCAGCGCAAGACTACCACTTGTTCTACAGAGGATGTTCATTAGCTACTGTTAGGATATAGATATTCAGGCCTGTCTGTAAAGGCTTATACTCTAATTTAGGTGTATTCTTATCACTTGGCTAGTTCTAGAGGTACAAAAGAAGGAAAGAATCAAAATCACTGTCTGACGGTGTAAAGGCCTTCTCTTACTGAGACAGTCTGAGGCCCTGTGCTTAGGCTAAGGCCTTCGGCTAAGCAGCAGAAGCAGCCATAAGCTGGGAAGCGACCGGTCACATCCTCACACCCCAAACTAGTCACATTGAAAGAAGGTGCTATTGGGCTGTTAGGATACAACCCTGTCCTGATAATGCCCATCGCCTCCAGAGAAAGGGAAGTGCCTAGAAGATGTAAAAGGAAACTTAGTTTGATAGCATCCTGTCTGGCAAGAACTCACTTATTAATAGCTGGGATGTGAAATCCACACTTCTGTATTGTTTTGTCATTATAGTTCCCACTTTGCTATTGTTTGTCTGTATAATCTCTGTCTGGTGCTGTGATTGTTTCTCTCTGCCATATAATTAATTTTGCTGGGTGTAAACTAATTAAGGTGGTGGGATATAATTGGTTACATAATCATGTTACAAAATGTTAGGATAGGTTAGCTAAATTTCAGTAAAATGATTGGTTAAGGTATAGCTAAGCAGAACTCAAACTTTACTATATAGTCTGCAGTCAATCAGGAATTGTGGGGGGGGGAATGGGAACAGGGAATGGGGTGGGGAAATTGGAATCATGTTTAGAGAAGGGCAGGAATGGGAACGGGACACAGGTAAGGCTCTGTTTAGTCAGAGCTGGGAGGGGGGACACTAAGGAAGGAAACTGGAATCATGCTTGCTGGAAGTTCACCCCAATAAACATTGAATTGTTTGCACCTTTGGACTTCGGGTATTGTTGCTCTCTGTTCATGCGAGAAGGACCAGGGAAGTAAGTGGGTGAAGGAATAAGCCCCCTAACAGCTACTAGCGTCTGAGACACACAGTTGAGCAGATCTGCTCCCTACTGGCTAGAGTCAGGTCACCCTCCGCTTCTCTCCTTGTTGGAACTGCATTATACAGAGTGGGCCGCACTGATCCCTGGTCTAGCTGTGTGGAGGCTACAGCCACACCAGGGATAAATCTGGTTTATTAACTGTTTTATCAAGGCCTGACACCATCCTATAACCTCGTCCCACTGCCTCTTAAATGTAATCGCCTTTTGCGTTTGAAATACCAGTTTCTAATGGTCAGGTTCTTCCTTGCCATTTCCCCCTCCTGCTCAGTCTCCAGGGCTCCATAAAACTCCTTGGTTTCTGAACTGATCCCGGCTTAATCTTCTCCGTACTGATAACTACTAACCTTATTCATGGCTGTTGTTGCCTTTACAACCAGGATGCTGAAGGATGCTCCCTGTGATCCTGTCCAGCATGGTTTGCAGTGGGTGAATGAGCCCGGGCTGCTTTGTATGATCCTTTGCGTTTATACAGCGCCTTCGACCAAACAATCTGGAGGGCTTTGTAAAGCTGGGTATTCTGTGCCTTAGTCTCACAACGTGAGCAAGTGAGGAGTCCAGTGACTTGCCCAAGATTAAGCCCTTGCAGAGCTGGGGGACAGAACCCCGGAGTCCTGACTCTGAAACCCCTGCTCAAATGAGTAGACCCGCCACCTCCCTTTGCATTCCTGGAGATCCGTTCTGCTGTGGGATCCAATCTGGTCAACTCCACGGAGAGGAATTTGGGGTTTACCCTGCAGTAGATGTCCCAGTGCGGCTGGGGTTTTCTTCTCCAGCTGAGCTGCTTGCTTCCTTCTTTTGAGGAAGGATGGCTAAAGCATTGGACTAGAACTTGAGAGACCTTGGTTCTGTTCCCGTCTCTGCTGCAGGCTCCTTCTGTGAAGTAGGCACAGTGAGATGAAGAGATTTGCTTACAGTTTCTCATCTGAAAATTTGGGATGATAATTCCCTACTTAACAGGGATGTGCTCAGGATCAATTCATTAATGTAGGGGGGACATGAGGTCCCCAGCTTGATGAAGTTCAAGCTCTTAGCATAATCTGATAGCAACCATGGGAACTCCCTATGTGCTGCCTATGTGCCAGCACTTGCTGTGACAAAGCTTGGTCCTCTGAACCATTTGCCACTTCAGGTGAATTACCCGTTTTCCATGATATAGCCTGTTTTGATGTCTCACTAGTCATTCTCTTGGCCCAGCGTACTGAGGGAGGGCAGATCCGCTATTGGCACTGGGGGAAGGCTCCTCTTAGGAGACTCTTCTGAAGTCAGGAGGGCCTCTTTACACCAGCACAGAATTTGGCCTCTGAATTTTCATAAGAAGCTTACCTGGGTCTGTGTGTCTAAACGCAAGTGACGCTCGCAAACTACCTCAATGTTCTTTTAACGTTGCAAAGTCAGTGGGAAGTCACTCAGAAGTAGGAAATGCCAGAGTTAAGGGTTCCTGCGTAACTGTAATTCAGCCCCCTTGAGTATGCGCCTCATGATACAGTCGTTACTGACATGATCACATAACTATTTTTTTCCCCCACAGGCCCCTGCCTCCAACTCTCGGGCGTCACCCCAGGCTCCTGGAGTCAATTTCATCCCTTCATCCCCACCCACCAGGTTCAGTTTTTGTCCCCTCTGTGGTCATGCAGCTTCCTCCTTCTCTACCGGGGCACCAGCAGGGGGTGGCATTGAGTGCCTGGGGCAACAATCTCCCCACTTTCTGCTCCTGTGCCTCGCACCACAGTGGCCCCTGGCTGCCATGAAGAGGAATTGAAGGGGAAGTCCTGCTGAGGTACCAACCCCAGGACGGAGCATGCTCATTTGCTCTATGGGGATGGTGCACATTCAGTCTGGTCACATATAGGGGCTGGAGGGTGCTCAGTAAAGATGGAATCTCTGGAGAATTTAGATGCCAAATTCTGAGTCTGCACTGAGCATGTGTGAACTGAGATCTATTTTTTTTCTCCCAGAAGCTCATAACTTAGCCAAATTTGGGCAGATTTTCATGGAGATGTCAAAAGCCCATCCATGATGCCAGAGTGAACCTCACCCTCTGCCAAATGTCAAGTCCTTGCGCCAAAGCATGGAGAAGCTAAAGCTTCTCAACAAAACAGCTCTATTCATTTTTTTAACATGGGCAAAACACATCTTCCCCTAATGTAATCTTATTCTTCTAAATGGCTGGACAACTTTTGCTGAAAGTTTAAAAATCAGCCTGAGGCAGACACCCAGCGTGAGACATTTCAGCCTTAAGACTTAAAGTATGAGAGAGTTTTTTTATAAGCGATTAAAAACAGGGTCTTATGGAAGTGGAAAGTGCCAGCTCACCTTAATTTTAGATGGTGCTGCTGGATCTGCTTACAATTGCACTTCTTATGAAGATTCAAAAAGTCAAATTCTCTTGTGTCCGTGTGCATGACACGCACACTGTACTTATATGGCCCCATTACCACAGCACCTCAAACCCTTCAAGGGATTCTGGATTTATAGCTAACGTTATTTGGAACTAGTGGGGGAGGTTTGGATTTTAGTGTTTTTTGTTGTTGTTAAGGAACAAAATATCCAGCACATTCAGATCTGAAATCTCCCAGGCAAGCGATTGTGAATTAAATGGCTTGTTCAGTAATGGGAGCTCAGTGGTGGCATACTGAAAATCCCCCTCCCTGTTCCTCTGGATGGCTCCACTTTAGAGGTGCAGGGTGCTGACTCCTGCATGGAGCAGACTTGGGGTCAGGTTTTTGCCCTTGGTTGAGGCTGCAAGGAGCTGTGCACAGGTAAGAATGGCAGAACCTGGCCTTGTATGCAGCTGGCACGTCTGTCTCTGTCCTGATCCCTACTGGCAGGAGCTATTTATAATCAGTAGCAGCCTGGAAAATTCCCCCACCTCTGGAATTCTTGTATCATCTGTTCCTGTGTTTTATGGTCCCTTCAAGGCAAACTCTGAGGTTGGGTTTGTGTCCTCTCTGGTGTTCTCTGCAGGTTTGACTGGCACGCCTGCTTGTTGGCTTCTGCATATGTGGTTCATTAGGAACAAACTAGGGCAATTGGTACAGACTATTCCAGTCTTTGCAAACAGCAGAATAATTATTGCCACATGGGATTGAGATGTCTGAGTTCATGAAAGCTTTGATTTGCACGGAATGGGTAAGATACTTCTCCAGGGGCAAGCAAGATAGGGTTTACATACCCAACATGGACCTAGGGTTAACAAACTGCTGAGAGCTCATTTAGCCCCACCCCCTACATCTGTAATGGGTCAGGCCTGAAAAAAGGGTCTAGGGGAGAGCCTGGCACCTGCTCAGCTGGCTGAGATGAACGGCAGTCCAGTGGCTCTCACTGGGGGAGAGTAAGGATCTGAGTGAGATTGCAGTCTGTCGGAGCCTCCCCACCAGTGGGGAAAGTAGGCCTGACATGGGACTAGCTGGAGATATCTGGGACCTGTTAATGCTGGTTAGGCGAGGCCATGGCAGTGAGTGCCTCACCTGGAGGGGAGGGGCAGAGGAGGACTGAGAGCTGAACCAAAAGGGTGGAGGCACAAATAACCAGCTGGGACAAAGACTCCTTTATTCGGTGCTGGATTTTCACCTGTGACTTTGGACTCAGCTACCTCAGAAAGGGGATGGGCTAGTGCAATGGCCTGGCTGGAGGGCTGAGCCATATAAGCCCCTAGAGCCAGCTGGAAACTGCTTCAGTTCCCATTCCCACCCCCCCCCCCCGCCCCCATAGTGGCTGCGACACTGTTCTCTGCCAGGAGATGGAAAACAAGGGGCAGTGATGTAACAACAGGGGGTTAAACAGCAAAGTGTTTGCATGTGTTTGAATACACAGACCCTCAGTGATATTCACTCAGTGTTTTCCATTAACGGTGAAATATACAAATAAATTGCCCCTTACTCCCTAACAGCTGACCCGGGTCGGCTCTAGGTTTTTTGCCGCCCCAAGCAAAAAATTTGCTGCCTCAAGCTCTGAAAGCGCAACTGCCCAAGAAGAAAGGAAAAAAAAAAAAAGTGGCCAGAATGCTGCCCCCGGAATTGTGCCGCCCCAAGCATGTGCTTGCTTTGCTGGTCCCTAGAGTCGGTCCTGCCTATGATGTGACTGTGGGACCTGCTTGAAGCCTCTCTCTGAAATGTACCTTTCAGGATCAGCGGGAGATGTAGGGTGTGTGAAATAGACAAGATGTCTCTATTTTACAGTGGACACCGATTGGCAGCTTCCAGCGGATCTCTTTCTGCCTTATCCACACTGAACGCTCTCTTCCCCTGCCCTTCTGAGATGCTGCATTGGCGATAGCAACAAAATGCCAGTGCAGACAATGTTCTGTCACTGTCTCACTGCCATGTCTCCCAGATCTGTGAGCAGAGCTAGATGATGGTGATTCAAACAGCGTTGGTGGGAGCATGACTGTAGACCACCCATTGCTAGCATCAGTGGAGCTGCTCTGCTTGAAAATTCTAAGCGGGGGGAAGTCTAGTGTAGACACCTGAGGCTGGCAGAGCCATAAAGCTATGCAGCTATCTCACTCTAAAAGAAACCTCTGAGGCCTTGTCTACCCCCAAACTTGCACTGGTTTAGTTAAGCTGATGTAAACCCCTGTATGGACACTCTTATTTCACTTAAGAGCAGTTTGTCTCCGTTTAACCCTGTTCCTAATTAAGCTAGACTGATCTAAACAGAAATAAGTGTTTGTGCTGCCTTTTGCACCAGTCCCAACATGGATGGGACCCCAGGGTGTGGGGAACACATGCAGTGATCAGGGCCAATCTGTTCTCCTTCCTAGAGTGCTAAATGAGAGGAGAGTTGTAGAGGAAGTGGGGTATAAGTATGCAAAAGGCCTAGTCTGGGGCTGGGTTCATCCATTGCACTCATCAAGTTTAAATAGATTCTGTTTGTTTTGTCTTGTTTTTGAAATACACCTTAAACTAGAACCCTTTTAAAACAAACTTCTACAAGTCCCAGAGGGTGAGTGTAACGGGGGGCTGGCTCGTTGGTTGGTGGAGTGATTTACAGTCTTGGTGCCATATCACTGGTCTTCTCTGGGCCATTAATCATCTGCTTATCACAGACAGTCTCTGTGATTACGTGGCCATCATATTCACAGCAACCGTGGAGAATAAGAGTCAGTTGGTCCCTGCAGCATGAGAACAAACCCAGGCAGTGGTAGAAGTAAGTCACGGTAATACACTCTGACAAGGCTGACGATGATTAAGGTTGAAACATACAGCGTGATACGCAAGAGAGGTCCAAACTGTGCTCACCTTGCTCATGTTGTGCTGTCCTTCTGGGGCTGCTGCTGGGCGGAAAGCTCATGAAGGGAAATCGAAGGCCTGATCCTAGCAAATCTCAGGCACGTGAGTAAGGCTGAATATGGACTATTTATGACAGGGCTGGCAGAATCTCAGGCCCTATCACAAGTTGTTCCCCAATCCCTGGAGTACCATCACATTGGCAGTTTTACCTGGGCAGGCTCCAGCCTGTCAGTTTTATTATCTGGGTTTTACCAGGTAAGGAAAGGGTTGCATTTTTGTAAATGCGCGTGTGGTTATTCAAAAATTCCATCTTCTTAATGAGACATAATGGAGTGTGCCCATAATGTCCTGGTTGGTCAGAAAAGCAGATAGCGAGAGCAACAAGTAACAGAGAAGGCGGTCTTGGGCTGGCAATGAAAAATTCCTTTACATTTTGGTGGGGGGAGTTCCAGATAATCAAGTCAGGCTGTCGGGAGAAACAATGGCCACATAGTCATGACTAGCCTCATTATCTTTGCCTGGGGACATCAGCAGGGTGGGAGCAGTCTGAGCGGAGAGCAGAATGTGATACCGCTAAAGAAGGGAAGAGTGGGTTGGTAGCGTGTGTGGAAGTGGGATGAATCATCCCTTGTGGGTCTAAATGCTTGTGAGGGATGATTCTCTGGTTTTGCTTCTTCCCTGCTCATCTTCCTGTAGTCTGCAGCAGAGAAGTTAGAGGAAAAGACTGTCCCTGCATCCGCCCATACAGAGGCGCGCACTGCAGTGCTTTGTCCAGCTAGCTTTAACGCCTTAAGGGCTGGAGTTTCCACAGTTTTCGTTTGGAGACTAAGGGACAGCTCAGTCCAACAATCTCACTTGTCAGGGTGGCTTTTCCTAATGCTAGTCTGACCTTTGCTCAGTTTCTTCCCATTCCTTTTAATTACACCTTTCTGGGCCACTTCGAGCAATTCCTCTTCCTCCTTGGAGTTCATCCCACTCAGGGTTTGTAGATCTACCAGACACCTTCACCCCCACCACCTCAGCACACAAAAGCATCTGATTTTTATTCTTTGAGTCTACAACTCCAGTTGGCAATGGCTTCCCCAAGCTCCTTTAAGCTTAGTTGCTGCAATTTCTTGTTGACCATTAGATGTGTGACTCTGGCAGGCCAAAACGCAGGCTGCAGGCGTTAGCTGAGAACTGACAGTCTCCTAGCTGAAGAAGGTATTAGTCTTATAAGAATGTATTTAGTGTTTAGACTCTATGAAATGCTTGTATGTTACTGTCTGCACTAATCTCACTTATCATATCTATATCCCATGTTATAGGGTAATGTTTAAGTGTTTTGCTTTGCAATTGGAAAACCCCACAGTCAGGAGAGACGCATTCCGAAATGTGAAATATTAGTGATCTCTTGCCCAACAAAAGAAGGTCCATAGACTCTACCAGACAAATCATTGTGGAACATGAGAAGGCACACACACATACCCCTCCCTTATGAAGAGGAGACTTCCCATCATCTTGAACTCTGGGGGAAGGGAATAAAAATCCCTGGCAAGAAGAAACTGCTTCTTTTTGGCTGTTTGAACTCTAAAGGGCCAGAGACTGTAAACGGA
The DNA here is from genome assembly GCF_009764565.3 of Dermochelys coriacea. Classification (NCBI taxonomy): domain Eukaryota; kingdom Metazoa; phylum Chordata; order Testudines; family Dermochelyidae; genus Dermochelys; species Dermochelys coriacea. The sequence continues at coordinate 12,789,990 of NC_050086.2, read as the reverse complement.
GGCCAGAGATCCCCAGGGGCTGCCTTCTGGGTCAGCCCTGAAAGACACTTTGAATAGACAGCTCACTACAACTCTGTCACTCTTAGGATTTATCTGGTAATTCATTGGTGTGTCTAGGTTTGCTTGCTGTAACCAATAAATCACTATTATTTCTTTTTCATAGTTAACAAACCTTTACATAGTTTATTATAGGATTGGCTCCAGGAGTTGTCATTGGTATAGGATCTACAGTACCAATTGATCTGGGTAAGTGACTGGACTCTTGGGACTTGAAGCAACCTTAATACGTATCAGGGGATAGCAGTGTTAGTCTGTATCCACAAAAACAACAAGGAGTCCGGTGGCACCTTAAAGACTAACAGATTTATTTGGGCATAAGCTTTCATGGGTAAAAATCTACTTCTTCAGAGGCATGGAGTCTTAATATGGTGTGATTTTTTTTTAGTATAAGAGACCATTTATCACTAAGTTCAGTTAGTCTGGGTGAAAACATAGACTGGAGAGTCTAAGAGGACCGTTTGGCTCCATAGTAAGACGTTATAGTGATCCAGGAATTCACATTTGTTACTGGCTTGGTGAAATCTCATTATAGAACGTGCCACCCTTTGGGGTGTCTGCCCTGTTTTTGATAGCCTGCCATGAGGTAGGCACTCAGTTGTATGCCACTCCAGATGGTGTGAAAAGGTGTCTCTGTGGAACAAAGCAAGGCTCCCCTCTCCATCCAGGACTCTGTGTCTACCTACTGGCTGGGTGAAACTGGCTAGAGGACGCAAGTATGGAACATGAATCTTGATGTAGGCTGCTGTAAAATGTTTACTTGCAGTAAATTATTCAGCCACTAGATGTTGCTTTGTGCTGTATAGACTTCCAGGCTGGGTGTTCTTCCTGGTAAACAAAGGAGAAGAAGCTGGAATTCAAGCTGTGTGGAAACCTGTTTCAAAGGTACTTTCTTCAATGCACCACCTAATTCAGACAGATTGTGTGATTTTTCTGCACCATGCCCACTGTGAATCTGGCCATCTTGACTATTTTTCTAAGAGGATACCGTGAAGATGCTACATACCATCTACTAAAGGGTTTTTCAACTGAGACCAAAGTACATCATCTCATCATCTCTGTGGGGGGAAAAATCCCATGAAAAGACATTGCCTCCATTGCTAGCAAATAAGATGGTGCATTAGCCAAAGCCTTTCTACTTTGAGTCCATGGGAGAGGTAGATAAATCCAGAACCCCTCACTGTAGCTGGTTTGGGGGTTAAATAGGTGAAAGTGAAGAATTAAAGCCCCCTGTGAGGCCATGATAATGGGAAGCTGCAGGCACAGAAGCAGAGGACTTTGAATTGCCAAGTGGCACAGGGGATAGCTCTTCTCTTCTCCACCACCCAAGTGTGTGGGGCCCAGGATTGGACTGGCAGAGGGGCTGCAGACTAGGACTACAGCACTGCCAGCCCCACATATTCAAAAATCATGAGACTGACTTAAAAAATGTTGGGGGGGGGGTGTTTTTCTTTATTTGCCTTCCAGTTTTTGAGCCATTAGAGGCCACTTGGATCACATCTTCAGGTGTCTCTCTGCAACCACAAGAGCTAGACCTTCACTTTTTGTTGTTTGTTTGTTTGTTTCAATGGAAACTGAGATTCTCTTGTAATCACTTGAATCCAGGAGCTGGGGCTTTAAGAAAAACACCAAATCCCCTGAGACTGATGGAAATAGCAAGAGTTAGCAATGATGGGCTGGGGAGGAGCTGAGTGGGAGGAGTCTGCAGCTGGTGCTGAATGTCCCTCCTTTATTTAGTACAAACCCTTCTCCCCCACCCCCCACCCCAGCCCCACCAAGTATCCATACCTGTAAGGATAGGCAGCACCTCTTGCTCATGTTCAGTGAACTGGGTTTCTATGGCTGGCTGTTTTCTCTTTGCTCTCCGAGTGTTAGAATGACACAGATCGTGTGAGGTATCAGGCCACACTGCACTCAAGGACACCACAAACACTGGCCAGCACTAGACCCATTACGAGGGGCTAGGAACCATGGACCAAATGGGCCACGTTCCTAGTTGGACCCTGTCCCTGACAACTTGGGGGCATCTCCCTGGGCTGGCTAAACAGGTGTGTGTCAGTGGGCTCTGTAGACACAGGCTGGGGGAGAAAGGGCCTGGGAGAAGGACAAGGCACCCAGGGAAAGGTGGGGGAGAATGTGTCAGAGGCAGTGGGGAGAGAACAAGGAGAGGGAGACAGAAGCGGGTGGGGTCGTGGCCCTCTAAGAAGATGTGAGTGGGACTGGGCCCATGGGCAGATCCCATGAGTACAGCCTGGCCACTCCGCCTTGGGAGAGGGGGATTTCCTCCCCATGGCTATTCCCGGTTCCTTCTTGCTTTGAGCTTCCACTGCTGACCTGAGCTAGCAGAGGTTCCCTGTGCTATTCTCTGGGGCCTGAAGCAGACTTGGGACCAGAGTCCAGCACCTCTGCACCCAGTCAGGACGCGTTAGTGAGCAACTCCCGACTTTCTGCTCCCACCTGCCTAATGGGAGAGCAGGGTGAGCCTGGATGATGGGCGACTGCACCCAGCCTGTCTCTCAACTTTCCCACTGGCCTGCTGCATTTCCACAGTTCTCAATCCTCAGCCACTAAAAGGGGCTCCCAAGACAAAAAAAACAACTCTTGACTCAGTTTGGTACCAGATCAACCCCCCTCCCCTCCGCCTGCATCATGGAAAAATGTTAACAGGCTTCCAGCAGAGGCCACTGGCAGGTTTCCATCAAACAGCAGCTCCACCATTGCTTGTGCCAGAGGCAGGCTGAGAAATGAACAGAACGATCCCTGTGTACCACTTGCCCCTCCTCTGGCTGCACTGATCAGTTCTGCACACCCCCCCAGCCTGCCCCCTCTTTAGGCAGATGCTTTTTTTTCCTCTTCCTTTCCCCTCTCTTTGAAATAATTATAGCTACGCTGGGAATGCTCCGTAGTGCCGGAGCAGACTGATGAACATTTGTGAGGTGCTGAGATACTATGGAGATGTGGTCATAGAGGCGTTGGTGTCGGAGCCAGGATTAGAACTTGGGACCTCCAAGGTCTGTGCTCAAACTGCTACCCCATGCCTCTTTTCTTATACCAGGAAGCATTCCACTAGGTGATGTTTCTTATTTAACCCTTTAGGGACTAAGACATCAGAGCTGTATCCTCCTGCACTTTCATATGGTTCCCTGGAAAATCTTGCTGTTCAGACACACAGAAAATAGCAAAAACAAATAGATGTGCAAAGACTGTTAAGAGTGAATCTGGCTGTGCTGATTTTCATTCCAGCATGAGAGCCTGCTGACATTTTGCAACTTTTATTTACCCGGCAGAAAAATTTATCTACAAATAAATAATAGAATGGTACCAAAAAAGAACTAAATAGTTTAGTGTCTGGAAAATGCGTGACTCAATTATCTAGCTCATTAATAATGCATATTTTGTATGCTTGCTGCTCTATCCTCTGTCGACCTAAGGTAGGGCTTTATTTGCACTGTAAAATGGCAAATAGGCAGGTTAGGGACTCAAGGTACATCTATGCGACAGTGGCCCAGCTATGATGCTGCAGCTGTGCCACTATAATGTAGATGCTTCCTACATCGATGGAAGGGGTTTTTGCATCAATGTAGTAAATCCATCTCTCCAAGAGATGGGAAGCTAGGTCAATAGAAGAATCCTTCCATCAACCTGGCTGTGTCTACACTGGGGTCTAGGTCCATTTTTTTCGCAGCCCGGAGTGACATAGCTAGCTGGATCTAAGTTTTAGGTGTAGAACTTGCCTAAGTGTGTTGGTGTCACCTAGACTCCTGTACTCACAAGGTCAAAGTTAAATCTCTTATGCCTGTCCACCGAGGCCTGTGGTTTTCCTCCCATGTCATTGAGATCAGAATCTACCCCAGTGATATTAATATGTTTCACTTCAGTAGCATTCTGTAAAGCACTTGGAGACTCCTCAGATGCAAACATTCCTTGGACTGCAAGCTCTCTGGGGTAGGGACTGTCTTTTTTATCAGTGTTTGTACAGCACCTGATGAAATGACGTCCTGGTCCGTGATGGGGGTGCATAACACCAGTGCCAAGATGCTGAGCATCTTACGCTCTCCCTGACTTTGGCTAACAGAGCCACTGTGGGCTTACACCATCATAAGTGAAAACAGAATTTAGCTCACTGAAGTAAAGTGACTTGCCCAGCGCATTCAATAAATCAGTAGCAGAGCTGGAAATGGATCAGAGGAGCTCCAACTTCTTCTTCCCCTGCCCAAAGTTGGAGTCCTGAGCAGGGGGCGGGGCCTTGACCAGAAAGGGCAGGGCCTCAACCAGAAGAGCTAGGGCCTTTAGAGCCCTGGACCCTTAAATTGAGATTTAAAGGGCCCGTGGCTCCAGCTGTGGTAGAGGTGGCTGGGAGCCCTGGGTCCTTTAAATCACCGCCGGAGCTACCAGCTGCAGAGGCAGCTGGGAGCCCTGGGGCTCAGGGCCATTTAAAGGGCCCAGGGCTTCAGCCGCTGCTACCGCAGCAGAGCCCTGGACTGTTTAAATCGCCGCCCGAGCCCTTCTGCCAGAGCCCTGGGGTAGCGGTAGCGGGGCTCCGGCAGTTATTTAAAGGCCCAGGGGCTCCCAGCTGCCGCTACTGCAATGGAGCCCCCGGCCCTTTAAATCGCCGATGGAGCCCTGGGGTTCCTGGCTGCCTCCGCTACCCGGGGGCTCCAGCAATGGGGCTCTGGCGACAATTTAAAGGGCCTGCGGCTCCAGCCACTGCTGGGAGCCCCAGGCCCTTTAAATCGCCCCCTTGGGAAGCCGGTCTAGTCCGGTGCACCGGCTCTTGCCAGTACGCCAGACCAGACCGGCTTACTTTCACCTCTGTATGTATCTCTTTCCTGGTGACTCGAGGGGTATCTCTCTGTCTAGCAGCTACACTTATTTATACTGTAAGTTCTTTGGGACGAAGACCTTCTACTACTCTACCACATCTAGCCCAGTGTTGGCTTAGTCCCTTCTGAAATAAACATGGTGAATAGACTGGGCCTGATTGTCAGTAGAAGAAAAATTCATCAATTTCCCTGCCCCCCCCCGCATTCCCAATGAATCAAAATGAAAATGTATCATTTCAGATCAAATGTTTGTGGTTCCCATTTTGGGAGGGGGGCAGAGAAAAAGGGGGAGACCCACAATGAGACCAAATATTTCAGTTCAAACAGACATGAACCTTTTCCTTAAATAAATAAATAAATTTAAATCAAAGCATTCTATGAAAAATTTCAACAAGCAAAAAATGTTCATTTTGTTCAACAATTTAAATACCATTTTTCTTTTCTTTTTTACCAGCCCTAGATTTAATGTCATAAACATCTTTCTGCTTTGCATTAATTCACTGCTTTGTTCAATATGAATTCAGCTCACAGAATTCTGGGTCCCTTTTTCAAGAGCCTGCTGGACAGTCTGGTCTCTGGCCCTGACTTTTAGTGGCCCCTTAGCAGTGGTGTGGTATGACAAGTTGTTGGGTATGCCGGAGGACATGCCTGGGGGACCTTGCAGAATGTTGGTTTGCACCGTGCCTGCCTTTAGACAGAACTTTGCAGTGTTGTTGTAGCCATGTTGGCCACAGGATATTAGAGAGAAAAGGTAGGTGAGGTCATTTCTCTTACTGGGCCAACTTCTGTTGGTGAGAGAGACAAACGTTTGAGCTACACAGAGCTCTTTTTCAGGCCCAGGCCTGTGATTCTTGCAAAGCTGCAGCTGCTTATGCTGTACCTGTCTCTAGCTCAGGCTTGCATGAAAATGAATGGTAACTTTCCATTGCTTTTCAAGATTTAAATTAAAAAACGATGCCCAAAAATTCAGAAGCATATTTAATACACTTTATTTGAGGCTTATAAAATGGACTCATCAGACTTTGAAATATGTTCATTAAACAACAGTGAACACGCTGGCCCAGTGTGACTCAATGGGCTCCCTGCAAACCCCAACAAAATCTTCACCCAACCCCTCCCCAAAACCCTTCATCCTGTCATGCCAAATCAACTGCCAACAGGTGGGCCCAATCCTGCCAGGTGCACTCAATTCCTTGCTCAGCAACGGAAATTTAGGTCTCCTGTTACGGGATGGGGAGGGGCTATGCAAATGAGAGAACACAGGTTGGTATGAGGATGGCTAGCTCAATACACGTTAAGGCTCTCAGCACACTCAGGGTGACCTGGATGTTTCCTGAAGCTTGAGGAGACTCGGACTGATCAGCCTGCTCCTGCAGTTTAGCACTGGCCTTTCTACTAACTGCCTGTGTGTACTAGCACCTCTCAGGATGGGGCCCTCCGGCTCTTGTCAGGCCAGTAGCGGGATCAGAGTATGTTCTATTGTTTAAGGCTCCAGCTGAGTTGTTACTATCTTGCCTCCTCCTCCCCCTTTATATCCCCTCTTCCCCCTTCCGTGACTCCGCAGCAGTGATTACTCTGCCATCTGCCATCCACCGAGCAGCTGTCCATCAAGCATCTCCACAATCACTGCCTCTCTGCTTACTGCTGTTTTCCTTGTGGGAATTTCTAATTTATTTTACACAACCCCAGGAAACCTCCTCGTCTTAATGGGTTTGACTTCAGCACAGTAAGTCACTAATAAAGTTAACCTTATATAACCAGCGTAAGCCACCGGCCTGAGCTGTGAGCTAACGGAGAAGGTTAGGACTCCTATCAGCCGACTCTAATGAGGGTCAAGGTGGGTGAGGGAATTTCTTTTATTGGACCAACTTCTGTTGGTGAGAGAGACAGAGTTCTTCTTCAGCTCTGGGAAATTTACTCAGAGTGTCACAGCTAAAGACAAGATGGAACAGATTGTTTAATACATTTCAAGGGCCCATTCAAGGTGAAGTGGCCCATTAACACCCCACCAGTCATAGGGAGGAAAGGAAGGGGAGCAGCATCGGTGGAGGCGTTAGTGCATTACAGATCATTGCAATAAGCTATAAATCCAGTGTCTCTGCAGATTTCCTTTGAGGATGACTCCTGACAGGTCAGATATGGAGAGAGAGTCCAAAGAAGAGCAACAAAAATGATTAAAGGTCTAGAAAACAGGACCTCTGAGGGAAGCTTTTAAAAATTGGGTTTGTTTTGTCTGGGAAAGAGAAGACTGAGGGGGGACATGATAATAGTTTTCAAGTACGTAAAAGGTTGTTACAAGGAGGAGGGAGAAAAATTGTTTTTCTTAACCTCTGAGGCTAGGATAAGAAGCAATGGGCTTAAATTGCAACAAGGGTGGTTTAGGTTGGACATTAGGAAAAACTTCCTAACTGTCAAGGTGGCTAAGCACTGGAATAAATTGCCTAGGGATGTTGTGGAATCTCCATCATTGGAGATTATAAAGAGCGGGTTAGACAAACACCTGTCAGGGATGGTCTAGATAATACTTAGTCCTGCCACGAGTGCAGGGGACTGGACTAGATGACCTCTCGAGGTTCCTTCCAGTCCTATGATTCTATGATTGTTTTGTGAAAGGTGTATGAAAAAAGACAAAAGCACCATATCAGCTGTGGGTGATCACTAGCATGTATGGCCGAGGGGCGAAGGCACTGGACTGGGTCTCAGGAGATCTGGGCTCTGTTCTTAGAGCCAACGCTAACCTGATGTATGACCTTGAGCATGTGGTTTCCCCTCTCTGCTTTTGTTTTCCCTCTTTAGCTGCTCTGTCTACTTAGCTCTTTGGGGGAGGCTGGAGCTGGTAGAAAAATTAAATTGGTCTCCCATCAGAAATTCCAACATTTCTAAATTTGGTTTTGTTTGGAATCCAAAAGAAAAGTCAATCTGGGAATTGTTCACAAAATGAAATAACATGTTTTTTTTTTTACTTTATTGTTTTGGAGTTAATGATATGATATAGAAATAAACTTTTATACATTTTATAATTAAAAGCCAAAGCAAAACATTTTGTTCATTTTTCATCAAACTTCCACTTAATTGATCCATTCCCGCAAAATGTTTTTCATTGGAAAATGCCAAGTCCACAAACCATTCTGCTGGAGAACTTTAGACCCGCTCCCGGGCAGGGACTGGCTCTCACTCTGTGCATGGAGAACCCAGTACCATGGGGCCTGAGCCCAGGTGTACCCTCTAGGCACTGTTTTAGAATACAAGCCTGAAGAAGACCCTAATTATGCTAGCTTTTTGGTTTGGGAGTTTTTAGGGCAGCTACTTTGGCATTTGCCCTCTTTTTAATTCCTTCTCAAAGAATATGTCTACAGTGCAATAAAACCCCTGCAGATGGCCATGTCGGCTGAGTCAAGCTCGGGCTGCAGGGCTCATAGGCACTGACTCCGTGGATGCTCTGGAGCTGGAACACCCACAGGGAAAAAATGGTGGGTGCAGAGCACCCACCAGCAGCCCCCTCATCAGTCCCCCCCAGCACCTTCCGCCCTCCAGCAGCTGTAAATCAGTGCCTCCCCCCCTCCACGCCCGTCACGATCAGCTGTTTGGCAGCATGCAGGGAGGCTGGGAGGGAGGGGGAGGAGCCAGGATGCTGCACACTTGGGGGAGGGGGCAGAACTGGGCAGAAAGAGGTGGGGCAGGGGTGGAGCCTTGGGGAAGAGGTGGAGTAGGGGCGGGGCCTGGGGTATTGCTGGGGGTTGAGCATCTCCCGGTAGTTTGAAAAGTTGGCGCCTAAGGGGCTATAAATCACAGTGGAGAGCCTGAATGTCTGTGCCGTGATTTTATAGCCCCTTAGCCTGAGCCCCATGAACCCAAGTCAGCTGTCAAGGGCGAGGCACAGGGGTTTTATTGCGGTGCAGACATGCCCAAAGACACCACCATAGGCTGGCTCAAAATTCTACCAAGGTAAGACAGATTCAGCTGGTGCTGGAGCCCAGTAATGTTCCTGCCCACCCCCCCAGAGGCTGGCAGACAGTGAGGGAGGTTTAATGGGCTAGCGTGATGGGCTGTCCCTGATGGCCTTCGATCCCCTGCATGATCAAGGCAAGGGAGCTCTCAGTCAGTGGTGGTCCTGCAAGGCAAAGTCCACAGAACCAGATGTGTCCATCCAGTGCAAACCCCAGGGAGCTCAGATCAGTGTTCACATCGTATTCCCTTTCAGAACCAGGCCCGGGCCAGGGAAGTTAATGAGCCAACCCGCGGCCCAAATTCAGTGATGAATCCTGATAACGGGCAATGTTCTCTCTAATTTTTTACATTCACATGTGGAATAAACATTATGTCCACAAATATGGAGGTGATGTGTGGCAGGGGTGAGGCTGAGGGGTTTGGAGTGTGGGAGGGGCTCAGGGTTAGAGCAAAGGATTGGGGTTTGGGAGAGAAGGGCTCTGGCTGGGGGTGCGGGCTCTGGGGTGGGGCTGGGGATGAGGGGTTTGCAGGGTGCCCCAGGGCTGCGGTGCAGAGAGAGGACTCCCTCCAGCTCTATCTAACAGCAGCAGCTCCGGGGCCGGGGGAGAGCAGCTTAGAGGGAATTTAGGTCATGTGCCACCTGAGATACATTGCACATATGCTAAGAAGAAGTTCAACCCTCCTTGTTTGACATTTCCAGCGGCTTGCAAGTGGCCTGTTAATCCCATCTCAGGCTGTCCAGGGTGAAGGAGCTGAAGGTGCTCCGTGGGATTGAATTCTGGCTCTTCCCTATTCCCTCCAGGCTCCATCTGTATATTCAGTTAATAATGTACTGTATGTTCTGTGCTTTAAAGAGACACTGGGTGAAAGTAAAAACTGCTTGAAAACAGACTTTCTCCTCCAGCTTCTAATAAGCGCTTGCTGTTGGAACTGAGGCACGTCTACGCTACAAAACTAAGTCAACCTAAATTATGTTGACATACACCACAGCAATTAAATAGGTTTTACACATCCACGCTACACTCCTTGTGTCGGCGGCATGTGTCCTCACCAGGAGCATTTGCGCTGATTTGCACTGTCAGTGTGGGGCATACTGAAAGCACTTCTCAGTATAGATGCTGATTGGCATTTTGTTTAGCTCCTCAATTTCACTTAAGTCCATTTCACCTTCCCTTTTATGTTAGCAGGATGCTGCAATGAGTGGGTTGCAAATGCAATTTTTTTTGTAATAGTTTCTACTGAGCATTTTATTGAACTTCTGGGATATATTTCTGATGACCTCTGCTTGTATAAAAACTTGTTTTATGGAGCTCAGTTCTGGCTCTTAGTTAAGTTCCTTTAAACTGATTGTATTGAGGGCTTAATTTTTCAACCCTTCCCTTGAACAGTACTTTTTGAAATCAAAGGGCTTGAGAAAGTATCACTTATGGGTCTGATTCTCCACTGCCTTGTAAATCAAATTGGTTTAAATTTAATTGGTCCAAGTCATAAGACAGTGGAGCCTCAAACACAATATAAGTGAAGATTTGCAATTCAGTGCTCTATTTCTCTGAAAAAGCTCCCGCTCCAACGATCAGTGTCATGTAACTCAGGGTTTTATAAATTAATGAGTTCTGCTGATTTGAGTTTATCCTTGTAAAGGAATAAAAGTCTAACCAACTTACCAAAAATGTGTAAATTTGCCTGTAAATGTCGACTGGTTAATATCTTGGGACTTCAAGTTTCAAGCTGTTTCCAAGACCTTATTAAAAAACTAGATATAATTACTTTTCCAGTGACATGTAAAGATAGTGAGCTTTCATTTACAGAACTCTCCTCCGATCTGATCTCAGTGCAATTGCTTTGTCAAAATTCAAACTATTTATATAGCGGTTGTGTCTCTTAACCACTGAAATGGTGCTACCTCTGGGGTGGAATGTGGCAGCTGTCCAACAATCTACGTCACAGTTTGAGTCCAGTTTCCAAATCAAACTACAATGACCCAGTTGGAATTTGGACGGGATATGTGGGGACTTCATTTTCAAGGGCTCGGTTCCTAGTTAGGTACCTAAATAAAGCTAGATTGTTGTAAATGTTCATCCTGTATGAACCTTAATGCCTAGTAGGCTAGTAGTGTACATGTGTGTCTGCCTGTTCACACAGCAGCAAAAGCCCAGGCTGATCCCCCTTCAGCCAAAAATTGTTTGAGTCATCTCTCAAACCTGGGAAGTCCATGACCACAGGCTACTGCAATTAACCAATGACTTTCAGGACCATTTCTCCCTCTACCATGTTCTCACAGTGTGACCTTGACCACATGGCATCACCTCCCTGTACCTCAGTTTCCATAGCCATGGGGTTAAGAGCTAGCTGCCCCCATAAGCGCCTGTGGCATCTCATTCTTGGCAATCCAGAACTGCGAGCCTGCAGTAGAAAAGGCATCAGTGCAGGAGGCAGTATAATAACTGAGTGCAGTGATGCCCACGGCCACTGTGCGTACCACTGGCAGGGGTGACGGGGACCAGCATGCTCTCAGGGATGGGGAGTGACACTGCAGCTGGGCGGGGGGTTGAACGTGGCAGCCGAGGGGCGGGTGCTAGAGGCTGCAGCACGGGTGGCTCCTGGCGATGTATACGATGAGAAATGTCTGGGGGCACATGGCAGTGACTTGGCCGGAGGGGAGGAAAGCCCCAGGCAGTCCCACTCCCTGCCCGCTTCTATGGTATGTCTACACTGCACACTAACCCTGGGATCCAGGCTTGCGGACTCTGTGTTTCCAAGCCCCTGCTTGAGTGTCAGGCTGCAGTGTAAACCTGGGCTTACCATTGCTGCCCCAGGTCTCCCAACCGGGTCACACACCCGTCCTGCACTGCGCAGACCTTCCAACTCGTGTCTGCGGCTTGAGCTGCATCTTCACTGCAGAATTACAGGACTTGGGACCCAAGTCACAAAGGGACTTGGGCTCCGACCAACCCCCCCCCATCAGGGTCCTAGGATTTGGGTCCTGGGTGCTTCCTGACCCGAGTCAGCCTGACTTGTGTGTGTGTGTGAGCAGAAGGGGGCTGGGGCTCAAACCCGAGTCAGAGCCCAGGTTTACTGTGCAGTGTAGACATACCTGTAGGCTCTTCTCCTAGCAGGAGCCTGACACTAGGCATCAGCACAGGCCCTGGTCAGGTTGCACAGGCTTATCACTACCCCTCACCTTCCCCTTCCTCCCATGGGCAGCTGCCCCTCCCCCCCCGCAACTGAATGGCGATGGACCAACCACCTTCCCCCCGCTTGCATCCTAAACCTCCCTCACCCCGGACCTGCCTCCCACCAGCATCTCTAACCACCCAGCTGCCACATCTCCTCTTCCCCACCCATTCTTCAGCCTGCTCTGCAAGTTCTGGATATCTGGCTGAGACTCATGCCCCCTTCTTTGCAGAGGATCCCTCAGACCCTATGGAGAGGGGAAGCTGCTTGTAATCCAGCCCCCAGAATGTGTCCTTTAATGGCCTGACCAGCCCAGACGGAAGGGAAACGTGGCTGAGTGAGAGGTGCATTTGGTGCAGCTTTTTGCTGCTGCTTGGGCCAGGTCCCCTCTGTGGGGACACCAGCCCTGTGCAGAGCTCCTGCATGAGGAAGCAGCTTATGCCACTGCTGTCCAGTGCGGCCCGGCAGGGGCCTCTGCCTGGCCTTATGCTGGCACCCAAGTGGGGCTGATTTCCAGAGGCTTCACTCCCAACTCCTCCTAAGAAGGAAGGTTCTGCTGCCTCTGAAATCTTGCGCAAAAGCCGGCTCTAATAGTTGTGTGTTCTCCAGCGTGAGTCATCCCCACCTTCCCATAACAACATTCCTTCTCTGTGAAATAAGGTCCTGGCTGTTCTACTCTCCCCATGCATCTCCTTGTAGCCAGTCTGGATGCCTCAGGCCCAGAACAAGGAGCAGGGAGTATAATCATGCTAATGCTTTGCCCTCCCTCAGCAGCTGGGATGTAGGAAAACCTATACAATGGATGGGGAAAGTCAGGCACAGAGAGGTTGCAGAAAATCACACAGCAAGGCAGTAGCAGAGCTGAAACTGGAGTGCATCTGCCTCCTTTCCTTCGGCTCTTATATCTGGACCATACTGGGTGTCATGTAGAGCAAATGTCAAGATGATGTTTATTTGCAAAGCAGGAGGAACCTGGGATAACATCCTGGCAGGGAACTTCCTCTAGCATCCAGTGTGCACCTAATAACTAATCTCCCCTCTTCTGTTGATTCAGGGGACTAACAGTCCTGAACTAGGCTGTTATGGATCAGAACCATTCACACTGCTGGCATTAACTCTGAGGTAAATCAGAAGACACACAGCTCCCAGAGACGTAATAGGAGGTCAGCACCACTGAAAAATCCAGCTTCAGATCTAGAGCTGGCCATAGGGGAATGAGGAACTGGCCCATGTGTAGACCCTGAATATAAATCAAATATCTTTCTTTAAAGAATTCTTTTTTCCTGGCGTATGGAGCCAGGCTCGGATGCAGGGGCTTTAATGTGGTGCAAAGTGTTGGAAAAAGCAAGGTCAGGAACAATGACTCCATGGTGTTTCTGTGCTAACTTTCCTCCTTGTAGAGGGCTCAGCCATGCAGCTTTCTGATTCAAGAGTGGAGCTAGCCATTTGAAATGTCATAATAACCCTTTACCTTTCCTTTGGGCCTCTCATCCAAGGACCTCCAAAGTTCTTTCAAAACACCACTTGAATTAAGCCTTGCAACATCCCCAGGAGGGAGGTAATGTGAGAGAAACAAAGCAGTTTGCACAAGGCCATACAGCATGTCAATGGAAGAGCTGGGAAGAGAACCCAGGAGTCCTGACTCTCTCACTCCCATCCCAGAACTGGGAAGAGAATCCAGGAGTCCTGATGCCTAGACCCCTGCTCTACCCCTTGGACCACTATAAACAAATGGGCAGGTGCCCCCTCTAGCATACAAAAGGATGGCATACAATGTAAGTCATTGGTGAACTGAGCCCTGTATCTTCCAAAACAGACCTGCCATGCCCTGGGCACCAAATCCTGCAGCCCTGACTTCATCAAACCTGCCATTGATGTAACGCATATGCACTGTGGGATTTGATCCCTAAACCGAATGGGGGAAGCGCAAAGTCCAGCAGTGTTTTAATGAAAGAGCTGATGAACAGGCTTTTGTCTGCTACAGGTCAACAGGAATTTGGCTCCTTGAAACTGATGGACATGGCTCATTCCTGCCTGGGTGCAAGCTGGTGTGCATGTGATATGCTGTTTGGTGCATTAGCACATCATCTAGAACAAGTATGAGCAAACTGGCCATTTGTTTCAATCATTACACTGTGCCAATTGCAATTCAGATGTGAGGTATGCTGTTCAATGAATGGGAATGTGTGTGTGTGTGTGTGTAATACCTTGGTTATTTTTAGGTCCACTCTTTCTGTACATCCTGCTACTGATGGAGGAAAAAATACACACACCAGCATATTTGAAATTGTTTTAAAAAAATCTTTCCTTTTCATTATTAGCCAACCTAGGACCTGCCTTGAGACCTTAATTTAAACATCCCCTTCAGGCCCTTGTCCAAGTATGTTAGTCGCCAAAAGTGACTGTGTTTAGTACAGCGGACTTTCACGGTGAATGATAAATTCACATAGAAGAGGTACATTTGGGAGGCAGAAGGTAAAGAGAGTCTATAATGAAACAGCAAGTCTGTCTGTCTGCCCCACTGCCCTCTTCTTGGAAAAAATCAGAACCATTCCACTGTGTGTCACAGGCTCTGTACTGCTGGCAGCTGTGGGAGACTTCCTTAGCATCTGTGTAGGAAAATGGGCTTTCAAATCAGCAGGATCTATCTCTATTGGCCTCTCATGTTAGTATCCGAGTCTGCTCATATATTTATGGATCTGTTCTCACACCATCCCTGGGTGGAAGAATCATAACTGTGATTTTATAGTCAGTGAGATTAAGTGATTTGCCTGAGGTCATGCAGAGAGAAAGTCTGTAGCAGAGCTGGGAATTGGAGTCACAGCTCCCGAATCCCAGCCCAATGCATTAACCACAATATCATCCAGTCTTCCTCTGTTGACCCTTGCTGCCCTCATGGCCAGTGGCCACAATCAGTCACCATCCAGTCAAAGGGGAGTGAAAGTCTACAGTACAATTAAAACAAATCAATATACAGTAAAGCAATTGTTACTTTTTCATGTACAGCCCTTGGGTTGAAATTCATAATTACTCATCACAATTCCGTAAAACAAGTTAAGGAAGCCTCTGTTCCCAGCTGGATTTCTCTCTCCCTCCTCCTCCAATGTTGTAGCCAAGTGGGCAAAAGCGTGACAGGAACTATTACAGCCTCTTGCCAGCTGGCAAGAATCCAAAGCACTTTTTTCTTTTATCCCCCTTTGACTCATCTTAAACTTGTTACTATCTAAGGGGAGAATGTCCTCAGCCTTCCCCATCCGCCTCTATGTATTTTTAAACCTGTTCCCACACTGATTTTTAATTAATCCCCCCGCTCCGGTGCTAAGAACCAGTCCGAGTTTCATCCAAAAAGGGCGCTCTGGTTTTCCCCCCTCTCCTTCTAAACCCCTGTGCGAGGAAATCAGAGACTATCTTGCAAAGCAACTGAGGGCTGGGGGGCCGGGAGTCTTTTTCATTTTTATTTCTGTCACTTTATGGTGCAGATTTTTTTTTTTCAAAGAAAGAAGAAGAAAAGAAAAGAAAAAAAAGCCACCGAAGAAATCTCCCAAGGCAGCAGGGCCGTGAGGGGAGGATGGGGAGAAACCCGAGACCAGCAAGGGGGGGAAGCGGGAGAGGGAATGTGTGCGCCCGAGGGAAGAACGGCGGAAGACAAGGGAGAGGAGCGGGGGAAGCCAGGCTTTAAAAGGAGGCCAGCGGAGGATTAAGGGGAGGAGATCCCGGGCAGGTGGGGGGCGCTGAGACGCCCTAGCTGGGGAGCAGCCGCTCCACGCACGCAGCAGGGCGGAGAGGATGGACCCGTGCGCCCGGGCTTGTGCCCCCCGCAGCCGCTGCGTCCCACAGCCGGAGGCGCCTCTAGGGGGCACAGCATGGAGCCTGGGCTCCGGGGGCGGGAGCAGCCGCAGCCGCAGCCGCAGCCGCGGGGCCCGGGCGCGCCCCGCAGCGGGGCAGCGCGGAGCACCGAGGCGGTAACTGCCCGCAGGGGGTCGGGGTGGCAGCGCGGAGAGGTCAGTGCCTGGGCCGGGCGCTCCGGCTCCCTTGGGCCCCTGGCGCCGCCGCGCGTCTGGCTGTGGAGTGAGTGACCCGGGGCCACCTCCTGTGCCGGGCGCTGCCTGCCCCTTTCCGCCGGCCGCAAGGCGGGGTGGAGAGACGTGACCCTTCCCCTCCCACTCCCGTGTGGGCTGAGCATCCCCGCCCCAAGTGGCAGCGGCCGGGCGGGGCCCTGCACTCCGCCGGCAGGACTGGGCCCACCCCGGCGCCCCGAAAGTGGCCGAGCTGGGCCAGGGGGGTGAGTGCCGGGGCCGCGTCGGCTTGTTGCTGCCTCTTGTCCCTGCGCCTTCGTCCGGCCTCCCCGAGAGCGCAGAAACTTCCTCCCGGGGACAGGCGGCTGGTCCCCGGCCTCAGGTTTCCCGCAGCTGGCGATTCGCCGCGCTCCTCCGCCCGGCTTTGGAAACGCCTCGCATGGGGAGAGCAGCGGACTCGGCGCGCTGGGGGAGGCTCCGCCGCAGCTGGTAGGTGACTGACTTCAGCTGGTGATTAGCACGTTTAAAAAACCCAACAGTTAGTCTTGTAAAGTGTGTGTGTGTGTGTGTGTGTGTGGTGGGGGGGGGGATTCAAGTCAAACCTCCTTCGCCCCCCAGGGGAGAAACTTCCTGGACAAACTCCACTGGGTCAGCGCTGAAATTCCTAGAAGTGTGCTGCGGGTGGGTGGGGAAGGGGAAACACACATGTAAATAGTTGGTTGTCATAGCCTACGTGCAAACTACAGCGGGAAGGCTCCCCCAGGGCAAATCCCAGAGTGTTTACATGCTGCTGGATCCTGGAGGCAGATTTTGGCTGAAAAGAGAGATAGAGGATCTAGGGAGGCTGATCTAGTCCATGGCTAGGAGGCTGTTGGAGATTTCGAATCCGAGAACTGCTGGAGAAAGACTCCGGCCGGCCCTTTGCACAGAAACCACAGGATCAATCTTCAAGGGGGCCAGGAAGGGACAGAGAGGGAATCGGGCTGCAGAGGCTAAAATCCCAATCTCTCATGCATTGACCTAAAGGTGGGTTAAACTCCTGTTCATAAATCTGCATTCTCTGAAGCTAAGAGGTGTGTCAGGGCTGGGGGAAATGCAATAGTGCTTGTAGCATTTAGTTGTGTCTGTGCTGGGGTGAGACACCCTTGGCCAAGGCTCTGTCCCCATACTGTATTTAAAGGAACAATATCATGGAACTGCCAATGGCGGGGACTTTGCATGGACAGTCACAGGGGAGCTGGGGTAAGAGGTGGAGAGGGAGCAAGGGGGGGTTGTGTTCCAAGATGCTATTCAGTAATACCAGCCTGACTTCTAAATCCTCTTCTGTGGTCTTGGCTGCACTAGGGAAGAAATCCACCCCTGGTATCTCTTCCCCGGCTATGTACGTTCAATAACTAACTAGCCCCATAGAGCAGCTTTTATCTTCCTCTCTATTGCTGGAATCCCCAAAGATGCCTAAGGGACCAAAGTCAATGGGAGCTGAGCACTCAGCCAATTTCTTGAAAATTGCAGTCCATGTGTTTTTTCTGTGACTTCTTTTTGCTGGATCATTCACTAACTATGTTGGTATGTACATTTCATAGAAACTCAGGGTTGGAAGGGACCTCAGGAGAGGTCATCGAGTCCAACCCCCTGCTCAAAGCAGGACCAATCCCCAATTTTTGCCCTAGATTCCCTAAATGGCCCCCTCAAGGATTGAACTCGCAACCCTGGGTTTGAAGCCAAGGCTCAAACCACTGAGCTACCCCTCCCATTTCCCACTCTTGGCAACTCTGAGACCCCCATGCCACTTCCAGTGAGTAGGAATTTTTACAGGAAAGGCTGCTATTGGCCCACTCTGTCCCCTTCAATTAGGTGAAGGAGCTTAAAAAAAACACCCTGAGCTTAGAATGTGAATATACTGTTCTCTTGAGGTAGGATTTATTCATTGTTTGCATCCTTTAAAACAATGAGCCATGCTGGTATCCTTTCAGAATCTGCCCAGAGAAGTGCAACCTTAGCCCATGTTGGGCAGTGGGCCAGAGTAGAGACAACTAGATGAGAAACCCTTTCTAAGAAACCTGTAATGAGTTATGTGGCCATCTAACTGGCTTGACCCACGTGTGACAGATTGTAGTTCAGTTCCCAGCCATGGTGATTAGTGTAATTAGCAGAACAAATCTGCCTGAAGCAGGCTTTGTAATTAGCAATCAGCTGGATGCTTCTGCACATCTCTGTTAGGGGTAGTAAGGAATAAACCCCATGTAGTATAAATCCCAAAGAAGCCAGGGTGAATTTACTACTGGGAACAATCCAGGAGGGCTAGGTCACTGCTCTCTGGGTGTAAAGCTTTCCCTGTATAGAACCCAGGCTCCCCTCCACTGCCTGCCTTGTCCACAGCTCTGATCTTTCTGGGTCACTCTGCTCTTTGGTTCTTTCCTGCTAGTCCTTGCCTGCTCCAGTCTGTTTGTTCCCTTCATCCTGGTTGAGAGTCTGATGAGTACCTGTGAAAATTGAGCCATGAGTGCCTTGCATCTGATCAAAAAGAAAAGGAGTACTTGTGGCACCTTTGAGACTAAGATTTATTTTAGCATAAGCTTTCGTGAGCTACAGCTCACGAAAGCTTATGCTCAAATAAATTTTAGTCTCTAAGGTGCCACAAGTACTCCTTTTCTTTTTGGGAATACAGACTAACACGGCTGCTACTCTGAAATCTTGCATATGATCCTCGAGTGAATTGGTGACAGAACCCAGGAGTCCTGAATTCCCTGTCCCCTACTCTAACCACCAGACCATGCTCCCTCCCAAAGCAAACTCCTTTATGCTGCTGGCCCTTAGTTGACTTTTACAGTGCTGTGACGAGCCTGGTAGCGCCTACAGCTGGCTCTGGGTCATTCAACCTGAAAATACAGCCAAATAAAATAGCCCAGTCGGTTCCCGGCCCTCCAGCTGGGCAGAACAGGCAGCTGCTCGGGCCAGCATAATATTCAGGGCCTGGTTAGTGGCTGCAGGGTTGGAAGGAGCTGATGTGTCCGGGAGCGCAGGGCAACTTCAGGATGAAGAGCTACACTGCGATGCATGAACAACATGTGGTATTCAATGCATGTGGTATTTTAGATACAAGCTCTGATTCTTACAGCTGCAAGCCCTGTTCTGAACCCATCACCTGAACGGGGATTGTTTTGCATGTAAACTTCCCACGCATGGGCCTCTCCTGACGCGCGGGACAGGCTGGGGTAACAGCTGCTGAAATGACCCAGCAGTAGAATAAAACAGGGGTGCTCAGGACATGCTGGCAGACTGCTGCGCCAGTGTCACCCCCTTTCTGGCTGCAGGACCCTTGCAGAGGTTGTTCTTCCGCAGGGGCTGGGATAGGTGGATTTTTAAGGCCCTATTTCAAGAGATTGGCATCAGGTCCTCCATCCCGCACCAGCGTTGAGAGCACTCAGCACCACACAGGATCAGGCCCAAATACGTGGCAATTTAGGACAGACCTGGGCACCAGGCTCCCAATGTCTTGCAGAGTGTTTGATGCACATGGGTCCTTTCGGCATTGAATGCCTCTGTGCAAATACATTTTGAAACCCCCCAGTGCTAGTAGCTGTTTCCTACCTGCATCACCCTGAAGGAAGACAGCCAATGCTGCTAGCCTGTGTTGCTTGGAGCTTCCCCAGCCTTCAGTGGGTGCTAACCCTCTTCCTGGCTCCTGTATGGGGAGTTGAGCGGCCATAAGTCCTGACTGATATCAATTGTACCAGATTTGAGGAGATCTGTCCTGCTCTCTCCTGCTTTAAGCTTGGCAGACATCCAGAGGAAGGCAGAGCCCCATGATTAGGCCAGGGGATTGGCCACTGGGACTCCTGAGTCCTAGTCCCAACTCTCTGGGGCTCAGTTTACCTGTCTGTGAAATGGGGATAATGCTTTTGTTTCTCCCAGGCTCTGGCTGTTAGAGTTCATGTTTGCACTTGTAAAGCCCGTTAGATCCTTGTGTGAAAGGCGCTGGAAAAAATCTACTTACTTGTGATTTAATTAATAGTCCTCCATTAGTTTGGAGGCTAATGGGAATTTCATCACAAGGTGACACTACATTGGGGTATGCTGATGGCTCGCTGCAAATATCGCAATTGTCATGACACACAGACTTTACCCGAGGGAGGAAGCCAAGAAAGTGGCAGCCCTAAGGATAATAATGGGCAGTGAGCAATTAAACAGGCTTGGCTTCTGCGGGGGGATAAAACCCATAAAGACCCCCGTCCTTATTCCCCACGTTGCCCATTTTATTTCCTTCTGGGCTTGGCAGCTGAACTCTTTATCCACGGGAAGAAATGGAAGCAGTCTAATGATGATGGAAAAAGGGATGGTGCAGTAGCTGTGACGGGTGCAAAAGCCAAGTGGGCAGAGGCATTATTTAGGGCAAGGAGGCATCGCTGAGATTAGCAGGGGAAATTGAGCAGAGGAAAATCTAGGTTGGATACCAGCCAAAATGTCCAATCAGTGAGCTCCGGCAGGCTACAGAGGACTCTGCCCCATTGCTTGAGTCATTTGAGGCTGGACTAGACAAAGCTCTGGGAAATACAGACTGCAGGGAGCAATCCAGCACCAGTTCTGGGAGGTCTCTTTTGTTCCTAACTTCTCGGCTAAAAGACTCAGAAGAGATGAGTGGAAAGACCAGCACAAGCACAAGATCCTGTGGACTGGTAACCCTTACTCACGGGAGCAGCGCTACTGAAGCCAGTGCGCAGGGCTACTCGGGAGCAAAGAGCAAGCCTGAAATCACTAAGCTGATGAGTCTCAGCTGATTCCCCAGTCTCTCGGCAGCCTGGCTTGCTGTTCAAACATTCATCCTAGTGAGCTCGCTGGAGGTTGGGCTCTGGCTGTGGGGCAAGGTGGCTGGAGCAGGGAGCTGAGGCATGGAGTGGGATGGGGGATGACAAGTAAGGAGATGCTGTTAAGAAGTGTAGGGCCCAAGGGCGCTTTGCTCAAAGCGGGAAGGGGCAATGAACTGTATGGAACAAGGTGGGTGTTTTCCATTCCAACCATCCCCCTGCTGCGTTGGGAACGGAACATGGCAGCATCGGGCTAGTGCCTGCTGGAGAACCAGCACCAGGGCTTCCTAACTGAACTTCCCTGCTTGCCCTGCTCTGCACCTGGAAGCTTCCTCTGGCCTTCATGTCACTTTCCTTCTCTCCAGCACTAGGGGCCCAGAAATAGAAGCCCATATAGCTCTGGCTGGGGTTTTAGTGGGTCTCGTTCGGTGGCTCCAGCCATGTTGCATTTCACCAGCTTCTATTTTCTTCACTTCCCCCCCTGCGGCTTCCAGGATGGGGTCGATCCCCTCACATGCTCTCAGTGGCTTGTCACGCTACCTGCCAACCCCTCTCATGCCTGGCCTTCACCCCTCCTCGCCAGTCCACTCCAGGCCTGTGGCTCTGTCCTGGGCTCCTGTCTGTGCCGTGAGCGCTTCCTTCTAGCAGAGAGGTTGCCCTGAGCCTTCCAGCTCTGCTACACTGCAGAGCCCAGGAAGGGAACAGGGGCTTCTGCTACTCACCCTGGGCTTTGAGTCTCGCACCGGGGGTGCGCCTGGGGGACTCGAACATGTCTCTGAGATGGGAGAGGGTGTGAACCCACTTCCCAGCCTGCTTCCACTGCCTTCCCTGCCGATTCCTTTCTCTGGCTCAGGGGCCAGGTCTAGCTCCCCAGAGTCCCTAAATGATGCTGAAGGCTGAGATGGGACCTGCTGCTGCCCAATTGCTGCTGGGGATTGTCCATTTGCAGCCCAGTGGGGGGCCCTTCGCCCTCGTCCTAAGCAGCCCTGTATGCAGCACCCCTTGCCCTGGCAGTAGGCTCTGAGTGTTAGCCTGTTGCTGGCCTGTT
This sequence comes from Dermochelys coriacea, assembly GCF_009764565.3. Lineage (NCBI taxonomy): Eukaryota > Metazoa > Chordata > Testudines > Dermochelyidae > Dermochelys > Dermochelys coriacea. The sequence goes on along the minus strand of NC_050086.2, from coordinate 12,768,119 downwards.
CTCAAAGACATTTCAACAGGGAAGCCCAGCAGCTGCCTCAAGTTCGTATCTGCCCAGAGGGGGTGGCGGCAGCACCAGAGCTTCTATGCTCTGGCAGAGCTACTGGCGTTTCTTGCTGGACACTGTTCCCTCAGAAGCAGAACGAGGCAGGGCCCCCCCAGTGCATGGCAGAGTGGTGGTCACACCCTCCCCGGGCAGCCTTTTAGTGCATAACCTTGCTCTTCGTGACTTTATTGTTGATGGGCTGAAAATGCTTTAGTGAGCCCCAGACCAGGGGAGGCCTCCTCACGCCCTATACCTTGCCACTGTGTACTCTGTCCCCATCTGAAATGAGCATCCGTCAGGGGGAGGGGGGGGGTCCCCTGGCTTTTCTGCAGAGATGGCTAATTCCTGCCAACTCTGGTGAGGTTCTTGTGATGTGAACGCCAGTGCACTGGGCACGGACTCGAGCCCTCTGATTCATTTCACACCAGCGGTCGGGGGGGAGCTAACTGTTCTGGGTCATTATGGACCCAATCCCATCACAGAATCCACTATCACAGTTAGCACTAAGTGACCCCGTTGGTCAACTTCCTGGCACAGCCAGGGGCTGAATGGGCCATGGAGCGGGAGCTCAGCCCCCAGACGTGGTCCCTTTGATGTTGGGCATCATGGCTGAACTCTGCCACTGCCCCTGCTGTCCTTGTCCTGGGAGGAACGAGCAGCCTCCAGCCTCCCAGGGACCTGAGTCCAACAATTCAGATATTAAAGGGGAGACTGACCAAGAGATCAAAGCAAAGCTAAGGATGGAGGAAGGGGGCAGTGCGGCTCTTGCACATGGCAGAAGGCTCTGGGAGCATCTCCTCTTTGCCCCCTGGGCATGGGTGGCGCTGGAAGGTTACACTGAAAGGGAGTTATTTTTAACCATCATATATTGGTGCAGACTGTAATTATGATTCCCCATCTCCTTCTGTGGTGGGAGGTGATTCCGGGGATGATTGTTCCAGCCGGAGCAGTGCTGCTTGGCCCCTCCCAGCAGTCGTGTCTTGGATGCCTTGCCCACGTGGGTGACAGCACAGTGGTGGAGGGAGCGCTGTGGCTGGATGGGGGCTGGGGCTTCCAGGGCCATGTGAAGTTTTTTGCTGCCTGGCATCACTGCTTGGGATTGTCATCAGTTCCTCTCTCAGAGGTGTTGGCATGGGGGAGCTCAGCTCTTGCTCCCATGATGCAGCCTTGAGCTCCACCTCCATTGACTTTGATGAGGCGCAGAGTGGGCCCCGGGTGAGACCTAATGCAGTGGTACCTTCTCCTCTGCTTGTCTTGGTAAGACAAGGGTTCAATTGTGCTCTGGAGTGTGGCGCTCAGGTGCTGTTCCAGCTAATGGGGTTGGAAGGGCGCTGCCTGTAACAGACCAGGTCTCTTGAGTCACATGCATCAGAAAAGTGATATTGCATTCGTTCCAGTCAAAGGGGCTGATCTTTGTAGCATTTGTTCAGTGTTCAGCACTCCCACGGCACGCTGCATCGGCCCTGCGCTGCTCCGCCTCACCCTGCTTGGCCCCTAGAGCACAAAGCAGATTGCAGGCGACTTGCCTAAAGCCACAGACGAGGACAATGGCAGAGCCAGGAATTGAACTCTGGCGCGCTCGGTGCTAATGAGGCCTGAGCGGGAACTAGAACCAGAACCGCGCTGCTGAACGCTGTCTCCTAGCCTTGCCCAGGCCGGGCTATTGCACAGCTGCGTTGCAAAGAGAGACCTAGACACCCACTTCTAGAGATCCGGCTCTGAGCTGTGCTTGGGCACTGCCTTGCAGCTAACTCGGCATGAGAGCTCCTTCTGAGACCAACTCCCTCCTTCTGCTCCTTCTGAGACCTCACTCCATCAGATCCAGTCTCCTCGTCTCCCTCCCCTCCAAACCTCTAGCTGTTTGTTCTCCTGCTCGCCCAGCCTGACAGAGCGATTTAAAATGCACCCACCTTTTAGCTCCTACAAGTTTGTGTCCTCAGTACTGTAAACCCCCAAAGTTCACAAAGCATGAGTTCCCCCCAGAAAACCACGTGAATTTAAAAACTAATAATAAATGTGGGGGGCTTTTTATTTGCCATCGTGTGGGTTGGGTTTTTTTTTGGTGTTTTGAGCCTTTAAGGTGCACTGAGGTCACTTCCTCCACAATCACAATTGCTCATGCAATCAGTCCTATCCAGGAGCTGCCTGCATCTTTAAGCAAAACATCAGACATGGTGAGAGCTGGCAGTGCTGAGAACCCAAGTTGCATGTGGGCCTGGGACTGCCACGTGGGGCATATGGGAGGATGTGACAATTGGCTTGCAAGGAAGTGGTCCCCAGGATGGTATTGGGCTGTGTGTCCAGAAAGAGTGTGAGCATCTGGTTGCCAGAGGGCCCCTAGGTCGGGTCCATTCCACGTAGGGCATCAGCACCAGGAATTTTTCTCCTCTCCCCAAGGAAGGCAGAGGTCCAGGCTTCCTGTCCTATAGCATTCTCTGAAGATACCGACATTCCTCGGGCATCTCTTGCTGTCCAGGAGCGAGCAACTGTTTTGCCTGCTGTACATGAAGGAGTCGCTGTAGCAGGCTACTTTGGAAAGCAGATTTCACAGGGATACTGAGAGGATTCACTGGTGACGGTGCATCAGTCGAGGAATAGCGATACTCTGGTTCAGCAGCACTGTATCCCATCTGGGCTCCAGGGCCTGGGTACAGGAGAAAGCTGCCTGCTGCAGGTGAGTCACTGCAGATTAGCCAGGGCTGTTCTAACAGGGAGTTCCTCTGAAAACCCCCTTCTGGAGCCTGTGACCATTCCAGTGTTTTGGGGGGGCATGAGCTGCAAAGTAGAGAAACTGGGGCATCTGCTTTAATGGCTTCTTATAGCACTCCAGCCAAGGAGGGAGGCAGCTGCACAGAGCAAACAAGCTCACATGTGAGCGGCACTTTGCTGGAAACATAACAGACCCTGTTCTTGAAGAATCAGCTGAGCGTGGGGGTGGCATGGCCCAGCACTCGGCTTGTGTGGTCTGGATCAGGGGGAAGGTTTTGAAAGGAGGCTGTGAGACTATATCTTGCCCCAGGAAAGTTTTGCTTCATACGTGGCTGTTTGGTGCAATCTCATCCATTCCAAAGGCCAAAGAAAAACCCTTCCCTTTTGCGAAACGGTGTTACGAGCCTCAGGGATGAGCCGTGCCTGGCAGGAGCACCCAGGGGTGAACTGCAGCGAAAGGAAGGAACTCGCTTCAGGCCTTACTTCTGTCTGGAACTTTAACCAGGGGCTCCCTAGAGCCTCTTCTCACACAGCAGCAAGCCTGGATCCAGGAGCTGGCATAGCCACTCTCCTGACTGCGCCTTCAGAAGTGCCGAGGAAAACCAGGGCCGCCCTTCCCCAACTAGCAGGGATTGGATTCCCCAGGTTGCTCACCCAAAGTGTAGTGTTTGGAGCAGGGGATTGGGTTAAATACTGCCGGCAGGACTGAGGCTCTTCTTGTGGGGAATGTCCTATGATAATACCTAATTCTTGTCATCAGTAGATTTCAAAGCCCTTTACAAAGGTCGTCAGTTTCGTTATCCCCATTTTATAGACAGGGAAATTGAGACACAGAGAGAGGCAGTGACTTGCCCCAGGTCACCTGGCAGGCCACAGGCAGAGCCAGGAATAGAACCTAGGTTTCCTAACTCCTGGTCCAGTGCACTAGCCACTAGACAACACTTTCTCCATCCTTTTGTCTCTGCTTCTCGTGGGTAACTAACAGGAGAGGGGTTCCGGGGATCTGGGTTCCTTTCCCAGCACTGCTGCTGACTCGCTGGGAGGCTTCGGTGAGTCTGTGCCCCCATCTGTAGAACATGGCTCAGGATACTGTCCTGGCTCATGAGGTGAGCACCTGGGAGGCTTTGGGCTCATTGGATGGATGATGCTATGGAAGGGTGGAAGAGAAGCATCTCCTTCCAGCATGCTGGGCTCATTCTATACTGCCGAGCAAGCCAGAGGGATGCTGCCAAAACTAATACGCCTTTGTGTAGTGCTTTGCCAACCCAGGCCTGTGGTGCTGGTCCTAGCACGAGTTGAATGAGTTTTAATGAAAGGCTCATTGCAGGGATTGGAAGCTTAACATCCAAACTCCCAGTCTAGGAGCTGAGCTGCTGTCTCGCACTACAGTGCTAATGCCATTTCTGTAGCATCTTTCATCCCATGGGATCCCCAAAACCTTCCCAAACTGCAGACGTTCAGCTCTGCTGAAATGCAGCCACCTCTGGGGTGGCAGGCAGCAGCCAATAAGCTATACAGCAAACTGCACTTCAGGAGGGATGGGGCATCTTTCATCAGTGACACTGGGGCAAACTCCCCTCTTTTACAGGGAGTGCAGTAGGGTCTCAAATGCCCACACAGAACAGAGAGGGCTTCAGTCTCTACACATAGTGGGGTTTTGTGTTCCTGCTAAAATATCGAATTAATCAATTAACTCGAGTGACAGTGTCTGGGAGTTTTAGAATCTGATGACAACGCTGGATTCTTTTTTTTTTAAAGAAGCTTATGTAACCCTGGGGGATTCTATTAATAACAATAATGGGGCCGAGGTCTGGGAACAGCCATCTCTAGCAAGGAGTATTAAATGCTTCAACTTCTAAAAACACACCGCTTTGTGTGGTACCATCTATGCTCAGGGGAGGGCATTGTGGGTGGGGGAGAATGTCACGTGAAGAAATTTTGGGGCAGGGCGAGTTGTTTCTTGCTTATCCTGAAATGCCATGTGCAGTGATCATTTGCAGGACAAACAGCCTTTCGGGCATCGGAGAATAAAATGATTGAGACTGTTCAGGGAGGCCAACCAAACTGGGCAGTGCCCCTTTAAACGCAACACACCCTCTTCTGATCAGCACTCGCCCACCCCACCACGGAGCGCTCCAGAACTCCCCTGCCTGGTTGGCTGCCTGGTTGGAGGGCTGTGCAGAGAAGCCAAAGACTGAGCAGATCGTGGAGAATCAACTCCCTGTCCACCTGGACAACCAGCACCTCCCACTCAGAGTGGAGGCACAGTCGTGTGGCAGGGAAGGAAGCTCGCACGGCCTGTGTGATCCTGGTCTGGAGTGACCAGAGGCCTGCTGGCTTTTCTTGCCAGCACCAGATGAACCCCAGTTCATCGCACAGAAGTCCACTAGCTCACTTGCCCTTTTCACAACTAGCTGCTGGCTCCATCCATTGTGCGTGCTGCACAAGAGATGCTGTGGGCCTGATCCAAAGCCCGTGAATTCAGCAGGCTTCGAATCGGGTCTTGCCTGAGGAAACCAGAGGGTAAGTAGCAGATCGTGGCTCAGACGAGTAGAGGGCATAGCAGCAGAGCCGGGCACGTCAAACCAAAAGGTGCCATCTTACACAATTGTCATCTTTATTTTTAACAGCTCCGGCTGTGTGAGCAGGCACTTTTGACACAGGTCATTTCCAGTACTGAAGGGTGAGAATAACAGCCGGGCTGTGTGGGACACAGGTAAACTTAAGTTTGACTGACAGATGACTCTTGGAATGAGAGTCAATTGGGTGTGATGCTTGTTAGTCCCCAAGCAATTATAGATGGTTGCCTTGAAAAGCAGCTGGGTCTTTGCTTCGCTCTGCAGGGTAACGTGGTGCTTTAGGGGAAGCTAAATGAGATAGGAAGGGAATTAGGTTTAAAGAGACTGGCAGCCAAAAATAGGACCAGCCTATTGTGTGCTTTAATGGTAAGACTGTGTGTGAAATTTACAAGAATCCTCTTCCCTGCAACTGCAGGGAATGGACTGCGCTCTGGGGAGTGGATTTCACTCGACCCGACAACAGCCAAAGTTTACAGCAGCATCAAAGAGGCTTTGCAAAATCCACGGAGTTTGGAATTGTCAGCAGGACATTTAAAAGTTTTTAATGTAGCTTTTTAAAGGTAGGTCAAATCTAAGATTGTAATTGAGGTTAGTTGCTCTCCACAGAGGGCTGGAGACAACACAATATAAACAACAGCACACTGAAGAGAAACAAATGTAATCTTAAGAAGTTTCAGAGTAGCAGCCGTGTTAGTCTGTATTCGCAAAAAGAAAAGGAGGACTTGTGGCACCTTAGAGATTAACAAATTTATTAGAGCATAAGCTTTCGTGAGCTACAGCTCACTTCATCGGATGCATTCAGTGGAAAATACAGTGGGGAGATTTATATACACACACATAGAGAACATGAAATAATGGGTTTTATCATACACACTGTAAGGAGAGTGATCACTTAAGATGAGCTATTACCAGCCGGAAGTGGGGGGGTGGGAGGGGAAGGAGGAAAACCTTTTGTGGTGATAATTAAGGTGGGCCATTTCCAGCAGTTAACAAGAACTTCTGAGGAACAGTGGGGGATGGGGTGGGGGGGGAGAAATAACATGGGGAAATAGTTTTACTTTGTGTAATCTTAAGAAGTATTAGGAAAGATTTAAAATGCTTGGTAACTGCATTTGGTAGCAGACAGTTTTAAGGGAGAAAATCTCGCTCATTTTGGGGCTGACTCCATCACTTTAGGTGGCTGTTAAGGCAACCTTTATAATGCCTTTCCCCATGTGATGGAGGCTTTAGCAGTATGTTTCAAAGGCAGATTTAAAAACTCACTCATCAGTAGGCTGTGGGTTTTGTTGGTTTTTTTCCTTTAAATCTCCCTCATTCAAATTGTCATAGCTTGACAGCCCTGTGCCAGGAACACACTGTCATCATGAAGCTTTGTATATTTAATTCCTTCCCTCTGATACTAATAATGCCTTCAGATGATTAAAATTGGAAGAACTTTAGCATCTCATTTGCTTTCCATTGGTTATGCTGTTCGCTGGCTTTTTGCTTCACTCAAATTAGGCAGTGAAATTAGGCAGGTCGCCTTCCTTCCTTCCTTGTGTGTGTTTTTAGTTTCTAATCAATTTTTCTTTCTGGCTGTGGTGCGCGAATCCCTGTGCTGTAGTGACTGGGTTCCCAACTCTGCAGGGGAAGACTGCGAGTTGGTCTGAGTTGGTCTGTGCTATATCGACAGTTATGATTTAGAGGCATGGTCACTTTAACCCGTTATGAGGAACACAACTCAGGCTGGGTCCATGCTGTAATTTTGCTGCCCTAGCACCGTGGCGCGTCCACATCTACGCACTGCGTGCTTATATCGGTGCATTGTGGGAGAACAGGCTCTACTCCTGCATATTTAACAAAGACTTGCAGAGTAATGCACATGCTGTATCTCCGTGGGAGAAAAGCCACTCAGACGTGGCTAACCGTTCTGTGCGTGCCAAGTACAGCCAACCCGTGTCTTTGCTCTACGCTGAGGGGAACGCCCTAGAATCACAAAATATGCAGTAGGGAGCCAGAAGGGCAACTGCCAATATACCCCAAAGGTACCACATGTGCAAGAAAAATACTCTTCCAGAGCAAGCCGTGGTTTGAGCATTGGCCTGCTAAACCCCGGGTTGTGAGTTCAATCCTTGAGGGGGGCCATTTAGGGATTTGAGGCAAAAATTGGGGATTGGTCCTGCTTTGAGCAGGGAGTTGGACCAGATGACCTCCTGAGGTCCCTTCAAACCCTGATATTCTATATCTAGAATATAGAATAACAGGGTTTGAAGGGACCTCAGGAGGTCATCTGGTCCAACTCCCTGCTCAAAGCAGGACCAAACACCAACTAAATCTGTCTCTGTGCTGCTCTGGAAGGGTATTTTTTTGCACATGTGGTATCTTTGGGGTATATTGGCAGTTGCCCTCCTGGCTCCCTACTGCACATACCAATAGAAATATACTGTCCGTATGTTTGTTTATTTTCTTGCTTTCTCAGTAGCTTAGTAGACAAGTGCTATGCTTAATGTGCAAGTGATCGCAGGTTCAAATCCTGCCTGCCCCAGAAGAGGTGAATATTCTCTCCTAGGTCAGACTAGATCTAATAATCTCTCCTGGCCTTACATTATGACTCTTGCATTTCGTTGAAAAACAGGGTTTTTTATATCAACCAATCCCTGAAGTGCTAGCAGCCCAAACACAACAGCGTGAGCTCTTGCAGGATCACTGAGGAAATGCAGCCGACTATGAGCAAAAAGCAAACCGCTTCCCAAGCTGTGCAAAGAACAAGAAGTAAATGGCAGAAAGAGGGATCAGTAAGACAGACTTTTATGTTATTTCAGTTCTCCTGCCACTGACCCTGTAATAAGAAAAGAGCTTTTTCTCTCACCCACTGATGGGGTCTGTGAAGCCCTCACATGGCGTTAATGGCGAGGGTTGTTTTAAGTGTGGCCATAAACCAGACCCCTGGCTCTGCCCTGATCTGCTCCCTGTGCCTCTTTCAAGAGACATCAGCTTAGTTTGACAAAGATCTTGCTGTCAGCCCTATGACACTGCAGGGGAAAACCGAGCCGGATTCTGCTTGGCTTCCAGCATCCTCACTAGAGCTGCAGGCAGAGTCTGGAACGGGGACGTCATTACCATTAATGATGGCAGCACATGAGTTATGGAAGTTCACAGCTTGGTGATCAGACTCCCGGCTCAGCGGCAGTCAATAATAATAATAATAATAACACTGATCATTAAAAAAAACAATTTGTTTGGAGAATAAATGTGACCCTCCTAAGATCCTCTGCTACTTTTGTTTTGTTTTAATGGAGATATTTTTCTTGTTGCCTGAAGAATGGCTCTGTTGCTAAGGCCCTGGGCTGGGAGTTGGGAGATCTGGATATTGTTGCACACAGACTTGCCGTCCCTGCTCCGTGCCTCAGTTTCTGCAGCTGTAAACTGGGATAATGAGACCAACCATCCAGAGATGTTGTGAGGCTAAGCTAATATGTGTAAGATCCTTCGACATCCTTACCTAAAAGGTGCCATAGAAATGGAAAGTACAGGGTGAAAGCCTGAGTCCTTACTCGCCATGGCTTAAGTGTGAAGGTTGTCACAGCAAGGGCTGCTTGTTTGTCCTGTTAGGAATTGGGCCAAGAAACCTCACGTTTGCCTGCGGTGCTGGGACATGTCCAGGGAGCCATTTGCACCTGCACAGATGAGCATTCGTCTCCCTTTCAGTCTCCCTTTCATTGGCAGAGTGGTTCGGGATGGGGACCGTTGTTTTCTTCCACCATACGTGCAACCGGTCTTACTAATTCATCAGGCAGATGTGCGTTGCTTTGTGTGGGCATGGGCTAGGCGCTTGTGTTTGAAAGACACCACCCGTTGTCTAGCTTCTGAGTGGGAAGGAGAAAAATGCCTCTAGGAGGATGTAGGCAGGAGGCAGAGAAGGGAAGGGGAAGGCCTGTTGCATTAGCCACCAAGTCCCAGCTCCTCCGCTGAGAGCCCTTCCTCTTCACTGTCTGCTAGTGATGTCTTCTGTTCATCTCTTTTCTCCCCCACTCTCTAGAAAGACCTGACCAGGAGGATGTCATGGCAGCCAGCAGCGCCAAAGCCAGCAGAGCCATGAGAAATCAGGATCCTCTGGAGAAGAAGCCCCTGGGACCTGCCCCTCCTCCCCGGAGGCACAGACGCAAGCTCAGGTGCAAGTCGCCAACCGAGGTGGCCGTGAAGGGGCAGCTCCGGATGCGCTCGCCATCGGGGGCCTTCGTGATGGTGGGCATCTCTGTCGTCTTGGTCGGCATGACAATCGCCGTTGTGGGCTACTGGCCTCACCGGGGCCCACATGCAGCTGGGCCTGGGGCCAGGCTGGGTAACTCCAGCGGCACAGGAGACATGAAGAAAGAAGTGAAGGTCTCTGCCCAAGCCCGCTACCTCCCTCACAGCGAGAAGCTGAAGCTGATTGGCCCTGTCATCATGGGCGTCGGGCTCTTCATTGTCATCTGCGCCAACACCATGCTGTATGAGAACAGGGACATGGAGACCCGCCTGTTGATGCAGAAAGGCCTCTACTCCATGACCCTGGGCCTTGCCCAGGACTTCAGCCAGGAGGACAAGTACTGCCAGAGGAGGACTAGCTTGCCCCTCCTCAAGGCCAATGCCGAGTGTGTCGAGGGCTGTTACAAGGTGGATCTCTCCTCCAGCGGCTTCCAATCCTGTTCCAGTCCCGGGAACAAATGGGCTGACTGCTACAGGCATAACAGGCTCCAGACGACGGCCCAGCTGCTCCATCACAAGGGGATTTCCCACTCTATGTCCCTCCTCAGCGTCCGCTCAGACTCTGGCAACTCCATGGAGGGGAACCTCAATCTGTCCTTCACCCGTGGGGCCGAGTCGGTAATTTCCTTGGCTGCCACTGCCCGGTCACTTCCCGTCATCCAGGTGAACAACTGCCTCATTGAGAAGCCGTCTGCAACTCGGGGGATGGGCGATGAGGGGGAGATCAGCCTGTCTGGGAGGCCAGATGAGGCACCACGGCTCTCATGGACTCTCCCACCCAGGGGTGGCAACGTCTCCCCCAGAGGAGAAGACCTCCAGGGTGGCCATGTCATTATTAACATAGACAGCGGGCCTCCATCCATCACTGCGGGCGAGACGTACCTGAACCCAGACAGCACCGAGAACGAATTCAGCTCAGACGTGCAGCTCCACAACCCAGGTCACTCCAAGTCGCTGGACCTTGGCAGGCCGGGCGTGCTGCTGGTGGCGCCCATCAAAGACCGGAAGAACAGGAGCTGGCCTAGACTTGACCAAATCAGTGTGGTAGGCTACGCCAAACTGGAAAGCACGGGTGAGTCCTCTGACAGACTATTGGAGCAGACAGATCAGCAGGGCCCGGACGAGACCAGCCCCAGCACCCAGGAGGTGTGAACAGAGACGGGTTCAAGGGTCTGACTTGGCAGAGGATGGGTGACACGGCCAGGACACCCTCCTGTCTTTTCGTTGCCTCACCTGGGGGACTGCTGGGCATGTTCTTCTTTTAAGCAGACGTTCCAATGTGGAGATGTGGGGAGGTCAGTGCTGCTGACTGAGGCCAGGACAGGCCTGCTACTCCTTAGGGGAGACTCTTCAAGGGATAGATGTCTCCTCCCCAGAGGCACCTGATGCTGAGGTGTCGCTCTATTTTTTTCAATGGGCAGCCTCAGCCTTGCCTTACGCCCCCCTCTCCCTGAGCTACATGAGGAACCCAGGCTTAGACAAGCGCTCCCCGAAAGGGGAGGTGGGGTGGGGATCCCTGCTACTAAGCCACAGGGGCCCCTTTCCTCCTCATTAGCCAGAAGGGCTGTGGCAGCAGGTGAGTGAGGGGCCCCCCGCACCGCCCCACTCCGCTAGGCAATTCACTGGCCAATGGAACATTAAGGCTGTCAGGGTTATTAAATGTTCTCTTGCCACCACCACCGAGATGCTGAGTCAATCATTTTGCCTGCACGATGTTTCATCATCTGTCTTTGCAAAGCTCGCGGTCACGGGTTGCCCCCCTTCAAGATGCCACTTGATGGGCTGGGATACCGCTGAGCCCACCTGTTCTGCCAGCCTGGGCTCCCTTTAACCTGTCTTGCTGAGCCAGGCTATTAAGCCTCCTCCAGCACAGACACAGGCAGGGCCACACCCAGCTGCAGAAAGAGACAAACACTGAGATCAGCTCTGGGAAGACTCAGCTTAAGAGACTTGCCCTAGCACTCAGGTGCCTACCTCTCTTGGAGTGCAGACCTAAAGTTATATTGTCTTGCTCTGTATAGAAGAATCTGCACAGCGCCCTCATAAAAATTCGCCCTCTCCCTCAATGTGAAGAGAAATATGCACCCCTTTGTGCCCTCCCGGTTAGAAATTGCATGAACTGGGTTTAATAATAAAAGGTAGATTTTTAAGTGGTTATAAGGGTTAGCAAACAGAACAAAGCAGATTACTAAGCAAATAAAACAAAACACACAAACTAAGCTTGATTCACTAAAGAAACAGGTTACAGAATGTAATTTCTCACCTAAATGTTGAATTTAGGCAGGATGCAGAGTTTCTTAAGCTCAGTTCCAGTTATTTCTTCTTCTAGATTGGACCCCTGTCTCAGTCTGGACTTACTCCCCGCCTTTCCCTTCAGGTTAGTTCCTTTGTCCCTTTAGGTATTTTCAGCAGTCCCTCTTCTTGGGTAGGTAGTGAAGGAGAGTCCCATTTTGCCTTCCTCCCCACCCTTAAATAAGAATTACGTAAGGTGGGAATCTTTTGTTTCCCAAACTTGACACCCCCCCTTTTAGTGGAAAGTTACAAGAAGTCCAAGATAATGTTTAGTATCAGCTGACAAGACCACCTGATCTAGTATTGTCACAGCTGTGGCCTTCCAGGAAGGAGAGAGATTAGTATCTTCAGTCTTGTTGTTTCGTCCTGATGGCCTGTTGGCTGGAGGGTGTCTTCCCAAGACACACCCAGTTGTAATTGTTACATAATCCATGTTCTTAACTTTAGATACAAAAATGATACATGCATAGAAATTGGATAATCACCTTCAGTAAATGGTAACCTTTCCAATGACACCTTACATGAGCCATTTTGCATAAAACATATCTTAGTTGTGTCATATCCATATTACACTCCATATTCTTTATGAAAATATGCTTATGTCACGCTCGCCAGCTGCCTTCAGCACCCGTCTCCTCCGTGAAGTCTCCTCTGCCACTGTCGGAGCGACAGGAGCCATCAGCAGAAGGGGCCTGGGCAGGATCTCTGGTGTGTCTGGTTTCAATGAGGAGGGCACCTGGCTGAACATGAAGAAGCAATAGGAGTGGGTCAGGGAAGGTCCACACTGCAGTTGGAGGCATGACCGCAGCTCAGAGGGGTACACCCCCTACTTGCTTTAACCTAGCTAGCCTGCTAAAAATAGCAGTGAAAATGCAGGAGCCCAGACCTCAGACCCATCCTGCTGGGTCTTCACTGCTAGTTTTAGCCACGCTAGCTTGATTAAAACTTGTGTGCATATGCCTCTTCAATCTCCACTCTAGATACTGCTGTGTAGCTAGATCTTTAAAGGGATGGCACTCACTTACAGCAGCTCTGAATTTGACCCTAGCGCTGAGCGAAACAGTGGGGAGAGGGGAGAAGTGGACTTCTTCCTGGGAAATTTTCACCATTTAATTTTGATCACTTCCCATCCCCTTCCCTGAAAGGTCAACTTTTGCCTCAAACATTGATACATGTGTCCCTTCACCTGTGTCCTCTGCAAAGCTCGTCTGGGGGGACACTGTTGGTGCACTGTCACAAAAACATAACACATTTTTGCATTTGGATCATGTGCTCATGAGACTTGCACAGCCCTGGCACATGCCAGGAAAGAGAAGGCTGGGGATGAGGAGGGTAACTTTGAACAGGATGCGCATTGTATTTTAAAAGCGTTATGATGTAAGCAGAGATGTGACAGCAGGTACCCACGCAGGCACCAAGCTAGCCATGAACAGGTGACAGCTTGGTCATCTGCAGCTATAAGGCTTTGGGCATCAGGTTGGTTTGTAACTACAGATAAAAGGGAACCTGGGTCTGATCCCGAGTTTGGTTGGTCAGTTTGTGCAAAATCAAGACTGAAGTTTTGCAAACTCCAACCCCAGCTTCCTTTGCCCCTGGCAGTCAGTGCAGGATCAGGTGCACTGGAGAAGCCTTCTCTCGCCTTGAGAACAATAGGTACAGGCTGTCTAGACACACGTCTAATCATGCATCAGTGCTGCTGTCTGACTCAAAAAGAAAAGGAGTACTTGTGGCACCTTAGAGACTAACAAATTTATTCGAGCATAAGCTTTCGTGAGCTACAGCTCACTTCATCGGATGCATCAGCTCACGAAAGCTTATGCTCTAATAAATTTGTTAGTCTCTAAGGTGCCACAAGTACTCCTTTTCTTTTTGCGAATACAGACTAACACGGCTGCTACTCTGAAACCTGTCTGACTCAGTAGAAGTTAAAGGCTCAAGGCTTGTTTCTCTTGTAGCCACGCACAGCCAGGCGTGCAACCCTTGCAAATATGCTAGCTCTACTGACTTCAGTAGGAGCTTGGGTAGATGATATTGACTTGTGTTAGGATTATATGCGGCCACCCATCACTAGGGGTAGTCAATAGTGCTTAAAATCGATAGCAATAGCAAAGTCTCTAGGGGACTTCCTGGCTGTTGTTGGGGTTGGGGGAGTGGGTTTTGTTTGTGTTACATCGTTTCAGGCAGGTAGGGATTGATGGGAGCCGGAGCGTTTGAATACATGTGGAGGAGGGGAGGGGTATCAGAATTCTTATGGTGGAGAGTCATTTTCAGAAAGGAAGGTTTCTGAGCATTTTGGACAGATGCTGGATTTGCCTGATCCTCTGGACATTTGCTACATCAGCCAAGGCCCTGGCACAGTGGAATCACAGCAGAAGGCCATGCTTTCAAAGGGCTGCCACCCATGTGCGAGGCACAACTCCTTCTCTGTGCAAAGCATCACGTTGGGGTGCATGCCTGTGCCCAGCTGCACGCTTCCCCTATAGACGCATGCTCGCACACATGGGGTGGCACAAGAAAAAGGCACTCGCGGACTTTGGCTGAGTAAAAAAATCGCCCCCTCAACCTCCTTTCCCATCTGGGTGAGTTCAGGGCTGATAGAAACAAGCATCATCTTTGTCTCACTGTACCTGGGTGATTCATGCGGGCGTATGACATGGTTATTGAATACGCTCTTCATCGCAGAACTAGGTAACTTACTAGCCCAGGTATCAATGGTACTTCCAGGCTACTTTCAGTATCCTTCTTCCTTCCATGCTGCGTTGCTCTCAGGGTCTCTCCCATCCTTGCTCTACAGCTCAACTCCTTGTTCCCTAGGAAAGCACTAGCTGGCGTGAGAAATGTTCCTGGATCAAAGGTTTCAATCACCCCAACTATCAGGAGAGTTCAGCTCCTGGGGTCTGATTTACAAGATAGGAGCCGCCTGCCAAATATGGATCTGGGTTCTATCGCTAAAAGAAACCAATACCAAAGGAGCTGCATACCGCTATACAACTCAGTAGGGGGTCACCCATTGTACAGCAAGTCTGATTCACCCCATGCTTGCACCAGTTTAAACTCTGCTGCAGTCAGGGGAGAAAGGCTGGTCCAGAGGTTTGGGAGACTGGGGAGGCCCGTGTTCAATTCCCTGTTCTATCACAGATTCCCTTTATGATCTGTGGTAAGTGCCCTAGGCCCACTGCTTCAAAGATATTTAGGTGCCTAACTCCCATTGGCTTTATTCTTTATACCTCTGGTCCCCGTCTAAAAACAGTCAAATTGCATTTCTGGTGCGGGAAGCGTAAGTGCATTAAAGGCTGTAAGATCCTCGGATCTGATAGTCATGGGGGCTGTAGATAGATTTACACCCGTGAGAGGAGAATCAGGCCCCCAGTTCTGAAATCGGGAATTTGGCAAAATTCCCACTGAGACCTCACTCCCCCTCACCTGGCTAAGCCCGGCCTGCCAGTGGCGCTGCAGACACATCTGTGTCAAAGGGTCTTTTGTAGCCTATATCAGGGCAAATCGCAGCTCTGCATTAACCTGCAGAGGGAGAAAAACGTCTGCTGCCCATTTCCTTCTGTGTGAGGAATTTCATAGAAATGTTTCTAATTTTACTCCCAACGTCCCTTTCCAAATTCTTCACCATGACCTTAGTTACCCTCTGGAAGGTGGGGTGAGAATCAAACTGAGCACTGGCTTTGGAGTTGTTAAAGGGGCAGTGGCAACATAAAACTCGTCTGTCTGTCTTTTAGCTACATCCTGACTCATATTTAATAACACATCTCGAGACTGGGCCTGCTCATGGTAAAAGTCACGTTTAATTTTTACCTTCATGTTGCTTGTTCGATGCTTTGCTCCGTGGGAGCAGTGACACGTTTCATGGCCGGGTTCTCAGGCACTAGATTGTGCTGTGGTGGGCCCGGCATCGCAGGGGCACAGTGTAGTCTAGCAGGATTTGTTATAGTCCAGTGAGTAAGGCATTAGCCACAGTCAGTTTAGCTAAATCTAATCCCTGCTTTCCTTCTGACTCAGTGTAGCCTCACATCACATAAACATGATGTGCCTCAGTTTCCCCATCTGCATAATGAGACTTTGCCTCCTTTGTAGAGCATTTACAGATCCTTGGATAAACTATGCTCTGTAAATATTATTAGTGGATTGATCACACAAGTCATCAGTTCTGCCGCCAGCTCGTTCCGTGGCCATTGGCACGTCACTTAGCATCACCCTGCCTCAGTTTCCACATCTGTTTTAAAACAAAACAGGAAAATAATCGGTAGCACCAGGGTGTCGTGAAGATCAACTCGTTAACATGTCTGAAGTGCTTCAACAATGGGAAGTGCTAAATATTATATGGCAGGGGGAAGTTTGGGTAAACAAATCTTTTTAAGAGCAAGAACCCACTGGTTTTTCTCCTGGGCCCTACTCACGTGTCCTCACTCGGGTTTTACTCCCATTAAAATCAGTGGGAATTTTGCCTGAGTAACAGCTGCAGGATGTGCCCATTTGCTTTCCTGAAACTCATCCCTTCTTAAAAACAAATCTGAACTGAGCATCATCCTGAGCCAGGCAGCTGCTCAACAGGCTGCGAGAGGAGGAAGGAGCATCTTACAGAGGGATCAGCTCATCCCCATTCTTTTCGCCACAGCGAGGCAGCGTCCACTGGGGAGGTGGTTGGTAACGGACCAGATGGGCGCCTCCCAAACAGCCTTGAAAAGTGGCAGGAGTGGTATCTCCTGGATTTTGTCAAGGAGGTTCTGTGCTGCAATGTAATGCCTGAGCTGAGCGGGGTGGGGAGCAACTGGCTTGGGCTGAAGGCCAGACAGGAGCCGTAGTGACCATCTGCTCTGAGCCCCTGCATAGCACAGGCCAGAGACCCTCAGCCAGGGTGTCACTTGTGGTTGAGCTGGAATTCCTGTAGTCTTAGACATCCAGTCCCGAGGGGAAGGCTCCCGAGTGATAGAGAATCCACCATGGCCCTTGGGAAACCGTTCTAATGGCAAGGAGTTGGTTGCTGAGGTTCTGGCACTGCAGCTAGCCCCTGGGCCTGGGACTTCCCCCTTAACATGCTGGGTACAAATATCCAGAGTCTCCGATTCAGGGAGGCCTGAGCTAGCTTTAATCTAGCCAGCTTGTACAGTGGAACGGTGATGCCGTGGCACACCCACCTGGAACACCAGGTAAGCTCCTTGCAGGGCTGGCTCATGCTGCGGCTTCCAGTAGCCGAGCTAGCTAGATTAAAGCCAGCTCAGGTACGTCAGCTTGAGCGGCAATCACACCCCGCGACGGCAGTGTAGTCAGAGCCAAAGCCCCAGGTCTGCTCTTGGCTACGTTCACCAGCAGCGTTTTGCTGGCTGCCCTTTTATGCCCCGTGCTCCCTGGCCATTTCTCTGGAAAAGGAGACAAATGACTTGAAATTTTAAAAAAAGCCGTTTGCTTTGAGTGACCTTTCACTCCCCCTCTGCTCCGTGCCCGGACTGCTGGCTTTGCAAGGGCCAGGCTGGCAGCTTGCCAGCTGCCCATGGCCTGCACCGAATGCTGCATCAACCTCCAATTCCAAAATAGCCCCGTTTGTAGTATGTGAGCTCTGACTTGCCCTTTGTTAGAGGACTAGAAATCACCTGCAGTGCAAACCTGCCCTGGATCCTTGTTAGCCTCACTCTGCAGCAATAAGGAGAAGGAAAGGAGTACTTTTCTTTTTGCAGATACAGACTAACACAACTGCTACTCTAAAACCTGTCAATAAGGAGAAAGCAGCTGCAGCCCCAGGGACTCCACAGGCTGCGCTTGGTCTGGTGTAACGTCAGCCAGGCCCATGCACCTCTTTTTGGAGCCCCCCCCCCAGGCTGTGCTCTGTCACCACTGTGCCCCCATGGAACTGAGACCTGAGTTCAGCCCCAGCCTGGGTCACATTTCCAGAAAGCGGGAAATTTGTCAGTGCAGCTTCCAGTTTTTATTTGTACTGTGACAAAGTTCCTCTTCTACCTTGGTGGGTCTTACGCTTATTGGCGGATTTACTCACCTTGGAGCTTCACGGCAGCCCTCAGTTTGGCCATTTTCATGAACCCACAGTCCAGGTCATCTCCTCCTGTGTCTTACCAGGAGTTGGGAGGTTTGGGGGGAACCCAGGCCCGCCCTCTACCCTGGGTTCCAGCCCAGGGCCCTGTGGATTGCAGCTGTCTAGAGAGCCTCCTGGAACAGCTGTGCGACAGCTACAACTCCCTGCGCTACTTCCCCATGGCCTCCTCCCAACACCTTCTTTATCCTCATCCTAGGACCTTCCTCCTGGTGTCTGATGATGCTTGTACTCCTCAGTCCTCCAACAGTCCATGTTCTCACTCTCAGCTCCTAGCGCCTCTTACTCCCAGCTCCTCACTCCCTCACACACCACAAACTGAAGTGAGCTCCTTTTTAAACTCAGGTGCCCTGATTAGCCTGCCTTAATTGAGTCTAGGAACTTCTTGATTGGCTGCAGGTGTTCTAATCAGCCTGTCTGTCTTAATTGTCTCCAGAAGGCTCCTGATTATTCTGGAACCTTCTCTGTTACCTTACCCAGGGGAAAGGGACCTACTTAACCTGGGGCTAATATATCTGCCTTCTATTATTCTCCTGTAGCCATCTGGCCTGACCCTGTCACAGTACTGATGACGTTCCGGTGAGGGATCAGGATCCCATTGTGCTAGGGGCTGTACATTCATGTAATGTATCAGCAGCTCCTGCCCCCCAAGAGCTCACACTTGAAGTATCCAAGGAAACACAGAGTTAGGTGAGGTATGGGTATGTAGCCATGGTAACCTCCGACAACTAAACTCCTTTACTGCCCCTCCAGTGGACCAGCACCACATCCCAACTGGGTCACATACTGCACTTGAACCTAGCACCAACCCCTGCCCACCCCAAGGAGGGCGTGTCGAGGGGAAGTGACTCATTTCAAAGGGGACAAATGGGAGATGTAAGAACAAAAATCATCCAAACCCAACCTGTGACAGGGACACAGCCGAGCCCTACATGCCCACTCTGGAGGAGGTGGAAAAGTTCAAGTGAATCCTCCGGGTGTACAGAAATTGGGCTCCCAGCTCCTCTGCCTTCCTCTGGAGGGTTTGAAGAATAGGGGGGACTAGCCAAATGCCCTGGGAGGAAGAAACAGAGCTAGACACTTACTCAGCTCTGAGAGGCCTCGGCTCTGACGTGATGTTTTCTGTAGAAGTCGGCTGCTGCTGCCAGGATCATGGAGGGGGCATTTTAATAGCAGCCCTTCAACTGCCTTTTAAAATCAGGCTCCAACGCAAAGCAGAAAGGTTAAAATAGCAGCATCGGCAGCCCAAACAGTGCAGGGATCGGAGCTGTTCGCTCAGCATGGAGCGGGGGCTTGGAGCGGCTGTGGATTTAGTATGGAGCTGCTTTATTTTCAGGGTTTGCTCACGGCAATATTAGGGTTTATCATTTGTTACAGTAGCACTGAGAGGCCCCAAATGAGGTCAGGGCCCCACAGTACTAGCAAGAGCCAGCCCCTGGCCTAAAGAGCTTCCCTTCAAATTGGACATGGCAGAGAACAAAAGGGTTTTATCCTCATTTCACACATGGTAAATGGACTCACAGAAAGAGATCCAGTCACCTGTCCAAGGTCACACAGGCAGTCTGGGAATGGACAGGGATTTGGAGCCATGTCTCCTGAGACACTGGACCAGCCATCCTCTCCAGTGGGACCTGTGTACTCAGGGGATGATGGTCCTTTGTAAAGTCCCCTGACCTCCACCCAGGACAAGTGCTCAGTGTTGTTATTCCCCAGGGATGTCGAGGCAGCAAGCTCTGCTCCCTTCCCTCATGCGCTGGGGCAGGGTGTAGCTCATGTGACACTTTCTTGGGCCACCCAGGACTGGGCATTACCTTGTTACCATCCCGCCTCAGCGAGAGAGATTTGTTGGTGCTAAATGGGGTGATTGGGGGGTAGGAGGGGGCTGGCCAATGTCTGGGGCCAAAACAATGAGTTTGGCGGAAATATAAGGTGAAGCAAAATGACATTTTATTATCCACCCCTGAAGGAACAAAAAGAACAGGACTTTTGTTTCCAGGACCCAACTTTGATCTTCATCTTCCATATCTTCATATCCCTCCAGCCCCTCCTCAACCTGTTTTCCTGTTGACTTAATATGCAAATAGAGCTTCCTTTATGTTGGTGCCACAATGTTTAATTGACATTAGACCCAGCAGTGTGTTGGGTGCAGTGAGTTTGTCAGGCCTGATGGGATTTGCTGATGCAGAGCAGGGAACCACTGCGGGGTTTCTGTGTTCCTTACTCGTGAGTGCTGCGAACGGTGCCCATGGCTTCAAAGGGTGTCCCAGCCCAATACTCCTTAACTAGAAAGCTGGTAGTTGCAATGCTTTGGGGGAGGGGGAGTAGGCCCTCCACATCTTCTCCCACACACTGGGTTCTCCAAGGGCTGGAGTCACTTTACTTATGTGAGGTGGGACTTTCCAAAGTGCCTCAGTGTGTTAGGAGCACAAGCCTCACCTAATTTAACAATAGGTTTTAGAGTAGCAGCCGTGTTAGTCTGTATTCGCAAAAAAGAAAAGGAGTCATTGATGAATGCATCCGATGAAGTGAGCTGTAGCTCACGAAAGCTTATGCTCAAATAAATTTGTTAGTCTCTAAGGTGCCACAAGTACTCCTTTTCTTTTTTGCTAATTTAACAATGCAGTTCTGTGCACCCTAATTCAACTCCCAGGAAAAATGCTAGCCTCCCCATGGCATTAAATACTCAGACACACTCCACTCCTGACAGCCCTGCACTTGAGAGAGAGCAGAGCTGGACCCAGGTTTCCTTTCACTTCTCTCTGAGGCTTATCCTCTGGTTGGTTCCAGCTAATAAGTTGCACAGGTGAAGCTAAATCTCTAGCTCATGCATTTCACCTGCAGCAGAGCTACCCCCCTCCTCCAGCCATGAGATGACCTGCAGGGTGATCAGTGCTCTTCCCCTGAGCTGTATGTTGGAAGTGGTTTGAGGAGCTCTGTTTTCTGCAGCTAGAAGCCTTACAGATAGGTAAATTTTGCTATCATAGTCTTCAAGCCTATGCCAAGCCTAGGGCTGTATTAACAATGACACACTTGTAACAGCCATGGCAATCACATGTTGGTGGGTGATTTAAATGGAAAGCTCTCTGACATAAGGCCCTAGAGTTAATGCCATACTGCAAGTGTAGTGTGTTAGGGCTTTGTATGTTACTAGCCTAGAGGACAGTGGGGAGCTGTAAATGTGATCATCTAGATTTTTGTAAGTCTTTTGACACAGTCCCACAAGACATTCTCTTAAGCAAACTAGGGAACTGTGGTTTAGATGGAAATATTATAAGGTGGTTTCAAAACTGGCTGGAAGAGCCTGCTCAAAGAGTAGCTATCAATGGTTTGCTATCAGTCTGTGGGACAGACATACTGGAGTCCTGCTGGGGTCTGTCCTGGGCCTAGCACCAATAAATATTTTCATGGATGACTTAGATAATGAAGCTGGGAGGGGACACAAGAACTTTGGAGGACAGGATTGGAATTCAAAATGACCTTGACAAATTGGAGAGTGGGTCTGAACTCAGCAAGCTGAAATTCAAGAAAGACAAGTGCAAAGCCAAAGAGGAAAAAAATTAAATGCACAACTATAAAATGGGGGCTAACTGGCTAGGTGGAGTACTGCTGAAAAGGATCTGGGGGTTCTAGTGGGTCACAAATTGAATATGAGTCAACAATGTGATATAGGTGCAAAAAAAGCTAATGTCATTCTGGAGTGTATTAACAGGAGTGTTGTGAGACACTGGAAGCAATTGAGCCATGGAGATTCTGGGGCAGTGGCCCTCAAGGGCATGCTGGCACGGGCCCGAGTGGGTAGAACTGGCCTGGCTGTGGCCCATGGAGGAATGGCTCCAGGGCTGCCAAAGCCACTGCTGTATGAATGTTTTTGTGTCTTGGGGGAGGGGACTCACGTGAGTGCCTGTCCCCATCAGAGAACGTCCTGCTAACTAACTGGGGGCTCTCCCTTGACAGCCAGTCTGTGGGAACAATCCCTTTCCATGGCTTGTATGGGAACCATCAAAGGGAACAATCCGTATCCCAGGGCTCAGGTCCCAAGGGGGCAGTTCCTTGACAGCCATGAGTTCTCACCTCTCCCATCAGCAGGAACTAACAGCTGTTCCCAATGAATGGGTTGCTGGCCAGAGGCAGGCAAACTGAGATGGATGACTTAGCTATGGGGGAAATGATGGAGAATTTTAACCCCTATGTTGCTGGAAAGTCTCTCTCAAAGATCTGGGGAGAGACACTTGTGGTCTTGCACTGAATACAAGTGTTTCCGGGGTGTATTTGACATGTCCAGCATGGAAGAGGTTAATGTGGTTTTCCTTTCGCTCACTCAGAAGCCAGTTTGGTTTAGGGGCCAGATCAGTGGCTTGAGCACTAGGATCCTGGGTTCTAGTCCCACCTCTGTTGCTGCCTGGCTGAGTGGCCTTGAAAAATCGTCTTCCCTGTCGGTAAAATAGGGGGGAGGAGGATCCTTGTGTCAGAGGCAGCAGAGGTTTAATTCCTGTCGGAGGACCGGGGCTGCATGTCAGGTATTGGGAACGGGCTAGCCGGCTGTTTGGAGCAGATCTTGTCCAGCCAGCTCAGTGCAGAGGGTGGGTTCTGTCCAGTTCCACTCCCGTCCAAGTGCAGCTGCCTGTCAAGCACGGGGCAGAGCAGCTGGGAACGCTGTGGACACAGCGGGCTCACAGGGGAGGAGATGTGCCTGAGTGAAGGCTGTAGGCTTGGACTCTGTAGCAAAGCCATAATCCATTCATAACCCTCACTCCACCCTCCTGACCAGGGAACACCATGTTCCCAGCACTGCAGAGAGTACCCCCATCATATCACAGCTAGAGCTAGACTTCTCTCCCGCCCCGCACACACTCCCTCACTCCAAGTCTTGCTGCACTTGGTCCGGTTTAAACCGACTTGGGGACGCCGGCTCTTCTCTATCAATGATTTGGGCAGCTCTGTAGCTGGCACTGGGTCACTGTGCATGTGGTTTCGGGGATCCTCGGAAGTACCACTCTGTGCTCCGACGGGCTCTTTGTAGCCCCGCTGCTTTGAATCCTGTTTCTGGAATAGATGCTGTGGTTTGGAGCAGCTGCCTCAGCATCAATCTTGCATGCGCTGGGCTCTTTCATCAATAGCGGATGTGCTTAGAATTGGGATGAAGGTAGCTGGCTGATTTATTTTCCCACTACACGGAGCTTTCCTTGTTGAGGTCCCTTTCAGACAGGGTCTCCAAAGCTCTTGTTTCCAGCGTGGCATTACAGGAAAGCATTTCTCTCGCTCAGATTCCTCCTGATTGTACAGCCAGCTCTGTTCCAGAGCAGGAAGAGCTCCTGATACCCGGGCCTCTAGCAGTAAATATCCTCTCTGTGACTGTATCTACAGGGATGGAGAAAGTCTTCAGCAGTTCTCCAGCCTGTCCAGGTGCCTCTACAGCAGCAAAGATGGTCAGAGCCCTGTTGCAAAGAGTTTTGCCCTGAGAGAAGTGTGTTCCCAGTCTACACAATGTGGGCTTGGGATTGCCCATCACGCTGCTGCA
Organism: Dermochelys coriacea; assembly: GCF_009764565.3. NCBI lineage: Eukaryota > Metazoa > Chordata > Testudines > Dermochelyidae > Dermochelys > Dermochelys coriacea. Next base: position 12,744,694 of record NC_050086.2, on the reverse strand, counting down.
CGCAGGGGATGATGTCACGTGTGATGGTTCTGGGTTGATCAGCCATGCGTCGTTGGATGCAGGATGACTAGTGATGAAAGGGGTAAATGTGTAGCACTGAAAGGATCCTGTATGAAGCTGTAGATTCTTGCCGGTGGTCGGTTAGTTTCCAAGACTTTCCTCTCTTAAAAACTAATTTACTCTCCCTGCCTAGCAAACGCTTGTCCTCTCTCCAGACGTACCTGGAGAGACACGACTGGGATGGGCAGGTAAGGAGGAAGGTCCATCTGCAGAGCTGCATATGGGAGTCGAGGGTGGGTATAGCCAGGGGTATTGTGTCCTGGTGGCTTGGGAGGGTCCAGGGTTTGAGCAGCAGGAAGAGATGGGGGTTCACCTGTGTTTGGTGCAGGAGTCATTGCAAGGGGGCAGCACGACCAAGCCTGGGCACTCGCCAGCCAGCCCCCAAGAAACCATGAAATTGGCATAAGAATCCATGCGGTTTTAAAAGATAGTCACTGCTGGGCTCATTTTCTTTGCCCTCTTGTCTCTGACCTTTTAGGGGTCACGGTTTTCCAGCTGTTCTTCATGGCTGCAAGGGCTGGAGACTCTCGTTTAAAGCTGATGTCATTACCTGCCTCCAGGAGCTGGGGCTTTGTGTGCAACACCAGCTGGTGGGAGACCTGGGATAAAGTCATGAGCATTAGCAGCACTGCAGAGGGTGGGGACCATGGAGTGTCTGAGGTTAGCAGGGGGTGGAGCGGCACAGAGTGGAGTTTGTGTTGCTTATGGGGCAGCTATGTGTTAAGAACCAGAACCTATCAGTCTGAACTCCATCCCCTTGCTCCACCCCCTGACTAGGTTCAGGATTTGGGGATGGGAAGAATCCTCCTTGAGTCTCTTGCAGTGGCTGTGGGAGGGGGAACAATGGCTCATCTCATGTTCAGAAGCTTCTGCAGCTGATTTCATCTAATCACCAGCCTCTGCTGAGTGCACACGTTCTGAGCCGTCCTCCCTGGCTCCTCCTGGCCCCTTGCTCGCTCTCCAAGCAAAGCATCCTGCTCCTCCTGGACTCTGTGATGAAAACACTGAGGGTATTCAGGCCACCTTGGAAGAATTCCCCAGCACAGCTCTGATCCCTTCCTCGGTGCTTCACCTTGGGCCTCATAACCTGGAAACTGGGTTTCCTTGCACTCTGCAACCTCCTTTCTTAATAGGCAGGAGCATAACCATAGGATCACAGCTGGAGCAGGGCTGTGGGGTGAGGGATCCTTGTTCAGGTGGCTACACTGAGAGATACTTTGGATCAGCGTATCAGCCAGGCTGCTGCCGGGGTCTGTGGGGGCTGGTAGAAGCTATAGAAGCAGGACGCTGCCAATGGGCCAGAAAGGGGATGCAGGGAGGCTGGAGATGTCCCAGAGTATCTGGGCGAGTCCAGGTGTATTCATAGTACTAGCGGGTTAGTGCAACATAATGTGTGCGACCATGTCTTCCTCTAGTGGCTGATTGAAGTGACTACAATAGCTTGCCACTTTAAAACCAGGCTTTGCACAATTCCATATAATTTTGACAGATAATATCAGTGTTTGTTTTTTAAGCCTTTTTCTAGAATTTTTTTTGGGGGGGGGGGGGGGGAATTTTCACAGTTATAGGAAATGATGTGGATGGGGTCAGGGAATTATTTAATGACAATAGACATTGTGGTTCAAAAAGGTAAACCTTTGCAACCGTTATCACAAGCTGTCAACTTCACATATCAACATTTTAGCTTCTAATCAAACTCCAGTTAGTTCTCAAACAGCGTTTATGTTACTCTGCCTAGCTGTAAATTTTGATTATCAATGGAATTTTTGTGTGTGTGTGTGTGTGTGTGTGTGTGTGTGTGTGTGTGATGGGTGAACTTTGTGACTTTGTCCTCACCCATAACTATTTCACATTTGGGGACAATGTATAACTTCAAATCAGCGGCATTGCTATGGGTACCCGCATGGCCCCACAGGATGCCAACATTTTTATGGCTGACTTAGAACAACGCTTCCTCAGCTCTCGTCCCCTAATGCCCCTGCTCTACTTGCGCTACATTGATGACATCTTCATCATCTGGACCCATGGAAAAGAAGCCCTTGAGGAATTCCACCATGATTTCAACAATTTCCATCCCACCATCAACCTCAGCTTGGACCTGGACCAGTCCACCACACAAGAGATCCACTTCCTGGACGCTACGGTGCTAATAAGCAATGGTCACATAAACACCACCCTATATCGGAAACCTACTGACCGCTATTCCTACCTACGTGCCTCCAGCTTTCATCCAGATCAAATCACATGATCCATTGTCTACAGCCAAGCTCTATGATACAACTGCATTTGCTCCAACCCCTCAGAGACAAACACCTACAAGATCTCTATCAAGTATTCTTACAACTACAATACCCACCTGCTGAAGTGAAGAAACAGATTGACAGAGCAGAAGAGTACCCAAAAGTCACCTACTACAGGACAGGCCCAACAAAGAAAAGAACAGAACGCCACTAGCCATCACCTTCAGCCCCCAACTAAAACCTCTCCAACGCATCATCAAGGATCTACAACCTATCCTGGAGGTCGACCCATCACTCTCACAGATCTTGGGAGACAGGCCAGCCCTTGCTTACAGACAGCCCCCAACCTGAAGCAAATACTCACCACACAACAGAACCACTAACCCAGGAACCTATCCTTGCAACAAAGCCGGTTGCCAACTCTGTCCACATGTCTATTCAGGGGATACCATCATAGGGCCTAATCACATCAGACACACTATCAGAGGCTCGTTCACCTGCGCATCTACCAATGTGATATATGCCATCATGTGCCAGCAATGCCCCTCTGCCATGTACATTGGCCAAACTGGACAGTCTCTATGTAAAAGAATAAATGGACACAAATCAGACATCAAGAATTATAACATTCAAAAACCAGTTGGAGAACACTTCAATCTCTCTAGTCACTCGATTACAGACCTAAAAGTGGCAATTATTCAACAAAAAAAACTTCAAAAACGGACTCCAATGAGAGACTGCTGAATTGGAATTAATTTGCAAGCTGGATACAATTAACTTAGGCTTGAATAGAGACTGGGAGTGGATGGGTCATTACCCAAAGTAAAACTATTTCCCCATGTTTATTTCTCCCCCCCAAACACCCCCCCCTTGTTCCTCAGACGTTCTTGTCAACTGCTGGAAATGGCCCACCTTGATTATCACTATGAAAGGTTCCCCCCCCCCCCCCCCGCTCTCCTGCTGGTGATAGCTCACTTTACCTGATCACTCTGGTTACAGTGTGTATGGTAACACCCATTGTTTTTTGTTCTCTGTGTATATAAATCTCCCCACTGTATTTTCCACTGAATGCATCCGATGAAGTGAGCTGTAGCTCACGAAAGCTTATGCTCAAATAAATGTGTTAGTCTCTAAGGTGCCACAAGTCCTCCTTTTCTTTTTAGAGATTTTTGGGTACCCAACTTGCGAACCAACTTCTCAGAGGGTGGATGCTCAGCACTGTCTCAAAATCCGTCCCTTCTAAGGGATCTCAAGTTGGGGGGGCCCCCCCAAATGACTGGTCACTTTTTTTTTTTTTTTGAAGAATTTAGCCTTTAGACACTAAAATAATGCACATACGCTCTTCAGCTAATCAAGTTCTTATCACTCTTGCACAGATTTCCCCATGGGCCAGATACAATAGACCCTGTCTGCCAATAGTTATAGTTAAGTGTTGCTAGCTTGGTACATTTATCTGGCATTCTTAAAATTGAGAGAAAGAGGCTCCCAGCACCTGAGGAACTGCCATTTCTGACCCAGTGAGAGAAATTCTACAACAATATTGGGGTGGGAGCTGGGCAAGGTCGGTCCAGCCGTGCTTTTTTTCTTTTTCTTTTGAAGTCGGCTGACTCTGGCTTATGCTGTTAGCCACCGTGGCTGAAATACGTCTCATTGAGAGAGTGTACGTGTAAATACTGTAGGTGGAGTGGAATCTAATTTTTCAGGCATAGGTGCTTTACTTTCAGTCCAGTGACTAGCCCCTGTTTATTGTACTTAAAATTAAGCATGCACATGAATCTTTGCAGGATTGAGGCCTTAACATCTACAGCTGGCTGGGGGAATTCGTCAGTCAAAAATAGAACTGACAAAGGAATTGAAATTTTGCAAAAACTTCTCAGACTTTTCCCCACCCAGCTCGGTAACCTCATCAGAGGTTCCCAAACAGTGGTTTCTTTGGGGGAGGGGGGCTATACTTATGTCCCTCGTTTGTGTCATGGTGGGGTCAATAAGTGACCCAGACCCAAAACGAGATCACAAGATTGCAATGGAAGTGAGGAGTGGGAATCCACTCTTTGGTGAGATAATTGCCTAGAACCTCAGTTCCATGGATCTTTCTTTCTGATGCAGGGAGGAAGGATAGCTCAGTGGTTTGAGCATTGGCCTGCTAACCCAGGGTTGTGAGTTCAATCCTTGAGGGGGCCATTTAGGGATCTGGCGCAAATATTGGGGGTTGGCCCTGCTTTGAACAGGGGATTGGACTAGATGACCTCCTGAAGTCCCTTCCAACCCTGATAATCTATGATGGTCCAGTGGTTAGAACATTAATTTAGGATTTGGGACACAAGGGTTGAAGTCCCTGCTCTGTAGCTGTCTTCCTGTGTGACCTTGGGTAAGTCACTTAATTTCTGTGCCTCAGTTCTCATATGTACAATGGGGATAACAGCATGTCCCTGCCTCACAGGGGGATTGTGAGGATAAATACACTAGATTGTGAGGCATGTGGATACGGTGGTGGTGGTGGGGCATATATCTACCTAAATAGATGGAGATTTCCATCAATAAAAGTGGAGGGCCATGGAGTGGTGTGAAATGTGGGACTCTGGGCTGAAATGAGGGACATCCCTTGAAATGAGGGGTGTGAAGTAGACACCTTGGAGAGGGAGACTCCTAACTTGGGTCCCCTACAGAGCTGTGTCTCCACGCTGTCTCCAGACTGGGCGTGAGGTGGCTCCAGATATTTGAGTGATACCCAGCTAGGTAGGTTACAGAGTAGCAGCTGTGTTAGTCTGTATTCGCAAAAAATACAGATTTTACAGATTCCCAGCTAGGTAGGGGATCCTTGCCAGATCTGGAATTACCCATTGTTAGCTGTGCGCTGGAGCCTGTGCCTGAAGCCTGGCTGGTCCCAATAACCTCTAATTGGTTTGTTGCTGATATGCCTTAGATAGGCTGGTTAAATAAATCTCAGCCTTCCTATATCCCCACTCTCCCCCGCCAGCTGGCCTGGACTCCGAGCTCTGTATTCGCTCCTGGGCATCCGTCCAGCTCTCCACTGCAGCTGGGCAGAGACCAGAGAGCCTGTCATCTTTGGAAGGAAGAGGCAGAGTGCTTCGAGGAGCTGGCCACGGACACGGCTCCGGCTCCAGCCCCAGCCCCAGCAGCCCTCACCTCCTTGACTTGATGGGACGTTCCAGCCAGGGGGCCCGAGGTACCCCATGGGGCTGGCAGCACGTGCTGATGCTACTTGGGTGCTACACATGGGCCGTCACCCAGGGCCCTTGCTGCTTTACAAGCCCTCTTTGGGCCTCTTGATTTTCCCCCAACTCCCCCTCACCCCATTAGGCAGGCTGGGATTGTTATCGTCAGCTGGGCAAGTTGCTGGGAATTGGGGTTTCTGATTTCCCTGCTCTAAGAGCTAGGCTGGCCTGGCTGTTCTGCAGGTCCCTTTGGTGGGGGAGGCCCTGTCCTGCTGAGCCTCTTTCTCCCCACTGTTCGGAGATGTTCTGCTCGCGCCCTTCTGGGTTGTGCTCCAGGTCAGTGTCACGGTGGGGGAGGAGGGAAGGAGGTGCTCCCCACGCAATGGCCTTTTGAGTTCTGGGGGGCTGTGATGGGTCCCATGGCCCATTTCCCATTGCGGATCTGGGCCCCAGGAGCTCTGACATTACAGACAGTCTGGAGTGGATGCACTGGAAGGGTCACCCAGTGCTAGTGGCCCCTTGGGGATTTCAGGTGCCGTGTAGCCATTTGCAGCTCCCTTCACTAGCCCCCTCTTGTGAATGGCTCCCCATTGGCAGGACCGGCCTGCTCCAAAGTGGGCTGGCTGCGGGGGAAGCCTACCCTGTGATGCAGATGCTGGAGCTAATGGCTTGACATCCAGTCCAGCATCTCTCAAGAAGAAGGATTCACTCCTGCTTTGCACGACGAGCATGGTGCTGGTGGACAAAGAATTGTACTTTGATGCAGCTATTTTCTATTGCCCCCTCGTAGCGACATCTCTTCCCAGACACTTTCACAGCTGAACATTGGGGGGGCGGGAAGCAAAGGGGCTTCGTTAGGGGGATAAGATGTTCCCAGTTGGGGTGGGGGCCAAGCATGAACGAGGCTGTTCCAGGTGGCAGGAACTGCAGAGGAAAGGTCCTTGTGCTGAAGGATCTGAAACCCTGTGATGAGACAGCGGGAGGAGCAGTGAGATACAGCGTCCATGTGGTCAGTGGGAGCAAGCCCTGGGTGAGCTTTCATGAGCAGGGCTTAAATTCTCCAAGTATTTCCTGGAGCCTGCTATACCCTTCCCCCCGTTCTTTGTGGGGGTCACCAGGGGGAGGGTGGCACCAGGGCTTCAGCCCCACCCGGAGCTGGGGGGTACTGGGGCTTTAGCTCGGCTCTGGCCAGCTCTGGTTGAACTTAAGGCCGGGACGTTGGCCTGAGAGTCAGGCTGGCGCTCGTACCCTCTCTGCCTGAGGCCCAGGAAGCCGGTTCTGTGCTGCATCCCGGGATGAGCGAGATGCGGGCGGGGTTGGCCAAGTGACTCTTGCAAATATCCCGTGAAACCAAGTCACCCAAAATGGGAAAGTGCTGGCTTTTGGGTCATTCATGGGAATGAGGTGACAAAGGGCTTGGCATATGCTGCAGCAGTGAGATGGGCCTGCATAGGCTGGAGAAGAGCAGAAGCCCAGAAATGCACCCTGCCCCCACAACACAGAAATGGGGTACACATCCCATGCCAGGGATTCACTTGTACGGGGGAGTGACACTTCCTGGAAAGAAAACAAAACAGCGAAAGCCAGGGGAGCAGAGTTCCTAGCTCTGCCACTGACATGACTGTTATCAAGCCCTTGATCTCCATGCCTCAGTTTGCACACCTGTAAAATGGGGCTAATGTGCCCCCACTTCTCCAGTTATTGTCTGTAAAGGGCTGTGTATGGGAAACACCAACTATTGCCACTGATCTGTGATTAATTGGTTGTGAATTAAGGGTTCCACTCTTAAAGCTGACTCTAAAAGCCCAATAGAATTCCTCCACTTCATGAGAAATGGTGATGGAGGCACCATCCGTTCCCGTTAGGCTGCTGCTCTCCCGCTGTCCCTGTTCTCCCCCCCACCCCCACGCACTTAATAACCATCTCAATTATACCCAGACACTAAGGAGACAGGGAAGGAGTCTTGAAATAACTCTGAACAAACAAGATCATCTTTAAAAATGATGCTCTCTGCTTCTGGCTCCGGCACAATGAAAACAATGGGATTTTGTCATAACTCTTGGATCTGCTCTGGTGCATCGTGATCTGGGCTGTACCCTCTGATGAGGCAAGGTCCACCTTAACCTCCGGAGATGCTGATTTATCCTCCCTTCGCCCTCCCAGCCTCCCTGGGCTGGGACGATCAATCCCCTCCCTGCCTGTTCTCCACCTGCTCTTTGTTTATGGAGGGATCTCTGATCTATCTGAAGGCAGCAAAGAACAAAGGTCAAGTCTGCATGAGGGACAGCAGGGTCCATCTGGACAGGCTGCACTGAACATCCTGAGTGCGAAAAGGTTTAAAGGTGCAGTCGGTAGAAATAGCTGTAATTGTTTCATAGTTAAATATCTTCCTGTTGGGTATCTCCTCTCCTCCAGCCAAGCAATTGAAGGGGAGCTTTTTACTCTTGAATGGCTTGCAAAAAAACCTGTTTCCAGCATGTCTCACTCACTGACTCTCTCGCTCCAAAACAGATGCTGTTAAATGACCCACTGTCTGGGTCATTCGGGGGGTACAACTCCACTGCAGCTGGGAGATGCAGTTCCTGGCTCGGGTGGGCCCACACGCGCTTGCTCTGCCCAAACATAGCAGTGTGGCCGCAGCGGTACAAGCAGTAGCTTGGGCTAGCTGCTGGAGTGCAGTCCCGCTCAACTCCCTGCATAGGCCTAATGCCGCCACCAGGTCCACTGCTATTTTAGATGCTCACTTGAGCAGCGCTTCAAGCCAGGAATCGCACCTCCCAGCTGTAACCTGACAGGGATTCTCACTACTGCACGCAAGAGCGTCCGTTGCTTCCAGCCAAGGGAGTCGAGGGGCAGATTTGAAGTTTATTTAAGCTCTGAACTCCCGTTGCTTGCACTCCCTTGGCTGGAAGCAGTAGACTTTTACCTTACATGGATTAGCCACTAGAGGGGGACATAAACCAAACCATCACAGCATGTGGTTAGGCTGTTATGCCATTAAATCTTTCTAGCAGCACCAGGTGAGACCAAGAGCAGGATTTAGCCTCCTTAAAGCGTAAGAGCTTGTAGAGGAGCTAGTCACTTTTTAGCATGTGCCATGCATCCCCTTCTGTGCCTGAGCCCTAGACTAGAGTCTGTGACAGCTCCTGACTCCAGGATTGTCCTATAGCTCCTAGATCCGGAGGTCGTGAGTTCAATCCCAAGTTACTACGTCTCTCCAGATTCTAGAGCCAGCAGCAGGTTCCCTCTGAGAATGGGCATTCTGGCCCCAGATCTGCCTGCGTAATATTTATCCCTCCCGTGTGCTGGGCTTTTTCACAGAATTCCCTGGGGCCAGCTCTGACCCCAGTTAAACAAACGGAGCTGCCAGAAAAACAACCTGGCTGTGTGAGTCTCTGAAGAGAGAGAGCAAGCTAAAAATACCCGGCTCTGGAACTTGGTGGTGTTGAATTGGAACTTTCTCGCTTGCGGTTGCTGCGCTGGAAACTTCTTTCAGTTCTTGTTTTATTTTGAAATTGCTTTATTACCTCTAATGACCAGTTTGGGGAAGAAAGCTGGGCCCAGGCTGCACTCCAAGGTAGGCTGGATCATCCAGCAGGGAATCGAGCTGGGATCAGCTGGCAGTGAAATCACTGCCACAGTGGTCGTGTGAGAGGGGCTGTCATGATCTTCCCCGAAGATCCAAAGTGGAGATGCCAGGTGTTAGAGTTGGCATTGGCCCCCCCTGTTGGACTGGGGACCACCTTGGCAGGAAGTGGAGCAATTAGTCTGCAGTCAAACTACTTCTTGTGCTCTGTAACAGTGTGTTCACAGAGGCAGCTAGAAAAGAGGAGCTCATTCCATAATAGCGCTGCTCTGCGTGTGAAGCAGTCTTGTCTGTCCCTGCTGTGGATCAGCCCCCTGAAGCCCCCAGTGTCCGGCACCACATCCCTGCCTTGCAGGCTTCGCTCTGTCTGTGCAGGCAGCGGTAGGCCCACCCCAACCTCCGCATCCTCCATGAGTCTCTTATTCACCGACCGCTCACTGAAATACCAGGTCTGCTGTTCCCAAAGGACTGCACGCGGCAGCTCATTAATTACCCCTCAGGACGCAGTTCCACGAAGCACACAGCCCTGACACTTGTGTTCACAAACTGTCTCCGTAATCCCAGAACAGGGATTCGGGTGAGAGTGAGAATATGGGAAACAAAGGGTTACGTGTGACCCAAAATCAGGCTTTCTAGAGACTAAACCAGTGGGCACCAACCGGTAGATCGCGATCGACTGGTGGATCCTGGAGCCTCTGACAGTCTATGGCGATCTCTGGTTGCTAAAAGCCCTGGCCCTGCACCGCTCCCGGAAGTGGCTGGCATGTCCATGCAATGGGGGGGAGGGCAGGGGATCTCAATACGCTGCTCCTGCCTTCAGGTGTCGCCCCCACAGCTCCTATTGGCCAGGAATGGGCAACTGCAGCCAATGGGAGCTGCAGGGGTAGTGCCTGTGTGCTGCAGGGAGGGGAAAACCTTGTGGAAAACCTGCTTTTCACCCAGCCCCACAGTTACATGCCTTCAGAACAGAGTGATCAAGGTATATACAGTGTAGTGTCTGTACACATAGGCACCAACTTTCTAATGTGCTGGGGGTGCGCCACCTCTGCCCCTGAGCGCATGCTGCCCTTGCTTGTCCCCCTCTCCCACCCCCAGCGCTTCTTGCACGCTGCAGAACAGCTGATCGTGGTGGGCAGGAGGGGCAGGGGCAGGTGCTGGGGGGGGGGTGCCAAGGGATGCTTAGCATCCACCATTTTTTTGCCCCATGGGTGCTACAGCCCCGGAGCACACACAGAATCGGGTGCCTGTGTCTATCTGTACATCTCCCAATGGTATTGATGCCTAGAGCGATACAGATTTTTATTCGAGACCGCCCATGACACTTCGAGCCAGAATGCAACTGTCAGAGCCAGCAGACTCCTGTAATTCTTAGGCCCCTTTTACGCCCTCTGCCACTTGGCCTCAGAGCTCCTCCTGGCAGAGTCAATGCAGTGGATTACAGGAAGATGGCAGAGGTGGGGAGGGACGATAGAGGGGGCAGGGCAGCCAGGCACGGCTCTTCTTGCTTTGATCTCAGTCAGCATGTTCTGTGCATTCTCCAGTCCCTTTCCTAAGCACTGATTTCCCCAGAGGGCTTGAAAGGGTGAGAGCGGAAGCAGGATGCAGAAGGGGGTAGGGGACAGTGAAGGAGAAAAGGCAGGGGGAGATCTCTCCTGTGGGGACTCACCATGGGTCAGGATGGCCCTGACCTGTGGGGTGTTTGAAATCCAAACCTATAGGCTCTGATCCTTGGGGACCCCGTCCGCTGTAACGGGCTGACCCAAACCTCCTAAGTCCAGGCGTGTTTGAAACGCAGAGCCCATCGCCTGAGCCCGTGTGTGTAACTTTGTGACTCTACCCTTGCTTACGGACAAGAGGTTGGTGGTAGGAGAGGCTCTGGAAGCGGAGGCTGGTAGCAGGGTTAGGAGCAGCTTTAAGGATGGCAGGCAGCAACTGGGTGGGAAGGCAGGAATGGCCTTTAAACTGGGAGGGTTCCAGGTCTCCAGGGCATCTGTTTTCCCTGCCCGCACAATAAGCCAGTCGGCTTGTTAATTTCACTGGTGCATCTGGGCAATGGAGTCTGCTGGGGCTCAGGATAAAATGCCAATTTCTGTAACAACTGCCTGGGAGAGGCCTAGAAACCAGGATGTTTCCAAGGATCTAAGCTCCCCTTCCTGGCAGAGCTGTCTGCGTCTTGGCTGACACATTATACCTGACTCCAATCGCTGTTACAGCATCTTTCCCTGCTTCCAAAGGAAAACACCCGCCCCCTGCAAACTAAAGCCAAACCACAGAACAGGGGGAGGGGGGCAGAAGAGAAGCTACAGTTTACATAGGCCCTACCCAAACAAGGACGTGTGCTTCCTTTGGGTGGTGCTCTAATGGTAACCACCGCTACTACCTGAGCAACTCTGACATTAATGCTGATGTGAGCTCATGGGTCAGCAAGGAGAGATGTGCAGATTCTAGGATCCCTCTAGAAATACTGGGGAAGTGGTGGTGGTGGTGGGGAGTGAGCACCGGGGGTGGGACAGAACAAGAGACTCTTGGGGAGGCACAACGAACAAGTGAGTAACGTATAGGCACCTTTCACAAAAGCCAAAGCTATGGAGTGTAAAGAAACAAAATGCCAAGAGCCCAGAACAGCCTTGGACTCCCCCTCCCCAATAACCTCCTATAAATAACACGCTGTTTAGAAGCTCATCCAAGGGTGTTGCAGACATGGGAGAGTCAAACAAAGAAATCTCCTCTCCTCCTACGCATGGCCCTAGCCCCAGTACCCTTTTAAGGTAAAACTTTCCCCAGTTCCACTTCTGTAGCATGACCTCTCTCCTGCCAGCACCATCCTTGGAAGGCTTCTCATTCAAATGTGCTTTTCTCCCTAACTTTGGCTTCACAGACCAGTACCCCACATTTGAGCATCTAGAGGGCTAAGGGGGGGATTGAGCACCTTGCCTGGACCAACTGAGGGAAGAACCCCCATGGCAAAAAGCACACACACCTGTACAAACATCCCCTGCCTTGCGCTGGCAAGGAGAGAAGGTGGCCAGAGGACACCGAGCAAAGAAGGGGCTGGAGAAGGTAGATCAGGCTATCCTGCCCCAGAGTACAGGATCAAAGTGACTTGGATGGTATTTTTCTTGCACAAGGCCCAAGTAGCCTCTGGGACTCATTGCTACATGATCTCTACCGAGGCAAAACATTGAACAGGATTGGACGTATAGCTGGAGAACAAAGGTATTTGGAGTAATCATGGTGAAGCCGTAGAGACCAGCCAGGAGTGCTATCAGCTCTCATGCTTCATGGCTGAAGCGGATGCCCTACCCCCCTCACGGCCGAGTGCAAGGTTTCTTTCAACCCTCCTCTGAAGCAGCTGTTGCTACAGGGTAACTATTGCTTCTCTCTCTCCTGTCAGCCATGGTGGCAATTCGGCGGTGACAGTTTTTTTCACTGTTTGGGGTGGCAAAAACCATAGAGCTGGCCCTGTCTGCTCTGCTCAAGCTCCCTCCAGTCTCTTCCCCCAGCCCTTGGATCACTGTAGCTGCCTTTTTGTACGTTGTTGTCTTCTAGGCCGGCGAGCAGAATGGCACTCTAGGTACGCTTGCAGCAAGGCATTCTAGGCTCCCTGGCTGTATTTGCAACATCCCGTCTGCTTCAGTCTAGGAATAGCACTGATGTCTCGAGCAGCCTCTGACTGCAGGTTCTTGTTTAGCTTGCTATGTACGGCCACTTCCAGCTCTGCCCCGGCCTGGTGTCTGTTCCCCTTCCTGGGCAAAGGACGTTTGTAACAACCAGCGCTTGGACAGACGCTTGATGCAGGTGGACAAACTTCGTCATCCCCGGGGTGGAGGAAGCTTAGGCCTGGAGGCCAAGTGAGTGTCTGTGGATGAGGGTCAGAGCTAGAATTAAAACCCAAGGATCCTAACTCCCACACGGGGACACTCAGATGTTCTAGGCTCCCCCCCCCCTCCCAGCTGTGGACTAGTTCTTGGGGAAACCTAGCATGGAAAGGGGATAAGAGCCAGGACCATGGTATGAACTGTGATGTGGGGAAAGCCAACTGCCTGAGGGGACAGGAAGATCCGTGGAGTAGAAGTGGGAGTTGAGGGATGGGGGAGGCTGTGCCTGCCCAAACAGCTTGGCGTGGCCCTGCCCACGCTCGACCCCAAAGCCCTGCTTGCCCTTAGAACAGGCAGGCTGCTGCCTGCTCCTCTCCAGGGAAGCAGCGTGTTTGGGCTAGGGTGGCTGGGACTTGGGGGGGGGCCGGGCTGGAGGCATTGGGCCACATGCCGTGTGCTCAGGGGCTGGGGGCAGCTATGTGCTGCCTACCTGGTGCTGGGCTGGCTGGGGGATAGCCTCCCCCAGCCGGTGGGTCACCTGCTGCCCATGGAGTGACAGGGGGGTTAGTAACCTGTAGTTGATTTTCCTCCGCCTCTAGCCCATGCAGAACAGGGTAACAAACGTCCTTCCCAGTTCATGAATTCGGTGCTGGTCACTCAGTGACCATATGCTGATTTCAGCCCCGTCTTCCACTTGATCCTACTCAGCCCTAGGTCCTCACATCAGGCCTATCCCCAGGGAATCTGGCCTGAGCCCTGTGTTACATCATCTGACCTCTGTCATCTTGCTGGGGCTCGCCTGCTGCCCATTTGACTTTATTGGTTTGGGTTTTTTCCCCCCCTCTCTCTTTAATTAAATTGGCCTCTCTTAATCTATGAAATCCCTTCAGATGGTGGCAAAACCCAGCCAGATCCCTCCCTGCTACTTGATCTCATCAGCCTTTCTCAACTCCCTGCTAACGATTCTTCAAACCTCTATGGCCTCCTGCTTTGGGGAAGTGATCTCTGGGGAGCTGAGCGAGCCTGGCTCATAGACGCCCCAGGAGGGCGTCAGTGGCTAACTCCAGCCAGCTGCCTGGGTCAGCTTTTATAGCCATCTAGGCCCCATGACAAAGGCAGTGGGCATGTTGCTGTGACCTCCTGCACAGGATCCAACTCACGCAGGAGAAATGTTATGGGCTATATAATAAGGCACCTGTGCCAGTGCTGAGCCTGGCTAACTAAACCTTTCCTGTTGCAAGACAGTTCTGGAGCCACATATAGAAAAAGCATCCCAGGAGCACATTCACCCTGAGTGACATTCTCGCCTTCTCAGTGCCCTCCCCAGCCTAGACTTCATACAGCACAGAAGGATGAAAGGCTGCATCTAGGCTGATGTGTAGCTTCTCGGAGAGAACAGAGCACCGAGTGGGATCAGGCTGGGAACTGGAAGGATGGATCTGAATTGAGTTCTGCTAAGGGGCAGCTTATTTTCTTCATGGATGACATTAAATAATGCAAAGGAAGGAGATGGAGGGGTGATGATGTCTTGCTGGACTCTTTGCCTGCTCATGTGGTTTAAACACACGGGCTTTCTTTAACCAAACCAGAAGAAAGGGCCATTGTGTTCTTGACTCAGTAAAATACAGAGACTGTTGGGCAGTCTGCTGGCAGTTACTTTCAAATACGGAGAGAAATCTCTAACTTAGCTAGATTGAGATGCCTCTTAAAGGGGCCTCATTTTCAGTCTCTTTTGAAAATGGAGGCATCTCCTTTTTAAGAGAGTCATTCTTGTTGGTCCTTGTGTGGTTGCTCACAAAGCCCTGGTAGCTGTCTGCACTGGACAGATTTATTCCCTTACAAACCTGGCTGGATGTTTCTTACAAAACCACACAGCTGAACTGGGAGGAAGATTTGTATTAGATGGAAAAATAGCTTACGGAAGGAATTGGGGGGGTCTAACACTTGTGCCTTTATATTTCACCATATCCCTGTCTTCTCACACTGAAGGATTGTTAAACCACAGACTAGATGTGCAAATAATTCAATTAAGCATATTTCCTTCGTTCTCTTAGTCTGTTGCAAATCTAACTTTCTCGCCCACTGGCTTTGGAATACTTTGCTAGGATGTAGCATGCTATCAGTGTCGATCCAACTCAAGGAACTGGATATATTTCACATCCTCTTTAAATAACCCTATCCTGGGAAAGGGAGCACTTTGGAGGGTTGGATGCACATTGTGGTACTAATGAGGTTAGATAGAGCAAGGGTGTACCCCAGCATTGGAGCGAAAAGGGAGCTAGAGAGCCTTATATGCACAGCCTAGAAGGTTTACTTTCTATGGTATTTTATTTGAAAATGCATTAAACAGCTCTTATGTGTGCGTGCTGTATTAAGTAAATCAAGTTCTTCAGAAGGATTATGAAGAATCCAGTCATGGCAGTGATCTTCATCCAACGATTTCTGGCGGATTTTTAATTTCCCGTACTGCGTGGGGAGCTAATGGTTAGAACGGCTTGAAAGTACACTGGCCTAAGTCCATTGTTAGTTTTGCAGTAAGGCCAACATTGTGATGTCAGTAAAATAGAGAGACAGATGTGTTTTGATGCTGAGTGCACATCTGCTTCCAGCATTCTACAAGCATGAATCCCTCAGGACTAGGATTCACAAAGGTCTTAAGGTACTGATTCCCATGGATTTCAAGGGCAGTTAAATAGCATTGGGAATCACCCCCAGGTAAAATATCTCCCTTTTGCAGCTGGGTAAACTGAGGCACAACAACCAAGCCATTAAACTTCTCTACCTCTACCCCTGGAAGCCTGTAGGCAACAGATCATGTTCAATCCTGCGTATGGGCTGAAAAGTTTTAGGCAGGGGCTGGCTAAGGATTGGGAAAGCTGGGTTCTGTTCTACAACTCTGCTACTTAATCACAGGATGATCTTCAGAAAGTCCTTTAATTTCTTTCATACCAAAGACATTGTGGAGCCCACAGTCTCAGGATACTGAGGGACTGAATGGCAGCCCTAGAGCCTGGTGTGCGTACACTCTAGTTCAGAGCAGGAAAGGACAGCTCAGGTGCTGCTGTGTGTTTCTGCTAATCCCTGCTACAAGAGAGCAGGGAATTCATTACAAATGAGCAGCAAGGACTCAGGCTGGGTGCATGGATGAAACAAATGTGCCAGATTTGCTGCATCATTAATTCCATCCTCTCAGCATTCTTGTCTACAACGTGGAGCAGCTGCGCTGGAAAATACAGACAGGTTCCAAGACAGGATAACATTTGCTTGGGTTGTGGCTGAGGAAACTGAAAAAGCAGCAACATCGTGAAGGAAAAGCTGTTGTGGTACAATTAATCTGAGTCATAGCTTCTATCATTCTCCAGCAGAGTTGTCCACAACCCCAAGGGGAAGGGGTGGACTGGAGCAGAACCAGCTTCTACTGGTTCATAGGCCCAGGCACCTGTTAATCTACCCATGCAGTGGCATAAGTGTTCCATCTCATCCAGCATCTTGTACCTTGCTAACACCCAGTAACCACATGCTGGAGAGGAAGGTACAAGACACAGCAGTGGGCAGCTGCTTGTTCAGTGCAGAACTGAAGTGCAATGTCAAAATTCATCTCCACCTACTGCTCTCCCTCCTAGCTGAAGCACAAGGGCCAGCATTAGAATTAAACTCTAACCAGCTTACCCTCCTTATTGCTGTCGCTTTCAAACATGCAGCAGGCATGACTGTAGTGTGTAATGGTTCTGCTGTCACAGGTAAAAGAACAGCCAGGGGGAGGAATTGAAGCAGAGCATGGAGTCGGCAGGACTGCTAGGTTCCGTTCTTGGCTCTTACCTCGGGTTGGGATACAGCTCACTCCAGGCAAGTCAGGGTCCAGTGTGCTAGGATGGTTCTTGGTTGCTTTTCCCCATCCATGCCAGCTGGATTTCCTTACCCCTATTCCCAAGAATACTGCATCAGGGAGTAGTGATTATGAGTAACCCTCTACATGGCCTTCTCTTCATTCCCCTTCCCTACAGGACCTTCATTCAGAAGCTCTTTGCTGGTAAGAAGCAGTCTGTTGGGGGTCTTGTAACAGGCAGAGTTGATCTGGTTAGGCTAGGACTGCATGAGGGGTAGCTTATACCAAAAGGGCAAAGGCGCAAGCATGACAAAAAAAAACAAAACAAAACAACTATTCTCCTAGCTCTAGGGAGTGAATGAGGTCTACCTGAGGTCCTCTGAATAGGGTGTGGGTAGAAATAAACCATGTATACTGAAACTTTACGCAGCTAGTGTAGACTGACTTGTGTTCAGTGGATTGGTGCTCTGGGGATATTTGGGTAAAATTTTCCACAGCAAAGTCACTCTTGAAGACTGGATGTAAACTTCTAAGTCACTTAGCTGCTGTGGAAAATTCCCCCCCTTGTCTCCAGCGGGACAGTCCTTCACCCTCACTGCAGGAGGCTTTAGCATGTTCAACAAAGCACAAGCAAATCCATTAGAAGTGGAGGTTTATGAAATCAAATGCTGCTGTAGCCTAAGGCTAGTGCAGAGTTGTGGAGAACTCTAGTGGTCATTTCCCTGAACTACAGGTAAAGCTGCAAATGCCGGCACAGCCTGCAAGGATTCATCAGTGAAGTCTCTGCATCCTTCAGAGCACGGGTGGCCAACCTAAGCCTGAGAAGGAGCCAGAATTTACCAATGAACATTGACAAAGAGCCACAGTAATATGTCAGCAGCCCCACATCCGCTACCCACCTCCAGCTCCCAGTGCCTTAGGTCGAGTTACCACAGGGTCTACACCACAGGTGGGGTGGGGGAGGGTTGTTGATGGGAGAAAATCTCCCGTTGATTTACCTTACTCTTCTAGTCGGAGTAGAGTACAGGGGTCAACTGGAGAGCGATCTGCAGTTGATTTGGTGAGTCTTTACTAGACCCGCTAAATTGACAACCAGTAGATCAATCTCAGAGCATTGATTCCCCACTGTAGTGTAGACCTGCCCTAAGTGTTCCTGAGCCACTACAGGATTGTCCACATTTGAAGTGCTGCAGCCCTAATTAATCTGCATTCCTGAGAGGCAGTAGCTAGGTCACCTGAAGAATTCTTCTGCCAGTTTAATGCTGTCTACACCAGAGGTTAAGTCAGCTTCATTAGGTCACTCTGGAGGTGGATTTTTCACCCCCCTGAGTGACAGTACCTGAGTTAACCTAACTGTAGTGTACAGCAGATGTTGGATTCCTATATCACTTGTTGAAAATGGGACTAAGTCACTTAGGCACTCTTGAAAACTTTATCCCAGTCTTATTCTGGAGTACCACTGAGGTCACTAAGAATGCAGAGACTCTGAGGAAAGCTTCAGAGCTGGTGTTCACAGTAATGGGATTTTACTTTGAGATTCTTCACAATTCAAGCTCGTAGGGTGAAATATATCTTTGCTAGCTAGAAAGGGCCTGGTCTATACTCATGAAAGTTGATCCAGAATAAGAATTTAAAGCAGATTAAGTCCATGGCTGGATGCTCCTATTCTGGAATAAAAGCATCTGCCCATGGAGTTAATTTGGAATGGCTAGTTCACGACAACCAAGCCATAACTCTCCGTGCAGACAAACCAAGTGAGCAGAGTGTGCTGGAGAAGGGAAGTTTTTTTTTTTGTTTAAAAAAAAAAAAAAAAAAGACAAGAATGCAGTAGTTTGAAAAATTATTGAAAAATGCAATACAAGAAACAATATTAACACTTAGGTCTGTCTAAACACTACAGCAACTTTTCCTTTGAATTACTACAAGAGTCCAAAATAACAGCTTCTGTCATTTACTATTCAATCTATAAAGATTTGCCAGGTTTAAGTCTTTTGTGATATTTCCTATTTGTTGTAAAGAAAAGATGTAAACAGCTATTCTAGACAATTCACAATTGTCTTAAAAAATGTACAAAACTCCTTCATATTTGCAACTAAATTTTGATTAAACTTGTAAAAAACCCCACAGTTGGGACACAAACATCTCTTAAGGTTAATTGTACATTGTATGAAATCAGCAAACTAAGTTTACTAAAATCAGAACTCAGTCAGTCCTTTAATACAGCTGTATTGCTTGGAGATTGCAGTCTGGAAACCAAAGCTGCCTTTCCAGGTTAATCAATCAGAGGTCTTGCTTCTCCTGCCTTCCTTTCTATACATTCATTCATATATAAATAGCTTCCGTAAAGTGTATACTATACAATCAAGCCAGTCTCTGGCTTACCTCCTGGACTGGGAATAGCTGAGAACATTCATATCTTATAAACAGATCTTGTTCACATGTTACATTGACATGAGCAGCACTGGTCCCTGGAAATTCACAGTTCGTGGTGGACCAAATTTTAAAACTCAATCTGATCAACTCATTGTAGGAGGAAAAGGTGAAAAGTGGGATGGGGCACAGGCAGTTTTGCAGCCCTGTCTTGCAAAGGTAGAAGTTAATTTAGGTAGTAGTAGTAGACTGAGTGAATCTTACTAAAAGCTATTTTCTTCCCTGTCCCTCTATGAAAAGTTCAATTGTCCCACGAAGATAGCACTGACGTGTAATATCAGAGGGTGAACAGAAGAAACAAGCGCACTTAATGCTATCTGGAAGTTCTACTATTCTACGTCTTGTCCCTTTTTAAGAAGGGTACTATTGCCAAGACAGAAGCCTGTAACATGCTAGGAAATGATTGTGCGCCATTGTTTGGGAAGGGAAAAACTTCTCACCAACAAGAAACTCTTCTGGATCTTAGACAAGTCAAGATTTCTGTTCCTTAGGAGGAGATGGTTTGTTTTTTTTAAATAAGATCAAACTTCTTGCCGCCTCTGCTTTATTGAACAAGGTTGGGTGTGAACTAAGTTACAGCTGTGTCAAGGTCCTTAGTACTTCCTTCACTACTTAAAGTGGCATATCTAAACCTTCACAACCACTATATGCCTTTAAGTGCTATGGGCAGATTAAACATTTGGTAGCTCTAAAAGTCCCATGAAGCCAGCTATGAAGAACTAGGAAACTTTTTATGAATATTGTGCATCCTGCTTGCTATAGCATGTTAGAGCAACCAAACAGGAAAGGCAAAACAATGACCTAGATAATGAGCATCCCAGCAAATGCTCAACCACACCTGCCAGATTATTAGTTGTACCCACCAGGTGCCAGCACAGCTACAGAGATGTTTTTATCCCTCCATTTTCAGCCTTATTAAGACAGTAGCCAGTTGTAGGATTTGACCCTAAGAAAGGGAAGAGGAGAAAGGTTTGGCAGCAGACTGAAAAGGGCTGTGGAGATACAAACTAACCCTCAGATTCAGGAGCAGGGGTGGTATAAACTGGGCCTACCTAAGCTATGGTTAGAGAGGTTGACTCATACATATAGGCCTCTTAGGGCTTGGCTGCACTTGCACGTTATACCGCAATAAAGCCTCCTAGAGCTCTCTATCTTACTCTCCGCCCACACTGGCAAGGCACGTGGAGTGCTCCTGGTACTCCACTTCCACGAGAGGATTAACAGCTGTTGTGTATTGGGTGAGACACTGCAGCTCCAGTGTAATCGAGGAGTTACCTTACAGCGCTTTGATTGACCTCTGGAAATGTCCCATAATCCCATTAACTGAAGTGGCCTCTCTTGTCTTTGTTGTGAACTCTGAAAGGACCACTTCTGCATTCCTCCCAAGCTCCCTTTGGGAGTGCCAGCTGCTTATCTGGTCCGAGAAAAAAAACAAACAGCTAATGTTTGCTTTGAGTGAGTGAGAGAGGTGGGAGAAGGAGTGGGTCTGAATTTACAAGACAGAATGCTGACACGCTCTCAGCACCCCAAAAACACACTCCACCCCCCCTCCCCATTTGAAAAGCACATTGCGCTTTCAACTCTCAGTGTGGACAGACTGAAGCGCTTTCCCTAGTGCGCTCTCTGAAGCCTGGTTTAACCCAAAGCGTAGACAAGCCCTTACTAACCCTCTGTGCTAGATGGATGAACGAGTGAAATGCTTTGTTTTGACAAAATTGTGTCACTGCAAGCTTACTCGGGGAGGAAATTGCCTTACAGATGCCCAATCAGGTTGGGCCTGTCAGATTTTTGTGGTTGGTAAACAGAGGGCCTGGAGCTCCCGTCTAAAGACCATGTGGTTCCACCCAGAGCAGGAAATCAAGTTTGTCAGCCAAAGGGTGCAACCCTGAGAGACTGAAAGGGGTTCTAAATTGCAGTTCACCAGCAAATTGCACATTTAAATGTCTGCCTAGAGGAGGTAAAGTAGCATTCCCCCAAAACAGCTGCCTTCATAGGAAGCAAGATGCTGATAACTACACCAGTATTCAAGCAGCTCCATAATCCTTTCAAAGACAGTGTCTCCAGCCAATACTAACAACTTACTTTAAGGTGGGTTGCAATTTTAATTGTAAAGACAGTGCCATTTAAAAGACAATTTTCAACCAAATAGTAAGTCATTGAGTCTAGCTCAGTCTTCTACCTCTTTTTAAAAAAAAGAACAAAAAACACTGTCAAACTTTAAGTAAAGCACTTACTGCCTGTTTTTTCTCATCCTGGAATGTAGCTTAGCAGCAAAGGGTTCTTCTCCCTCACAGCTAGAGGTGTGCCACACCAGATACAGAATTACAACTTCAAATGCATCCGATGAAGTGAGCTGTAGCTCACGAAAGCTTATGCTCTAATGAACTTCAAAGCTCTATCTTTTAAAAAAAAAAATATTGCTCGCAACTCTATTCATTACAAAACTTTAAAATATTGCTGGAAAAAAAAACCAAGGCATGATTAAGAGGTTTCCATTAAATCCAAACAGATGGTGGTGGTGATCTCCTGCTGCTGTCTACCCCCATAAAAGCATTACACTCTCATTTTGAAAATCATGATTAACACCACAGTGGTCACCTTACAAATTTATGGATCATCTCCAGGTAGAAAATTCCATTCACACACATTCTCCCTAAAAATACTTTAAAAATTACAATTAAAAAAAAACAACCTCTACTAAGTATGCCATAAGATGCTATAGTGGATATGACCAAAGTATCTAGAAAAAATACTTTCAGTGCTTTTTTGGTAAAGTACATGGGGTGTTTTAAAACCAGCAGCTGTCATTATAGACCTGAATGCACCATCATCCAAAAGCTGAAAACTGCAGCCAGCTCTGGCCCTGGTGTTTCATTGCAGCATGGCAGTGAAGGAGTCAATGTACTACTGAACCTTAATTTGTGTGGAGAGGGGAATGCCAGTGATTTGAGCACGTGCACTTTCCAAACAGTTTGACTCTGTTCCCAGTGGTTGCTATAATCTACAGCTATGAGAATGTCTTGGACTGCCAGCCCAAATCAAGCTTACATGTCTAGGAAGGTGAGTGTCTAAGAGATGATTTTAAATTAAATTAAGATCACACACACCCTGCCCTGATTTGTGGGTAATGTGCTTAGCTTTAAATAGTACTGGAAAAAACATGATTTACAAACTTATTTAAAAATTAAACATAAATAAAAGTCTGACACTGAGAAATCAACTATTGCATATGCTGCATAGCCTACCATATAGCATTCAGAGCCCACACATTTCTATAGACTTATTTAAATGGCATCTAGAAAGCAAAAATAGATAGGTAGCATTCAGTAGAAATGCAGTTTCTGAGGAGCAGGAAGGGATAGTGCCCTGTCACAGTTCTCTTAAAGCTCTAGATTCACAGTACAAGAGAGATGTGAAGCAATTTCCAATATTCCTTTATCTAGCCAACTACTGAAATGTGTGGATATTACACCACAAAAACCCCCACTATGTTAAAAAAACATCAATGGACCAAAACCCATAAAAGCAAGAAAATGCAGAGTAAAGGTATAGAAACTCTTGTGCACCTGGGTAGCATGACTTGGAGTTTTCTGGAAATATCTAGGGCCAATTGCAAGAGGAAAGTAGAAATACCACACAATGACATCTAAGTAAACTGATTCTTCTGGCAGAAGGCCCCATCAATCCCTGGGGTTTTCAAACAGCTGTTATTCTAAGGTGCAGTTTCTAAGATATGCATGAGTGTGGCTTAAACCCAGTATATCTGATGAGGCTGAAGGAATAAGACTTAAGAATCAACCCTGTTTGTGAGGACCTATGGAGGCTATGCATGAGGGAATGTAAAACTGAAAACCTATTTAAAAAAAAACATTCAGTACAGTGAGAAGTATGGCATACTGTGTTTTACAATATAAAAATATTCAAAAGGATCCACTATATTCTGGAAAATCCCAAGTAAATGTCAAAGTATAACTCCTAGTAAGTGATATGAATGTTCAGTTATTGACAACAAATCTTGTAAATCTGTGGTCTTTGTACTCCAGGTAGTTTCTCTGCAGGTTTTCCCTCACCGCTCTCTCCTCCCTTTCTGGTGTTCTCTCAGTCAAGGAGAAACATCTCCTAGAAAGACAAGGTTAGAGTAAGTTGCCAGCTTCCTATGGAAACACTCCCAGTGGCACCCAGTGAGGGGCATTTTAACACCATCTTCACAAGGTGATTTCCCCCTTGTTCCCAATACTCAGATCCTTAAAGCATTGACCATAATTTTCTACTACTGTGCGTCTAAAGCCAAGCACCAAAAGATACACTGAGGCACCCTAAATAAGTGCCCTGATTTTTCAGAAGCCCCAAACACCCACAAATCCCAATGAAGAAGCCAATGAGAATTGTGCATGATCGGCACTTTTGAAATAGCAGAGTAACTTTATTTATTGTATTATATTATATATGAGATGGGTACTTGACTTTCGGCATGAAGGTTTGAAAGAGAGGCAGTCAATGGCATTTTCCTCCTACCAAATTTGGCTTTTTAAAATTGTACTGTAGTGATCTCTCCACTGCTCCCCATATTCATCCTCTCTCCACCTCCCAAACTCTCATCCACACACTTTTTGTTTTGAATGGTACACACACACACACACACGGACTGTTTAATTATACCTTATCTACATGCTATCTGGCCAAAACATGTTGGTGCACCAATGTAACTGATGCTGAACACGGCCCTAGGAATAAAATGTTTGCTAGACAATGCTGCTGCCTTTATGGATTCTTAAAGCAGCTACTATTGTTTCCAAATTACTAAACTGAAAAGCTAGGTATTGAGGTTATAGCAGATCACAGCAACTTTAACTCAAGTTTTGGGGTCTTTTCTAGATTAGGAAAAGAAGCAGATTGACAAATGGTTCTCCTCTGCTTTAGTAGTAAACCTTTGGCCTCAGGGCTAGGGCTGGGATAGAGCCCATCCCATAACCCTTCATTCACTGCTGCAGATAACAGAGCCTAGGGGTGAAGGGGGAAGAAGCCCCTCCACTTCCAGACCTGAGGAGTGCAGCCCCCCCATTGGATCCACCATTAAAATGCTACTGCACAATGTCCTCGTCAAGTGATGTTGAACTCTGACCCTTTTCACAGCCACCGTAGCTCAAAGAACATATGCTGGTCGGTGGCGGCGGAGCAGCTTGAGCAGACGCCGGGATGTGGTATGAGATCCTGCCCAGCACGGCCATCATGGGCCTGTGCCTGACCATCCCTGGCGTGTCGCTCATCCACATCCACATCCACAGATACCTCAACGGGGGCAAGGAAAAGAGAATTGCTCATCAGCCCTACCAGTGGCACCTGATGGAGAGAGACCGGCGACTGTCGGGGGTTAATGACTACTATCGGTCCAAGGGATTGGAGAACACTGACTAAGAAGCAACTCGTTGAGTGAAGAGTCCTAGTTCCTGTACAAAGTAGTTTAGCTCCAGTAAACATGCATTTATATTTGATTCAACATGTTATATGGTGCATATAAACCTGGAAAATGAAAAAAGAAAAAAAAAACAAACCCATGTGCCACTGCAGCTAGCAGAGACACCACTACTCCTTGTGCATACCACCATTTTAATATTGCTGAGAGGAGGGGAGGAGGCCCAGAAAGCACCACCTCTTGACATTGTCGGACTGCTTCTTTTCCTAGTGTGGACAGACTCAAAGTTCCTAATTTTAGTCAAGGGGTAAACATCACTCTGTGGTCGCTTGTTCTTCTGCACAGCATAATGTTATCAAGACAGAAAGACTGAGGGGGTGTGGGGGAGATAGTCATTACAGGTAAATATGCTGCAATGATGCTTTTTCTATATAGGGCTCTAGAATTATCCATGTCGTCAAGCTTTTGTTTACATAAACAAGGGTAAGGAATTTCACCCGAGTTTGGCTATTATCAAAACAGAAAAATGACAGTACCTGGTTTTAATTAGGTTATGCTAATACAATAAAATTGGCACAATTGTGTTATTCATTCTGATTTCTCACAGCAAAGCCACACCAGGCTTGGACAGGTCCTTGCATAGAAGACCTCTAGGGAAAAAGCCAGGAGCTGCAGGAAGTGGTGTTGGCAATTTAGTGAGTGGTGAGGTAGGGGTTCATATTTAACACCCTTGTCTTTTTCCTTCTAAGCAAGTACTAAACCAATGTCCAAGTAACGTGGTGTTGGAGATGCTGGATACAAAGTAAAATGGAGATCCTGATCATCCATGGTCATAGATGAAACTTCTTGCAAACGTCTGAGCAATTGCCTTCCCTGAAAAGTTAACTCAGATTATACCTAAATTCTGCATCCGTCCACACTCACAGAGTCACTTGTAGCAGCATGAGTTGGCTGGCAAGACCAGAGATGTAGGCTAAAGCCTGAGTAAGCACAACTAATCAGCTGCTAATACAGCCATGCTGCTGTAGTGTGGACACAGGACTGGCCAAATTCCAAGTTGGTTAATGCCATCCAGCCTATCCAAATTAACCTGTTGCTTCATTTGAAACAAATGTTGCTTATCATTTCCTGTTCTAAGATGGTTGTAGTATACATGCCAGCCTTCCTATTTAAAAAAAACATTAGTATCTTCATTCTGTCCCACGGACATTTTAGTCCAATGTATTTCTACAGAGTTAGTGTCTCTACTTATGGATAACTAATGGGGTAGCCGCTGCCTGCTTGAATTTGGCATTTGTTGAAATGATTTCTGCAATACAATAGTTCCTAAAATTCACACTGGTGGTTTTTCCCCTTTTTGTCACCAAAGATTTGAAGCCCTGCTGCCACAGCATCAGCCTGAAATCTAATCAGCTGAAGTTAAAAATAGTCTTACATACTACAAGCATTTTCCTGTTCGGTGTTTTAAAAAACTAACGCAAAGATCCACAGATACAGTATGCCAGTACACAAAGTGCTGTTCGATGCACAAAATAAACTACACACATTTTTCTCTGTACTAGTATTGAAAGAGGTGATTCTTGGGGCTCCCAGCCAGTGAAGTTCTACTGCAGCTTAGGTCTGCAAGACATTTTGATACTTAGATTCATAGATACTAAGGTCAGAAGGGACCATTCTGATCATCTAGTCCGACCTCCTGCACAGCGCAGACCACAGAATCTCACCCACCAACTCCTATGAAAAACCTCACACATGTCTGAGCTATTGAAGTCCTTAAATCATGGTTCAAAGACTTCAAGGAGCAGAGAAGCCTCCCTCAAGTCACCCATGCCCCATGCTACAGAGGAAGGCGTAAAACCTCCAGGGCCTCTCCAATCTGCCTTGGAGGAAAATTCCTTCCCGACCCCAAATATGGCGATCAGCTAAACCCTGAGCATATGGGCAAGATTCACCAGCCAGATACCCAGGAAAGAATTTTCTATAGTAACTCAGATCCCATCCATCTAATATCCCATCTCAGGGGATTTGGCCTATTTACCCTGAATATTTAAAGATCAATTACTTACCAAAATCCCATTATCCCATCATACCATCTCCTCCATAAACTTATTGAGTAGAATCTTAAAACCAGATAGCTCTTTTGCCCCCACTGCTTCCCTTGGAAGGTTATTCCAAAACTTCACTCCTCTGATGGTTAAAAACCTTCGTCTGATTTCAAGTCTAAACTTCCTGGTGGCCAGTTTATACCCATTTGTTCTTGTGTCCACATTGGTGCTGAGCTTAAATAATTCCTCTCCCTCTCCTATATTTATCCCTCTGATATATTTATAGAGAGCAATCATATCTCCCCTCAACCTTCTTTTAGTTAGGCTAAACAAGCCAAGCTCCTTAAGTCTCCTTTCATAAGACAAGTTTTCCATTCCTCGGATCATCCTAGTAGCCCTTCTCTGTACCTGCTCCATTTTGAATTCATCCTTTTTAAACATGGGAGACCAGAACTGCACACAGTATTCTAGGTGAGGTCTCACCAGTGCCTTGTATAACGGTACTAAAACCTCCTTATCCCTACTGGAAATGCCTCTCCTGATGCATCCCAAAACCGCATTAGCTTGTTTCACAGCCATATCACACTGGCAGCTCATAGTCATCCTATGATCAACCAATACTCCAAGGTCCTTCTCCTCTTCCGTTACTATTAATTGATGCGTCCCCAACTTATAACTAAAATTCTTGTTATTAATCCCTAAATGCATAACCTTACACTTCTCACTATTAAATTTCATCCTATTACTATTACTCCAGTTTACAAGGTCATCCAGATCCTCCTGTATAATATCCCGATCCTTCTGTGAATTGGCAATACCTGCCAGCTTTGTATCATCTGCAGACTTTATTAGCACACTCCCACTTTTTGTGCCAAGGTCAGTAATAAAAAGATTAAATAATATTGGTCCCAAAACCGATCCCTGAGGAACTCCACTGGAAACCTCTCTCCAACCTGACAGTTCGCCTTTCAGTAGGACCCGTTGCAGTCTCCCCTTTAACCAATTCCTTATCCACCTTTTGATGTTCATATTGATCCCCATCTTCTCCAATTTAACTAATAATTCCCCATGTGGCACGGTATCAAATGCCTTACTGAAATCTAGGTAAATTAGATCCACTGCATTTCCTTTATCTAAAAAATCTGTTACTTTTTCAAAAAAGGAGATTAGGTTGGTTTGGCACAATCTACCTTTTGTAAAACCATGTTGTATTTTGTCCCATTTACCATTTACTTCAATGTCCTTAATTAATTTCTCCTTCAAAATTTTTTCCAGGACCTTGCATACTACAGATGTCAAACTAACTGGCCTGTAGTTACCCGGATCACTTTTTTTTCCTTTCTTAAAAATAGGAACTATATTAGCAATTCTCCAATCATTCGGTACTACTCCTGAGTTTACAGATTCATTAAAAATTCTTGCTAATGGGCTTGCAATTTCAGGTGCCAATTCCTTTAATATTCTTGGATGAGAATATTGAAGTACTTGAAGTACTATGCAAATCAACATGTCTGTGCATCTTCCACTTCTAGAGTTACAGGAAGTACCTTGCTAGATCACATTCAAAATACTGATATTCCAAGAGAAAGCTAAAAGGCTCTGATAGATTTCTTCAAGGACTCGTGATGTCTGGTCCTCTCTGGCTGTAGGTGTTCCCTCCTCAAGTCAGCCTGTGGGTCAGAACACATATTTCTACCTGCTTACCTAGCCTTGCTGTTCTTCGGCAATCTCAGTCTCCTGGTGGACAACGACCTTGGTCACAGACATGTCCGGGTGCTGCTCTTTTGCTTCTTTGATGGCCTGCACTAGAACCTAAGAAAGAAACAGCTCTTCAGAGAAGCACTTTGGGCTGCATACAGCGGAACAGCTGTAAGTGAATTTCACTGCAGTCTCTCCCATGTCACCATACCAGACACTGGGTGAAATCCTGGCCTCACTGATGTCCACAGCAAAATTCCCATTCATTTCAGCGGAGGCAGGATTTCACCTAGTGGCTGCAGCCTTGAGCAGCAGGGGGAGGGCTTCTGGTCTGCCAACCACTCCAACCAAGAGCAGAGGGGAGCCAATCTGGAACAGCAGGTCCAGTTGACAGTCTCCTGAGGGTGTAAAAAGCCTTAGCTCCAGGAAATACCACTGCCAGCTGACTTCATTGTTGCTACCTTCCCACCTTACAAGGATGATAAAATTATTTTACATATGAAGCCTACAGGGAATGCTCTTGCCATATGCCTTCAGTTGAGTTGTTGGTCTAGAGTTGCACTAACTCATTGCACTTGCTCTCCACTAACCAATATGAATCACCATGTAACCGACCTTGTTTCTTTCTCCAGCCATCAACCACCACTTTGTTTGCATGCTGTGTCCCTTTCCACTTTACTATGTCTTCCTTGTCTGTGTAATTTTGGAAGCTCTTCATGGTAGATACCATGTCTTCATGCCATTGCACAACATAGCACAAAGAGGTGCCCCACTCCTATTGCTCTCTTGGCACCATTACAATACCAATAGCAGCAGTATTGCCCATTTGCTGTAGCCGCCATCATCTTCACAGCATGTTAGAAAATTACATAAAAACTGGAATTATTGGACTTACCCTTGTTACCTTTTGTAACCCTGCCTTGTTGCCTGTGTCCAGGAAATGAACAGTCTTACATGCATTTATGTCACACCTTTATTAAACTGTCAGAAGACTACTTATCTCTGACAAAAATGAAGCAAATGAAGACACTTGAATCTCTCAGTCTAGAAAGAAACTAAGCAGAGAACTATATGTGGAAGTTGCAGTGCTTTCAAATCTTCCTGGAAGCAAGTGACATTGCAGGGTGAATTCCCCACTTTTTTGGGTGGGGAGGGGGGGCAGGGGAGAAGAGGCGGAAGTTCGGAGGCATTAGAAATGTACAGTAAATTCCAGCGGGAGCACAAAGAAATAGAAGCTGCCAAAGTCAATCAGATTTTGATCCATCCAATCCATGCACTTGGGAAAAGCACATTTGCTTTACAAGAACCCAGTTGCAAGTGAGTCCATTGTTGCAGGCCTTTGCAATAAAGTTGTCAAGAATGAGAAGAATTAACAGATTAGAGACATTTGTAGAACAACAGAAAGTCTGGTCTATGTAAGATTATTGGGAGAAAGTCTCAAATTTGTAAAGAACAGTGGATATTAACTAGTAAAACCAGTTTCTCAAATGAAAACATTGGTGAACGCAAAAACTGAAGTTAATCTAAATAAGATGCACACTGAGGCATAAAGACAAAATCTGAATGAAAACAAATAGCAACCAGATTTGCTGCTGAAGATAGGTATTTGGGTTTCAAATTCTAAAAATCAGGTTCTATAACAGATTGGTTTGTGCCAACTGGAACAAATTTCAATACAGGAAGTATATTAAAGAATCACATCCCAGATCTCTGAAGATCGAAATGTGGTTGTTGATCATCTGCTGATTTAGGACTAAATGATTCCACCACAATGGGACTATGGTTTTGTAACATGTAAAATAAGAACCATAAATTGTACAGGAACAAATACAAGGTCAGGCTGAATGAGATTAGTTAGGTGGGATAAACACTCAATGACAAGGGCATGACCGTCTTAGACCCATGAATGCTCAGTGGTTTGAGCATTGGTCTGCTTAAACCCAGGGTTGTGAGTTTAATCCTTGAGGGGGTCATTTAGGGATCAGGGGCAAAAATTGGGGATTGGAGAGGGTTGGACTAGATGGTCTCCTGAGGTCCCTTCCAACCCTGATATTCTATGATTCTATGAATGCTAGAGGCAGTCGTACAAATGGAAAGACCTCAACAGGATCGCCTCTCAGACATTCATGGGCATGTTAATTTTGAAAAGTTAGGGATGAATTTGCTTAGAGTGTGTTAACTTCTCCATTCAGAATGCTGTGTGAGAACTACACATAATGGGGCTTGAATGATTGGCAAGAAAATCATTTGGGAATTAAATCACAGAACCACCTGTATTGAAATATTTGGAAAGAGTCTAGGATCTCAGCTGATGCATGCTGACATGGTTTGGTGCTGTCCTTCTAAACAATAATTGCCCTGTGGCATGTGCTTCTAAAAACACTAATATACATCAGAACTGTGCTCTAATTAGTGTTGAGTGTCTGAAGTACATAGCATACTTTTCATTGCTATATAAATAATTACTTCATTAGACACCAAAAAAGGGTCTAAAAGTCAGCTTAATGTTCATATGAAACCATACTATTGTGATTATGGGAAAGGGAAAGTTCACAAGAGGAACAGTTTATTGGATCAGGTTTAGGCAGCAGCTCAGTGGCTTTGAAAATTGTATATATCTGTAATTTCTAGGAAAAGCTCATAACTCCAGTTAGGAAGAGTTACCAGATTCCCAGTCAGGGTTCTGTTACTAGTTGGGTCCACTAAGTAACTTTTTCAGATATTTTGTTTTTATCAAAAACATGTTGGAGCATGTTGTCTACGTGGAAACAAGAGTTCTTCAAGAAACAGAAAACAAGAATACCCAACATAAAAGGGAAAGAGATCCATGAGCACTGTTTAACATGTTAAAGAATGCATCTGATCCTACACTGACATGGTCTTTCTCTGGTGACTTCTCCCTCCACAAACTAAATGAAGATTTGCTAAACCAGGATGGCAGTGTGTGTGTTTTCTTTAAAAATACATCTGAGTTTCATACTAGCTCTCTAAACTTTCCTGAGCCAATTTAATTTAATAATAAAAATGGCAACACTATAGTTCAACACCATTCAACAAAGGTTCTCAAAGCACTTTACAAACATTTAACCCTCAAGATCCCCTAGGAAGTGGATATGTATTAAGCATTTTACAGACAGGCAAACCAAGGCAGAGTAGGGTCTGTGACTTGTCAAAAGGTTGCACGCAATTAGTATCAGAGCCCAGAACAGAACATAGATAGCCAGATTCCAAGGTCAATATTCTAACCACTGGAAAACATTATGATCAGTAGCAAAAGCTGTTTGCTTCTAAACTTCAGTTGCTTTCAGCTTTGATACCCTTGTATACATAAGCTTTCTACTCTAAATGTTTAGCTATTCAATCCAAATATCATTCAGGATATAAAAACAAAACAAATCCTTGCAAACGTGCACACACAGTCCCCTAAACTCTTCAATGATCCTTGAAAATACAACAAGTGATGGATTACTAGTCTAAGTGACTAAAAGAATGACTGAGCTGCCTCATGCTTATTCTTCATCAGAGACTTTCATGTCACATTTCCTCAGTTTAAAAAAACAAACTTGTTCTGAATTGAAAAAAGCCAGCAGCACACTCAAAGTTGAGCCCTTCTGCCATGTATAAAAACTTCTGGAAACAAAATTTTGTGCTAATATCTGGCAGAACAGAATTCAGCTTGCTCTGCTCCAGCTACAGTATGTCTCTGCAGAACTAAATGCCTGTTTGCCAGTCAGTTACAACTTGAAGACATACAACAGTAATAAGTAGCACTACAGGGACATCTGCAGTTACTTTTCTGACATTAAACAGTTTAAAATGAGAGACCTATGTCTGCAGCTGAAACACTGCAAATAAAAAAATGTTACCTCTTCCACAGAGACAAGTAATTTTATTTCTAGCCCAGGCCAATTTCCCTAAGCTGCAATCTAAATGACTGGATTTACCACAAGTGAGGCCACTTGACTGTCTAGCACAGAAATAATTTGCAGGTTAGAACAACTGATTAGATCTTTGCAAAACTAAAATGTCTCTTGGCTGGGTAACACTAAAATCGCTCACCTGATCGTGGTCAATGTCTGCATCTCCTGTGATGACAATTCTTTTTTCAATTCTTGTCTCTGAAATTCCACCTTTTACAGTCTAGTATGAAAGAACATAGGTTACTAGTAGACTACAGTGCAACAATGGCAAAGAATTACAAAGTGGATTGAGGTTGGCTTTCAAAGACAGAACTCAAACTAAAGTCACTTGCCGATTACCAAAACATTACTGGGAAACTAGCATAACTGGATCATAGACAGAGCGAGAGGACACAAAAAAAAATCTAACCTCAGTGTATGACAATATTCTCTTCTTACAAACCAAACAAGCACATGTCAATAAAGAGTTTTTTAATAAATAAAAATATTAATCATTCCTGTCTTGTGGGCTGGAATGTTAATCATGTCAAAGGGACACTGTCAATGTAACATGTTCCATTATTACAGCTGAAAATCATTTTAAAAATCTAATTTGTATTTCAGCATCTAGAGTATTCAGTCTCTGTTGTGTGCTTCACTCAACATGGATAATGCATTAAGGCTGCTTAGTTTCACTTTGACTCCCAGGAACTAGCACACTAATATTAATTTTGTTCAGAGGAATGTTCAAATCCAAAAATTCCCAGCAACTCTGCACTGAAATAAATAAAAAACAAAACAAGAGGCCCACAGCAATGCTGGCAGTTAGTATGTCCATGACAGCGTTAGTGAATTATTTCAGGTTTTGTAAAACCTTTGATAAAAATGTGACATGGGTCTAGAACTAGGGGACATTCCTGTAACTTAGAAGTAAACTGAAGTCTTCAAACTCGTCCCTACTTTCTCAAATTGAGGATTTCTCACATGTAAGTTTGATTTGCCAACAGTCCCCAACTTCAATCATTTGTAGCTCAGACTCTGCATTAATTAGAAGTTCTAAACAGGACTCAATCTTATTGACCGTACAGAAGAGGAAGAACTCCTCAAAGGCTAGCTACATTTACAATGAAAATAAATATTTGGCAAACACACTGACAGGAGGTTCTCAGAACTGCCTCAGGATCCCAAGCTATTGTTGGATCACTAAAACTGTGGTGGTACAGTTCTTCAGGAAGCAAGATAATGTCCATTTCCAAGTGATTCTGAATTGCACTGGTGTCGGGCAGAATTAAGGGAAGAGAAAGGGGAACACAGGATTGGAGGGGGGAAATATTTGTACAACTCAATATTTGGCAGGAACAGGCCAACTTTGCTTCCTGTGGTTTGAGCATCAATAGAACTTTTAGATTTCATACGTGCCCTGTTAGCATCACCTTTTTACCTTTGTAATCTGTGTGGTGGTTGTGCTACTGGTGGTCTCTGATGTGATGGTCTGAGCAGTGAGCAGAACTCCAGGGTCTGAGTCCCCATTGCCATCGTCTGTCTATAACACACACACAAAACAGCAATCAACCATTTTCACACCGTCACCATTGCAACAGGACCTCAGAGCTGTAATTTAAGATGATGTACAATCATTGCAAAAGTAGACTTTGCATTATTTGACAAAGTGAACCAATTCACAGCTGGATGAATAATTAGTGTTTTAGCGGTATAACAAAATGTTTCAAGACTAATGCTGTCTGAAGGTACAGCATTTAAAGAACCAAGGAGCCATGCTGCCGTCCAACAGAGCCATGATGAAATCAAGCAGAGAAGCCTTGACATCCATTAGGATGTCTGAGCTGTGACCTCACCCAAACACAGGGTGATTATTCTCCACTTCACACAGTGACTTTGTTCAGCTCTCCCCCTCTCGATTCTGGGATGATGAATGGGTCTTCTCTATCCTCCCTTTTCTCCTCTCCCGTTCCAGTTGAATTGGGGTGCTGTGCTGGCAAGTTTACTTAACACACTGAACTGACTCACATGTTTCAGGCAGCATGGGTAGTACTACATATTTACTCTCTAGTTGATCTGCATTGTCACAAATTACTCCTACAGATTCCATAGAAGCTACATGATAAGGTCCCCACACCTATCACTCTCCCTGCTCTACCAATAATACCAGCCTTGTCCACACTGCCTTTTTTGCATATATCACCTTCCCTGAAGTGGTCTATAAAAGATATTACACCGCTCAAGTCTACTTCTGTTGAGACTCCTATAAAAGAATCAGTTCAATTAAGATGGCTGAGGGGGCAGATGGGGTTAGTTGGCATTGTATCCATGTATCATTCTAAACAGCTTTGGAAGCTATTTTGGAATCCATCTCCCCCAAGCCCTTTGTACATCATTTGTCTTAGAGCCTTTTCATGGTTGTGCCCAGCACAGTGTAAAGGCCCTGGATGCTACTATAACCTAAATAAACCATAAGTAACAACAACTGTGTACCACCACTTTAATTACTTGCCTCCCATCCTGTACAATTCTCAGGCTTTCCAAAGCCTATCTATTGCTCCAGAGTTTATTGTCCACGTCTCCAATGACTGAATTAAAGATATACAGTGAGTAACAGCCTCTTTTGTCCAGTTATTGTTACAGAACAGTCTATGAAATTGTAATGACAATTTAAGACAAGAGTAAGGTGCCACAAGTACTCCTGTTCTTTTTGCGGATACAGACTAACACAGCTGCTACTCTGAAACCTATCTTCAGAGTGACTACTAGGTGGGACCACTTTCTGTGCTGTATAAAACAAACTCCCCCAGAGATCATCATTACTTTTTGGCCAAATCTCACCTAATAAATAATTAGGTTACAGAATTCTCATTTCTCCCTTGAGACATTAGAGCTAGAGATGTAAAGATGGTGACAAGACTAAGCTTGATCAGCTAATCTTAGCCACAAATGCTCTGAGCAATATGGGTTCAAACCTAACACTATAACCTGGATCTTACGCCCAGTACTGGTGCTGCAGTTTGGTTCTGGAGAGCATGTGACACTGTTAGAGTGCTCTACTTCAGATGGGATGTTAAACAATCAGTTGCTGATGATCTCTGGAGACAGAGTTTCCACAAGGATGACAGTATGCCAGATATGCATTAAACAAGTGGTCCATTGCATACATACCTCTTTGTGTCTGCTTCCCCATCTGTGATACGGAGTTAGTGTGACTGCCTATTGCAAAGGCTAAGACAAATATTTTCAAATTTGGGTGTCATATTTAGGTACCCAAATATGTTACCTGATTTTCAGAGTGTCAAGGAGTGTGGGGGAGTCCAGGGCCTGCACCCCTCTTCCTGGGATTCACTGTGACTCTCAGCCAGCCAGTAAAATGGAAGGTTTATTGGACAATAGGAACACAGTCTAAAACAGAGCTTGTGGGTACAACCAGGACCCCTCAGTCAAGTCCTTCTGGGGGGCAGGGAGCTTAGACCCCAGCCCTTGGGTTCCCTGTGTTCCACCACCCAGCACCAAACTGAAACAACACCCCCCCGCCCCCCAGCCAGCTCTCTCCTTTGTCCAGTTTCCCGGGCAGAGGTGTTAGCTCCCCCTTCCCCTCCCCGCTCAGATTACAGGCTCTCAGGTGTCTCATCCCCAGGGAAACTCCCCTGCCACATTCCCAGGTCAACACTCCCCACTCACTACTGCGTCACATCTCTCCCCGCTTTGAGACTGAACTGAGCGGGGTCACTCTGATCAGTGACCTGGGGAAGTTCAGGGCCCCCTCTCTGGGACAACGCATCCGCTATCATGTTGGCACTTCCCTTCACATGGACCACGTCCATGTCAAAGTCCTGCAGGAGCAGGCTCCACCTCAGGAGTTTGGCATTGCCTTCTTTCATCTGGTGCAGCCAGGTCAGGGGAGAGTGGTCGGTGTACATGGTGAAGCGTCGCCCGAAGAGATATGGCTTTAGTTTCTTGAGGGCCCACACCATAGCCAGGCATTCCTTCTTGATGGCCGCGTAGTGTTGCTCCCGGGGTAGCAACTTCTTGCTCAGGTACACAATGGAGTGTCTCTCCCCCTTTTCATCCTCCTGCATTAAACACCGCCCCCAGTCCTGTGTCTGAGGCATTGGTGAACACCATAAAGGGCTTGTCAAAGTCTGGGTTTGCCAGAACTGGGCCACTGACCAGAGCCTCCTTCAGCGCCCGGAAAACCTCCTGGCACTGCTCGGTCCAGACGACCTTGTCTGGCTTCTCCTTCTTGCATAGCTCGGTGATGGGGGTGGCTATGGCACTAAAGTGGGACACAAACTTTCTGTAGTATCCTGCCAACTCAATAAAGGCTTGGACCTGCTTTTTGGTGTGGAGAGCGGGCCAGTCTCTGATCATCTCCACCTTAGCTGGTTCTGGCTTTAGATGGTCACTCCCCACCCGATGGCCCAGGTAAGATACTTCAGCCATCCCCACCTTGCACTTCCCCGCTTTTATGGTCAGCCCAGCCTCCTGGAGTCAGTCCAGCACTTGTCTAACCTGGGACACATGGTCCTCCCAGGTCTGGCTAAAGATACAGATGTCATCAACATACGCCACGGCAAAACTCTCCATCTCCTCAGTAGCTGATCCACCAGGCGCTGGAAGGTGGCTGGTGCTCCCTTGAGGCCGAAAGGCAGGGTCAGGAACTCAGAGCCCCAGAGGGGTGATAAAGGCTGATTTCAGCCAGGCATCTGCATCCAGTGGCACTTGCCAGTAACCCTTTGTAAGATCCATGGTGATAAGGTATTGTGCTCCTCCCAATTTGTCTAGGAGCTCATCAGCCCTGGGCATGGGGTAGGCATCAGATACAGTGATAGCACTGAGCTTCCGATAGTCCACACAGAACCTGATTGACCCGTCCTTTTTGGGGACCAGCACCACCGGCGAGGCCCAAGGGCTGGCAGATGGCTGGATTACCCCTAAAGCCAGCATGTTCCTGATCTCTCTTTCCAGGTCCTGAGCAGTTTTCTCTGTGACTCGAAAGGGGGAGCATCTTATCGGTGGGGGCAATCCTGTCTGCACCTGGTGGACAGTTAGATTAGTGCGTCCAGGCTGGTTGGAAAACAGCTGTCGGTACGGATGCAGCACTCCCCTGATCTCAGCTTGCTGGGCAGGGGTTAGCTGATCCGAGAGGGGTATTGTTTCCAGGGGTGAACCAGCTCTGGTTCCAGGGAATAGATATACTAAAGGGTCATCTCTCTGCTCCTCCCAATGTCCACACACGGCCAACACCAAATTCCCCCTGGCATAATGTGGCTTCATCATATTCACATGGTACACCCGGCCGTGGTGCGCCCGGTTAGACAGCTCCACCACATAGACCTCATTTAGCTGCTTGACAACCTTAAAAGAGCCCTCCCAGGCGGCCTGTAGTTTGTTCTTTCTCACGGGGATGAGAACCATCACCTGGATCCCCGGTGGCATAGGCACGGGCCCGCACCGTGTGGTCATACCAGACCTCCTCCTTCTTTTGGGCTCTGGCCAGATTCAGGCCCATGAGTTCAGCAAGTCTCTCAGAAGATCAGGACATACTCCACCACTGACTCTCCATTGGAAGTGGCCTTCCCCTGCCATTCGTCTCTCATCAGGTCCAGGGGGGCTCTTACCCTCCTTCCATACAACTATTTGAAAGGCAAAAATCCGGTAGATTCCTGGGGTACCTCCCTGTACGCGAACAGCAGGTGAGGTAAGTACTTGTCCCAATCCTGCGGGTGCTGGTTCATAAAGGTTTTCAGCATCATCTTTAGCGTCCCACTGAACCTCTCCACCTGCCCATTGGACCGGGGATGATACGCTGATGCTCAGTTGTGCCGGACCCCACATTTCTCCCACAAGCACCGGAGCAGGGCCGACATGAAGCTGGATCCTTGGTCTGTCAAGACTTCCTTGGGGAACCCCACTTGGCTGAAAAGGGTCAGGTGCGCATCTACCATGGCGTCGGCTTCAATGGAAGCTAAGGGCACTGCCTCAGGGTAGCGGGTGGCAAAATCTACCATCACCAGAAGGCATTTCTTCCCCGATCGGGTCGTCTTGCTGAGAGGTCCCACTATGTCCATGGCCCCCTTCTGGAAAGGTTCCTCTATGATGGGCAAAGGTTTCAAAGCCGTTTTCCCCTTGTCCCGGGCCTTCCCCACCCTCTGACAGGGGTCACAGGATCGGCAATACTGCCGGACAGTGGTAAAGACCTCAGGCCAATAAAAGTTCTGTAGCAACCTCTGCCCGGTGTGCTGGATTCCCTGGTGCCCTGAGAGGGGGATGTCACGGGCCAGGTACAGTAGCTTGCGGCGGTACTTCTAGGGGACCACCAGTTGCCTCCTGATCCCACAGGACTCCACTTCCCCTGGGGGAGCCCATTCTCGGTACAGGAACACCTTCTCCCACAGGAACCTCTCCTGGCAACCTCTCCTCATGGTCTGTACCACACTGAGGTCGGCCAGGTCCCTGAGCTTCCACAAGGAGAGATCTTTTTGCAACTCGGCCTGGAACTCAGTGGCTGGGGAAGGGATGGGGCCCGGTTCCCTCTCACTGGCTGGGTCTGAGGCCACAGCATCTCTGAGCCGTGCCCCTCGCCGGCTCTGGCTACGGGTCACAACCACGGCGGTCTGGGGGTTGCTTGGCCAGGCCTCTAGGTCCCCCCCCCCCATCAAAACCTCAGTGAGCAAATGCACCCCCATATCCTTGGGGCCCTCCTTGGCCCCGCATTTCAGGTGTACCCTTGCCACGGGCACCTTGAATGGGGTTCTGCCCACCCCCGTCAGGGTCAGGTAGGTGTTGGGCACCACCTGATCTGAGGCCACCATCTCAGGCCGGGCCAGCGTGACCTCTGCGCCCATATCCCAGTATCCATTGACTTTCCTCCCATCCAACTCCAGGGGAAAAAGGCACTCTCTCCGGAGGGACAGCCCCACGCCCACCTTGTAAACCGAGAACCCTGAGTCCAGAGCATCCAGCCCTCTGGAAGAGCTGGCCTGGGGTACTCTTCCCTCCTGAGCAGGTGGTAAGCTGGCAGCCCCCCTTGCCTGGGCCATCTGCCCCTCATCCAGCTGGGTCCCTACCCAGTTAACCCTGGGTAGGTTGGGTCTGCTCAGTCTGTCCCTGAGCCTGGGGCACTGGGTCCGTACGTGGCCTCTCTGGCCACAGTGATAGCAGCTCATGTCACGTTGGTCCCCTCGAGCGGGTCGGATGGTTCTGATGCCAGGCGTTCCCTTTGGGAGGGGGTTCTCCATATTTCCCCGCTGGGAGATCCCATGGTGACTCTCTCTCTCTCTCTGCATCGTGGGGGGGCCTGTTCTTTTGGGACTCCTCCCTGCTACTCTCTGACCGACTGTTCACAAACTCATCGGCCAGCTGCCCTGCATGCTCTGGGTTCTCTAGCTTTTTGTCCACCAACCATAGTCTCAGGTCAGAAGGACACTGTTCATACAGTTGCTCCGGTACAATTAGGTCAAACAGGTCCTCTTTAGCTTGGGCCCCAGCTGTCCACTTGCGGGCATATCCCTACATTCGGTTGACCAGTTTGTAGGTATGTGACCTCAGGCATTTTACGCTGACTCTGGAACCTTTTCCGGTACATCTTGGGGGTCAGTCCAAACTCACGGAGCAGGGTCTTTTTGAACAGTTCGTAGTCCCCTGCCTCCGCCCCTTTCATTTGGCTGTACACCTCCACAGTTTTGGGGTCCAGTAAGGGGGGTGAGAAACTGGAGCCTGTCTGCAGTGTCAACCCTGTGCAGCTCGCAGGCATTCTCAAAGGCCGTCAGGAAGCTATGTCCTCCCCC
The DNA here is from genome assembly GCF_009764565.3 of Dermochelys coriacea. Taxonomy (NCBI): domain Eukaryota; kingdom Metazoa; phylum Chordata; order Testudines; family Dermochelyidae; genus Dermochelys; species Dermochelys coriacea. Next base: position 12,704,707 of record NC_050086.2, on the reverse strand, counting down.
TCCTTACGCTAGGCCAGGGAGCGCTTATCCAAGCTCCTTGCAGTCTTGGGTCCCCCCCTCACTCACCGCAGCTGGGGCCCCACTGCTCCTCAGCCTGGCCAGCTCCAGTTCATGCTGTCTCTGTTTCTCTTCATGCTGCCTCTGTTTCTCCTTCTCCTCCTGCTCATGCTGACATTGCCTCTCCTCATGCTCATGCTGCTTTTCATGATCTTCCAGCTCCCTCATTTTCATCTCCCTCTCCCATTCCAGCCGCCTTCGCTCCAGGGATGGGGAGCTCCGCTGGGAGGATCTGCTGCTGGCTGCCGGGGTCAGGGTGCCCTCGGTATTCGCTTGGCTTCCCCCAACCCCTCCCCTAGGTATAGGTAGGAAGGGTCTTGGGATGTCCTCGGCAGCAGTCCGACCCCTTCCAACCCAGTCAGGCCCCAAGGCCCATGCTGCGTCCACCGGGCAGCTCCCCTCAGGTACAGGGATCGGGTCATCCAAGCGATCCTTCTCCTCCAACTGGGCAATCAGCTGTTCCTTAGTGGACCTTCCAATGCGCAGCCCCCTCTGCCTGCACAGCTCCACCAGGTCACTCTTAAGGCTTTTAGCATACATCTCTCTGCTGGCCACTCGCAGGCCTGTGCAGCTTTCCACGGTTTCCAGGAAGAACCCCTAGGGTGCCAGTCCTTCTTGAGGTCACCATCTCTTTGCCAGGGTCCAGCTGCAGACTCCTCCACCCTGGTACCGCTCGCTGCAACCCCCCTGGGGAACCCTCTTACTGGAAAAGTCCTTCTCTCTGGTCACACTCCCACGGGTTAACTGCCCCCTGAAACCGTCTCTCTCAGAATCTTCAGCACACCCGGTCCCTGTCAATCCCCCTTTGTTTTACTGGTTGCCAGTCACTTACTGCAGGAAGCGCCATTCAAGGGGTGCAGTACATCCCACCACTGCCACCAGTTGTCACGGAGTATGGGGGAGTCTGGGGCCTGCACCCCTCTTCCTGGGATTCACTGTGACTCTCAGCCAGCCAGTAAAATGGAAGGTTTATTGGACAATAGGAACACAGTCTAAAACAGAGCTTGTGGGTACAACCAGGACCCCTCTGTCAAGTCCTGGGGAACAAGGAGCTTAGACTCCAGCTCTGGGGTTCCCTGCGTCCCACCACCCAGGACCAAACAAACCAAAACCCCCCCAGCCAGCTCTCTCCTGCAGCCTTTGTCCAGTTTCCCGGGCAGAGGTGTTACCTCCCCCTCCCGGCTCAGGTTTACAGGCTCTCAGGTGTCCCATCCCCAGTGAAACTCCCCTGCAACATTCCCAGGTCAACACTCCCCCGTCCCTGCTGCGTCGCATCGAGATACTAAATGATGCCTGCAAAGTGCAAAGCATTAAAGCCAGTCAGTGGCAGAACAGAACGCAGTTCTGGGTTATTCCTCTACCATTTAGCCTCTAAGTTGCAGACTTCCTAAAGTAAAAAATGGGTACTTACCTGTTCTGTAACGGTTCTTGGAAACGGGGGTGCAGACCTGTATTCCACTCAGGTGTGCACACACGCAGCATACCAAAGTCAGAGAACCTTGCCTAGCAGTACCTGTAGGGGCAGCCCTTAGCCCCTCACTTGGCTATTTGAGGGCAGTGCTTCCCCGCCCCGAACATCAGTTCCTCTGACCCAAACATCAAAAATAGAGACCCTGATCGAGAGGCGACAGCGGGTTGGTCAGAACACATGTCTATGCTCACATCTTGAAGAACAACAGTCATAGCACAGGAGATAACCAGTTGTTCTTCGAGTGGTTGCAGACAGACACATATTCCTCTCAGGTGACTCACAAACAGTACTTGGAGGTTGGCGCCTACTTAAACAATGACTGCAAGACTGCCTTCCCAAAGTTTGCATCTGACCTAGAAGCAGTGCTAATAGCATAATTCTTGGTAAAAGAGAAGATCAAGTACCAGTCCTGCAAACTCCCAACTATGGAAACATCACTGAAGAATGCTATCCATGTTTCTTGGGTCCTCATCAGATGGCCTATAATCTCCATGGAGACATGGTTTGAGCTACATCGTCGTATGCTCTTGTAAAGCAGGAAGTTATCCACCTGAAATTGGCTGTGCAGAGATTGACCCTTCACTCAATCCTCATAGGAAACAAAAAGACAAGGCAACACCTGTGTCAAGGTTCCTTCCCCACTCTGAACTCTAGGGTACAGATGTGGGGACCTGCATGACAGACCCCCTTGTCTTATTCTTACCATCTTAGGTTAAACGCTGCCACCACCAAAGTGTCTAACAATAATATCAGGGGAAGTGCCCACTTGGAAACGTCTCCCTAACAAAATATACCCCCAAGCACTACACCCCCTTTCCTGGGGAAGACTTGATAAAAATCCTCACCAATTTGCATAGGTGAACACAGACCCCAAACCCTTGGATCTTAAGATAAATGAAAAAGCAATCAGGTTCTTAAAAGAGAATTTTAATTAAAGAAAAAGTAAAAAGAATCACCTCTGTAAAAATCAGGATGGTAAATACCTTACAGGGTAACCAGATTCAAAACATAGAGAATCCCTCTAGGCAAAACCTTAAGTTACAAAAAGACACAAAAACAGGAATACACATTCCATTCAGCACAACTTATTTTATCAGCCATTTAAACAAAACAGAATCTAACGCATATGTCATAAATATAAAGGGAAGGGTAAACACCTTTAAATCCCTCCTGGCCAGAGGAAAAACCCTTTCACCTGTAAAGGGTTAAGAAGCTAGGATAACCTCGCTGACACCTGACCAAAATGACTAATGAGGAGACAAGATACTTTCAAAGCTAGAGGGGGGAGAAACAAAGGCTTTCTCTGTGCGTTGCTTTTGCCGGGACCAGAGCAGGAATGCAGGTCAGAACTCCTGTAAAGGGTTAATAAGCAATCTAGTTAGATATGCGTTAGATTCTGTTTTGTTTGAAAGACGTTTCCAAGCGGGCTCTTTCCCTGTTGTATATTTGTTAGATGCTTGGTGGTGGCAGCAATAAAGTCCAAGGGCAAAAGGTAAAATAGTTTGTACTTTGGGGAAGTTTTAACCTAAGCTGGTAAAAATAAGCTTAGGGGGTTTCTCATGCAGGTCCCCACATCTGTACCCTAGAGTTCAGGATGGGGAAGGAACCTTGACAACATATCTAACTAGACAGCTTACTAACTCTTTACAGGAGTTCTGACCTGCATTCCTGCTCTGGTCCTAGCAAAAGCATCACACAGACAGAGAGAACCTTTTGTTCCCCGCCCCCCCTCCAGCTTTTAAAGTATCTTGTCTCCTTATTGGTCATTTTGGTCAGGTGCAAGCGAAGTTATCTTAGCTTCTTAACCCTTTACAGGTGAAAAGGTTTTTCTTCTGGCCAGGAGGGATTTAAAGGTGGTTACCCTTCCCTTTATATTTATGACACGTCCCCCAAATCACAGATAGGGTGAAACGCTGGCTGTGATTTCTTCCTGGAGCTCTCGGAGAAAACAGAGTTAAAAGACACATGCACCTCTAAATATGCTACCAAGTATATAAAGACTAACAATATTTCCCTCATCTCAAGGACAATTTTAACCAGTTGATTCTGGGAAACTTTCACAGGAGAGTGCATCAGCCACTTTTTTAGCAGCTCCTGAGATGTGTTGGATGTCGAAATCAAAATCTTGAAGAGCTAAACTCCACCGAATAAGGTTTTTGTTATTTCCCGTGGTGGTATGAAGCCACTGTAGCGCAGGATGGTCGGTTTGCAGGTGGAAACGTCGTCCCCAAACATATGGGAGTAGCTTTTCCAGAGCGTAGGCATTGATGTAACATTCTTTTTCACTGACTGACCAGTTGCTTTCCCTCTCAGACAGCTTCTTGCTGAGAAACACTACAGAATGGAATTCTTGATCCGGTTCTTCCTGCATTAATACTGCCCCCCCACACCATGTTCGGACGCATCTGTGGTTACTAGGAACGGTTTGTCAAAGTCTGTGGCCCTTAGCACAGGGTCAGACATGAGTGTCACTTTAAGCTGGTTAAAGGCCTTCTGACACTCTTCGGTCCACTAAACGGCATTTGGCTGTTTCTTTTTGGTTAGGTCTGTCAGTGGGGCGATTTGGCCGTATTGCAGTACAAATTGCCTGTAATATCCGGCCAAGCCTAAGAAGGATTGGACCTGTTTCTTTAACTTTGGGACTGGCCACTTTTGGCTAGCATTCATTTTGGCCTGTACGGGGTTGATAGTTACCTTGGACACCAGGTGGGTCAAGGAAGTCACTCTGTTTAGGCCAATTTGACACTTCTTAGCCTTAACCGTTAGTCCTGCCTCCCTTGTGCGCTCGAAGACTTTTTGTAGATGTTCCAGGTGTTCTTCCCAGGAATTCGAAACTATGGCCACATCGTCAAGGTAGGCGACTGCATATTCTCCTAATCCCGCTAGGAGACCATCTACAAGTCTTTGGAAGATGGCGGGTGCATTCCGCAGCCCGTAAGGGAGTACATTAAATTCATACAGCCCAACATGTGTGGTGAAGGCTGACCTTTCCTTGGTGGATTCATCTAGCAGTACCTGCCAGTAACCCTTGGTTAAGTCTAAGGCAGAGATGAACTGGGCCCATCCCAGTTTCTCTAATAGTTCATCTGTGTGTGGCATTGGATAGTTGTCTGGGCGAGTTACAGCATTTAGCTTATGGTAGTCCATGCAAAAACGTATCTCCCCATCTGTTTTGGGAACTAGAACCACTGGAGATGCCCATGCACTGCCAGAGGGGCGGATTGCACCCATCTGTAGCATATCCTGGATCTCCCGTTCTATAGCAGTTTTAACTTGAGGAGACACCTGGTAAGGTTGGACTTTAATTGGGTGAGCATTACCTGTGTCAATGGAGTGGTATGCCTGGTCAGTCAGTCCTGGGATTGGTGAGAACGTCGTTGCGTAGTTAGTGCACAGCTCCTGGATCTGCTGTCACTGCATACGTCCAAGGGTCATGGAGAGGTTCACCTCTTCCATGCCACCTGCACTTTTCCCTTCATAGGAAACACCTTCAGGCCACTCAGCGTCATCTCTTCCCTAGGCTGTAAACTGACAAACCTTTAATTTTCTGGAATAAAAGGGCTTTAGAAAATTAATATGGTACACCTTAGGCTTTCAGTTGGAGGTGGGGAACGCCATGAGATAATTAACAGTTCCCAGGCGCTTCTGACCGTGAATGGCCCTTCCCACGACGCTTCCATTTTATGGGCCTGGAGCGCCTTTAAGACCATGACCTGGTCCCCTACTTTGTTTATCATACTGGGCTATTTGCTCTTTTTACGCATCCTATAGGTTTTCTTTAGCAAGGGCTAAAGAGGTTCGGAGAGTGTTTTATAGGCTGGTTACAAAGTCCATAATGTTAGTTCCTGGAGAAGGTGTAAACCCCTCCCATTGCTACTTCATCAACTGTAATGGCCTCTTAACCTCACAGCCATATACAAGTTCAAATGGTGAAAACCCTAAACTGGGATGTGGTACAGCTCTGTAGACAAAGAGCAACTGCTGCAACACTCGGTCCCAATTACTGGAGTGCTCATTTACGTAACATGGCTCCCAAAGTTCCATTAAATTTCTCCACCGGGCCATTTGTTTGATGATGGTAAGGGGTCGCAACCAAGTGATTCACCCCATGAGCTTCCCAAAGGCTTTCCATAGTTCCTGCCAGGAAATTAGTTCCTGCATCTGTGAGGATGTCGGAGGGCCAACCTACCCTGGCAAAATGTCTGCTAGTGCCTGGAACACACTTTTAGCCCTGGTGTTGCTTAGAGCTACTGCTTCCAGCCATCGGGTGGCAAAATCCATGAAAGTCAGTACGTACTGCTTTCCTCTGGGTGTCTTTATCAGAAAAGAACCAAGAATATCCACAGCTACTCGCTGAAATGGAACTTCAATGATGGGGAGTGGCTGGAGAGGGGCTTTGACCTGGTCTGGGGTTTTCCCACTCTTTGGCATACCTCACAAGACATTCCTTCCCAGTGGAATGACCTCCCCAAACGGTCTTTGATCCTGTTCACCCCAGCATGGCCACTAGGATGATCGTGGGCGAAGCTCAAGAGCTTTACTCAGTACTTAGTTGGAGTTCCAGCTGTCTCTGAGGATGCTAGTCTTCCTGGTGTCCACCAGGAAGAGTTTCCTTGTATAAAAGTCCTCTTTCTACAACAAACCTGGATTGATTAGAAGAGCTGAGAGGCGGTGGGTTGCTCCAGGCCACCGTCCAAGCTCTCTGGAGGCTTTCATCTGCTTCCTGTTCGGTCTAGAACCGTTCCCTTGATGATAGAGACATCAGTTCCTCATTGGATTGTGGACCTACGTTTGGTCCCTCTAGAAGCAATGTAGGGGATGGGCCTGTTTCCATTGACTGTGAACCGCTCTCCACTGGTGCACTATGTTGGGGTTCAGGCTCCGGCTGAGCCTCTTGTGTAGGGTTATCGGCTGCTGCCGGTTCAGGTTCGGTGGGGCCCTCTGGTGTTGGGGTGGGAAGTACTGGATTCAGTGCTGGCAACGGTTCAGGTGCTGGTTGTTCCACTGGTTCCGGGGCTGGCTCTGTCTGGGTCTCTGGGATTGGATCCACTACTGCTGTTGCAGACGTTGGCATGGGGGCCGGTTCCATCACCTCTGACCGGGTCCTGGTAGAAGTTTCCAGAACAGAGTAGGCCTGACGGCTTGCTTAGCCTGGCTGCGGGTGACCATTCCCACACTCTTGGCTAGCTTCACATGAGTGGCCAAGTCTTCCCCCAACAGCAAGGGGATGGGATAATCATCATAGACTGCAAAAGTCCATGTTCCTGACCAGCCCTTGTACAAGACAGGCAACTTGGCTGCAGGCAAATTGAAAGAGTTGGATTTGAAGGGCTGAATTGTCACTTGGATCTCTGTGTCGATTAAATTGGGGTCCACTAAGGAAGCATGGATAGCAGACGCTTGTGCTCTGGTGTCCCTCCACGCGGTGACCTTCTTCCCACCCACACTCACAGCTTCCCTCCGCTCTGAGAGTATCTGGGAGGTATCTGGGCCTGATGACCTCTGGTGTGATTCCGGTGCAATGAACTGTCATCTGTTGGGGATCTTGGGGCAGTTGGCCTTTACATGCCCCGGCTCGTTACATTTAAAACATCGTCCAGCTGACGGGTCACTGGGGCGAGGTGGGTTGCTGAAGAACGATGTGGCAGGACGATAAGGTGTCTGGAGTATTCCTTCGTGTGTAGTTGGGGCCTTGGGCTGCCCCTGGTAGTAGGGGGTGGTCTGAGGGTGTCCCTTTGGGTATCCACTCCAACTGTGACCAGGGTTGTTCCTCTCTCCTCCCTCCACCCGTTTTGTTCCATCTTGCCCCGCCTCTCTGGCGGTCTGGGACTGCTCGTATCGATCAGCATAAGAAGCAAGACTTTCTGCTGAGTCCATTTCCTTATCCCATAAACACTGTTTTATTTCTTCCTTGGACACATTCAGGAATTGCTCCTGGGCTATCAAATCACACATTCCTTCAAAGCTAGTGACACCCCTTCCTTGGGCACATTTATCTAAAAGATCCTTCATCTGGTTTAGATAAGCCACATTACTTAGTCCAGGCCCTCTCTAAGCGTTCGAAATTTTACTCTGTACATTTCAGAAGTAATATGAAATTGTTTTAAAACCAAATCCTTGAACTTATTATAGTCAGAAGCCTCATCAATAGGCATCTTATTGAATATGTCCAGAGCTTTTCCAGTCAATTTTGCGACCAATGTGGTCATCTTGTGAGCGTCAGGAATTTTATGGAGAGTGCACAGTCTCTCAAAAGTGAGAAAATATTCAGCAATATCACTGGATTCATCATACTGTGCACATAGTTGCTCCCATTTGTGGATTGTTGGGGATGGATTGTTAGGATTATCCAGTAGATTCCGCTCAGCCCTTACCTTCTCCAACTCCAGTTCATGCTTCCTCTCTTTTTCCTTTTCCTCCATTTCTTTTTCCCTTGCCTCCATAGCTCTCCTGTGGGCAGCCTCTTTGGCTTTTTCTGCCTTGGGCTCCATCATGTCTGCCTCTCTGTTTTTAACTAACTTTACACCCGAGAGTTAGAAATAAAAACAAACAAACAAACAAAACTTAGCTTGTCAAAAAAATAGGTTGTGCTGTAACCGGATATTGATGTTCATAGATTCATAGATACTAAGGTCAGAAGGAACCATTCTGATCATCTAGTCCGACCTCCTGCACAGCGCAGGCCATAGAATCTCACCCACCCACTCCTACAAAAAACCTCACCCATGTCTGAGCTATTGAAGTCCTTAAATCATGGTTTAAAGACTTCAAGGAGCAGAGAAGCCTCCCTCAAGTCAACCATGCCCCATGCTACAGAGGAAGGCGAAAAACCTCCAGGGCCTCTCCAATCTGCCCTGGAGGAAAATTCCTTCCCGACCCCAAATATGGCAATCAGCTAAACCCTGAGCAGATGGGCAAGATTCACCAGCCAGATACTACAGAAAATTCTTTCCTGGGTAACTCAGATCCCATCCATCTAATATCCCATCTCAGGGGATTAGGCCTATTTACCCTGAATATTTAAAGATCAATTACTTACCAAAATCCCAGACTGTTCTCTGACAGTGATTGTTAGCCTACAGAAAAATCCGTTAAAAAAAAACAAAAAACTAACACCTTTGTCTTGAGACAAATAGACAGAAAAACCCTCTAGTTGCTCTTAGCTAAAAAACAAAACGAAAACAAAAACAAAACAAAAAAAACCTACCTCTTCAGGTCTGTGAAGAACTTGTGAATTTCCCTGCAGGAGGTTAACCACTCTGCCTTTAGGTAGAGAAACTCCAGCTCACAAAAGCAAGCTCCCTTTTGTTATGCTTGTTGCTTTTTCCCCTTTTACAAAACCCTTTAAAATATTTCAAAAGTCCTTCTGTGCTCCTGGTTAAAAAAAAAAAATAAATCTCGAAATGATTTCAAATTAATCCCACCGCTCTGCCACCATGTCAAGGTTTCTTCCCCACTCTGAATTCTTGGGTACAGATGTGGGGACCTGCATGAAAGACCCTCTTGGCTTATTCTTACCAGCTTAGATTAAATGCTGCCACCACCCAAGTGTCTAACCATAACAACAGGGGAAGTGCCCACTTGGAAATGTCTCCCCCACAAAATATCCCCCCAAGCACTACACCTCCTTTCCTGGGGAAGGCTTGATAAAACTCCTCACCAATTTGCATAGGTGAACACTGACCCAAACCCTTGGATCTTAAGAACAAGGAAAAAGCAATCAGGTTCTTAGAAGAGAATTTTAATTAAAGAAAAAGTAAAAGAATCACCTCTGTAAAATCAGGATGGTAAATACCTTACAGGGTAATCAGATTCAAAACACAGAGAATCCCTCTAGGCAAAACCTTAAGTTACAAAAAGACACAAAAACAGGAATATACATTCCTTTCAGCATAACTTATTTTATCAGCCATTTAAACAAAACAGAATCTAACGCATATCTAACTAGATAGCTTACTAACTCTTTACAAGAGTTCTGCATTCCTGCTCTGGTCCCAGCAAAAGCATCATACAGACAGAGAACCCTTTGTTTCCCCCCTCTCCAGCTTTTAAAGTATCTTGTCTCCTTATTGGTCATTTTGGTCAGGTGCCAGCAAGGTTATCTTAGCTTCTTAACCCTTTACAGGTGAAAGGGTTTTTCCTCTGGCCAGGAGGGATTTAAAGGTATTTGCCCTTCCCTTTATATTTATGACAACCTGAAAAGTCCTCTCTAAAACGCCAACCACCTTCTCCCATCCAACATGTGATCCAAGGAGATGGTCGGCGGAAGGATGAACGGTGCCAGCGATATGGTGATCGGCGCCTCCCCTGGGCGATCTGCGTTGAGAGGGCAGAGACTGCGATGCCAGCAATCTCGGGTGACCTGCAGAGGACCTGGGTTGAGAAGTCAGAGATCTGGGGTGCAGAGATGGAGAGCATTGTTTTGGCTCTAGAGATCTGTGGTGCTCACTTGCCCTATGGAAGGTCTTCACAGCTGGCTTGCCCTCATAGGGAGCCTTTTCTGCTTCCTGTGACGCACACGGAGCTGGCGGCACTGGTAGAGGCCTCTGTTCTCTGGGTGTCGGGAAAGCCTGGGAAGGCGTTGGCCCTGCCACAAGCCTGTGTACCCTACCACCCATGGGAGTTAGTGGCAGATCCCTCCCCATTGGGGAGGCGCTCCAGTGTGGGTGGGTGGCCCGAACTGGGTCTTTTGCCCATTACCCCATGGCCCTTCTTGCTCAGTTCCGGATAGTTACATTTCTCCTGCTTCTTTTTGGGCACTAGTGAAGGAAATGGTGCTGGGATGCACTAGGCAGCGAGGCCGAAGTGCTAGGGGTGGAGTCTGGCCGGGAAGGCTCAGAAGCCAGGCAGAGAGCAGCCTCCACGAGGAGGGCCCTCAAACGGATGTTGCACTCTTTTTGAGTTCTTACAGGAATGGCCTATAGCTCACTTACTCTTACAGGAAGGAATCGTCTCTAGATAATACATAGTCCTGCCACGAGTGCAGGGGACTGGACTATTTGACCTCTTAAGGTCCCTTCCAGTTCTATGATTCTATGCAAAACTTGTCATTCACATGTGATTCCCCCAAGCACTTCAGGCAGCTGCTATGGGGGTCACTAAACAGGCATAGAACTGTTCCAGTCAGAGCAGAGCTTAAAACCGGAGTCCCAACAGGGCTAGTCTCCAACTTGTAACTACACTACTTAACAACTACTTAGTAATTAACTACAGAAAAACTATTTACAAGGCCCTAATGCTCAAAAAACAATAGAGAAAAACCACTAACCTTTGCTAGGCAAGGAAAAAAGCACTCCGACTAACCACCATGGGCGGTAAGAAGGAACTGAGAGGGCGTTGGGCCGACAGTGGCTGATACACTGACGCATGAGTGCGGCGCTCAAGAGGGCACCACAGCTGATCCTACAGATACCATTAAGGCAAAAATCTTCAACGACCGGGCACGCAAGCACATGCACACCTAGAATGGAATCGGCATGAGCAAGCACTCAAAGAAGAACTAAGGGTACTAACTAAACAAACTATTAACTATCCCCAGAACAACAAAACCTAAGACCACCAAGGTAGAAAATCGTGAGGTAAATACCATACAGAACACTCCGACTCTAGCTGCAGGCAGTGAGAAGGAATGGGGGATGGTGACATTTGTGCTTCAGCCTTACCTATGGAGCCACATTTGAATATAGTTATTACACTACCATATTCTAATTTACTAATTTAAAGTGCTTTGAGATTGATTATAACAAGTACTTTCACATTCTGAGTCTATTTTTGGTTTCAGTACCTGCTTTAGATATAGAAATGTAGCAGGAAATCATCAGGATAAGATGATACAAAACAAAGTTTCTTAAAAAAGTCAAGATAATCTAATCTGTACACAAAGTTCTGAAGAAAGATAAACGGAAAAGAGACTACAGGAAAAGTGTGATAAACAGAAATGAAAATAAAATAGCAAATCTCTCATAGGACAAAGGCTAGTCTACATCAAAGCACCAGCAGCCGGTGAGAAATTCTGTTCAGATATGGAGCTATTTTGAAAACCTCTTACTGGTGTGCACACATCAGTATATACACACAAGTTATTTGTGCCAAGCTTTCACATGCTGAAAAACAGAACCTTAGTTTAGTACACAGAGATCTGGAGTGTTGAGGCTGATTTCATGCAGCCTGTTTAAGGATTCATGAAACATGCCAAGCTTTTTATTCTGTTCAGCACAGAATATTTTTAATTTGATGGGCATTGTAAGGGATGATATTGGAAACCAGAGGACTTAGAACTAGCCATCCTGATACCAGAAAGAAAAGTAAGGATTTTCCTGATAAAAAAGAAATGTAATCTGAAAAAAACTACTATTACTACTACAGTGCCAACTGGCAAACTACCTAACTAGAACTGGGGATTAGGACAACATTTAGAAGGAATGAACAGAGAGCCAGCAGTACACTGAAAACACACACAGAGCAGTTCCATTTCAAAGTTAGAGACACCAAGAGGAACTGAGCAGCAGTTGGTCACTCTGCCCTTTTAATGTGGTTGGCACGAGGCGTGAAGAAAAAACGGTTACTAGCCTTCTGTAACTGTTGTTCAAGATGTGTTGCTCACCACATGCACTGGTGCTGGTATAAGGGGCACCGCTGGCTCCTCCACCCTCAGTTCCTTCTTGCCGCAACTCCGAAAGAGGGAAAGGAGGGCGGGTCGTGGAATGGACATGAGCAACACATCTAAAAGAACAGTAGTTACGGACGGTTAGTAATTGTTTTTTTTCTTTGAGTGCTTGCTCATATCCATTCCATGTTAGGTGACTCCCAAGCAGCATCTCCAAGGCAGGTCAGAGTTCATGGATGTGCTGACTGCAACACAGCTCTGCCAAAGCCAGCATCATTTCTGGCAACTGAGGAATGGGTCATGAAGGGCTGTACCAGTGACTACATTGCGGCCCTGCAGATGTCCTGGATAGGGCCTTGTGCTAGGAAGGCTGCTGACGACTCCTGAACTGTAGTTGAATGGGCCATCGCTATCGGTGGAGGTACAACCTACGCCAATTCGTAGCAAATACGGATGCAGGTAGTAATCCAAGATGAAAGCCTATGAGAAGACACCAGGAAGATTTTCATCCTGTCAGCCACTGTAACAAAGAGTTGAGTCAATTTATGGAAGGGCTTGGTATGCTCTAAGTAGAAAGCCAGCAGGAAAGCAGGATGGGGACGCAGCTGAACCTTGTCCTTGTAGAACACCACGTACGGAGGTTCCAACGTAAGGGCTTTAATTTTAGAGACTCGACTAGCTGAAGTGATAGATGAAAGGAAAGCAACCTTCCAAAACTGATGTGAAAGACAACAGGAGGCTAGAGGCTCGAAGGGAAGGCCAGTGAGCCTAAAGAGGACTAGGTTGAGGTCCCATTGAGAGACTGGGTCCCAAACTGGCAGAAAAAGCCTTTCAAGGCCCTTAAGAAACCTGATCATCATTTCATGCAAGAATACTGATCTGCCCCGGATGTGGGGATGGAAGACCAAAATGGCTGCCAGGTGCACCTTGATCGAGGAGAAGGCCAGGCCTTGATGTGTCAAGTGAAGCAGGTAGTCCATAATGGACTGCAGAGAAGACTGGGTTGGGGAGATCCTCCACTCCAATGCCCAGCAGGAGAAGCACTTCCACTTTGCCAGGTAAGTTGCTCTAGTGGAGGGTTTTCTACTCTCCAACAGAATGCGCTGGATTTGAGTAGAGCAGGCCTGCTCCTCTGGGTTCAGCCACACAGCATCCACACTGTGAGGTGGAGAGAGGAGAGGTTCAGGTGACCTCCCGTGATCCTGAGAGAGCAGGTCTGGATGGTTGGGAAGCGTCCATATGCGCACTATTGCCAAGTCCATGAGCATGCCAAAACAGTACTGGTGAGGCCATGCTGGGGTGATCATGACGACTGTCTCTGTCCGTCTTGATTTTCAGGAGGGTCCTGCTGATATGCAGGATTGTCGGGAAGGCATACATCAGGTTGCTTGCCCAAGAAAGAAGATCAGAGAGTGATCCACTGTTGAGCCCGTGAAGGGAGCAGAACCGATGGCACTTCCTGTTCTGCCTGGTGGCAAACAGGTCCACTTGAGGAGTTTCCCACCTCTGGAAGATCATTCTGACGACCTTAGGGACCACTTTGGTGACGACGCTATGTTCATGACCCTCCACGCCTATGCATCCGATGAAGTGAGCTGTAGCTCACGAAAGCTTATGCTCAAATAAATTTGTTAGTATCTAAGGTGCCACAAGTACTCCTTTTCTTTTTGCGAATACAGACCAACACGGCTGCTACTCTGAAACCTACCATCCCAGCGTCTGCGGTGTAGTACAGGTGCCGGGGCTCGGGGTCCCAGTGCCGCCTGTATGGGAACCAATGGCAGAACTCAGCAATGGTACACCTAGATGATCAAAACCTAGAGCTCTGGGAACAGCGCCAAAAGTCCGGCAACCAAGACTGGCATGGCAGAGAATGCCACCTCAACGCTCGGGATTGGTGCTGAGAGTCCGGCGATCTGTGTCTTGGCGCTGGGGACCTGTGTCATGGTCCTGTGGATTGGCATTGTGGTCCCAGTGAACTTCGTTGCCCCGAGGAGCGATGCCCATGCTCTGGTGACCGATACCATGCTACGGCCCTGCGCCGGCCATTGGACAAGCGATGCCACGCCTTGTGGGACTGGTGCCAAGAGTCCGGTGAACAGTGCCAGGAACTCCAGTTAATATGGGCAGGTCAGAAGCGCATCCCCGGGGAACACTGCTTCAATGTTGACTGCCATGGTGCTGGGGAGCGATACCGCACGGATGGAGACTGTTGCATGAGCCCCAGTGCCGACTTCTCTCCGACTACATCTTGACAGGGCATTTGTAGCACCAGTAAAGACATGATGTCTTCTGCATCCTGCAAAACCTCGAGCATGGATGGGACCTCCGGGTGCCAGGGACCTCTGCAACTACCTGAGGTGGCTGCTGGGTCCTTAGGAGGGCTGGGTAGCCTAGCTGGTGATGCAGGTGCCTGGCTGGGCTTTGGAGACGTGCTGCCCCGCACGGGCTTATGATCTTCTCTGGACTTTCCCTTTCAGTACAGGATGTCAGGGAACGCCCTCTCCTGGTGTGCTTCCTCACTTCTTAACAGATACCGGGAACTGGGACAAGCGGCAGGAGGCCGGTGCCCACAGCACACTTCAAACAGATGCCGCTGTGCTTGGTGCGGAGTCCGATCTTGGTGGCTTGGAGACCAGCACGAGGGCCAACTCCATGAGGAGCGCTCTTAGTTTTATGTCTCGCTCCTTTTTAGTTTTTGGCTTGAATCTCTTGCAGATGCAACACTTATTGCTAATGTGGGTTTTCCCCAAACACTTCAAGCAGCTTCGATGAGGGTTGCTGATCATCATAGGCTTTTTGCAGCGATCACAAGGCTTCAAGCCTGGGGCATGTCCTGTCACTGGGCTAAGTCCCTTAAGGGACTATCTAACTTATCTACAGTACTATTATGTAACTATTAAAAGAACAACTTATTTTAAGAACTATTTATACAATGAATGATAGGAAGAACCACTGGGTAAGAGCACTTGCCGAAGCAAGATGTTGTTCCAGCACAGTCACTGGCAGTAGGAAGGAGCTGAGGGAAGGGGAGCTGGTGGTGCCCCTTATCCTGGCGCATATGTGCGCCACTCCAGAAGGCACCAGAGCCAGTCCCCTACAGATACCACTGAGGGAAAAACTTCTGCACCAGTGCATGTGGCAAGCACACACACCTAACATAGAACAGACATGAGCAAGCACTCGAAGAAAAACTCAGGATATATGCATGGCCGCAACAGACACTGCTAGCCAAAAGCCTCCAACCTCGGGCCCATGGGGCACATGCACACTATCAGTGGAATATGTATATGGACAAGCAGTTGAAAGAGAACCTTAATTCAGTCCCACATGTGTATGCATTATGATACAGCTTTTAATTAAATGATCACATTCCTGAAACCTGCGAAAAATACCTGGTGCAGGAAAGAATAATTCTTGCATTGCTAGAATCTACACTATGCCCATACCTTGAATAGTGCGTGCAGTTCTCGTCACCCCCATCTCAAAAGACATACTGGTATTGGAAAAGGTACAGAGAAGGGCAACAAAAATGATTAAGGGCATGGAACAGCTTCCATATGAGGAGAGATTAAAAAGACTGGGACTGTTCACAGCTTGGAAAAAAGATAACTAAGGGAGGATACGATAGAGGTCTATAAAATCATTAAAGGTGTGGAGAAAGTGAACAAGGAAGCGTATTTATTCCTTCACATAACAAAAGAACCAGGGATCACCCAATGAAATTAATAGGCAGCAGGTTAAAATAAATAAAAAGGAAGTATTTCTTTACATAATGCACAGTACACTTGAGGAACTCATTGCCAGGCAATGTGAAGGCCAATAACATAACGGGGTTCAAGAAAGAACTAGAAAAGTTCATGGAGGACAGGTCCATCGATGGCTACTAGCTAGGATGATCCGGGACGCAACCCCATGCTCTGGTGTCCCTAGCTTGTGATTGTCAGAAACTGAGATTGGACAACGGGGGATGGATCACTTGATGCTGCTTGCTCTGTTCATCCCTCCTGAAGCACCTGGCATTGGCCACTGTTGGAAGACAGGATATTGGTCTAGAGGGACCATTGCTCTGATCAAGTATGGCCATTCTAATGTTCTTACGCTGTCTCATTCTAAGGATTAATAAACTTTGCACTTACATAATGTTACATTTAATTAAATCCACTGTGAGTTAGGCAAAACATTTCTACCTGTGCCGCTTCGTAGGTGATAGTCTTGGTCTCTGTGTGAACAATGGGAACTTCTTTTGTTGGAATTTCACTTTTCACAGCATTGGACACGTCAGAGATGGTAACTGTCTGAGTCTTCACTAGGGGTGGCTATGAAAGAGGTTTAAAAAAAAAACAACAACAACACGTAGCATAGTTACATACTGATGATGTTTCTGGTAAACGCTCTGACACTGATCTGATAAAAACATCACAGACTGAGAAACCAAGACTCAGCCTAGAAATCTTGAACATTTTAGCGCTACAGAGAGTTTGATACATGTTTCAGAGGATCAAGCATTGAACCAGCAAAGTCAAGTCTGAGGCTTAAAACACACAGTAAAATCCTCTCTGCTAACTGAGCTGTTCTCTCTTAAATTAGACCAAGAAAGTCATCAAGGGTTAAATAGTCAGATTTACTATGAATATACTATACTGATTAGCTTCCGAATTATGAGGATAAGGACCCCATAGAAAACTGCCAGTCAGACCATGACTCTGACTGTACTGAAATATCAAAACTGATGCTGTAGAGACTGGACAAATAAAAAGTTAATCATGGCTCACTGAAGCTTTATTCTGAATGCAAACAAAGCCATTTCCATTGTTAAAATACTCAATCTGTGGTTCACTGGCTTTTATTAAATCAATGTCAGATACAAGTCTTTAAAAGAAAAACAGTGTGTGTCTTGAAAGAGAAACTAGAAAAATCAGTTCTTCCACCACCTGGTAATTCATCAAAAGAGAAGATAATGTTAGCAAAAGACACACAAGGTTTCCCCAGCTCAATCAGTTTCTGCCCCCCTTCCCAAAGTCTGCCAGTTGCCACCTTGATTGTTAGTAAGTTAAGCGGTCATCTATTTTAACATAAATGACTGATATTCAGCAACACTGAAGCAGGCAAAAATCTCTGCCATGGTAATGGTGTGATTTGAAATCTTATGACAATTACAATGTAAATGTAGACTTTTGACAGAGCTACAATTTGCTGTGCTACATTAAGTTTCAGCCCTGCAGCATCTCCTTTAGCCTGGTTTCCAAATTTTCTGCAATATAGCAGTAAGACCACACCAAAACTTCATGATAACCACCTAATTCCGTGGAATAAAATTAAACGTGGTAGCCTTTGGAGTCTGCAAGTTTCCTTTTACTTAGAACACAGGGCACTTGTATCAAAGGAACACAAAGGCCATTTTTCATTGAGGCATGTCTGTCACTTTATGCAAGGCTAAACTGGAGGGGGCTCAGTTGCATGGACTTTGCAGGAGATTAATTGGCTGATTAGTTTGGGGAATGAATTCAGGCTATGTACACATAATTCCTCATCACAGATTTGTTTGCTGCAGTGTTTAGGATTTCACTCCAAAAACCAAAAGGGAGATTTGGGGGGGTGGGGGGGGGAAGGAGGCATTCTGAGCTCACAGTTACTACCTGAAAACAGCGAATGAGTGTGGGAAACACATTATCAATATTCGAGTCGTGACACTCTCCATTTAGCTTTCTAAGCGGATCTCTTGTAAAATGATTTTCTTCAACATTCTCTGCCTCCTCCTCTCTCTGACAGGGATGCAGTGGAGGTGAAACAGAAATTGTAGGAGTCTTCACCTCAGACTGCTCATCTGAGTCATCTGTCTGCTTTTTCACACCTGCATAACTCTTTTCACATGTTAGGTCATCCTTGCTCTCAAGGATTACAGTAGCTCTCTCCTCCTCCTCACTGCTTAGGGAGGAAGTGCCAAAGTCATGACTTTGTAAAGACTCTGGTGGAGTTGACATTTGGTTCTCACTAAAGGCTACTGAATACTTTGGGCCCTCCAATTCAAAGTCAGGGTTAGTACTTTTCCTCTCTGTCACTGCATCCATATCCATTTTGGGGGGAAAGTTGCAGAGACTCTAAAAAGAAAAAAAAATTCACAAAAATGCCAGAGAAGGTTAGGAAGAATGTAGCATCCTGAAGTATAAAGGAAAATAATGTCGGTCTCTAACTTACACTGTATTGAGTCTAATGCAATCTATGCACAGCAATAGGTGGACTTTAAACAAACAAAAAAAGCCTGAGAACTCTGTGTGTAATAAACATTGCATCCAGCGGACATCCTAAACACAACCTTCCAAACTGACTAGTTATCCATGCGCTTTAAGGTAATGGAATAATATTAAACAACTGCCTCTCCCTGGCACCTTGAGAAATCACAAGGATGATTCTTGACTTAAACTCTCTTTGCCTAAAATAGGAAATAAAGGAGTAACTGCTGTATGGTGGATGGAGAATTCTGTGCACAACCAGAAATTGTAGGTATAAAGATACCCATCACTGCACTGAAACTATATTCCAAGTCCATTTCTTTTCCTTAAAATAACACATTAGTGGAAATGAAGGGGGAGAAATGGGCACAAAACAACCATGAGCCACTGAAAGAGCATCACTGTCACTGGGAATTCAGACAGCCTGTGTTCAGCTGATTAGAACTCACATTGTGTAGCACCTCTGAAACATAACTGCAGGGGTATTGTTATTGCAGCCCCTAAGACAGTGGTTCTCAGGCTTTACCACTGTGAGCCACATAGGCAGCTCTCTGTGTTATGTGGGCCACGTCCACATAATATATATACTACTTGTATAGCCCTAAGGCTGTCACATGGGCTGCAGCTTGTATGTTAATCGGGCTGCAAGTGGCCCTTGAATTGAGAACCATTGATCTAGGATAACTAATACGTGATGCTGTTGATAATCTTATTGAAAGAAGACAGTCCTGTAGTCAACTGATTCAATTATCAAGAGGCTCCCAAACTGAAAGAAACCATTGGCTCACCCAGGAATTATGATGTATCCTTACTCAGCATAAAGTAATCATTATTCTAGAGTAGACAACCAGATCAACTGACTTACACAAAAAATGAACATACTCCTTGTTTAGCTCAGGAATCGTGGAAGTAAGCTATAGCTCTACACTGGAAAGCCAGATAGTCAAGATAATGTCTACTGACCACATTGTGGTTGAATACGCAATTAGGTTTATTCCCAAAACAGATTAACAACTGCATATTGCAGTACGATTTGTCCAAAACTATTGAAACACATGTACCATACCTTGTTGTAATAGTAACAGTCTGAGCACAGAAACCCTTACAATATCAACCCTCTTAAAGTTACAATATAATTAGTATTAGCAACAGTACATTGTAGAAAAGACATGTAATAAACCAATACAGCCTCCCTAGAAGAAAGCAAGTGTGTCTGTAGCACCTGAGGTACTTTGGAAGACTGTGCCAAGCCAGAGGATTTAACTAAGGCTGGAGCTATTCTGCCTTCCATTCTGCTCTTGTTAGCAAGTTCTCAACTAGGTCTTCTTACATCTCTGGGAGCCCTCTAGCCAGAACTTGAAGAAAAGGAACAGTGACAGAAGAGAAGACAAGAGTTAAAACACGCACAAGACAAAACTTGCACAAAATCATCTGTTTTCCCAAATGCCCAGTGAGTACAGGAAAAATATTTAATACACAAACTCATGTCAAACTCATAGAGGACTGAGTTCCATTTTAATTATGGGCTGTGACCAAAAACTTGGGTCTTATCCTATCCTAGAGTCAGAGCATTTCTTCCACTGACAATCTATTATTAACATAAAAACAGAGGATACAATAAGCAGCCTTACATAGTAATTACAATTTTACTACAGTTATTAAGTTACAGATGCATTCAGTGTCACTCAATGAGGGCAGGGGAAAAGCCCCAAATGATGCAGCTCATTAAGCTAATTCTTCTCTTTATTTAATTGGTAATTTGCATGGTTAGTTGTGGTAAAATGTACACAAATAGAACATACAAATACATGTGCATATTGCATTCACAACTGCCTACCTCAACTTTTGGAAAATCTTGCCCCATAAGTGTTACCACTAAGCCTCAAAAGTTACCATTAAGATGATCAGAAGACATCATCACGTTGATTTACATTCAAAAGGTTTTCTTAGCAACCACAAGAACTATCGTCTTTGTTTTAAATTAAAGCTTGCATTCAGTGGGAGCTGAATCTGCCATAGGGTCGAGATCAATGTATCAAGTGGGTCGGAAGTCTGACATCCCTGATTTAATGGCTCCCATTTGATGGGCCAGCACAAATCTGTTTTAGGAACTATGATTATTTTTTATTTAAGGACAAGTTAACACTTATTTTCACTTTGTTGGTGTGAAATGATTGCTCAATTCTAGATCTCTACACTCTAATGTTATGGATAAGATAAATCACAAGTTGCTTCTTATTAATAATTTGTGTTTCCTGTAAATTCTTTGAATTTTAACTTGGGAAACACATGCAGAGGTGACTAAAAATAAGGACTACCAAGATAGATGATATGCATAAACTTATTTCTGATTGAAAATATTGCTTTTACATATATCTACACACATACACACACCCCTCAGTAATGCCAATTTAGAACTACTGTTTAATGTAAGGCAGTATATTGCAACTACCTTTCACATTTTGGGGGACAACGAAAATTGTCAGCTTTTTCTGCCCATGTGTTAATCTCATTTTAAGTGCTTGTTTAGCGTACTGTCAGCCTACCAAGTATAACTTTGTTATACATGACAAAGTTTTGCAAACTAGGGGCCCGATCCTGGATCTTCAGTAGGAGCAGCAACTTCTATGGAATACACTCTAGAAGCACAATTTGCTTAAACATCAACTGTGAGATTAAGCTGAACAGTAGGGAAAAATGAAATCCCATGAAGAAAGCAACAGAGAAAAGAGAAAATTGGAACTGTATTTAAGATCTTATAAGAACAGAAAAATATTCTGCAAGTAAATGTAACTTTCATTGTGAGTGTATATAAAAATATCAGCACTCAAAATGAAATCTACAATAAAGATATATTGGTTTTCAATAAAGCAACATCCTGAAATAAACATCAACATGCAAATTAAAAAACTGGAACCAACTCATGATAAGATCAATTGACCAGAAGTGCTTTGTTCTTCCCTTCCTGTTCCAGCAATACACCAAGGGAGACTAATTAAAAGCTATTTCTACCTATTTATACACACAGACTTTTTTTATACAAATACGCCTGTGCTTGTTCCTGTTTAGAAATACAGTCTACATGCAGGCGAGAATAGATCTTCTGTTTATAAAGATAAATTGGGAATTTGGACATCTGATCTCATCAAGATGTTTTTTAATTTGCAAATGCAAAGGCACTCCCTGTTTTTTTAGGACGATTAAAAGCCTGATTTTCAGAGCTGCTACAGCCTCTCAACTTTGACTTAAATCAGCAGACGTGGAGGGTGATTAGCAATTCTGACAAATCAACCCATTAGTTTCCAATGGTGACTTGCAATAAAAAACTAATGGCACTATTTTGCATAAGCCATAACAGTGCAGGAAGAGTACAGGACAAGATGCATTTCCCCATCTCCTCAGAACAAAAATGAATGCAATTAAAACAATCATCCTGGGAAACCCCAATCACAGTGCACTTGATGCTGAAAAATACTGAGGACACCACTACATTTACTTAAAGTTACAGTAAAAAAAAAAGTGACACTAAAACCAGCAATTCAAATACGGGATAAATTAATAACAGACTAATTGTGTGGCTGATACCAAACACCACAGAAATTTTTAGTGATTTAATATATTACTGCTTTTTAACGGTACTTTTTAGCAGCAAATATATGAAGGCTGTTTCTTACCCACCGTCCCAACATTCAGCCAGTTGCTCATGCTTAGCTGTCAAGTTTTCCTACTCTGTATCCTCCCTCATTAAGAGCAGTGCTTGCATAGAGCACTTTTTCACAGAGACGGTGCTGACTTTCTCGTAAAAACTTTCAATTACCTTACCATATGAGAGAACTGTGGAGGGAGTGTCTAAAGTAGTTGTTAAGTCACCAAAACTGCCAGTTTCCGAATGTATCTGATAAACATTTAGGATGATAATATTAACAATGCCAACTTGAAACAATCCCCTACAAACAGAACTGAATGAAATTTACAAATTCTAACTAGCTAATCTTTCTAATCAACTTTTTATTTAGTATGGAATTATCAGTGTCAAATACTTGCATTTGTTATTAGGTTATCCCCAAGATACAAGTGTATGCATAAGCAAACAAAATCGATGTAAATGCCTACAGATGCACAATTAGCCATTAAATAGAGGACATTGCAAAATCAATGAACTACACTCACCAGTAAGAATTCCATAGATCAACTGATGAATGTTCTCAACCTCAACAAAGCTGTCAGAAGCACTCGAGCAAAGAATATTATAAAGCAGTAAATAGATATCTTTAATTTACAACACCTTTTTACACATTATATAGCTTCCCGATTTCCCAAGACAAGGAAAGTTAAGGCTTTACACCTAGGACAGCAAAAGCTAGCTTTTATTTATGGCCATCAGCTGTGAGGTTGCATATTTTGGATTGGTTTTTAGATCGCCAATTAACTGACAATAATATTCTGATGATTAGCCGGTCTCGTAATTTCAAACAATATTGTACTGAATACAGATCCAAATCCTGCAAGATGCATCAATTCCCAATGCATCAAAGGGAATTTCAGTTGCTTCACAACTTGAAAGATCAATACCCCAGTTATTTTATTAATAAAGTAATTTGCCAAGTTAAACTATTCCAGGGCACACTTCCCTCTATCTTTATAGAACTCTGTTCTGGAAGGCCACAGCCCAGGATATAGTATTGCTGGTGTGAGAGGTTGCACATTTGCTGTTCTAATACTCCTTCCACGGGGTATCAACTGCCTTTGGAAATGAACACTGCATTCAGTCAGTTTAGCAGCTGCAACTGAAAATATACTAGAAACACAGTCAGATATTAAAACTGAGGAGAGTTAATATTTTTTTTGTGGCTTCATTTCCCTGATTCCATCTCCAGACATCATTAAAGCCTCAGATCTGAAAGCTGCTCCATGTGGGCAGAGCCTGTGCTCATGCAGAGCTCCAATGAAGTCAATAAGATTCTGTGCAGGTTCCAATCAAGCAGAGAAGCAGTGAGGATATGTGAGGGTCTTTGTTCAGGGGGTGGTTGATAGGGGAGCATCAGATCTAGTGGTCAGGGCTTAGGCCAGTGACTGGTAGGGGAGCCTGGGCCCTCCTAGTCCACCAGGCTCCCACACAGGGCCCTTTGTGGACTATCAGTGATCTGACACTCAGGGGTGCTTAAAGCTGCCCTGGCAGGGCCACTTCCTTTCATCACCCTGCAATTGTCCCAAGGTTGCCATCTGGGTTAAGGTGGTGTGTTCACTATAAGGCACCTTTCAGTGGTTGCGGATAACATGAGAGCTTCCTTTTTCTCAGGGCCGCAACTGCCTCCTTCCATGGTATGGCCCTCCCTCCTGGGCCAGATCAGTCCTAGGGCTCAGGCTGGGGCAGTCCAAACAAAATGAAGGGAACTCACACAACCCAGAGTTCATAGGAGAGGGATGTTTCCGTCTCAGGCTCTCTCTGAAGAGGGTCCCTCCCTTCCCTCAGGGACCTTTAAGCAGTTTAGGGAGAGATTCTGCTTCCCCTCTGCTCTTCTCTGCTGAAGCTGCAGGTCTGCTCTCTTTCCTGGTCTGCCACCAAGTGAGCTTTTCTCCTGCCTTTTAACTCCTCCTCCAGTTGGTCCATTTCCTAATGGTATGGTGGGGCAGGACTAGCTGACCCCAGAGTAGTTCCTTAACCCCTTGTTTGTATATCCCGTCACAGGATCTTGCATTGCTTAGTCACAGTCCAGTCTCACTTTCTGCATGATATGAAGCAGCATACAACTCCAAAATGAAACAATGATCTGGATAAGGAGAACAAACTCAGAACTGAAGAGGTGGTTTAAAGAAAATGTACTCTAGTTAATTTATAAAATGACTCTTCATGTAGGGATAAGCCTTACGTATAATTTCAGTCAACTTCAAAGTAAGCCCATTGCTGAAACAAGGCCACAATTTTATTGCATGAGCCGGGGGGGGGGGGGGGGAGAATGTTGGTGTGAGTGGGGGAAATCAAAGTTGGTTAGTTAGGGAAGTCAGTGCTCCCCAAACCCTGACAGGTACTAATGGAAGGTTGTTTTTTTTTTTTTTTTAAATGAGCATAAAATTCTTTGCCTGAAACCACATTTTTCCAGGTACTGTGCAATGAATTCACATGACTGATGACACCACAAAACAACTGTCATGTAAAAAACCCCAAATGTTAAAAAACATTTCAATACCATTAGAATCACTGGCCAGCAAAGTTCCCTGCAGCTTTAAGTTAGGAAAGAATGTTTCCCATGCTGGCTGCAGAACAGATGCAACTACTGTAGCTTTTCCAAACTCGTTTGTTTACATTCAATCTTAGTAGCGAGTTCTAAGAAATGTGTTACTTGCATTGAGCAACTGAGATAGTGCCAAATGATTTTTTAAAGCTATGGGCTTCATGAGCTTTAGTCTCAACAAATTATTATGGCTGTATTATATGGCAGTGAATGGGGCCTATAATGGCAACCTAGTGGGACCATTCACTTTAGTGGTGCTAGTGAACCCTGCACTAGTTAGTGGTTAGCTGTAAAATAAAGTACACCAAAAAAATGGATTATAGATCCACTTTTTGTACAAGACTGCATTGTAACAGGTTTGGCATAAAGGGCTCACCCAGACAAGAGTGTGTGTTAGTCCAAATAGGTTGTAATGCGGGAATACTTCCTGTTTTGTTAACAGAATAATAGAAAGAGGGTTCAGATTTGCAACAACATTTATTAACAATAAATGTACATATTTACAAAGCAAATAATCTGAGAAAAATACAAAAGAAAAAAGTGTTCCAAAAGAGAGCTTTTTAGTTTTAAAAAAAAAAAAAAAATCTTATTGTAGTCCCCATGCACTGACTTAACTATACCATGTACCACTGGTATAAAATTACAGACATTGAGTGGCACAGACACAGAGTTCATCAGGATGCACATTCCTAATATTGGGTACTTGTCAAGGAACATAGCTCAAAAGTCCTAATCTGTCCCACAGCTCCATAACTGAGAAACACTCCTATAAGTGAATGTGTATCTGTCTAGATCTCCTGGGTCACCAGTACTCTAAATGGAGACCAAACTGGGTTCTAAATAAACTACCCTTCCCTCCTTTCATTGAGCTTTTCTAAAAAGTATTTTTCCTTCTATCTATCTATTGGAATATGTCTATTATCTATACTCTGTTTTTATCTACTGTCTCACACACACACACAAATCAATGAGGCTAGTGGTATAATTTATACAGTGAAAAGTTACTAACCCTTACATAAATTAACACACTTTATATCACTGATAATCTTCTTGACAAGCTCAGAAGTATAGAATGTGAACAGATTCTGATTTCACTCTGGTGAGAATCAGGAATAACTCCAGTGAAGTCACACAGGGTGTAAGAAAATCAGTCTCCCTTTTTCTACTTGCCCTTTGATCATGTCCAAACCCCATTGCTTGCTATTCCTCACTATACCCTTCACAAACCAAATGGGGAAATAAGGAATAAGAAGTCTGCAGAAGAACTGGTCTGGTGCATAAACAGAGATTACTTACCTGTAACTGGAAGTTCTATGAGATGTGTTGTTCCTATGTGTATTCCACGTGTGGGTATGCATCTGCACCGTGCACCCAAGTCTGGAGATTCCAAGTAAGCAGTGTCCATACACCTGCACAATGGCTCTCCTCATGCTCCAGACTAAGGACATAAGAGTAGTGCCAACTGATGCCTTTCTAGATCCTCTTCTCATCATGAATCAGATAAGATCCAAAGCAGGGGGAAGAAGAGTGGGTAGTGGAATACAGATAGGGACCACATCTCAAAAAACTTCCAGTTACAGGTAAGTAATCTCTATTTCGTCTTCAAGTGCTGGTCCCTATGTGTATTCCACCCATGGGTGACTTATAAGCAGTATGCAGACTAGAGAAGTGTATGAGAATGCAGTCCGTAAAAATGCTTGAAGAAATGGAGTCCCTACAGCCGCACGTGCAGAAGAGGCCTGAAATAGCCTGTAACCTTTTGTCAATGTGTGGATGGAGCTCCAAGTAACCACTCCGCATATATCCAGTACTGGTACTTCCTGGAGAGATGCTGTGGAGTGGACCCTTACCCCTTCCTGGGGAGGAATACGCAACCAGAAATCCATTTAGAGATTCTCAGAGAAGATACTACTTGTCTTCATGACCTCTCTCTTATAGTGACAATGTTGGTGATTTTCTGACTGGTTTGGTCCTTTGCAGGTATACTGCAAGGACTCATTTGACATCAACAGAAGCACTGGGTTTCGGGAAGAAAATCAATAAGTGGAAAGATTGGTTTAGATGGAATTCAGAAATTACTTTAGGAAGCAATTTAAGAAAAAGGCGAAGGGAAACCTTTCTTCTCGTGAAAAATGGTGTATAGTAGGTCAGCCATGAGTGTTCCTCTCTCTCTCTCCCTCCCTCCTGGCCAAACTAAAAGCAATTAAAACTGCAACCTTTATGGAAAGGTGGGACATGGAGCTTGTGGCCAAAGGTTCAAATGGTTGCCAGATAAGTATTGACAGGATGAGATTAAGATGCCATTGAGGTGTAGGCTTGGCCACTGGTGGGAAGGTCCTGACTAGGCCCTTTAGGAATCTAATTATTGTTGGGTGAGTAAAAATGGAATGCTTATATACTGAAGAAGAAAGGCAGGCACTGTCTGCTGAGATGAACCCGCAGCGAGCTAATGGAAAGACCCAAATTCTTCAAAGACTGGAGATAATCTAAAATGACTGGGATATCTGCAGGTTCTGAGGAAGACTAACTGTGCCATCCCAGGTGAAGAAGTCTCTCCTCATTTAGCTAGGTCGCATTTCCAAGTGGAGTCTTTCCTACTCCACGCTTCTAAAAGATAGCAGAAACAAAGTCGCTGATCTGACCTAATAGTTGGAACGATCTGTTAGGAGCCAGTTGTCCAAGTATGGGAAGATTACATAGCCATGGCATTTCATTTGGGCTGCCATCAATGAGAATACATGCATGAATAGCTTGGGTACAGCTGCTAGTCCAAAGGGAAAGACTCTGAACTAGTAGTGTTCCTGACCTACCAGGATCCGGATACATTTTCTGTGGGATGGATAAATATCCACATGAAAATAGGCATTCTTCAACTCGACAGCTGTGAATCACATTTCCTCCTGTAGAGAGGGGATCATTAATGCTCATGTAACCAAGCTGAATTTTGACTTTTGAATAAAGATGTTCTGTTGTCGAAAGTCCATTCTCTGTCTTTTTTGGGGACTAGGAACTATGGGGAATAGAACCCTCTGCCTTGATACTGAGATGACACTCGTTCTATTGCCTGTCATTAGAGAAGAGAATTTGCCTCCTGGCAGAACTGAGAGAGTGGTCCCTGGAGAGGGATCAGGAAGGAGTTTGAGTGGGGAAGGGAGAAAGAAAAATTTGATGGAGTAACCATGGTGGATGATTTCTAGAACCCACTTGTCTGTCATAACAGAGTCCTAACTGTGGGCAAAAAGTGTGAGACAGCCCCCAAAGATAGGGGTAGGGATATAAGTGGTTGGCATCAATAAAGGCAGGTGGTTCTTGACAGACATCAAAAGTAGCCCTTCCTGGGAGGGTGGATGTTATGGTACCAAAGGGAATGAAAATTAAGGTCTTTGAACTTTAGTTGCTTGTGTGAAGATTCAGCCAAATCCTGATGGTAGAATGATTGTGGAGGGAACAGCACCAGAGGCAGGTGTATAGAACAAGACTAATCTCTTTAGGGCCAAAGTGCAAGTTCCCAGGAATCAGAGGGTCAATCTGTCTTTCAACACATGCAGGGACTCAAAAGTTTTCTCACGGAATACGTCTGACTTGTCAAATGGTAAGTTCTCTATGGTATTCTGCACCTCCCTGGGGAACCCCAAAGAGTGAAGCCAAGACTCACACCTCATAATTATACCAGTGGCTTACCCTCTAGATGCCGCATCCGCTGTGGCTTGCAGGGATGTTTTTGCTACTAGCCTGCCTTCCTCAATTAAGGTTTGAAATTGGGCTCTGTCCTCTAGGGGAAAGGTTGTCCTTAAAATCTGCCAGTCTGAAGTAATTAAAATTGTATTTCACTAACAAAGCCTTACAGTTAGCGATATGGAACTACAGGTTCATAGATGAGAATATGTTTCTTCCCAAAAGGGCCAACCTTTTGTCAGCCAGGGTGGCCTTATGGTGTTGTAATCTTCTCTTTCTGTGGCTGCCTGCATGAAGTTGGGCTCTGGGTGCATGAAAAGAAATTCAGCGCCTTTGTCTGGGACAAAATGGTGCCTTGTCTCTTAAGTGTGGGGGTGCAGGAGGCTTGGGTATGCCAGTTGACCCTGGCTAGTTCCATGATAGCCTTGTTTACTAGGAGAGCCACTTTGCTGAGACCTGTAGGTTGCAGGATATCAAGGAGCTGATGGCTGGGTAACTTGGTTGTCTTCCAGTGGGATCTGGAGGTCATTCATCTGCAGGAGCTCCTGATACTGCCTATGGTCATCTGGCAGAGATGGTGAAGATGGAGCATTTGCTTCATCCAGTGAAGAGGATGAGATCCTTGTCAATACCATCAGTACCTGTGGATTTGGATCACTTCCCCCTTGTACTGCAATGGATCCAATAGATGCTGTGTGGAAGTAGTGTGGTAGGGCTTGTGGACAGAACTGAGATGTCTGCCATATGGGTTCCACGGGACCCAGTTGAGGGGGACCCCCTGCATAAGGTACCAGCAGTCCCTGGAATAGTCATATCTGGGAGGAGGTCATCTGGATCTCATCAATTCCCTGTCAAGATTAATCTATGAGGGGTTGATGGGCTGACCAGAACATCTGATTTGTCCAAGTAGGCGACTTGCTCTTGCTCCACCAGTGGGACTGTTGGTACTAGAGGGTGAACACTTATGCCGGAGGTTTCCCATACTGTCAAAGTAGTTTCTTCCTCTGCTGTGGGAATGTCTCTCCAGAGGACCAGGCTCAAAAGGAGTGGGGACTGAGGATAAAAGGAGGAAGATATGCTCCAGTGAGGTATAGGTGTCTCTACATGTCCTGGAGTTCTGGGTTGTCCAGTAGCTGTGACTGAGAGTTCCAGTATGTCCCAAGATGTTGAAAGTGAAAGGACTTTAGAATGGTGGGCTGATACTGCTGAAGAGTCAGGTGCAGCACGCTTATATGGAGCCAGTGAACAGCGGTCTGTATGTTTAGCAGTTGGAACCAGTGACGGTACTGATAGATCCTCTTTCATGCTTTACCCTCCTGCCTGGGAGTCTTAAGCAGTCCTGAGCCCTTAGGAGCCACACATGAAGGCTGGAAAGAGTCGGGAGGTGGGGGGGGTCTCTTTTAGAAGCAGACCTGAATGGGGATCTGTCCTTGTAACTAAGAGTGCCTTTTCCTTGTGCAAAGCCCTGGAGAAGGATTCCTTGGGCTTAGGAGTTCTAGGCTCCAGTCGTGAGCATGTGCTCAGAGGGGTGCTGCTTGTTGGTTGACACTGATGCATTGGGATGGGGAGGAGAGTGTCTCTCTGGCCTGGAACAGAGTGAGGTCTCATGGCCCTCTCCGTAATGCGTTTCCCCAACTGACGCTCACATGCTTCATGTGTTCGTGGGGGAACAAACAGCAAATGCTGCTCTTTGCTTAGATATACGTCTAATCCAGACAGTGGAGACAACATTGATGCCCATGATTCACAGACGAGCAAGGACAAGAGATGCACAGTACCAGTGCATGAGGAGAGACTCCAAGAAATGGAAGAAACTAAGCAAAACTATACAATATTAAAGCTTTAACCATGCTAAATATTAAAACTATTTACAGGCTGATAAAAAAAACTGAAGAAATCTGTGGACACAGGATTCTGACTCAGGCCATGCGGCAGTAAAAAGGAACTACAGAGCCTGAGCCCACACAGCCTCTTATGTCCTCAGTCTGGTGCACAAGGAGAGCAACTGTGCATGTCTGAGTGACCAGACTAAGAATCTCCAGACTTGGTAGCATGCTGCACATGTATACCCATGTGTGGAATACACATAGGAACCAGCACCGGAAAATCTACTTCTGTATTCCAAGAGAACATCCAACTGATAATACTCAAATTATCCTGCTAATTTTTGACATTAGTACTGGTCAAGAGATCAGTTTAAGATCTCACAGCACTTGCTGGTACCATTAAATCTTTGTGCACCACAGTACAAAGGAACGATGCTGCCTCATGAGACTTATAGCCTGTGGCACCAAATACAATGACAGAAGGTACACTGAAGCACTATAAGACATACAACGTGAACAACCTTTTAAAAATGAAAAGTGTACTAAATAGGTAAGGATGTTACTGGTCCTTTGCTAATAGACCTCATCTGAGTGTCTCCAATTAAAATGTAAATAATACAGGTTTTTAAAAAACAAATTATATCCAGTACCACTTATCTATTTTAATATATTTTATCTTCATCATTTAATCTGAATTTCAATAAGTCCTGAGTTGAGGAAAAAAATCTCTGTGCAAGTTTCAAAATGTTAGCTTCATAGTTAGTAAAAAAAGTCCCCAACGATGCCTGGGGCTGAAACAGACAGCCACCGGGGAACTCAAACCCACCTCCCTGCTTCAAAGTGCTGATAACTTTTAAAAGAAAATGTGGGTAAGACCAAGAGACTATTTTGCATTTCACACCACAAGGGAGTTTAGCAATGATAACATAATAAAAATAAATTAAGATTCACAGAATTTAAAACTACTTCTATTTAAGTGCATAGATTATATATACAATCAACTAATTTATTCTTGAGTTTTGAACTTCACAACCCAAAGACTACAGGGGACTGAAGCCTTGAAGAGAAGTCTCTTATTTCTTCCTCTAACTGGAATGTGCACCCCCAATTTTACATAACCACACAGAGCACCCAAAAGTCTTAGTTAAACAAAATCTTGGTGTGATAGTCAAAGATATTAGAATGAAAAACACTAGAAAATAATTAAGACTAATTCATATTAATACTGTTAGTAGCCTCTATCTATTTAGGTATTTATAAATCACCTAGTGACCAGTATCTAGGTGCTGCTGAAACATCCTGAGTTGTAACAGGTCATCAAGGATTACGTGCAAGAATGCAGCCTTCTTCACATAAACCTAGGCAAGGTTACAGTTTATGCATCTTGCTGACATGTTTGCTCAAGTAGCAAATATTCACAACCTTTTCAAATATTCACCATCAGTGCAACAGACCTCAATTACACCATTGGCCAAATACAAAGAATGACAACAAGATCAGCACTGCCACGAATTAATGTATGACACTGGCATGGTAACAACTGGCCAGTAGGCTACATGGTTTGTGGGCACTCCACTGCATCTTGTCCTCTGAAGTGGGGATAGAGCAAGATAAATTTTTTCCATATTTCTTCATGAAAGCTCTGTGACATCTACCTTTAAACTAAGGTATAGTGTGAAACACCTTATTCTGCACCTAATCAGCCTGACATCAGAAATTACATATGTAGTTGTAAGGTAACAACTCCTCTTGTAGCACCTTTTAAGAACATCTCAGTTCCAGAAACAGTAAATCATACTGTTAAACTATCTCTGCTAGCAATAGACATAAAAGGAAAAAATATCTCCTTGTAAGCTATTTAAAACTGACATTTTGTACTACATTAAGCATACAGAACTCTTTATATTGTGGCAAAATACCTTGTTCGCCTCAGTCCTTTTTAGCCTTGGAGACTCAGGTTTGGGGCAAGGCGAATCCTTATAGGTGGCCCAGGGTCCTGCTACTCCTCTCCTCAGTCAGTCCCTTGTGCTTGTTTTCCTTCCCTTCCGGGGAGCGAGTGCAGCCTCCCTACTGGGAAGGTTTGGTGTCTTGCTGCAAACAGCCTACTGGCAGCTTCCCTGCTCCTCTCACTCTTGCACTCCTACCACCCAGAGGGGGGTTTAAAAAGGTCCCAGGTAGTTGGACTCAGTTGAACCTAACTAGTTCCCTAGCAAACGCTTTTCCAGCTGAACCTTATTGCCCTGTGGTTCTCTCTCCTCAGTGGATAGGGAGGGGCCTTTTAATCCCCTGGAGACTAATTACTACCCCCCCCCCTTTTGTAGCTGTTTGTCCTGGATTTACCACAATATATACACAAATGTGTATTATTCATATAATGTTTTTATTTCAATGCTGCATCTTAAGTTGACCTTAAGGAAAGCACAGAAAGACAAAAAGCATAGCCAAGTGTATACGATTTATTATGTATGTAATGCAATATAGAATCACAGAAATACAGGGCTGAAAGGGACCTTGAAATACTGAACAGATATGCAAGTGAGATTTTACTGTCCTTACCAGAAAAGGTGGTTTTGTGGTAATACTGTACTTAAATATGCCCTGTAAGCAAACAAAGAGGTGGGAGTCTCTCTCCAGGATAGGTGAAGATGTAGCACAGAAGACCTACTTACACACATTTTCAAGAGATCCATTGCAATTTTGACTGGACAAAATTTCAGTCTCTGACACTATAATTACTCTCCATCTAGAAGTCCAAGAAGCATAAGACTCTCCAGTCTAAGAGAAGAGAAGAAAAGGGGAAGTCCTCATACATAGTGAAGGCAAAATTTTAAGTCTCTTCCTTGATTTTCCTTCACTCAAAAAGCAGATCAGAAAGATGGCGGCTTACAGGAAGTGAACATAACGGCCAACTCTAGGATACTAGGTTAAGGCTCCATGAATTTTTAAATGTGGACAAGACCACATCCTAAGGGTGCTTGAAAGTAATGCAGTATTTACCAGGTATTTCTGTGAGAAACAGACTTGTTTGGAAGGTATAGATCTAATCTAATGTAAGACATGCACCTTCACAATGTGATTGGATGATAAGCTGATCTCTACATTGCTAAAAAGATATTAATAGCTTGTTCAATTTCTTCAGGTCCTCTTCAGAGATAGTAATTAAGTGCTGAAAAACATTGTGTGTGGCTCTCTCAGAATCTGTATACAGTTCAAATGTCTTTTACTGATAGAAACCAGTCTCATTTCAAAGTTAACTTGATCAAGAGATTGTTTTATTTAGGAAGTTCAGAGACAACCTGAATAGAACAAAAGGATGTAAACTCTTCTTGTCCTAGAGCGATAGATCTTTTGAACACTACATTCAAATCTTTCTAGGTAAGATCCCAAAGAATGCACCTTCCTAGTTCCTTTTGACAAGGCAGATATGGCTGTAGAAATCACGGCCTTGTGATGATTGATATTTATTATAATTATTTCAGGGTATATTCTCTCTCTCTCTCTCTCTCTTTTTTTTTTAAACAGGAGTTTCTAAAGTAGTCTTGTGAGAAGTTGATTTGCCTCAAGTCCAACTGTCTTCAATAGCACCATATTAATCTCAGGTCTATGGCTCTTTAAACATAGTGGTATTTTTTTCTAGTTATAGTGGTTTGGGGGTACAAGAATAGTTAACGCCTGGGAGTGAAGGTACAACTACTCCTCACTTCCGAGATTATGTGCTGTGGAAAGCAAACTTATTTTTAAGTAGCCTGGGGTCTCAGTTTTAACGTCTTGTCCTTTCCAATTCTTCCACAGCAATTCTGGTAAGAACTAATATACCAGAAGCGTTCAACACCCTGCTCCCATTTCAGGTTCTCTCTTTAGCTTTTGACCCACTGATCTAAATTCCAGCTTCCCCACTGCTCTTTCCTCCCATTTCCTCAGGGGAATCCTCCTAAATTTCACGACGAGACCTACTATCGGGGTTCTCCATTCATTTGTCTACTGAGCCTTATTCTTTAGATCCATCCAGTGCATGATTCTTTTGAAGTGGCATTTCCCCTTAGTCTGTGGATGCATATCAATGTTACCTTTAATGCTTAATTTAGTTTTAATGTTTTTAAATAGTTACAAAGGAAAAACTGCCTATTATTGTTTCAGTATATACTGTTTGGCATCAATACAATGTTCCAATTTGTTTTTAATAGGAAGTTTATGATTATGGTACTAAAAGGGTATGATGCTTTTCAATTAAACTAGTATTGACACAAAGCAAAATCCTGAGGGCACAAATGGGAGCGCTAATGTGAACTCATAAGTATTCAAGCAGTACTGGCCAAAATCATGAACATTCTCATGAGATTCAAAACAAAACTGATGTTTCACTCACTAACTAGATTCTTCCTGGCTAAAATTCTGAGAGACTGTTCAGAGAGCCTCAATATACACACTTATGAGCGTAAATAGAGATGCAGATGAGATATTTGAAGGTTCACTATTATCCTCCTACTGGAGAACAAGTGCACAATTCCATGCACTCTCATAATAGATTTGTCTCCTTTCTTTTCCCAGTACATACGCACATGTGCACACCCACCCTCATGTATACTTACACATGAACTTTCTAAAATAACATTGTGTACATAGATCTATAAAGAAAAATATAGACAGATTTTAGTCCCTTTCATCCAAGTGTCTTCCATTCTTTTATAGACCCTTAGCGTGAATACCGATGGCAGGTCTCAGCAATATTATTTCTACACCCATACGCTAGAGAAAGCAATAGAATGCAAATTACAATGGGAAACAAGTGGGTTGGCTCATCTCTGTCCCCTGACTAATATATACTGAGAAGCAACTGCCCACGAGAAAGAGTCCCATCTTACCTCTACTTTCTGAGCCAGGTCTGCTCAGCCCAGCTGAACATCAAATCTTGGCTCTCGTACAACCAGATCATTAACAATACAGTCAAGTTTAAACTTAATTATAGATCATTTAAACCAAATAATCCAGATATATACAAAAGTGCTACAAAAAATAAGCCGCATGCAAAGGTTTTGTTAAAGAAGTCAAAATAATATTTGTCTTAACACTACAATTATGATCTGGACATACTGTTCTTTTACATGTTTTGATAAACTTAACAACAATACTATTAGTCAACATGCAGACACAGGATGTGTATTTAACAGCATGTTACTTCCATTTATATGACCATTAGTACACACACTTCAGTGAGTTCAACACAAATTGAAAGAACATATATCTACAGTGCACCAATGGAGTCAAATTCAGGAAACATTAATTTAACCTTACAATAAATAAGTACTGCTTTTAATGAGGGTTTTTTTCCCCCCAAAAGAAAAGTTAGACAGTATTTTCATTCAGAGGAGAGTTCAGCTATGAAAGGTAAGCAGTGATGCTCGTGCAAAGACAGTAGTAAGATCTGAAAAGGATCTTCTATAAAGGGGACAGTTGAAGTAATCTGTCCCTATGTACATATAGGAATTATCCCTAAAACAGTCACTGACACCAAGCCTTTTTTAAATTAAAGAAAAAAGCTATTTGTATGCTAATACTGTTTTCTTAGAAAAGGAGTGGTTATGGATCAGACTCTGTACAGTGTTGTGAATTATCTTAAGTCTTTTGAATAAATATTTGAGACAGAATTTTCCCCACCATAAACACTATAAATGTACACAAGTGCTGGGTTTAAGAATAAGAGTAATCTTCAATCAAGTCTTTTCATGAACTGCTGTGCAAGAAGTCTTTGAAGTGTACAGAAGCAAAATAGCCACCGTCAGCATGTCCACTTCAGTGCTAAAGACTTTCACATAGATACTCAATGGGTAACATGCTTTTTAAAATTTAGTCTATGGATCACCAGGGCTCAAATTTCAGTGCATTACTGCAGGTCTGGCAACCCATTGCCACTCCTTTAGAATCCCAAATCATACACTGTACCAAGTAAAATATTATGATCAAAAACATAGTTGCAGAGCGTTCATAGGACAATGAACTATGGAGATCAGAACGCAACACATAGAAGACACAGTAGAAGATGCAGTCAACAATTCAAGAGCTGTGGTCATGAGGTTTCAATTAGGCACCCTGTTTCCAATCACAGAAAGACCAACCACCACACAGTTAGTGCAAGGATCACAAAAAGGGACATCATAAAGGGAATGTGCAGAGAAGGAAAAGTACTAGAGTACAGGTGGCACTTTTTGAGTGATTTCTGCTCCTCAGGAATTGGAATAGAAACCTTTGGAAGAATGTCTTCTTTTGCTTGCTGGGGCAATGCTGTCTCAGTAGACATCTGCTTTTTTATTTTGTCTTCATCCTGTACTAACAGAGGACGTTCCTGTGTCTGCTTTCGTGGTAGAAGATCAAGAAAGACAGAGAGATGAACAAAAATGACAGATGGGAAGTGCTCAAAATGGTACTTAGGGATGTACAAAGTGTTAGGACAGGTCTTCCAGAGGCTCTGATCAATATTTTATTACTAAATTGGCAAGTAAAGGACAAAAAGGACTGCTGTAAAGGACAAATTCTATGGAGGCTC
This sequence comes from Dermochelys coriacea, assembly GCF_009764565.3. NCBI lineage: Eukaryota > Metazoa > Chordata > Testudines > Dermochelyidae > Dermochelys > Dermochelys coriacea. Next base: position 12,668,065 of record NC_050086.2, on the reverse strand, counting down.
AATCAGGATAGAAGCACTTCAGTAATATCCTCTAGCTTAGCTTCTGAATATGACCATCTCCATAAAATCCACTAATCTTAGGGCCATGTTCATGCGTGTTCACAATTTCCCATTGAGAGAAGGATAATTTAAAATCTAGCACTTAAGTGTTCCACAATTGAAATTGTTGAGAAAAGTTAATGTTGTTGTATTACAAATAGAAATGGTAGTATAAAAAATGCAGTCTTTTATAACTTCCTGTACTATACTGGCCCTAAAAGTGACATTAGTTCATAAGGTTTGACATCTAGATTTTAATGCAGATGATAAAATCTTGTTTTGAAAGTTTTGAAAATTTTGCAAATGAAGATAGTATCAAAATTTCCACTTTTTTCAAAATGATACTGTAGTTATGAATGCAAAATATTCAATCCCTTAGAAATCAGGAGTATCGAATATGAATGTTTTTAGTAGTAACATTCCAAACTCCCTGACTTTTGTTTTACATTTTAGTGCATCTGAGTCTTCACAATCTAAAGAATGTGAAATTATAATGAACACAGTATCATAAAAATGCTTTAGCACTTGTGAAAAACGTTTGGGAAAATTTTATTGCAGTTTATTCAATAAATGCTTTCCATCCTTTCAGCTGGCCAAGCATGGTCAACCCCGGTACATCTACTAAAGAAAAAATTTGGCCCTAAGCTCTCTCAGTTGATCCAACCTCCTTTGATCAGTCTTATATTTTGGGACTGGTTCTTTGCACACCCTTAAGTGATGAGTATCAGGGAGAAAGTAGCTGGGGGACTGGGCAGCAAAAGAAATAAAATAAAATGCAAGAGTAACATGATTATTAAAACAAAAAATAAAACGGAAAAGAAAGGAAAGGAAGACAACATAAAAAGAACAGGGTACTGTTAAACTTTCATAATAGTTTTTCTTTCCGAATATACGGTTACATCTTCATGCAGCTTTTCAACCAGCCATGCGCTGAAATAAGCAAATTGAAAGCTGCAAAAGCTGCAGCAGTGCAAATCCTTTAAGGTGTTAGGTCAGGAGGTTGTGAGTTAATGTTGCCAAAAAAAAAAATATGTTACTCAGCAGCTGCTGTTGAGTTTTTGCTTAGTGCCATTACAATAGCAAATTTCTGGTTCAGAAGCACATGTCATAACAGCAGCTTTACCTCTGGCCCACCAACCCGTCTTTCAGAGGATAGGATAGTGGCTTTCTTGACCTGGACATACACAAAGTGTGTAAAGTTCAGTTGTCTTGTAATGTAAGATACAGGAATAGTAGAAAGATAAACCCATATAGAATGCCATGATTTTTGCAACAATAGTATAATGGTACATCAGCAAAAAGAATTATATTACATTCAAATTTATCTTCCTTATACATTTGATAATGACGTGAAGGCAAACTAAAACACTATCCATGTGCCTTCTTGCAGGTGTCATGTTATGATCATAAATCACCTTCACTGAAATGCCATTTTCAGAAGGATCATGTCACAGGTGGTGGAACTTCCAGAGACAGGTATCAGTGAAGTGATGCACATAGGGCTGACACCACCCTTAGTACAGTGTTCAAGAATTGCTAGCAAACCACTGCAATTGCAGATTGGTAAGCACATACTATTCCCATTTGTGAAATACTCTTACGGGTGGAGACCCCTGCACCATCTCTACTGGAAAGCATCCTGCAGAAAGGCTTCTTAAAATAAAGTTCAGTAATCAAACTGTAAAGTGGCTTCATGTGTTAATAAATTAATTGGCAACTTCCTCCTCCTCCCCCCAGATTATTCCATGTTAAAATTTCCACACTTGCATGGTTTAAAAGTCAAGCAAAGAAAAACAGGTTTCAGAGTAGCAGCCGTGTTAGTCTGTATTCGCAGAAAGAAAAGGAGTACTTGTGGCACCTTAGAGACTAACAAATTTATTTGAGCATAAGCTTTCATGAGCTACAGCTCAAAAACAGTCTACACAGCAGTTGGAGGCGAGGCGAGAGGGGCGGATCTATGGTGAAATCCTGTGCCTACTGAAACCAGTGCAAGTTTTGGCATTGATTTCAATGGAGCTAAGATTTCACTCCCTCCCTTTAAGGCAAATAACCATCATTGTTCAAGAAATTGTAATTAGTTTGATCTAGGAGCTTTAATTATGTGTTAAGTAACAGCAGTAGTAATATGACAGGGCCCATCCCAGTAAGATACTGACTACGGGTAAGGAAGAGACCAGACAGCAGACTGACTGATCTCTTGGCTTCTCCAGCTTACTTGTATTGAAAAGTAGTAACATTCTTATGTTATGCAACTAAACAAGAGGCCTATGAATGTGCAGAACTGCTACAAATATGGATAACACTTCCCTAAAAAGCAATTATGTTTCTACCAAGTCAGGGCTCAACCCCTTGTATACCGCAGTGCCTGTGAGGAGACCCACTGATGTTAGTAAGACATCTCACTGGAATATGAGTACACGTGGGCAGATCCTGACGCAAGATCAGGGCCTAGTTACATACAAAATTCTCTTAACAAGATTCCTCTCCAGCTTATCAAGCCTTGTAACTTTTGGTTCTTAGAGACACCATCCAAAATACATAAATTTTTTTCCCTCCATGGCTTGTGATAATATCCTTGAAGCTAAAATTTAAAATTACAATCCACATCAATTTTGACATTTTCCATTTTGGAAGGTAAGATTTGCCCCCACCTGTATTTTGAATAAATCAGATCCCAACATAACTATTTAAGTCTGTGCTCTTGTAATGCTGAAACTGATAGCAAGAAAACAAAGTTCAAGTTGCAGCAATGTTGCTACAACGCCAGATAGGAAGCTCCAATATTGTTTTATACTGTATCACATAAGAATTGTGATTTAAGCTTTAAAAAAAAAAAAAGAATACACTCAGCAACAATGCTGTTCTTAAAACCCACCAAAAAAGACATCTGAAATGTCCCCGACCAGAAATACAAGATGAGCCAACTTTAGTCCTCAACTATGTAAAGATGTTCATTTAACGTCAGTATTTAGTTGCTACAATATAAAATCAGTCAATACCACATTTTCAGTAAGTACTCACTCCTTCCACTCCGGTGGGGACCTGCCCATTGACGTTAAATGTTCTGAAGGGGGAGTGAGTAGACAGGCGCTTATCCCATTCACTAGGCTGGGACTCGGGGACGGACTCCATAAAGTTCTTCTTCAGCTCACTGATGTTAGCATGATGTTTCTTTATTTCTTCTTGAGTTTTATCTAGTTCCTATGATTTAAAAAAAAATCAAATGAAGATGCACATAAAAAGAGGCCATCTAAAATTGCCTGTGCTGCCAGATAGCAAGCTGCACTCAAAGTTGTTCCCAATTTCCATTAGCTGTGCTCACTCTGTAAACATACAAGGGAATATTCTCCTCCCCTTTATTCTAACCTCAGATTGAGGTACAAATTTTAATTATGTGGAAGATGTCTGCCCCTCTAGCAGTGACACCTGACATTAGTCATGTTTTACTTTAGCAAAAGAGATTATAGTCTAAACACCTGAATTTTCACCTAAAGAGGATTTAAAATATCAATATAGAGAACTAAAAGAACCCTGACAATTTGATTTCATACCCTTCACTGCATGTTTTCCTTCCATTAACCCTGAATATTTAAGGGAAGCTCAGAGATGCTGTTAACATTTTTAAGAGTCTGTTTCTAGTTTCCACTTCTTCCCCTCCCAGATGAAGTTATCTTTAAAAAAGCAACTTCATAACCTTCTTTGCTCACACCTCATTCCTTCCAGAAACTATACAGGTGGTTTCACACTAGTGAACAAAATGTGAGATGAGAAAATGACTCCTAAAACTAACTGAGCATCTACATTATGTCAGAGTAACCAGAGCACCCAAGCTAAAATGATAAGGGTATGGAAAATGCTAACTCTTTATTCTGTGATGCCAGGTTACAGCATAAATGCACAGACTACAACACAAGTCCATTATTCAACCAACTCATTCAAAAACAGCCTCGCCTTGCAAGTAAAAACAGAGTTTGTTTAAAACAAAGCCTTTTGAATAAAATAGGCTTAAGTTAAACAAAGACATTTCAAGACAGTGCAAAAACCAAGCAAAACAGAGTCATTGGCAAATCTGATTTTGCAAATTCCATTCTCTATACATTCAATTGTTTTTCAACCTATTAAGTCACTTTTTTACGCAAGACTAGATTGCTTGCATTTGCTTTAAATTAATACCTGTCAAAAGAGGCTACTCTGTTGTCTGGTCTCCCAGTCCCGTGACCCTGCACGCTTACCAAAGACAGACTGCCTTCAGCTAGTGGGATAAAAGCGTGCTTAATCAATATAGCTCTCTCTTTTGGCGTATCCATGGGGAACCAATAGTTTTATCTTTTGTCCCACATGAAAACATGAAATCAGTGCCTGCTAGTTAGAAAAAGCATGAACAAGACTGTTGAAGACTCCATGGTAAGCTCAGAAGCTGCAATCAGCAACTCATGCAGAGGAGCCCTGCCACCGATTCTAAACTGAAAAAACACAGAGATCACTCCCCTTGTTTAGCCTGCCCCTGGTAAGAAGCATTTTGTTCACAATTGCACTTCCCCTGCCAGAACAGTATTAACGTGGAAGCTAAAGTTAGCAAGATGTATCCCACAGACGTTTGAATTGCTCTTGTACGCATCTTTTAATGAGCAAAGCACTCTAATAATTACACATTTTTCCTATTCCCCTTTTTTATAAATTTATGAAGCACAGAAGTTCAAGATCTGAAGCAGTAAGAGTTTTCAATAAAAACAGTTCAGGAACATTTTCTAGAACTTTTTCCTACACTCAGCCAGTCTGCTGGATTTAATCTCATCTGCCAAATACACAGAATAAAAAGGAAGAAACAACAGGCAACGCAACCTTTTTGGTCGCCCATTTCTAGCTGAGGGTCTGTGAATACCTGTAACAAAAGTGTTTCGGGTGGCAGGTGACGACAGTAAGAGGTTGAGGAGGCTGGGGCAAAATGAAGCGCACTGGAGCACACAATACATGTGCCAGAGCCAAGTACCACACTAGCAGGAAAAAGCCATTTAAGAAAGACAAATTTTCATTGAGAATAGATAAACAATTAGCTTATGCATGGCCTAAACAATTGCACTCTGACTGTAGATGACTCCTGTTGACCATTTTACTGATGTCCAAAAGCTTCAAATTGTAGCAGTCAGAAACCAAAAGCCACAAAGCTTTAAATTAAGATTTGAAAAAAGGCAGTTAGTACATTTCATTTTCAAAAACTGCTGAGTAAACCCCTATCAGCTGCTGAAGCTGTAATCGTTAATAGAAACACAACACACAGAAAGAGTCAGTACCAGAAGCCACAAAGTGTCTTCTGTAACAATGTATAAATATATGATTGGAACGTTCCAGTCTTCGAGATCTTGTTTGCGTGGGAGCCCTCTAAATTTTAAGTTTCAGTGCATAAACCAGACTATCCAAGATCTACACCTGTGCATGAAATGACAGAACACACCCTTGCACCTTCAGAATACATGGCAACTGACAGCTGAGCAGTAGCATACTGAAGTGCATTCAAGGACACACTTTCCTAGGGTTAGTAATTACATCAGACACCAGGGGACTTGCTACTGGGTTGTTCCAATGTAGGAGAACTCTATGTTCCCTAGAATACATTAGAGCGGGAAAGTGGTTAGAGAAAAATTACAGCAACAATGATGGTAAATTCTATTGGCAGTTCTCTGGAAAGTAAAAAAGGCCTCATCTAACATTACTGTGAGCAAGCAATAGTGTCATGAGCCCTCCTGAAGAATACTGAACAAGATTGCTGTGTAGTTTATACAGCTTGCGGCTTTACTGTCAGTCTCATTTTCAGTTCTCAATTGTGATTCATCCTTGCTTCCATTCTCTTTTTTTCTCCTTAGCCCAGTCAAGGGGGGAAAGAGAGAGAGACACTCTCTCTCTCTCTCTCTCTCTCTCTATACTTGCATCCTGTGTGATTTATGTTATTCTGAGTACCAGTGCAGAGATTCCTATTTGTGGACTGAAGGGAAAAAACATGCTATAAAGTCACTAGGATGCTAGAAACAGATATAGCACAGGACTATCCCAATCATATATTTTTCTGGTAAGTATGAAAGAATGAAAACCAAAAAAGGTAGGAAAAATGACAGCACATCATCATGTTTATTGCTGACATGCAAAAGCGTATTTTTTAAAAAAGTCTTCATGCAACAGCATGCAAAAACAAATTCAGCAGAGACGAGGAAGGAAAAAGAGTTCAGCAAAGAATGCAGAAGGTCCAGGCAAACGCAACTGAAATAAGCATCAAGTTCATACAAACCTCCAACATTAAATTGCTATGCCTGATATAAATGTTTTCACCATCTAGTTTCTTTGATCTTTTCTGTGAAAATGAAAGAAAGGGGGAACAAAAAAAAGAAAAAAGCACAAAAAATTAAAATGTTGTTCTTGCGGGAATCGCAAATTGGCAAATAAAAAAGGTTAAATAAATGTTTGGAGCACAGCATTGTGCCAATATGGGATGGGCCATAAAACCACAAGAACATGTGTAGGAACAGTCACCACCAAGAAATGGAGGACCTTGCTCATGAACAATGGAATAATGTAATGAGTTTAATTTAAAGAGACAGTTCCCAGAGTTTCATTGGCTTATTTGCATTGCTACAACAAAGGCATCCTGTTCTCAGCAAATACGTGTTCAACATTTTCTATGGAAGACTTGCAAAGGTTAAGACATTTTCAACTTCTTGATAATGAAGTGTGTATGGTGCTGCATTAAATGTATTGTACGTGTAGTTTTTCCAATGCTTCCAAGCCTTTAAAAAGCCTTTTATTAAAATGTGTACTAAAATTAATATACTTGAAATACCTTCAGTTTTACATATCTTCCCTGTCAAGTACCCCATAAAACTATAAATGCTTAAGTTTTTGCATTTCCTGGAACATTCAATGTACAATTTTCTTGTGCTTGTTACTAGCTTTATTTCTGTACAGAACTGTGAAACACAATTCATATTTGAAACAGAATACGTTTCTCACTAAGAAGTTCTTTAACAATCTCAGATTGACAAAAAGATGAACTGTTTTGAAAACAAACATACTCGCAGATTAAAAAATCAAAGCACATGAAGAAATTGGAGCACTGTCTTTTTAAATATATTAAGTATGCATGAGTGATATGGCAATTTTGCTTGGTGAAAATGTAAAATGGCTAACCTTCCTCATTCTTATCGGATCTTCCTCTTTTTCTGCAGGCTTCTGTTTTGCAGTGATAAAAACAAAAAATGTTGGTTCATTTAGTTATGTTGAACCTTCATTTTACAATCTTTTTAAAAAAATGTGAAAAACCTAACTGATAATTATCAGCACAAACCTGGGGCTGGTCACCATTTGTGGTAGGCAATGTGACCTCCATGTGTGTTTTCCCCACCTACATTTAAGAAATAAAGTGGTAAAAACATTTCCTGTTAGTAGATTTTTGGAAACCACTTAGTTTCAAAACACAGCTGAAATATTAAGTTGGTTTTGAAATATGTCAACATGCAGGAATCAACATGCAGTCTTTTGAAGAGGGTTAACAAAACTAACAGTGGCAATTTGTTAGTTCAACATCACGTTTCTAAAACTGAAAGTAAAACTGACACCAGTGTTTTAAAAGACCCCAAAGAGCATTTATTTAATAGTTCCACCAAAGATAGGCTTTGTTTTAAGAGTATTTGTAAGCCAATGTTTCCAAAGATTATCTACAATTTGATACCCCAATGAGATCACTGTCAAAAGTGACATGTTCAAATTAATATATACACAACTTTTCAAAGACAAAAAAAAGAATGTTCTTTCATGGTGATCATCTAGTCTGACCCCCTGTATAACACAAGCCATACAAAAGAAAAGGAGTACTTGTGGCACCTTAGAGACTAAAAAATTTATTTGAGCATAAGCTTTCGTGAGCTACAGCTCACTTCATCAGATGCTTGAAGAGAGCTGTAGCTCACAAAAGCTAATGCTCAAATAAATTTGTTAGTCTCTAAGGTGCCACAAGTACTCCTTTTCTTTTTGCGAATACAGACTAACACGGCTGCTACTCTGAAACAGGCCATACACGTCTATAAGTATGTATTTACATTTGTCGGCCAATTGACCTACCAATAGCACTGGATCTGAGTCTTCCATTCCCCATAACTGTAGAGCTAAGAACCAATATTTTCAAAACTTTTTAAAGTTAAAAGGAATTCAATTCATCCAATTCACCTAGGCAATCCAGACTGTAACAGAGGTGGCATGCTTACATTTGATAAGCAGGATAAGGACCAAGAATCGTTCAAATAAAACTGCACCTCCTGCTAGCCTATCACTGAAGTAACTTTGGAAAGATTACCTTGATGGGCCTGTTGAAATAGCAATACCACCACCACAATGCAGGAAGAATGTTGAAATGGGATAAAGTACAAATACAGGAAACATCACAAAGACTGGTTGCCACAAGGCAAAAATAGTTATATATGCAAGGATAAAGAAACAAGTGATTAACCCATGACTAGATTAGATTATGGAGCAATTTAGCAGCTTCTAGAGTCTACAGGATTTTACAAAAATTCTTTCTACACCAAGCGCCAAAGTAAATCTAATATTGTAAATACTTGAAAAATCTGTCGGATAAATGAGGGACTGGGTGAATGGAATTATTTTAAATTTAACCATTGAGTGGCATTAAGATGTTTTACGTTTCAATTATCTGCAAGACTCCATTAGTCTTCGACTCATCCTCAGTGACTCAGTGCTCCTGTTCTGTGCCTTTATGACTAAAGGCAGCTCAGAGGTTTTAGCTATTGGCAATGGTGTACAGCCATTGACTATTTTAATCAGTGGTGTCATCAGTCCAAGTGTGGGTTACCAAAAGTTGTGTTTTGTTAATCATATAGAAGGTCTAGCTGACTAACTGATTTGTTCGTCTCTTATGTGTGTTTTTATATACATAGATATGTGGCAAGATGACTATGCAAGGAAGAGAGGCACTTAGATATCAAAAGGAATACACTTAGTACTGTATGTTAAGGAAGCTACAAAGAGGATAACACACAATGAAAATGTGACGTGATTATGTTAGGCAACTGTGGTTTTGAAGGGCCAAATTCGCCAGTTTTAAGTGGGTGCAACTTCATTCGAGTCAGAGAAGGACCAGATATAACCAGGTCCAAATTTGGCCCTGTTTCCAGATTGCCACCAGTTTTCTCCAACCAACAGGAATTCTTATTATCTCTACAGGGATTCCTTGAAGACTGAAAATAAAGATTTCTTGGCTTGTTTGGGGGGTTGGTGAGGATATTGCACTGTCTCCTCCCTCATGCCTCAAGTGCTTATTTTATATCTATAGATCTTCCATGGACTATAACTACATCTACCATAAAAGACTTGCTCTCTATATGCTCTCTACTCCCAACAATAATATAGGGAAAACAGAATGTACAATATTCAGGGTGACAGGAAGCAATCTTAAGTTATCTGGTCAATCTATCTATGCTCTTGGCCTCTAGATTTTCCGCTATCCTCTCTCAAAATAAACTTTAAAATATTAGTGTTGAAACAAGATGAATACCTCTTCATATACTATTTTGCCTTATATTTTTATCTATATTTTACACAGAATATTCTCAGAAGAACCAGATATTTGCACTTTCCAATTTTTAAGTAGTCCCACTTAATATTAAATCCAACACAGTCTAAACGTGTTTTAATATTCATAAATCAGCATTTTAGTTCAGCTGCCAGAAGTCCATGAACAGCTCACCAGGAAAAACAAATCAATTAAAACAACACTTTACACTATAAATGCTGGAAGACTCTGGGCCCAATTCTTCTCTCACATTGTGTACATCGGGCAATTCCACTGAAGTAAAACGCGTTAGTTAACAAGAACAAATTCAGTTGTATATGGGGTTAATTCTCAGTGGAACATACCATTTTAAGGTGATCAACAGGTAACAGCTAATTTGTTTAGGACCATCCCTGAAAAAAGTATACTGCCCTAGGTACAATTAAGACATGAAAACTATAACATGTAGTGTAACATTTTTTTATGGTATCTTGAAGTTCAGGAAAGGTATTCTCCTGGAATCACAACCAACTAGCTAGAGGGGATCCCATTCCCAGTCCACTGACTACACAGGGATGAGATACCTCTCTACCCCTTCCCATCTAATGCAACATTGCCATTTGAGGTCATTTTAGAGCTAGCATTCCATATAAAGCAAAAATCATTTGCAGTCCTCACAAAATAAACACTTTATGGTAATTCTGAGGCTAGCGTACCTTGGCCACTTCAGATGGCTCCATCTTGGCCTTCTCAGGTGGCATTTCTTCATGCTTTCCCTCAGTTTCCACAGCTTCCTTCTCCACTTTAGAGACTACTACTATTTCCTTGGTATCTGACGCAGCTGGTGGGGTAGGTTCAGCAACATGTCTCTGAGCAATGGCTGGTGCAGAGGTGGGCCGTGGGCTTCGGTCAGGTGTAGCCACCGCTACTGCTGAACAGGGAAAAAGAGTCAAGGCATGGTTCAGAATACATAATGTTTCTAGATCACTAGGAGAATCTTCCCAGATTAGAGCACTGTAGTTAAAAAAAGGGAATAAAGCAGCTTGTACATTTAGTACAGAAAGGTTGAGGTTATTTTCTTTATAGTTTTAATAATAGGTATTGTACAGAAAGTAAAAAAGCAAGCTTGCACTCTGCAAAGAAGCCACACCAAAAATGCTAATTTACTTGTGACCCCGCAAGGAGTTTCTGGATCTTTCAACCACCACTGATATAAGTTTATCACCATGAAACCTTTAAAGTACAAACGTTTTATAACTGTGATCACTTGTATTAACCGCACCATGAAATCCCCAAACAGAAACTTTAGAAGTTTTTGAATCAGACATTGGGATTCTCTACCTCCTCACTATCTCTGGTCAGATTTATGCATTTTCTTTTGGCCAATTAAAAATCACTAGGTATTTCGTTATAAAGCGTTACAGATAAGCAGCAGTGTCCAGTTGGCTTTCAAAGCAGACTTCTACTTTTTAGGTCAGATGATTTCCCCTGCCATAAAAGGAGTCACTGTTGAGAAACGATACCCATCATTTCCCAGTTGGTGAAAGGTGCAGCACTAAACATATATGCTTCAAACTTGTGTTTGTTAGCAGAAGGATGACAAGCCTCACATATAAGCATCAGGTACATGCAAAACTCACCAACCCTCTTCCTTCCCCAATTCTAGTTCTGAGCTATCAAGTTTCTAAAAATCCTTACATTTAGGAATGGGTGGATCAAACTGATCCTTTATTCAAAGCAAACCCCAAACAATTCACTAAGCAATTTCTATACCCACAGTAACCTATTAATTTTTATGGTTATCCAATTAAACTTCTTCCTATTATCTGAAATAATAAATTCAGTTTGACAGAAGCTCATATTCATGAAGTCAACTACTGGTTCAAATCAGCGGCGCTGGAACATTTTTAACAGTGGGGGTGCTGAAAGCCAGCCCTCTTACTTCTCTCTGTGCCACTCCCCCTCCTCCCCAGAACTGGGGCCAGGAGCAGGGCCATGACTCCGGGAGAATGGGACCCAGATGGGGTAAGGGGGCTGAGGCTGGGGTTGGCAGCTGGGACCCCGGGAGCAGGGCCAGCAGTCGGGACCCCGGGCTGGGAGCCCACGTGTGGGGCCAGGAGCTGAGCCCCACCTAAAACCTGGGGGTGCTGCAGCACCGCCCGCACCCCTAGTTCCCATGCCTGTGGCTCAAATAGGACAATGCACACTTGGTACTTTGTCCAAGCTAATACTAATTTACTACAGTTCACCCAGCTAGACCCAAGAAATTTTCAGATTTAAGGATCATAGTCTGTATGGTTAGATAATCTTCTAATCTAAGGTATTAAATGCTTTTTGTCTTTGTCTATCAAATAAAAAATGAAGAAATACTGTATGTATTTGACGAATAGAAATAGCAGACCAACAGAAAAATGCAAGAAAACTGCAAACATAATTTTACTGGTAATCAAGTGCATAAACTTGTTGATACCAAAGTTTACTTAATTTTCACAGGTTTCAGAGTAGCAGCCGTGTTAGTCTGTATTCGCAAAAAGAAAAGCAGTACTTGTGGCACCTTAGAGACTAACAAATTTATTAAATTTATTAAATTTGTTAGTCTCTAAGGTGCCACAAGTACTGGTTTTTTTTGTTGTTTTTTTTTTAATTTTCACACTGTTACATATTAATCCAAGGTATGACATTTCCCTAAAAACATTTCTCCTACACATCAGTAAGTGCCTAGTATTGACCTGGCATCCTTTTGACACAATCTCATCTAGCACCACTGCCTTGAGACTGCTTGTACTGCAGAAATGACAAACACTAGAGAAGTTGTATGTAGTAGTTGTGAGATGGCAAACAGAGTCAGACTTAGTAGAAGGAAATGTAAACCACACGGGTGTGAGAAGTCATCACAACTGTACCTGGCTCCTTTTGCACTGGTTCCAGAAATTTGGGCTCTAGTTCTAGATCTTTCATCACCACTTTCATTTCCTCCTCATCTTCGTCTACTGGGCTTATCTCAATATTTTCACGGACATGTATGACTAAAAAAATTATGCATTCATTAAAATGCCACCTCAAAGACTGCATGGAAAAGGAGAAGTTACCAAGAGCAAACTTGCAAGAACCATTTCTCTTCAGGAACTTTGTCTGAGTATCAGCACACAGTATTATGCTACTAATTTTATGATGCTTTGAGATAAGAGGACAGGGGGAGAGAGAGAACAAAATTCATCATTTCCTTTGGCAGCCTATAATTACTTATCTGATGTATAAAATACTAATTACTTTGATTACTAGGTTATACTTAAAATGCATTTCTGTACCCAGCATAATATTGGCTATAGAGGCACAGCTTGTTATGGATAATAATGAAGAACCACATAAAATGAGAGTGGTCAGGCTGAGAAAGGAAACAATTAACTGCCAGGTGTGCACTGATTCAGTGCCTGTGGGCAATATGTTCACAAAGGTCCATCTCAACAGAGCTGGGTGGAGAAATCGTTACAATTGGGCAATGACAATGTACATGGTTTTGGAGGTGTAGTAAGCCACTACTCTGACCCACAGAGTTGTATGTAATAGGACCAAAGAGTGGAGGGAACGGGCACCTTGCAAACAAAGAGTGGGTGATGGAAGAACAAAGGGATGATTTCCCTACAAAGGGAAGGAGCAGCTCTGCTGACGCACAGAATTGTGGACCATGTGATCCGGACACAGCTGACAGGCTGAAAGTGCAAGGCTCTGAGAAATTGGTTTTGCCTGTCACACTGCAGGAGGTAATATTTGGATATTCTGTAATTTAAGCACAGAGCTAGTTTACTAGTTTATCAACCTTTTCCAAAGTATCCAAGTAGGTGATATTTCTAGTTATTTTACATTTTATTTTATTACATTATGTTAGACTCCAACTTCTGTAATCTGCCTTTATTTAAGGCAAATAAAGGTTTATTTGAAGCAATGGAGTGGAAAGAGCAACTGACTCCAGGGGAGGCTGAATCAGTAGTGAATAGCAGTCAAGGTACAATGCGATGAAAAAAGGAGGTTGTAATCTAACTCCTTAAACTATGCAGAACGACAGCTGCCACAGGTCAGGGAGAGCACAACTTGAACAATTCTAGGCTTTGTATACTGCTAGTAGGATTCATGACACGTATGCCTAAGAAATTGACAATACTGCAGCACTTCCAGCAAGGTACACCACCTTTGGAGGTTGCCACCTGTATGTATCAGTGCATATATCAATGGAACTGCCGAACCACTGCTGTAAAATATTTCTTTTAGATGTCTCCCTACCCCACTAAAGTGGTCTTGTTCATAACTACCTTTGATGTTGTAGCATTATGATCAAAGGTACTTGCCACATTTACTCTGGTTTTAATTGAGTTAGTACCACAGCAAAAATTCTAGCCATATTCTATAGTATTTCAGCACCTTTAACACTGGCAATCCATAACGCTGCTCATTTATAACAAATAAGCTGTGTAAAAGCAGGTGTAAGTACTGTAGGAGGTGATGTTAGCATGACTGATATGAGAAGTCATCACAGCTGTACCTGGCTGTTTTTGGAATGGTTCCATTAATTTTGATTCTGGAACAGTAACCTTAAACACCTCCACTTTCTCCTCTTCCTCTTCTTCTGCTATTGGTTTCATCTCAATATTTTCAAAAGTATATTTGGCTAGAAGAAGTTATGAATGCATTAATATACCAAATGGAAGACTGCAGGGAAGTAACAGTCACTAATGGTGAAGTTAAGGTCAATGGGGACTCATCTCTTAAGGACAGCATACGTCTACATTTGAAAAAACAGCCAACACACTAAAATTGCCTGTTTTAAGCCGCTCTAGGAGTTAGGTCTTTGGTATAATCCTGCATTGCAATTGCATACCAAAGTCGTCACAATCACTCCAGTCCTATCAACATAATGTATTATAATAAAGAATTTGGGTAGGAGAGAAAAGTTGTGAAGGAGGTTCTTGGTAGCAAGGGAATGTTGGTGAGGCCTCTAGAAAGAAGCTGACTGCTCTGCTTTCAAGCATCCTGTTGATACCCACCCACTTTGCAATGTTATTGCATCAGAAATTGCTACTCAATTATGGGATTTTGATGAGATGAAGGTGCTGCTATGAGAAAGAAAAGAAAAACAGGAGCTCAAGAAGAACACCACAAACAGTAATAATACAACTTCATCTGTATGAAAAAGTTCTGAGTTAGAGCGCCTCTGAGCGAGGGCCAGGTGGACTTGAGACTGAGACCCGACCCGCCCCTCCCCAAATTCATAGATCTAGAGAACAATCAGAATTGTGTCCCGGTGTCTTAGTTGGTAGTCCTTTGCAGTGCCTTGTGGGAGGCCTGGTTTGATTTACAGTATCAATTTCTGATACTGTAAAGCTAGCAGGAGCTAGCAACACTCGAATAGGCAGATGTCACTCTGGTGTGGAAGAAGATGGGAATGACTGCCCTGTATCAGTCTTCATTTTAGGAAAGGTATTGATGGGCCTGTGTATATCTTTTTGGATAGAAACATTATGGCTACAAAACAAGGTTTCTATAATGAATTGTGGTTGGGTGGCAGAATGGGACTCTACTCAAACACAGATATGGAGGATGCTGGCTGGATAGAATTATGTGCCAGTAAGCATTCATCATGAGTTTCCTTTCATTATTAGAGAAGTAGCGAACAGAGCAGATCTTTGATAACAACACTGGTATAATACACACATTTGTCCTAACAATATACAAAATTTATACAGATTTCAACTTCTTTGCCAAGAAGTCAACAAGATACAGTTATAACAAATAATAAACATGTCCTAGGAAATCTAGGCTCAGATGGCTCCCCAAAATGTCATGAACTGCAAAACATATTTAACAAGACTTTAAAGACAAAAACAAAACAAAAAAAATGGGAGCAACCTCTAAGATGAAATCCAAAGAGAGTTTTAAAGTGGATGTTTTAAGATCACAAAAACAATATTCCACAATTTTTAATCTAGCATTTATAAAAGTACAGAAATTTAAAATATAATCTTATTTGAAATGTAATTACATCTTTAAAATCTCTCCATCTGAGCACAGAGTTTCTGTCTAAAAGTCTGCCGGATTTATGGTTGGATCTACAACAATCCGTAACCCACTTACCCCTTCTTTTTGTCCTATCACTGCAGAGATGTTAACGGGTCATTCTACCTTGAATGATCCCTTAGAAAGCAATATGTTCCACCTTGCATTTAGCTGTAATGGTCAGAGAACTTTTCCCAGACCTGAAGAAAAGCACTATGTGGCTCAAAAACTTGTCTCTCTCACCAACAGAAGTTGGTCAAATAAAAGATATTACCTCACCCACCTTGTCTCTCTAATCTCCTGGGACTTACACAGCCACAACTACACTGCACACATGTCTAAAAAGTGTAATCAAGCAATTCTATTCCAACAACTCTCCACACTTAAGGACATAAACCCATCCCAGCCTGTTGGCTGCCTGACTATAAAGACACATCTTGCAAAGAAATGAAGAAAAAAAGGCCAAAATTTGTGAAACATTTCAGAGCGGTCAAGAACAAGCATAAAAAAGGAAAGGATAGAAAAGGCACTGCAGAGAGTCATAGCCACCACAGCTATACCTGGCTTCTCTCGGAACTGTTCCACAGGTTTTGATTCTGGAATCTCAACCATCACCACATCCTCCTGCTTCTCCTCCAATATAGGTCTGACCTCAATTTTTTGAGACGTATATTTAGCTGAAGAAATTGTGCACATGTTAACAAGCTACTCATGTAGCATATAGAGAAGGCTGCAGACTTCAATTTGGATAGAAGAATGGATTTGCTCTTTTTATTTTCCAAGGTCTGATATTAAAGCACAAGATAGTAAAAGTAGAACTTTCCCTTCTCCTACAGTACTTGCCCACAGAATTTGAAATGAACTATCACACAGACACACTGATGAAGTTTAAAAACTTACTAGCAGTACAAAACAAGTACCACCACTTGGATCCCAGATGTAGTATGGGGCTCCAAAGCTAGATCTGTGTTAGTAGTTTTCAAAAACTACATCAAAGTTAAAATGTACTATTTTTCTTTTAGCTTTGGGTGGCAACAGGACAAGCAGGTACAGACTTTTTACTGAAGTGTTTTATGGCATTTTCTCAAGACTTGAGTTATTACATTCAAAACTAAGAAAAGAGTCTTGGGGAGAATGAGTGCTACTTCAGCATACAATAATTCATATTCAGATTAAAAAGAAATCTGTTTCAACAGACTTTAGAAATAGGGTCAGTCTTCAGGACAATTTAAATTCACAACAACATTCTTTTTTGCTTGTCTTATTTGACTATTCTATGAAGTCATTTATGAGCTTTAAAACAAACCAAAATTTGTGGGCAGAATTTTTTTTTTAGAGGGAAATAAATTGAAGCAGAATTGACTATTATTTAATAAATTAAAATTAACAAAATGCACTTCCTTACAACAACTGAGTGTCTAGAAATACATTCCAAGCACTGTCTCAGTTTCAGGCTCTTTACATCACCTTTCTTCTTTATCTAAAATAAATTAATATTAATAATAATAATAAAAAAAGTTATGAAGCCTAAGCCTACAGGGTGATTTTCAATAGAAAAATATGGGATGGATTTCATGTATGGAAACCCTACAATAAGGTAATGAAACTTCACTCACCTCCATCAAGGCTTCTAGATGCCCGTTTACTTGCTGTTCGTTCAAACTGTGGAGCAGGTCTGTCAATCAAGGCACTAGCTTGTCTTGTCTGGGCCTGTGTCCGTCCACTATAACGGAATTTAGAGCCCAGTGCCAGGAACCTGCTTTTGGGAAGTGCTTCAGGGGAAGTTAGCCTGAAAGGTACACATGTATTTTAGTTTTATATCTCCAAATCACTGATACTATATAGAAAAAAAAATAAAAAAAGAGATGGAGGGGGTCCCACAACAGAAAAACTGAATATTTTTTGAAATGATCTCTTCACATAATATACTCCTGGGGGGATTCTGCATGACTACATGACTGCAGAATAGGCCCCCCTACCCCCACAGAATTCCTGTGCTTCTCTGCAGAAAACAGCAGGAAAGCAGAGGGAAACTGAGGCACAGGGGACCCATGAGTGCAGATTGGGGCAGGCGGATTGTACCCCCAGAGAATCGAGGCATGGGGGGGCACACGGGGTTACATGCCACTGCCCCGCCCCATTTCTGCAAGCACAGATCTGCCCAGCTCAAGGAGGCTACATGTCTACTCCCCAGACTCTGCAGATGAATGCCGCCTCCTGGGTCCTAGTGCTTGTTGTGCTCCCCTTGTGTGCTGGGAGCCTTCCTGTTTTCTGTGCAAGAGGGGGGAGGGGGGAATGAGGGTGGGGTCAGGGGGAAGAGGCAGTGTGAAAGAAAGGGTGTGTGGAATAGGGCAGGGGGATGGAGAAGAAAAGGGGATAGGGGAATCACAGGAGGAAGCAGGAGCCCAGCATGCAGCATCCCCTCGGCAGCAGCTCGGGCTCCCCCGTTATGACGACCCATCGAACCCTCACCCTGACAAGCCCTACCTCCCTACACCTGGACCCCTCTGATGAGAACTGTACACCCAGAGTCCACCTCATTAATCCCCAAGCAGATGCACCTGGACCCCCACCCCATCAAGCTCCACTCCCCCAGCACCTGGACCCCCCACCTGCAAGGTTTCTATATTAACCAAAAATATAACATTTAGATTTCTCTTTAAGAAAAAGCTTTAGGGAGTAAGGAGTGGGCCTTAGATTATTAACATGGGAGAATCTAACATATATTTACTATCCAGCAACCATTTTTCAGACCAAAACACTTGCATGAAGCATCTCAGGTTATTTCTTTAGCACAACGGTTCATCTGAAGTTGTATTCATTTACAAAAAGGAACTATTATCAAGAATTTTTTCTTGACCTTTCTCATATCAGTACCTGCACCTCAAACTCCCACAGCTGAGAGGCACCTTCTGATACAACATCACTGCAAAGTGGATACCAAAACAAAGTGGATGACAGCACAGCAAACCAGCATCTTTTTACAAACCTTAACATCTTTAGCTCTCATGGAACTCTGTCACTGGTTTTCTCAATCTCTTATTAAAAAGAAACCATTTAGGGGTAAAGATAGAACAATACCCAACAGAGATACCGGATAAAATAACCACTATCGGAGTTAAGTATTTGGCAAACACTTCTTTATTCTCATTCTCTTATGGCATTTAGATACAGATGTTATCCTTTGAGTGCCTTTTTTCAAGACCTCTGTATTTTGATGGATTTCCTATGTTATGTTCTCAATGGTTAAACATTCATTTGCTAGCTTGATTTATCTTAGGAATCCTAAAATAAAACTCAGTCACCATACACACTTTTTACTCTTTACAAACCTTATTACCATAAATCACTATGGAGGAGAGTCAGACATATCTATCAGCAACGGAATTACAAAAATTGAGACTTAAAATTAGTATCACTATTAAATATAATGGGTTTTTAAAAAACTTTTTTTTTTTTTTTTAAACACAATTTTAAGCAAGGCATACCTGAAAAAAGTGTGATGTTCAACACAGACTTTCCACAGTTTCTTAGCTGCCCGATAACTAGGTAGTTTGAACCCAATAGTACTTTCATATTGTTCATGCTATGGAAAATTGCAAAGCAGATTATTTTATTATAGCTACAGGTGATGTATACAAAAGAACATCACTACATGGAACATACCCAGGTAAAACCCAGGCAAGCAACTCTGAAATTCCCCTCACAGAACTTCTTTGGCAATCTTCCACTAGAGAGATGAGGGTTTGGTCCAAAAACCCTGTAGATATACGAAGATACCCAGGCATCTGCAAGAAGGCGTAGGCCCTTCTATATGGAGCCTATATTTCTCTGCAGCTGTTCTGGGATCCCCTTTAAAAGGGGATTTTCCACCACACAAATGAAAACGTGGTCTGCTTCCATTCATGCAGAACCCAACAAGGTGGGGGTAAAACAGTGGAGCAGAGGCCACTCCATTCCCCTTTCCACGTGGGACGGAGATCCATGTACAAGTCAAAACAGCATGATCCAGCCCCTCACATACCATGTTGCTACATATTTTGACAATTGATAAAAAGTACAGCATTATGAATGGTCATCTAAGGTCTTATTAAATGAACAGCTACTTGCTTTCCACAGCAAGAAAAATAAATGTCTCTTTTCCATACAATCTTTTGTTCTCCTCATTAAAGTACGTTTCCAAGTACTATCAGAAAGATCAAGTATTTTGATTCATTTTGGTTATGGTAAAATATTTTATTTATATTTGTATTTCTGCAACAAAGATCTGTTATGTGCTTGACTTGTTCCAATGAGAATATGTTCAACAGCAGAATATACTCTACAAGTAGGTGGAGCTAACTACTATGTAATTTATAATTCAAATGCAATTTTATAGGCTTAGATAGATATTTTAGTTTTATATTATAAATTGCATCTACTACAAAGCCAAGACAGACAGAAAATAAGCTATAATTTAAAATGAAAAACCAATTGTACTACTGCAATTATGAAAACAACTTTAAATCTCCACAGCACTTTCCTGTTCTTTATGCAAACAAGACTAAACTGGACACTAATTAGAAAATGTTTTGTTACGATACAGGACAAAAATAGAAGATAAACCAGCAATGTACCTCCCCTGGGCGGATCTTAATGAAGAAGCTGCTGCGTTTGTAAGAAATCTTCAGCACTTTGGGCCAAGGAAAGCGGTTGATTCTCAGTTTATCTTTATAGACAAGAAGGCCACTGGAACAGACTCCCAGAATGATGTCAACTCCCTCCAAGTCCTAAGAAAGTTAATACATATTTATACCTACTGCAGTGTTGGAGTTACAAGTTCCAACAACTGATCACCCAACATTTTCTCTATACACTCCTTTTGTCTTTTCCTAAATAGCTACTGAATTCATTTGTCCTGCATGCTTGAACAGCTTCCAATTTCCCAAGGGCCAATTTTAACTTTCCTTCAGATCTCTCCTTAAAACCTCCTCTCTTCTACTGATCTCTTCTCCAACCCCATCTGCTTAAAGTTCGTGTCTGATCTGTTAGAGTTTATACTGTATTTATAAGAATTCTGAGAGTGAATTATTTTTCAGGATCAAACAGTTTAAATTCTTCAGACTAAGGGCTTGTCTACATTGGTATATTTATAAAGAGCTCTCTAATATACAGAGAAGCAAATCAGAAAGTGTAACTTCTTTTTATAAAGCTTGCAGTAATGCTTACAACATATCTAGTATATGCTTGCATTTCTACAAGGGTGGCTGGCTGCCTGACTGCCTACATCTTTGATCAGGGCTCTTGAAATAAGGAACCTGTGAGCCCCAACCTACTCCAACAACAACAAAATCTCTTACCTTGGCTTGGTGAAGGTCAACTCCGTACATAGATAGCTTTTTTGCATTCTCAAGAAATTCAAGATCTGCTTGTGCTGGAGTCATGGATCTAAAAAAGGTTATGTGAAAAAACAAAGAGACAATGAACTTACTATTATCTATGATAATGATTAGTTTAAAAGGAATACACAGTGATCTTTTATTTAGCAAAAGAATTGCTGAGCCTTGGTTTGCTGAATTCATTTTCTGAATGCAGAACGTTATGTTTACAAAAGATACTGCTTCGTATTTATTCTACGATAATTCCTCAACACATTATGCCTCTGAAGTACCTAGGGTGACCATACATCCCATTTTGGCCAGGAGAGTCCCCTTCTTAAACCCGGTCCTGAGCACCCTAATTTTTTTTTGGGAAAAACTGGGCATTTGTCCCAGTTGTCCAGTTTTGCTAAAAAAAAGTGGGGGCATGCCCCCCTAGTGGGGCATGGAGGAATGTTGGGGGCAGTGGGTGAAGCAAGTGGCTTGGGCCAGCCCTGCACACAAGAGGGGGCTTGGGTGAGCCCCACACGATGTCCCGTTTTCTCTTTGGGAAATGTGGTCACCCTAGTAAACAAAGACTGAAAAAGGTTTCAGAATAGCAGCTGTGTTAGTCTGTCTTTGCAAAAAGAAAAGGAGTACTCGTGGCACCTTAGAAACTAACAAATTTATTTGAGCATAAGCTTTCGTGAGCTACAGCTCACTTCATCAGATGAATGCATCCGATGAAGTGAGCTGTAGCTCACAAAAGCTTATGCTCAAATAAATTTGTTAGTCTCTAAGGTGCCACAAGTACTCCTTTTCTTTTTGAAAAAGGAAAACATCACTGTACGAATCATGGCACTGATTCTCTAAACAGCCAACTTCATTTGCAAAAAAAGGTGAACAAATTATATCTACTGAAGGCAAACGGTGACTGCGGTACCCACTCAATACTTTTCAGAATCCAGCTATTATCCTGAGAATTAAATGCCAGGGCAGTTGAAATCACTTAATAGGAGACTCCTACTAGGAGCAGGCTAGATGAATGAGACATTTTCTGGGAACAGATAGTGCCTGTCCATAGGAGAAGCAATATAATACAACTCTGGATAAGAGAAACATCCTGATAATGGGGCTATTTTCAGTGTTATTGAAATGTCTCTGTTAAATGGGTTCTATTTGCAAGTTGTGTCCAAATGCTATATTGGGACAGTACTCATTTATATACATTTAGTTTTGTTTGCTGCTTTGATATCTTACTTACAAAACACTTTAAATTTTATGTAAACTGTAAATCCTAGTGTTGGTGTCTTATGCATGCCTGATACAGCACAGACCAATGGGAATAAAAAGGATTAATATTGCAATAACCCATTTTAAGTGGAACAACAAGGTCAACATTCATCTCCTAAACACAAACCCTCTATAGTTCAAAAAAAATGGCAACAGCACTAAGAACATTTTATGTGGAAATTCTTTACCTAAAAACATCTGATATTTAAAGTTCTCAGAACAACATCCAATATTAATGAACTCATCTATATAAGAGGGAGGCTATATAATGCTACAAATTTAGATATAGCCATGCTATTCAGGTCAACTTTTAATATTTTTGTTTTACATAAAATGCTTCATGTTCACTGGCTCTTTTAAGAGACTAAAATAGCCAAAAAAATAATTCAGCAATGTTTGTTTCCTGTTCTATCCCAAATAGTACTTTATAACCTGAAGTCAAAGGAAGATACAGAGCGACTGACAAGCTTATCTTCCTCACTTCCTCTCCCTGTCAGTACAAATTGAGAGAAATCAATTTAAAACATTGATCTGACAGTGAGAGTTTGAGGTGTTCATTATAGCTTTGGTATCACCCTTGGACTGAAGTCCACTATTAAAAGTTATGCTTATGTTATTAGTTTGCATTTGCCGTGGAAAGGGCTTCACCTTTGCTTTTAGTTTTCTATAGGCATTACTGTGGCTCAACTGTCAGCTTTGGGATGGCCAAGAGAGACTGCGGGTTCAAGTCCCACACAAGGGCTTGGGCTCATTCTTAGTGTTTCATAGGGTTTTCTTTCTTCCCTTAAAACTACCAACACTTGCATCCCTCTTTCAGATTGTACAATACTTGTATACCAAGGTGGTAGGCTCCTTAAAAAGTGCAGAGAGAGGTAGGTAATAAATACACAATTCAGTGTGGTCTCTGTAGTTGAACACATCAGTATATTAGCATAAATATGCACAATATAGGATAAAAAATTTTCAAAAAGTTTTAATTTAGTTATTATGCTCTTCTAACCTGATACAAGAGCTGATCAAGAGAGATCCACCAATATGAAAAGGTAATCACAGAGGGATAAAGAAACCTTTCACAAATATTAGGTTATAGGAAACCTTCATTCCCTTTAATATCATCATCCAACGAAGTTGAAAGTGCAGCTACATACCTAGTAATACATTTGAAAAATTGCTACACTCTGAAAGACACAAACGGTGGACAAACAGACAAAAATGGGAGTGTGTGGAGGGGAGAAGGGGAAGGAAACAGTAAAGGCTACAGTTTGTAAGTAAATAGTCTCAAGGAGCAATTACTATTACATGATCAACTCTGGACTTTCTCAGTATCTGATTCCTTCAGAGCACTAGCAGGATAGTTTATGCAAAGCACGTGGGTTATAAATTCTGAAAGGACTTTCTGTAACTGTTTGGAGTGTATTTATTTATTTATTTAAAGCAGATGGATTTTCTTTGTGAACTGAACACTCATTATGAAAAAAAGAAAAGGAGTACCTGTGGCACCTTAGAGACTAACAAAATTTATTTGAGCATAAGCTTTCGTGAGCTACAACTCACACTGAACGCATCCGATGAAGTGAGCTGTAGCTCACGAAAGCTTATGCTCAAATAAATTTGTTAGTCTCTAAGGTGCAACAAGTACTCCTTCTCTTTTTGCGAATACAGACTTACACAGTTGCTACTCTGAAACCTCTCATCTATGAAACTAACTCTCTCTCTCTCACTGTAGTTCTGTTTGAGGCTCACAAAAGATATTGATGGCCCTGAAGAGAAAAATAAAAACTCAACATTTGGAAAAATACTAAATGGCTATTATTCTAATTACTCCAGACAAGTTCCCTCAATACCAGCACTCACCTGTATGTTTTATGTAGTTCCATGACTTTTTCTTCAAGTTCCTTTGTCTGGTTTGGGGCCAGTTTAAACTCACTGACATAATCTGCGCTATGTAACTCCGGGTCATAATCTCCCAATTCAGACTGGACTGTGTAAGAACTCAGCAGGGCCAGTGTCGCAAAGGAACAAGGCAGACGCCCTGTAACAATGTCATGTCTAAGCTGAAGACACAAATAATACCTACAGGGAAGAAACAGAAGATGTGATTTTAACTGAGAGTGCAATAGAACAGTGGTTCTCAACCAGGGGTCTGGGGCAGGTTTCAGGGGGTCCGCCAAGCAGGGACAGCGTTAGACTCGCTGGGGCCCAGGGCAGACACCCAAAGCCCCATTACATGGGGCTGAAGCCCAGGGCCCTGAGCCCCGCCACACAGATCTGAAGACGAAGCCTGAGCAACGTAGCTACATGAGAGCCCTGTGGCCCCAGGCAATTGCCCTGCTTGCCACGCCTTAATGCTAACCCTGGCTTTTATATGCAGAAAACCAGTTGTGGCACAGGTGGGCCATGGAGATTTTACAGCATATTGGAGTGGGCCTTGTTAGGGGGCTTATTCCTTCACCTACTTACTTCCCTGGTCCTTATCGCATGATCAGAGAGCAACAATACCCGAAGTCCAAAGGTGCAAACAATTTGATGTTTATTGGGGTGAACTTCCAGCAAGCATGATTCCAGTTTCCTTCCTTAGTGTCTCCCTTCCCAGCTCTGATACCACAGAGCCTTACCTGTGTCCCTGTTCCCATTCCCATTCCCCCCCTTAGCAAAACATGATTCCAATTTCCCCACCCCCATTCCCTGTTCCCATTTCCCCCCCCCACCCACTCACTTCCTGATTGACTGCAGACTATATAGTAAAACTTGAGTTCTGTTTAACTATACCTTAACCAATCATTTTACTGAAATTTAACTAACCAATCCTAACATATTATAACATGATTATGTAACCAATTATATCCCACCACCTTAATTAGTTTACACCCAGCAAAATTAATTATACAGCAGACAGGAACAATTACAGAACTAGACAGAGATTATACAGACAAACAATAGCAAAGTGGGAACTATAATGACAAAACAATACAGAAGTGCGGATTTCACATCCCAGCTATTAATAAGTGAGTTCTTGCCAGACAGGATGCTATCAAACTAAGTTTCCTTTTACATCTTCTAGGCACTTCCCTTTCTCTGGAGGCGATAGGCATTATCAGGACAGGGTTGTATCGTAACAGCCCAATAGCAC
This sequence comes from Dermochelys coriacea, assembly GCF_009764565.3. Classification (NCBI taxonomy): domain Eukaryota; kingdom Metazoa; phylum Chordata; order Testudines; family Dermochelyidae; genus Dermochelys; species Dermochelys coriacea. The sequence continues at coordinate 12,642,666 of NC_050086.2, read as the reverse complement.
CTTCTTTCAATGTGACTAGTTTGGGATGCGAGGATGTGACCGTTCGCTTCCCAGCTTATGGCTGCCTCTGCTGCTTAGCCGAAGGCCTTAGCCTAAGCACAGGGCCTCAGACTGTCTCAGTAAGAGAAGGCCCTTACACCGACAGACAGTGATTTTGATTCTTTCTTTTATACCTCTAGAACTAGCTAAGTGATAAGAATACACTTAAATTCTTAGAGTATAGGCCTTTACAGACAGGCCTGAATATCTATATCCTAACAGGCCTCAGCAAGAAAAAGATTGAGAACTCCTGCAATAGAAGACAAAAACCTGGTCACTTTATTTTGAGCTCAAGCTCCTGAGGAAATGAAGAGGAAGGCCACTTTTTATGCTGCTAAATGGCATGGAGTGATGTTTGTATTGGCTTATAAGAAAAAGAAAGGAAAAAAAAGAGTTAGTGCACCCTTTTCATTCAAAGGATAAAGGGCTACACCTGCAGTAGTCTGAAAGGAAGAACGATCACAGGATTTAAAAAAAAAAAAAAAATCACCCCCTTCAAAAAGGTAGCTACCTGGAGCAGGGGATGCTTTTGATAACTGAACTCAGACTTTCTACAAGGCATTTAAAAGTATACGGCTAGATTCTCGCTGGAAAGTATTAAGGGAGACTATGCTAGGCTGGGGAAGATGCTTAAGGAAATTGAGGCTCAGGTGATCTTTAGTGGGATCCTGCCTGTTCCTAGAGAAGGGCAACAAAGGTGTGACAAGATTATGACTGTCAACAGATGGTTTAGGCAGTGGTGCTATAAGGAGGGCTTTGGGATGTATGGACACTGGGAGGCATTCACGGACAGAGGACAGTTCTCTCGGGATGGACTTCATCTGAGTAGGGAAGGAAATAGACTTCTAGGATGGAGGCTGGCACAACTGATAAAGAGAGCTTTAAACTAGGAATTAGGGGGAGATGGTTGGGAGATGTCCAGGTAATCTCCACGCCAGATTTTAGCATTGAGAGGGAAGAAGACGAAGTAAGAAAGGATACAGCCGTGGGTAGGAGAATGTATATAAGGAGCGAGGGCGGTGTGGATACTAGTCTAATAGGTTATACTGGCTGTAGAATGACTGTGCCTAACAGGGTACAAAATGTAAGCGAGGCCAAACAGCAAAAATTAAGATGTTTGTACACCAATGCGAGGAGCCTAGGTAACAAAATGGAGGAACTAGAGCTACTGGTGCAGGAAGTGAAACCAGATATTATAGGGATAACAGAAACATGGTGGAATAGTCGTCATGACTGGACTACAGGTATTGAAGGGTATGTGCTGTTTAGGAAAGACAGAAACAAAGGTAAAGGTGGTGGAGTAGCATTGTAAATCAATGATGAGGTAGAAGGTAAAGAAATAAGAAGCGATACAATGGATAAGACAGAGTCCGTCTGGGCAAAAATTACATTGGGGAAGATAACTAGTAAAGCCTCTCCTACGATAGTGCTTGGGGTGTGCTATAGACCTCCGGGATCTAATCTGGATATGGATAGAGCCCGTTTTAATGTTTTTAATAAAAAAAATACTAATGGAAACTGCATGATCATGGTTTCAGAGTAGCAGCCGTGTTAGTCTGTATTCGCAAAAAGAAAAGGAGTACTTGTGGCACCTTAGAGACTAACAAATTTATTAGAGCATAAGCTTTCGTGAGCTACAGCTCACTAGACTAACTTCCCAGATATAGACTGGAGGACCAGTGCTAGTAATAATAATAGGGCTCAGATTTTCCTAGATGTGATAGTTGATGGATTCCTTCATCAAGTAGTTGCTGAACCAACTAGAGGGGATGCCATTTTAGATTTAATTTTGGTGAGTAGCGAGGACCTCATAGAAGAAATGGTTGTAGGGGACAATCTTGGCTCAAGTGATCATGAGCTAATTCAGTTCAAACTAAATGGAAGGATTAACAAAAATAAATCTGCAACTAGAGTTTTTGATTTCAAAAGGACTGACTTTCCAAAAATTAAGGAAATTAGTTAGGGAAGTGGATTGGACTGAAGAACTTATGGATCTAAAGGTAGAGGAGGCCTGGGATTACTTTAAAATCAAAGCTGCAGAAGCTATCGGAAGCCTGTATCCCAAGAAAGGGGAAAAAATTCATAGGAAGGAGTTGTAGACCAAGCTGGATGAGCAAGCATCTTAGAGAGGTGATTAAGAAGAAGCAGAAAGCATACAGGGAGTGGAAGATGGGAGGGATCAGCAAGGAAAGCTACCTAATTGAGGTCAGAACATGTAGGGATAAAGTGAGACAGGCTAAAAGTCGAGTCGAGTTGGACCTTGCAAAGGGAATTAAAACCAATAGTAAAAGGTTCTATAGCCATATAAATAAGAAGAAAACGAAGAAAGAAGAAGTGGGGCCGCTAAACACTGAGGATGGAGTGGATGTTAAAGATAATCTAGGCATGGCCCAATATCTAAACACATACTTTGCCTCAGTCTTTAATAAGGCTAAAGAGGATCTTAGAGATAAGGGTAGCATGACAAATGGGAATGAGGATATGGAGGTAGATATTACCATATCTGAGGTACAAGCGAAACTCAAACAGCTTAATGGGACTAAATCGGGGGGCCCAGATAATCTTCATCCAAGATTATTAAAGGAATTGGCACCTGAAATTGCAAGCCCATTAGCAAGAATTTTTAATGAATCTGAAAACTCAGGAATAGTACCGAATGATTGGAGAATTGCTAATATAGTTCCTATTTTTAAGAAAGGAAAAAAATGTGATCCGGGTAACTACAGGCCAGTTAGTTTGACATCTGTAGTATGCAAGGTCCTGGAAAAAATTTTGAAGGCGAAATTAGTTAAGGACATTGAAGTCAATGGTAAATGGGACAAAATACAACACGGTTTTACAAAAGGTAGATCGTGCCAAACCAACTTAAACAGATTTTTTAGATAAAGGAAATGCAGTGGATCTAATTTACCTAGATTTCAGTAAGGCATTTGATACCGTGCCACGTGGGGAATTATTAGTTAAATTGGAGAAGATGGGGATCAATATGAACATCAAAAGGTGGATAAGGAATTGGTTAAAGGGGAGACTGCAACGGGTCCTACTGAAAGGAGAACTGTCAGGTTGGAGGGGGGTTTCCAGTGGAGTTCCTCAGGGATCAGTTTTGGGACCAATCTTATTTAATCTTTTTATTACTGACCTTGGCACAAAAAGTGGGAGTGTGCTAATAAAGTCGGCAGATGATACAAAGCTGGCAGGTATTGCCAATTCAGAGAAGGATCGGGGTATTATACAGGAGGATCTGGATGACCTTGTAAACTGGAGTAATAGTAATAGGATGAAATTTAATAGTGAGAAGTGTAAGGTTATGCATTTAGGGATTAATAACAAGAATTTTAGTTATAAGTTGGGGACGCATCAATTAGAAGCAACAGAAGAGGAGAAGGACCTTGGAGTATTGGCTGATCATAGGATGACTATGAGCTGCCAATGTGATATGGCTGTGAAAAAAGCTAATGCGGTTTTGGGATGCATCAGGAGAGGTATTTCCAGTAGGGATAAGGAGGTTTTAGTACCATTATACAAGGCACTGGTGAGACTTCACCTAGAATACTGTGTGCAGTTCTGGTCTCCCATGTTTAAAAAGGATGAATTCAAACTGGAGCAGGTACAGAGAAGGGCTACTAGGATGATCCGAGGAATGGAAAATTTGTCTTATGAAAGGAGACTTAAGGAGCTTGGCTTGTTTAGCCTAACTAAAAGAAGGTTGAGGGGAGATATGATTGCTCTCTATAAATATATCAGAGGAATAAATACAGGAGAGGGAGAGGAATTATTTCAGCTCAGCACCAATGTGGACACAAGAACAAATGGGTATAAACTGGCCACCAGGAAGTTTAGACTTGAAATTAGACGAAGGTTTCTAACCATCAGAGGAGTGAAGTTTTGAAATAGCCTTCCAAGGGAAGCAGTGGGGGCAAAAGATCTATCTGGTTTTAAGATTCTACTCAATAAGTTTATGGAGGAGATGGTATGATGGGATAATGGGATTTTGGTAAGTAATTGATCTTTAAATATTCAGGGTAAATAAGACTAATCCCCTGAGATGGGATATTAGATGGATGGGATCTGAGTTACTATAGAAAATTCTTTCCTGGGTATCTGGCTGGTGAATCTTGCCCATATGCTCAGGGTTTAGCTGATCGCCATTTTGGGGTCGGGAAGGAATTTTCCTCCAGGGCAGATTGGAGAGGCCCTGGAGGTTTTTCACCTTCCTCTGTAGCATGGGTGACTTGAGGGAGGCTTCTCTGCTCCTTGAAGTCTTTAAACCATGATTTAAGGACTTCAATAGCTCAGACATAGGTGAGGTTTTTTGTAGGAGTGGGTGGGTGAGATTCTGTGGCCTGCGCTGTGCAGGAGGTCGGACTAGATGATCAGAATGGTCCCTTCTGACCTTAGTATATATGAATCTATGCGCGCGCGCGCGCACACACACACCCCCCCCCATAAAAATCTTGCACATATAACCTTCAAAGCAGACTATGTCTAGTCCTATAGTATTAACTCTAAAATATATTTGAAAACAAAGATTTATGAATAGCTTTTGAGCTTTTACCTGAAAAGCAAATTATTATGCACTTCTATTGTACTTTCCACTCTCAGTACTTTACTAACTGATTAGCAAAGTTAAAGGGAAATAATCTGTCTTTACCTCGTTATATCCTCTGTCAGCTGTGCTGGATCTGGTGGATAAAACTTCACATTGAATGTAAAGTTCCAGGGGCCTCCTGTAATTAGAAACATAAAAGTTTTGAAAATTTACAACGAAAATATTCACAATACAGAAGTTTATAAAAATTATGAATATTGAATCTGACTTTAAAAATAAAGCATTCAAATGATACTTTATATTTGAATGCTGCCATTTGAATTATTGATTATAGAATGTAGTTTAAAGAGAAGTGATAAAGTCTCTGATCAGTTTTCATTTACTTAGCTTAAAACATATCTTTTATGGGGAACACGTAACCAGACTATGTGCAGGTGGACATATTCACATGAAAGACATCCCAGATAATATAAGAAGTGTGGAATTCACATGTTTTGCAATCTACTGCTCATTAAATACCTCATACCTCTGTTTGCTTTTTATAGATGTGATAAAGTATGAATAGAGGTCAAACTGTGGTGTGGGTTAATGAATTAGCCTTTTATCACCAAAGACTCAGGTTTTAAATCTCCCCTAGGTGAGAAGAAAGAGGTGTTTAGTGGTTAAACACTTGCCCATGCCACACAGCCACCATATAAATTCAGTACAAATGTCAATCTGTAGTCAAGAAACACCCAGGGCTAAAACAGCAAGGGTTTTGCAGGTCAAGACTAAAATGTTTTAGTACAGCTGAATTACAAGGTTTATGTACACAGTACTTAGCTCTAATTAGTGTCATCAGTCTTACTTCTATGAGTACTACAATTATATTCAAAATGCATGCTCAGCCACTATTCAAATAAATCACATCTAACAAGCAAAGATGCAAAACTGTATGTTTTGTATAAATTGAAAAATAAAATGAAATCTTATAGTATGACTCCCAGAAAGTTTATGAATTTGAAAAATAAAGGTTTTTAAACAAACTGACAAGTGAAATCATTAAAAAGATATAAAATATAATGTTCCAATACAGGACCTTACAATCATAATTACATTGTGTGGACATTAAAATTCACCCTCCTCCCCGTTACTTCAGAGAGTTCAGATACCAAGAAGGTAGTAGCTTTAAAGATTTATTTTTTCAAGTGTTCAGAATGAGGTCACTATTTCCTCTTGGAGGGTATAATCAATTTTGCCCTTAGATAGCTGAACTGAAGGGCAGAGGCATTAAATGCTTCAGTAGGGAATTTCTAAAATTGTTGCAAAAACCTGAGTCAAATATAACGACTTCATTCATCACCCTCTAATTCAATAGTTTAAAATGGTACTTAATTCAGGGAGGCAAGGTTTTCTGATTTTGTTTCTTAAAAGATTTAACAAGTCCCACATGGGGCTGGCACAGGGGAGGATGGGAGAAACCAAACAGACTCCATTTACAGATTTGCTTCTTACCCAATGTCATAATTAAGTTAAGAGACAAATCCTGCCATTTTCATTGTATGGTGCCAGAAACATTCCAATTATTCATGAATAAGTTTAAGATAACTGTGAGCAACTTTCCATCTATTTTAAGGGGAACACAAATATTCTGGGGTTGTCTATAGAAAAGTATTGTTCCTTTTTTTAGATCTGTATCTTAAATCATGTCATTTTTCCAGTAAGACAATTTAAATGCATCTTACTCAGTTGAGTGAAATAAAGGGTTCCTTTAAATATCTTCCTGCTGTAGGTTTTTGCACAGCTAAAGCCATGCACACAAACAATTGCTTTTGTAGATTATAAAAATAAAAATGGATGACTGAATGAAGAAGCTTTCCCAGTGCTGTTTGTTTATTAACTCCAATGGAGTTTTGCCTCGATTATGCCTCACAGAATCTCTTCAGTTCATAGCTTTGTTGAAATACCTCTCTTCTTCCTCCCTGTTAACCTACACAGAAATTCACTTTCACTGCAGTGAGAAGTCTTGAGTGTGTGTACTCTTTGAAGAAAATCTGGTCTCTGAAAATGGATCTACATGGTCACTGGTCCCTGCACTGAACTGGCCCAATATCAGAAGAAGTCACAGTCCATTTCTGCTTATACTGTGAGACATTCATCCTGACACTGTTCAAGCCACTTGTTCAACTCAGCTATCCCATTTGGATGCCTGAGCAGGTCTGAAGAATCCACAGAAATTTGCCACAACATATACTTTTCTTTTCCCCTTACCAGCAGGCTGAAAGACATCTACCCAATTCTGGACTGCACTATGGAGGTACAGCGTTTGTCTGCCTCCTGACAATGTGCTATAGGATATTCTTCATTGTAACAAAGTGCCACTATTAAAAGAGTAAAAAGAGATGGTGCATACTGTTTGAACTTGTGATGATCCCTGACCAACACCCTTCCATGAACTCTAACTGGTGTTCAGAGATTCTCTGAATTGTAGGCCAAAGCTATAAATATCTACCAGTAAAAAAATAGATCAAGATGAACTCAATCCACTTACCATGAACCTGCTTTTTTATTTCTTTGGCAGAATCCAGCCATGTCTGTAAGAGGAGAAAAATAGTAAAATTCACACAGTTGACATGTACTAAAAGAACCACCACAGGAAACAGTACTGTCAATAAGCTAAATAAGCAACTATCAAATGTGAACTGAACTAGCTTTTGTAATGTGTGTATACCATATATATTATACAATATCCACCCACCCCTATATTACTCTATACTACTACTCAGACACACGTACAAGGTCCTAAGCTTCCCCATTTTTCAGCATCATCACACCATTCATCTACAGGCAGTTCAAAGTTGAGAGAGGGAAAGGATGGGATGAAGGACAGCAGCAGAATTCACGTCCGTGACTTTTGTCCCCCCCCCATGGCCAGCTAGTACATATATATTGCATACACGATAAATTAAAATTCCAAAGGACATGAAAGCTCTATATACAAAAAGTTTTATTTATTAGAGCTCCTACAATGGCCTTGAACAATAAAGTGTGAACTTCCAAGGGAAGCCATCTCTCTCTCTGGATCTAAAAGTGCAGAATACGCTGCAGTTTTCTCATTAAAATAAATGCTCTGATGAAATAGTGCAACCTACATTTTTCTCAAATTCCAGCATCAAACAGTATAAGCTAGAACTAGCCATTAGGAAGAGAAACGCACAGATCCATAAAGGTTTTAACACTGCCATTTTCTCACAACCCCCTTGCACCTTTCTCCACATTCTAAGATGTATTGCTCACACCAATTCAGAATTTTAGATAGTAAGTTAAGCTCCTCTGTGTGTAGTCTTTAATAAAGACAGCTTTATGTCATATCAATCACTGGAATAAGTGAAGATATTTGCAATGACAGCAAAAGCTTAGCACCTATCATGACAATTCGGGGTGGGGGTGGGGGGAGGTGATAATCTTTTAAAAAAAAAAAAGGCACAAATTTCTGAGAATTAGTTTGAGGAGATAATATATTTAGACATTTTTATCCAGTTTGCTCAGTTGCCTGTAATTCATCTCCTTTATTTGTATTTTTGGGGAGCAAAGAGGTGGTGCAAAACTGATGTCAGTGAAATTATTTTACAGTCCTGCCAATGCGCCTCCTTTAGTCATAACCTGAAATATCTCAGTCTTGAGTCTCTTCTTAGCAGAAGCTATCAGTTGTGAAACACTGTATGAAGACAGTGCAATAGTGATAATCATCTTCTAGTTTCAGAGTAGCAGCCGTGTTAGTCTGTATTCGCAAAAAGAAAAGGAGTATTTGTGGCACCTTAGAGACTTTTTGTTAGTCTCTAAGGTGCCACAAGTACTCCTTTTCTTTTTGCGAATCATCTTCTAGAGGCTAGAATGAAGCCATCAAATTCATGTTCATGTGACCTAAGCAGGATTTGTAAATCTAGGTCTTCTGAGGTGAAAAATTAATATGCCTAACCCATTCAGCTCTCTAAGCTCATCTTAAAGGACATTTTACTTTACATGTTTACTGGTACAACTGTGGATAGGTTTAATTTAAATTCATTGTTAAAAATATGCTCTCTTCTACTCTTCCAATCTTTACAACTAGTGCTATGAAACCCATGAAAAAGAAGGCCCACAGGCCATCTACATAGCATTTTTTGGGGTCTATGGTTTTGTCAGCATAGCAATTTTAAATGCAAGTGCTGATGCTACAAATGTTAGTTTTCTCCAGTGAGAATGGGACAGCCTAGCTGCTGGCTCTAACGCAGCCTGAGCGCAGTCATGCATTCATGGAACTCATCCTGTCTGCCTAATCCAACAGACAATGAGGGTTCAGTAATTAATGATACTCTTATCAGATGCTGTTTCATGAATCAGTGGAAAACAATTCTCCCTTTCAGACTAATATAAACTCTAATATAAACTCTAATATAAACTTCTTCAGTGCTAAACAGTCCCTCTATTCACTTTCCCACATTGGAAAAACAGAGGGTGAAAGTGCCTTTCCTTGCGGACATTGTTGGTTTATTTCTGAAAGTAGAGATATTTAGGTATAATATTTTCGTGTGTATGTACGTGTGCGCGCACGCGCACACACACACCCCTACCTCTCTCTCTCTCTCTCCCCCGTCAAACCCTAGCTATCATTTTGGAAGAGGTTCAGAAGTTGGTTTGTTGAAGGCTCTTATTAAAATCACTTTATCTGGTAAATCAAATAACTTAGGTGAGGGCTCTTTTTAGAGACTACTGTAGTGCTCGATGGAATTTCAAACTTGGAAGTTTATACTCCAAACAAACAGAAATATACATATATAAGGCAATTATCTCAAAAGAGCAAAACGCGGCTGCAAACATTAATAGTTTTTTCCAGACTGGAATTAAAATCTATATCGAACAGCTGTGTAACTCTCTCATTCATGTTTTAAGTGACAATAAATCTCTGACACCAAACAATCCTGCTACTGACAGCGTTCCCTCACTCTTTGCAGTCTGTAAGAAATTACAGCAGCAAACTCCGAATCACACATCAAGCGAGTAAAAAGCATATGTGTAATTCTGTTTTCAAAGAAGGCAATGCAATTAGCTTTCTTCCACTCCTCCTGTCCCAAACCTAGGGAAGCCCATTTGACTCAAAAGTGATGGATATAAAGAGAGGAAGACAAATGGTTAGAGAATGATGATCTGGCAATTTTCTTCCCACAACACAACACACATTGGTTAAAAGACTTAGCTTGAACAGCTTGATATTTCTGCCCTTAAAAATATCTAACAATAATTTTACATATAGTAGATTCCATTAAGTATGGAGTAAACAACTCCTTACTGCAAGAATAAAATCAAATTCTAAGGATAAGAAAATAAAAACAAAAATGAGGCTTCAGCTGACATGAAAGCCACCCATTTGTTAACTGTCCCAAAGAAGAATCTTTTTGTATCTTTTAAAGAATCTTTTAATGGGTTCATTTCTTCATCCCACCAGTTTTTCATATATTATTCCAATATGTGAAACAGGAAGGTAGCCAGATGAAAAGTCTTTAAGTCCATTTCAAGTCAGACAATTATTTGAAACCAACCCTCAGGTAGGCTTAATTTTTACTAAACAAGGCTGTGCTTAACTTTTATGTAAGGCAGTCTGATTTGTTAAAGAACACACAAGCAGGTTAAAACAACAGCAAGACAATGACGCTACATAAATCTAAACAAAATCAAAGTTTTTCATAAAGTGACCAATTTGAGTTTCAGTATGAAGAATTTAACTTATTTTCAGCAAATACATTAGGAATTGCATTGCCTTACTAAATATTTATACGTTTAGAATTTTCCTTCCCTTCTGTCAGTGACAAGCCTCAGCTTGAAACATTAATCCAGAATGGCCTCCCACCAAATCCTGTAAATGCTGACAAGAGCTCCAGGGACTTTTTCCAATGATCGTCAGGCCAGAGGAGCCATTCTCCTGTAATATTTTTCCACTCTAAAGGGAAAAGTGCTCCAAGAAGGCTACACGCTTATTTGGTTGGTTCAACTAATCACGAATAAGTGTGGATGAAAACTGACAGTTTCCATTTAGCATTTTTCTGTAGAAAATCAAATGTAACTCAAAATTTTCTAACTCTATTTCCTCAGTTACATACAGGACAGGAGTGGAATTTACATATGCAACTCCATGGGAATTATCCCCATAATTCCCTTGTGTGTGCACACAGAACACACTGTTAAATCTTCAACCACTTACATTTCTTTCCATTTTTTATAAGCCAGTATTGTATCACAGAATACTAGGGTGCAGGGAGTAAGTTGTTTCCAGTCATAATATTGATTGGCTAGTTCATTCAGATACCTATTAGAGGTATACCCATGATAGTGAAGAAGGAAACACTCACCTGATCAATAAAACAAAACAAACCTAAGGCTAAATAACAGAGTCAGTCATAAGAGTGACAGACAAGTCAGGAAGAGGAAGAAAATGAACACAAGACCCTTCAGAAATTGAGATGTGAGATGGCAATCTACATACACTTGACTCAAATTAACAGCTAAATCAAATATGCTCATTTACCCCCAAAATACAAGACGTTGTTTGCTCCTCTTATTGCCTTTAGTAGATACACGGAATAATTTATGACTATGAAGAAATTCTCCCTGAATTCCTTTTGTGCTCAGGTTCTTCCACATCTTAAGTGTCATCTACCTATCCTATCCACTCTATTCACCATGATTTTGTAAACCACAATTAAAAGAAAAGGAAAAACCCTAATCTCTCCAACACTTCTGAATAACTTATATCCTAGAGTTCTTCTGTTGTATCTTTATAATGTAATCATAAGAAAAAAGAAAAAGAAAAGAAACCAGAGCCTAATCTAATCTATTTTGCATGTGGCTTCAGCTCCTCTAGAACAGATTTTTCCAAATTCGTTTCACTCCCCTCCATTAGCAAAGCACATGCTGTCCTATTTTATAGTAGCTTTTATTTTATTCACAATATCGTTACTCTTACAATTCACACACTATGCCAGTTCTTAGAAAAGGTCTTTCACACATAGGGGGGAAAATAAAAATATTGCTAGATTAAGCAAAATTTTTTGGGACGCTACACACTTCTTCCCATTTTGGAGACAATAACCTATCGAGAAGAGTTTTGGGGGTTTTTTTTGATAACAGACTGTAGTTCCATAAGCACCTTCTTACCTTGGAAGTTGGAGAGTCCCATATGGCCAGTCCAAAGTAGTCTTCTTCCAGAAGATTGAGGTGCTCACATACTTTTCTAAGCAGATCCTGACCCTTGGCATGTTTCTGCAAATAAGTAACAGGGATTCTATATTATACATTGCTTTTTGTCTCTCCTCTCCTGGTCCCACTAATAACTCTCCCACTCTGTATAATCACTGAAGAGGGCCGAATTCTTGAGCAAAAGAAAGGGGTGCTGACTGGCTCAGCAATTTATGGCCAAGTATTTCACTTTACAGGAAAGAGCATCAGATAGGAAAGTCAAACCTAGCAAACCAGAGTTATTGGGGAAATGTTTAAAATTGATGTAGACTCTCCTCCTGACCATATTGACTGAGCATCCTGAAAGTCATTTTATCTGCACATCTTACCCATCTAAAAAAATGGATATATAATTATTCCCTACCCAAAAGAGGTGTTGTGTGGCTTAAGTGTTTGTAAAGTGCTCCAAGAAAGTACTTATGCTACAGTGATAGGTGGCAGTACAAAATGCTAAATTAGCTAGGATTATCAAGTGGTGATCAGACTGAGACTTGTGACTGGAAATAGAATTTATTATTCTGACACTGTATTTTGGGACACAACATGATCTAGTGGATTAAGCATAGAACTGGGAGCTAGGAACCTTGGGTTCCAATCCTAGCTGTGCTGCTGACTTCCAATCACAAGCTCCTGGTCTCAGTATTCCCATTTAAAATGAGAATAATTATCTGTCTTTGGGATTAGTTTAGGTTTTTAAAAAAAAATGTTCTGAAGTGAAGTGTTATTTAAATACTACACTTTGAGGAGGTTTTTCTGTTTGATTTTTATTTAGGCATTCATTACACCACCACTTTCAGAACAAGAATAAGCATAGTAACATAAGAAGCTCTCCAGGAAATAAAAATTATGTCTGACCCACTGTATTTTCATTTTAAAAACTACTTTAAATGCTACAATATGTTCATTTCAAACTCAACAGAGATTAAAAATTAAATCTAAAAATCTGCCATACAGCAGAGTTCAACAAAATTTCAGACTGGGTCTAATCCACATACACTTGTCCTGAAAAATAGATTCTATCAAACATTCTAGAGAAACAATGGACATTTTGATAATTTAAGCTTTAGATTTTTAAAGAGAAACAGACAGAGAGAGAGAAAGAACAAACAGCTATAGCCTTAAAACGATTTACAGCTCCAGGGATACAACTGTAATTATAGCTAACAAACTTCAAACTGCAGCAAACAATTTTTTAGGCTTCAACTTCATAATTGTCCCAGGCCTTCCCTTAAAAGGTCAGCTATTTCTGATCAGAGAAGGTTTTCCCCCAACCATGTTCCAGTAACCACTCCTCACCGTCTCTAGGACATAAAACTACATTACCAGAAGAATCCCATGGGATACCAATGCCAGCAACACTGTTACACAAACACCGATGCACCGACCTAATTGTACAAGGTCATCTAAGGTAACTGCTCTGCACAAGAAGCCCTAGAAACCTAAACAGGTCACAATGAGCAACTAGACTTAACCAGTGGGTTCAGGGCTTAACAAGCTCATTATGTCTCAAAGACTAAGTACCAGATTGTTTACGTGTTGGGCTAGTACTCAGATGCTGAATTAGATTTCTGTTGACTTCTTATTGCTATGACACTGGGATCATCCTATGAGATAGATATGAAAAACATGTACAGCCAAAAACCTTTCAACTATAGGGGACTGAGCAGAGCTTCTGAAATTGATTAAATAGGGATGCTAAAAACATTATTTATTTGTTTACTGCCATTTCTATTCTGAACAATACTGCTAGACATTATCACTCTACTAGCATTTTTACATATCCACGTAAAATGGCATGTTGGCCCAGTTTCGTTATTCAGTCTTGAACATTTAAGGACAGGCATTCTGGGACTTGTAATCCTACCTATGCCCAGCAGGCATTGTAAGCTGAGAGCATGTCCTTTTAGGAAAGAAAGTGGAATAAAAGCCAAGCCACCTTCTCAGTGTAAGACAAGACTCAGAGATCTCCACTGGGAAACTTAAAGCAGAACACCAGCAGCTGCTAGGTCTCCCCAGGCAAAGGCAGGAGGAAGAGGAAATGACTGCCTTGGATCCATGCATCAAAGGATGAACCCCTTAACATAAAGGGAGAACTTATGAACCTCTGATACAAGGACAGAAGGTAACCCAGACCATAGTGAGAGGGCTGTAAAGGCTGAAGAGATAGCTTACAGAATCTGAACCAGAAGGGTGAATCAAGCCTGAGCAGATGGTGTAGAAAGGAGATGCTTCTTGTGTTGGGATGCATTTGTGTCAAGAATGTGTTACACTACACCCAGAGGGAGACAGTTTCGGAATGTGTCATTTTGCAAGCAGTTCCCCCAATGGAAAACTAATGCAACTGCAACACTCTAATGACAGGAATAGAAGCAACCCTTTCACAACCACTAAAACCCAAAATTTGATAATTTAGAACAAGCGTTCAGAACCAGGGTTTGGCCTGGTGCCAGTGCTACCATCACCCTTTGTAAAAATTCTTATAAATACTGATATAAGGATTGTGGCTTAGATAAATGATTAGGAAAGACTGGGATGAAATACAACCGATAGTTATGTGCCCATTAAGCATGCCTGCTAACTCTTTCAAGGCATAGCTCATATGATAAAGAAGAATTTGAAAGAACAAAGCAAAAATAAGTATTTTGACCAAGTTTAAGTGGTGACCATCTCATTTTTTTCTGTGGTGATTTGCTGAAACTGTTTCCCTGTTATTAGTCAGCAGCACATGATCTTAGGTTTCCAAGGTATTCTGGGTGAAAAGCCAGCAAAGCATACAAATCCAGCTGACAAACATTTTCTGGCTCTGATCTGATTATTATTTAGAGTTATAATCAAATCTTAAGAGGATGTAAAATATATACATCAATCACACTCAAGCCTGGAGTATCAGAAATAGGGGCAAGTGAAGGAGAAAGCATCAGCAAGTGAGACGACAGCATTTTTTAAAAATCCCCCAAATAGAGATGTTGGATTTTTTTTCCCCAATGTCCAAAGTGCCCCACATTCTCATCAGATCTTAAATAATTGTTATGGTTTAAGACAGTCCTACTCCAGTGGAGTTTAACCATTTACTTCAATGGCAGCATCACCCAATTCCGAACCCTCTTCCCCCCCCCCATCTTAAGAGACTAAATGGCACTTACATCCAAAGCACACTCGTAAACGGTGTCATCCAGCAAGGAAACCTTGCAGTACATATTTCTGTGTCTTCTTACTGATTTCTGGGTGGTTTTTAATTCTTGGCCTGTTTTTGTCTCAGGTCCCTCTCTTTTCAACTCTGCCTTGGAACACTCTTCCTGCACTCCGTCTCCTTCCTTAATCTCAAGGTCTCTGCTCTCGGGGTCTTGATCTTCTCTCCTGTCCTCCTGAGCAGGCTGAAATCCCACAACACCATATTTATTACTTACATGTTTCAAACAAGTAGTGTCAACACAGCATAAATGTACTGTAGGTGATTTAACCCCATTAGAGATCAAAGTGGACCACTTCACAATGGCTCAGCAACATAGAGTTTTTCTCTGGTGCTGTATCTTGTGCTCTAAAGTCTACAGTTTCTTTTTCTAAACTGAATTGCTAGCCCTTCTCATTGAAGATCTTTTAAATGTAAACCAATGCAGTGATGTCTGCCCAAGTCTGCAAAGAGTCTGAAACAACAGCTCAGATGTCAACTGATATTTATTCAGTTCAAGTGCATGTTAATTCTGAAGTCTAATGAAAATTTAAAGTCTCATTAGTTATTAGTTTATCAAAGCATGTCAGAAGGGACAGGAGTACTTGTGGCACTTTCAAGACTAAAATTTATTTGAGCATGAGCCTTCATGAGCTACAGCTCACTTCATCAGATGCATGAAGGGACAGGGTTGATTATATTATGAAGACCTGTTCAATCTACTGTTAGTGGCATCTCATTTTAGATTGGAGACTCATTTTTCCAATCTGACCCCTCAATCTTGCAGGCAAAATGCTCAGCTAATCCATAAAAACCAAGCGATTTCCTAAAATTGTTTCATTGTAAAACAGTCCTTTCTACATTTCCATTTGAGCCCTGAGAATGTGTCTCAGTTTTCATCACAATAAACCTACCCACATAATGCAGAATTTAATTTTGGGATCCAACGTGCTAATCAGTCTTCCTGTGTTATGAGTGATAGTAAAAATGGAAGACTGCCTTCATGCCAATGCATGCTTTAGTATCTGCAATTATTTAAATTAGACCAACGTTCACAGACTGCTGCTTTCTGCTGTGACAGAGATAGGATAATTAGAAAGCAGAGAATCGGATGGATTTGGATACACATGCTGACTCAGAGGTTTTACAACAGGACACTTCACATAAATGGTTTCACACTAGAAATATCTGTTAAGAGTCAGGATTTAAAAGGACATTAAAACTAATTTTAAACATTATAGTCAAAATTAACTTGTATGCACTGAAGGTTTGTGCAGCTTGTTTTTGCACAAGTTCACATATATATAAAATGGGGAAGAGATGGCCAGCCCTCTGTAGAGATAGAGGTGGTTAGGGACTATTTAGAAAAGCTGGACGTGCACAAGTCCATGGGGCCGGACGAATTGCATCCGAGAGTGCTGAGGGAATTGGCGGCTGTGATTGCAGAGCCCTTGGCCATTATCTTTGAAAACTCGTGGCGAACGGGGGAAGTCCCGGATGACTGGAAAAAGGCTAATGTAGTGCCCATCTTTAAAAAAGGGAAGAAGGAGGATCCTGGGAACTACAGGCCGGTCAGCCTCACCTCAGTCCCTGGAAAAATCATGGAGCGGGTCCTCAAAGAATCAATCCTGAAACACTTAGAGGAGAGGAAAGTGATCAGGAACAGTCAGCATGGATTCACCAAGGGAAGGTCATGCCTGACTAATCTAATCGCCTTTTATGATGAGATTACTGGTTCTGTGGATGAAGGGAAAGCAGTGGATGTATTGTTTCTTGACTTTAGCAAAGCTTTTGACACGGTCTCCCACAGCATTCTTGTCAGCAAGTTAAGGAAGTATGGGCTGGATGAATGCACTATAAGGTGGGTAGAAAGCTGGCTAGATTGTCGGGCTCAACGGGTAGTGATCAATGGCTCCATGTCTAGTTGGCAGCCGGTGTCAAGTGGAGTGCCCCAGGGGTCGGTCCTGGGGCCCGTTTTGTTCAATATCTTCATAAATGATCTGGAGGATGGTGTGGATTGCACTCTCAGCAAATTTGCGGATGATACTAAACTGGGAGGAGTGGTAGATACGCTGGAGGGGAGGGATAGGATACAGAAGGACCTAGACAAATTGGAAGATTGGGCCAAAAGAAATCTAATGAGGTTCAATAAGGGTAAGTGCAGGGTCCTGCACTTAGGATGGAAGAATCCAATGCACCGCTACAGACTAGGGACCGAATGGCTCGGCAGCAGTTCTGCGGACAAGGACCTAGGGGTGACAGTGGACGAGAAGCTGGATATGAGTCAGCAGTGTGCCCTTGTTGCCAAGAAGGCCAATGGCATTTTGGGATGTATAAGTAGGGGCATAGCGAGCAGATCGAGGGACGTGATCGTTCCCCTCTATTCGACACTGGTGAGGCCTCATCTGGAGTACTGTGTCCAGTTTTGGGCCCCACACTACAAGAAGGATGTGGATAAATTGGAAAGAGTACAGCGAAGGGCAACAAAAATGATTAGGGGTCTAGAGCACATGACTTACGAGGAGAGGCTGAGGGAGCTGGGATTGTTTAGTCTGCAGAAGAGAAGAATGAGGGGGGATTTGATAGCTGCTTTCAACTACCTGAAAGGGGGTTTCAAAGAGGATGGCTCTAGACTGTTCTCAATGGTAGCAGATGACAGAACGAGGAGTAATGGTCTCAAGTTGCAATGGGGGAGGTTTAGATTGGATATTAGGAAAAACTTTTTCACTAAGAGGGTGGTGAAACACTGGAATGCGTTACCTAGGGAGGTGGTAGAATCTCCTTCCTTAGAGGTTTTTAAGGTCAGGCTTGACAAAGCCCTGGCTAGGATGATTTAACTGGGACTTGGTCCTGCTTTGAGCAGGGGGTTGGACTAGATGACCTTCTGGGGTCCCTTCCAACCCTGATATTCTATGATATTCTATGATTCTATATTCAGTGTGCCAAATGCCTACAATTTTATTGCAAACCTCACTCATAGTATTTGTTTTGCTTAAAGGCCCAGCTCCTGGAGTCAAGTGGTTACATAAAAATCTCAGTTCATATTTTCAAGCTTCTCTCTGCAAACATGAGGGATATAAATATTTTTTTTAAAACTAAAGTAAAGTTTATAGTAAAGGCTCAGAAACCAAAAGGCAAATAAGACTCCCCACAATTATTATTTTTTAATCTCATGATTTTTGGGAGCCTAACTCATGATTTCTGAATGTTTGGTTTGGCAATGCTATACAATTTAAAGTGGAAATTGCTCAAAAGTCCTCAAGTCAAAAAAAACTACAGTAACTCCTTGTTTAAATAAGGGGGAGGGATAGCTCAGTGGTTTGAGCATTGGCCTGCTAAACCCAGGGTTGTGAGATCAATCCTTGAGGGGGCCATTTAGGGATCTGGGGCAAAAATTGGGGATTGGCCCTGTTTTGAGCAGGAGGTTGGACTAGATGACCTCCTGAGGTCCCTTCCAACCCTGATATTCTATGAAACTTTGTAGTTATACTCCTGAAAAATACTACTTTAAGCAAAACAATGTTAAGTGAATCCAATTTCCCCATAAGAATTAATGTAAATGGGGGGGTTAGGTTCCAGGGAAATTTTTTTCACCAGACAAAAAGACTACACACCCACACACACACACAATAAGTTTTAAACAAACAATTTAATACCGTACACACCAGTGATGATTGTGAAGCATGATTGAGGTGGTGGAATCAGAGGCTGGAAGAGGGTGGGATATTTCCCAGAGAACGCCTTACTGCTAAATGATGAACTACCACTCGGTGACCCCTCAACGGTTAACACATTGTTGTTTAATGTAGCCTCACACTCCACAAAGCAGCACAAATGGAGGCAGGAGACACAGCATGGCAGAGTGTGACGGAGACACACACCATGCGTGTGAGAGAGATGCGCACTGCCCCTTTAAGTATGCTGACCGGACTCTAAATACACTGCCTTTTTAAGTAGATCAAGTTGAGACAGCAGCAGCTGCCAGCAAGCTCCCTCCATCCTGACCAGTGTTGTGTCCCTCGCACAACCCTGTGGAGGTGAGGTACAACAGTGGGAGATAGGGGGGACACCCTGAAATTAGCACCCCTCTTCCCCCTGCCTCTGCACAGCAAGCAGAAGGCTCCCGGGAGCAGCTCCAATGCAGATGGCAGGAGCAAGACATGGCATTGAGCGGGGAGGGACAACTGAACTGCCTGGCAATTGATAGCCTGCTGGGCAGCTGCCACATAGGGAACTTACTGGAGCTGATAAGGAGGCTGGTTCCAAGGCCTCACCAGCTCGTATACCCTGGTTCCAAGGCCCCACCAGCTAGTTCCAATGCATTGCTCTTCCTGCAAGCAGTGGACAAAGCAGGTGACTGCCAAACCTTCTAAGGGAGCATTGCACAACTTTAAACAAGCATGTTCTCTAATTGATCAGCAATGAAACAACGAAACAACATTAACCGGGATGACGTTAAGTAAGGAGTTACAGTAGCTATAAGCTTCCTATTTACACCACTGACAAGCAGCATTAGTCTGTCCACTTGATCAGTGCTTCTCAAGCTCTCTGATGTGGGGGATTGGCAATTTTTTTTTCCCAATGTGCGCACAGACCAGCAGTTGATGGCTCGCGGACCAGCACCGGTTCGCGGACCACCACTTTGAGTGGCACTAAACTAGATCACACTGCCTCCAGCACACTGGGCAGGGAACGAAGGGACCTGGATTCTATTCCCGGCTCTATATACACTTATTTGGGCAAGATACTCAGGCTAAATTATTCAGAAACAGCCATCAACTTTAGGTGTCCAACTCGAAACAACCTGGACCTGACTCTTTCAAATGCTGAGCAACCACAATGCCAGCTGAATTCGAGTTGCAGATACTTAGCACTTCTGGCAGGAAAGAAAAAGAAAGAAGCCCATTGTATTTCAAGTCCAGTAGCCAAGAGGTGATGTACCTAAAACTACAGGCCACTTTTGAACATTTGGCTATTAACATTCTGTGCTTCAGTTTCCTATCAGTAAAACGGGGATAATACCTACCTTTTAAAGCTCCGAGGTCTATGCATTTAAGGCTAGGATTTTTAAGGCGCCTAAGGGAACCACAAAATGACTAGTAGTTGGACACAAAGTCCTTAGGCTCCCTTTAAATCCACAGTCTATATGCTCCAAGTGATAAATAAAAGTATGTGTGGGGCCACAGAAAAAACAGGGCCTACCACACTGGTGGGAGAAGGTGTAAACTGAACTGAGGTCCATGAGGTTCTGAACTGTCACTTGTGTTGCTTGCACTTTAAATCTGTTTTGCAGTTTATTTTCTGCTGAACACAGCTGTAATTTCCATGATGTGTTTTCTATTGACTTTTCTTCTATCCATAGTGTACATATCAGAATATTTAAAAATGAGCACTAAAAGTAACTTTCATAGGATGTACTCCGAGTTCTAATCCCAACTGACAAATTTCCTTGCCTCAGAGGAATATTTAAGTGTTTTAGGAGTTTTTGTTAGTGTTTATATAATGCTTTGAAGATTGAACATATTATGATTAAAACTGTAGGAATAAAGAAAGAGCAGGAAGTGTAAGAGCAGAAAGTGTCAGATGTAGCATAATGTCTGTCAAATACTAGAAGTTCCAAAAAGTTTTTTTCAGAATCTTGTGGGTTCTCATTGATCAAATCTAACATAGGAGGATTACAAAACTTCTACTCCTTACTTAACCTGACAAATAATCCTGACTACATGAGCTAGCTGATTAGGAAGCCAAACAGAATCCAAATCAACTTTGTTTTTGTTTACCTGTGTTTCTGCACTGCTTAGTGAATGAAGATCTAAAGATGGGTCAGTCCTGAGTTCAGGTTCAGGAGCTGCTATTGGGGCCTTCAATAGGATTTCTTCATCAGGATTGGCTCCTAGATCTGTCTCTTTCTGACCTCCTTCACCTTCCTCTTGTGGAATCTCCACTTCTTTGCCTTCTTCTTCAGAAATCTGAGACTTGGGCCTTTTGAGAAATGATGAGAATAGGCGCGACAGGCCCCGACTCTCTGAAGTGCAGCGCTCTTTGTTCTTGCTCTGGTCTTCGTGTGTGGGGGTATCACCGTTGGATGCCTTCTGTTTCTGTCCGGTTTGATTATGCCCCTCAGATGCCTGTTGGGAAGCCTCCTCCAAAGAAGCCTCTTGCTTCTGTGTTTCAGCAGCTACCTCCTCCTCTTTTTGCTGCTGCTGCTTATGATTCTCGGCCTCAGCCACTAGACTCTTCTCTGTTGTCATGATTAAACTGTAACAGAGATTTTAAAAAGTAAACAATAATATTTGTGTTTACACATGCATTTAGCACTTGTAAATCAAATAACGAGCAATCCAAGCACCACTTCCTGACAGCTGCTCTCTCTGGTCTGTGGCCTACTGAGCATTATTTACAAAGCAATCTATCAGTGACAAATCACACTCGAATGTAAAACTAGACTAGGCTTAGTTTAGTTTTTGCAAAAAAAGAAAAAAAAAATAGAGACATCTTATCCATGTCTGCTCACACACCTTTGACAGTGATGATTATACTAACAAATGTGTTCCAGATACATGAGCAATTCTGCTTAACTCTGGTACTGCAAGTGATCCTTAGCACTTTCTTTCTGCAGTTCTTACAATGCATCACAGTTAAAATTGCAGCTGTCTTGCCTAATCAAAATAGTCAATGAGAGATATTTCTAGTGTGACAACTGCAAAAGACAAACAAAAGCAAATAATGAGGTTTGTAGAAATAATAGTGCCCTTCCCTTAGCATTTCTAGCTTTATACTTCTTTCAAGTCTTCTTTTTCACCCTCCAGTAAAACTTTGTGCCTGTGCCATTTTGTGGGAAGGGAGTAGGGGAAACTGATATGTAACTAAACAAGCCTCTTAGTAACATCCTATATAAAAATTCTGTGGCAGCCGTATCTCGCTTCCTGAGATACATAACTGAAAAAATGGTGTAAACAGGAAGTTTCAGAAGAAAAACCTCCCAAAGATACACCACTTACAGGCAACAACACTCTTCAAAAGATCAAAAGTTTTACTACAACAACAAATTTCAGGTCCTACCAAAAGTAAGTGTTCCTGTAACAGACTAAAGAATCTATAAATATTAAATTTAAGAAGTGTTAATACATAAACACAGTAAAATAATCCTTCATTTCTTCTACCAACCTAGACTGATTATTGCATTACTATACAGAAGTACTCAGAATGGTGCTTATTGAGGCCAAGTTTAAAATATACCTATTTCAAGTAAATAACTTTGTCTTTAAGCAATTTGGTTTTAGTAAACTGAGCTGCTGAAATCTATGGTATTTGTCATTTATAAAATGATACTTGCACTGCATAGGCCAAAAAAAAAAAAAAAGTCTCAAATTTAAACTGCAAAGGCTTTCTCAAATGCATTTATCCCGCTAGTGGACAACAGGTTTTTTTGGAGACCATTTTACTAATCTGATGCCATGTTTACTTCAACTTCAACTTGGCTGCTGACACAAAGAGATGGAAATCACATGAAGAGCGTATCTATTTAAAGTATAAAGAGGACCTGAAATAATCATGCTTTAAAGGGGATAGAACTAATCTTTGAGAGTTACATCACATGCATCTGCGGTAACAAATTACCATTGCTTACACAGGGGCAAACGTCTGTTTCAATCCATTCTAGTCCAAACCTAAGTAGAAACATCTATTTAAAGTTCTCATTTAGAATTAAGAAACATTCAAGACACCACCCATTTAGGCATTACCACATTTAACATTTTCCCACGGTAATCAAAATACTTCAGATTTTTAAAATAATGTTTTTGAAGTTTTTGGCCATAGATACAACCACCATTTAATGCTGATTGTCCTAAAAATATTGCAATTCTGTACAATACATATCTACTGTTCCAAACAGCTGAGATAGAGTAGAGTAGTGCAACTACTGCAAGTCACTTACACAAAGCCCATTTTAAAATTTGTTTCTAATAGGTCACCATTATTTAAACTCTGGTATGTTGTGGGTTCTTTTCCTCTGAGAATGTATTGCTCATGAAAGGTGCCCTGGATGGGAAAGTCCTCTACTGCCAGCAAACTGGTACAAGCAGCAATTCAAGTTTTCCCTCATCATCCCTCCAATACAAGATACCTCAGCCCTGACCTGAAGGGACTATCTCTGGGGAATCATAGAATATCAGGGTTGGAAAGGACCTCAGGAGGTCATCTAGTCCAACCCCTTGCTCAAGGCAGGACCAATCCCCAACTAAATCATCCCAGCAAGGGCTTTGTCAAGCCTGACCTTAAAAACTTCTAAGGAAGGAGATTCCACCACCTCCCTAGGCAACGTATTCCAGTGCTTCACCACCCTCCTAGTGAAAAAGTTTTTCCTAATATCCAACCTAAACCTCCCCCACTGCAACTTGAGACCATCGTTCCTTGTTCTGTCATCTGCTACCTCCGAAAACAGATCCATCCTCTTTAGAACCCCCTTTCAGGTAGTTGAAAGTAGCTATCAAATGCCCCCTCACTCTTCTCTTCCACAGACTAAATAATCCCAGTTCCCTCCTCATAAATCATGTGTTCCAGTCCCCTAATCATTTTTGTTGCCCTCCACTAGACACTTTCCAATTTTTCCATATCCTTCTTGTAATGGGGGGCCCAAAACTGGACACAGTACTCCACATGAGACCTCATCAACGTCGAATATAGGGGAACGATCACTGGCAATGCCCCTACTTATACAGCCCAAAATGCCATTAGCCTTCTTGGCAACAAGGGCACACTGTTGACTCATATCCAGCTTCTCATCCACTGTAACCCCTAGGTCCTTTTCTGCAGAACTGCTGCCGAGCCATTTGGTCCCTAGTCTGTAGAGGTGCATGGGATTCTTCCATCCTAAGTGCAGGACTCTGCACTTGTCCTTGTTGAACCTCAGATTTCTTTTGGCCCAACCCTCTAATTTGTCTAGGGCCCTATGTATTCTATCCCTACCCTCCAGCATATCTACCTCTCCTCCCAGTTTAGTGTCATCTGCAAACTTGCTGAGGGTGCAGTCCACGCCATCCTCCAGATCGTTAATGAAAATATTGAACAAAACCGGCCCCAGCACAGATACTTGGGGCACTCTGCTTGATACCAGCTGCCAACTAGACATGGAGCCATTGATCACTTCCCGTTGAGCCCGACAATCTAGCCAGCTTTCTATCCACCTTATAGTCCATTCATCCAGCCCATACTTCTTTAATTTACTGGCAAGAATACTGTGGGAGACCGTGTCAAAAGCTTTGCTAAAGTCAAAGAACAACACGTCCACTGCTTTCCCCTCATCCACAGAGCCATCTTTCTCGTCATAAAGGCAATCAGATTAGTCAGGCATGACTTGCCCTTGGTGAATCCATGCTGACTGTTCCTGATCACTTCCCTCTCCTCTAAGTGCTTCAGAATTGATTCCTTGAGGACCTGCGCCATGATTTTTCCAGGGACTGAGGTGAGGCTGACTGGCCTGTAGTTCCCCAGATCCTCCTCCTTCCCTTTTTTAAAGATGGGCACTACATTAGCCTTTTCCCAGTCATCCAGGACCTCCCCCGATCGCCATGAGTTTTCAAAGATAATGGCCAATGGCTCTGCAATCACATCCGCCAACTCCTTTAGCACTCTCGGATGCAGTACATCCAGCTCCATGGACTTGTGCTCGTCTAGCTTTTCTAAATAGTCCCGAACCACTTCTTTCTCCACAGAGGGCTGGTCACCTCCTCCCCATGCTGTGCTGCCCAGTGCAGTAGTCTGGGAGCTGACCTTGTTCGTGAAGACAGAGGCAAAAAAAGCATTGAGTACAAGAGCTTTTTCCACATCCTCTATCACTAGGTTGCCTCCCTCATTCAGTAAGGGGCCCATGCTTTCCTTGACTTTCTTCTTGTTGCTAACATACCTGAAGAAATCCTTCTTGTTACTCTTAACATCTCTTGCTAGCTGCAACTCCTGGTGTGATTTGGCCTTCCTGATTTCACTCCTGCATGCCTGAGCAATATTTTTATACTCCTCCCTGATCATTTGTCCAATCTTCCACTTCTTGTAAGCTTCTTTTTTGTGTTTATGATCAGCAAGGATTTCACTGTTAAGCCAAACTGGTCGCCTACCATATTTACTATTCTTTTTACACATGGGGATGGTTTGTTCCTGTAACCTTAATAAGGATTCTTTAAAATACAGCCAGCTCTCCTGGACTCCTTTCCCCCTCATGTTATTCTCCCAGGGGATCCTGCCCATCAGTTCCCTGGATGGAGAAGTGTAGTTCCATAGTCCTTGTCCTTTTAAATGAGGCTGCAAATCAAGTGTCACTGGTGCTGGAGGATTCTGCCATGTGAACACCTGTGTAGTAACAGCTGGACTGAGACTCTCCAAAATCCCCACTAAACTTATTTTACATTGACCAGTGAGCTACCAGCACATGAAAAAAAGCTTTCTGTTGCTGTTCACCTAAGATGAATTTGAACCAGCAATCCATAATAAGTGACAGGCTCCATATCCTATTGCAATTCCCTGAGTCAGGTGTAAACATTTTCATGAAGTGGATCATATTCTAATAGTGCTTTGTGGATACCTATCCTTCTCTCCCATTGGCCACTGATGGACCATCTCCTGCCCCACCAGCAATCTAATACCACCACTATGGCAATTACGGCAATTTCTCATGTTGGAAAGTGAAGTATAAAACATTTTTAGCTTCCTTTAATGTGATTCAGTAGCTGGAAACAAGGAGCAACCATGGACCATCAGAAAGTGCTTGCTTGGGGGAACACACAGTTTGGGAATGGCTGCACTGAGCCATCTAGTCCATTCAATGGAGGTTTGGTTTGCTTTGCTTTGCAGCAGGCTCCAGGAATCAAAACAGTTTTCCCCACTCACCCATAAGTCTACATCAAGGGAGTGCCCCCAACAGCAGACTAGACAAGATTTAACTTTTCACCATCATTTCAGGCTGGTTTTAAAAATCTTCACAAGATTACATTTTAAGAAGTCTGAATCCTTGAATAGTTGCTTCTCTCTCCTTTCCACCCCACTCTCTTAAAATCTCCCACCATGCATTACCTATACTGAAGCTTAATGCTGTATTTAAATTTTACTTATTACATAATTTAGTATTCTTAACTAAGCAATTAAAATACAAAAACAGTGCTAAGCATAGCCATAGAGAAAACCTCATGTGTGCACAAGTACACATGTCAATGCCTTTTGCTGTGTTTTGAAAAGCCCCCTTAAATATGTTCAAAGGAGTAAATGATAAATAGAAGAATGAGGCAAGGACAGCAGAATTAGAGATTTGTGATTACTTGGATCTGACCCCTTTGCACCTTTCTGTCATCCTGGAACAGCATGGTAAGCATGTCTTTTCATAGCTAATATTTGTTTCAGATAACTTAGTAATTTCCATCTGCACTGTTCTCCTTGTTCTCTCAAACCAGCAAGGTAAATACAGCATAAGACTGTTTAAAAAAAAAAAGTGTGGTTAAACTATGGAAAGTGAAAATGACATTGGAGTTCCACTTTTATATACTCAAAGATCTTCTATCATAGCTCAGATTTTTTTCAGTTTACAAAGAGAAGGATACTGTTTAGCTTTCCAATAATCAGCCCTGCAAAAAGCCTGGAATCTGAAAGTCAAGTGTGGGTTATTTCCCCACTGGCAATAAATATTGCACAGCTATAACCTACTGTTATTTCCTTTCAGAGGTTAAGGGTGTGCTAGTGGGACCGAACTGTGTCCCTGTGAGATGTTACCATACTTGCTGTCAGTGGAGGCACAGTGGTATAAAAGAGACAGGACATTGTCTGCTAGCCTACTCCCCCTGCCTTCACCTTTGGAACTCATCTCTCATCTTATCCTATGAGACATTTTTGTTAGCTTCCCGGATGCATTTCCCATTTTCTCTTCTCTTACCTGTAAGGTGATTTGGTATGGCTAGCAAGAGACACTCGAGTGGGAATACCATGGTGAGGTTCATTTGTAATATTTGTTGTTGTTGCTAAAGTTATCTGATTTTAGTGTAACTTAGAGATCTGTTGAATTAATGTGTTTTTAAAAGATTGTTACGGGTCCAGACAGAACACCAGGGACCCTCTTCAAGCAGTAAAAATCCAATAAAAGTTAGAGCCAGATGGCACAACCTACTTGCAAGAGGTTATGTGAAGTGAGGTATTTAATATTGTAGATCAGAGGATAAATTTTAATGCAGCTCATGTATACGTAAAAGGAGAGGTTAGTAGGATTTTTTTTTAAAAAAAATAGATCTAGTATTCTATAGCTTGATAGAGGATTTGGGAGGGGAAAATGGACAATGAAATCTCAGCAGCAGCAACATAAAACTGGCAATACTTATCTTCATCAGCCATTCCTACTCTCTTGATGGGGGAAGCGGCAAAAATTACATATCCGTGTGTTTCAATCTGGGTCACTATGTGCAGCAAAACAAGCAAGGCATGATGCATGAGAGAGAGGAAAAAGCAAACACATGGAGCCGAAGATACCCACACTATACTCTTGTACCCCAAATGAGTCAAGTCTATTCCTCTACAATTTTTGTAATACCTGCCTAAAACAGTTGTCTTTCAAATCTTGTCAAATCAATACAAAATTCCACCCACAAATGCACATTGGAAGCAACACTAACGGGGTGGAGAAAAATCAGAGTTAATGTTGTTAGTCCATCTTTAACAGCTACAAAACTAGATATTATGACAGGAGTTGCCAGGCAAGAATTAGTGTTTAACCAGCGAGTGCCCAAAACCATGGACACCCTGGACAAAACCGCACACTTGCACGAATACATCCCCACTGGGATGTATACTGGGATGAATACATCCTCACTGGGTACATCCCCAGAGGGAGTTGGTGTTTAGTTGCAATGCTGACACTCCTGTATAATACAGAATGAGCATACGGCACAGGTGAATTCATATTCAGTAATGAAGGGGTTAATTATGAGTCATGTTTTGGTCTGGCTGCCAAAACAATGTGCTTTGTAGCTACTTCCCATTGATTTCATTTAGAAAAAATAAACTGGCAAGAATCGTTAGGATAAAGGAATAAGCCCTCTAACAAGAATCACTATCAAAACATTATCCATTCAAAATTCCCTCCTATCTAAAGTTAAATGTAAGACTCTTAAGTTCAGAATAGAGATGGTAGGCCTATAAGAGAAACTTTGTTATTAAGTGAAGTAAACAGGATAACTCCCCAATAATAGACACTTCCTCTCTGAGCAAACTAATATTAAAGTCTCTAGACCCAGAACAACAAAGTCTGTTTACTTGATTGATTTCAGCAAGAGACAGTCCTTGTGTAGTTGCAAACCATGTTGTTTTCCAACACTGAAAGGTGGGTCTTGCTTTAGATGAGCAAACGTCTCCAAGTCTTTCCTTTGTCCCAGCAGGAATTACATTGCACCTCTGCTTTTCTCAGGAACAGCCAGTGATCTGATCCAAATGTACTTCACAAAACTAGGGATGTGGAGATAGGCATGTAAAAGTATTGCCTCTCCCTGCCCTTCCCAATAAAGATTTAATAGATTCAGTTAGCCGCCAACAATAATTCACTAAGTGCAGTCAAATATTTTGTTACAGGGTCCCTGATGCACTCATTGTTTGTCACTAAGCTTGGACTCACTAATTATATTCTCTCTCTGAAGTTTTACATTCAGAATTCATTTTTATGGTTTCAACTGAAAGCGTAAGAACACAAGGCCCTGTCTTGTAAGGCGAAATAAAATTCAGAAGATTGAACATGTATTATTTAAAATACAGGTCTTAAACTTTCATTATAAGGAGGCATTTCTAAATAGTATTTTGTTTTCCAGTGGAACCTTCATAGCACAGCTCACAGAAAGAGCAACATTTTTGTTTTGTTTTTTTTACACAGCTATTTTGTTAAACACTTAGGGAAGACACTATTAGTAGGGTACTCCCATACTTTCCCAGTTCGGAGATTTATATATATTTAAAAAAAAAAAAAGACATTTTGAAATGCAGACAAAGTTTTCATTCATATCTCCACCACCAAACAGTCTCTCTCAGATCCTGCAGCTCATTTAGATGTCATCTTATTATTCTTAACTTCTGGGACACACAGGCACCTGCTGTACAGATGAGGTTTTGTTTCATACCATTCTGGAGATGAGAGTTCTTTTTAACAATTCAATTTTAAAGTTACATTCTATTCTATTCTATTCAAGTGCTTATCCTGTTCTCATCACCATAACATCAGAACACCTTCCAGTAGTGCATTAAGCAACATGACTAATGTCTGTGACATGTGGTTAGCATCTTCTCTCATGCTCTCCCCAGGGGAAAAGTGTGTATACACTGTAGTATTTTGTTTTTGTAGGTTGACTGGTTGTTTAGATTATTTATTAAAAGGTATGCTGCTGTGTGTTTGTTAGAAGTTAAAATCAACAAAGCATGCCTTCCAGTTGGAAGGGAAGGCGTAAGATTTGTTATTGACCTTAGCTCCTGTAGGCGTCTGTTCCACAGCATCAAATCAGTCCTCCAGAAAGCTCTGTCTCCTGCACAGACAAGCTTTACCTTGACAGTAGAAAGTTCAATTATGACTGAGGAGCAGAGTTGAGCAGTGGTCAGCATCCCAAAGCTTTAGGTGATCTTTTATATATGCTGGATCCAGGCCATTGAACCTTGAAAATAAGGATCAAGACTCTGAACTTGCCTCCGTAGTATATAAGAAGTCAGCATAGGGAGAAGAGGGCAGGTTTAATGTGCTGATCGTAGCCTGTATTGCTGAAGAGGCATGCAGCATTCTGTAGTAGATAGAATTTCACAGGACTGATGATTTCAGGCCCAGGTACACACAATGTCAGTATTATGCAAATGACAAATATTTCAGAAGCTACAATAAAGTGTTTTTTTTAATACAAGAGAAAATAGAACTGCAAAACTGAGCATGAAATACTCTAACTCCTAAAAACTCCTGTGGTTAGCAATCCAATGAATCCTCACCGCCCTCTACAGAGATTACATCCTCACCTTCTGTCAGGGTTCTTTCCCCACTCTGAACTCTAGGGTACAGATGTGGGGACCCGCAAGAAAGACCCCCTAAGCTTATTCTTACCAGCTTAGGTTAAAAACTTCCCCAAGGTACAAACTTTGCCTTGTCCTTCAACAGTATGCTGCCACCACCAAGCGTTTTAAACAAAGAACAGGGAAAGAGACCACTTGGAGACGTCTTCCCCCAAAATATCCCCCCAAGCCCTACACACCCCCTTTCCTGGGGAGGCTTGAGAATAATATCCTAACCAATTTGTTACAAAATCATCAAAGACCCAAACCCCTGGATCTTGGAACAATGGAAAAAATCAGTCAGGTTCTTAAAAGAAGGATTTTTTTTAAATAAATAAAGGTAAAAATCATCTCTGTAAAATCAGGATGGAAAATACTTTACAGGGTATTCAGATTCAAAACACAGAGGATCCCCCTCTGGGCAAAACCTTAAAGTTACAGAAAACAGGAATAAACCTCTCTTTTAACACAGGGACAATTCACATAAAACAAAAGAAACTAATCCACCTTGCCTGGCTTACCTATACTGGTTGCAATATTGGGAGACTTGGATTAGGATGGGTTGGAAAAGATGGATTCTGTCTGGCCTCTCTCAGTCCCAAAAGAGAACAACAGGTAAAACAAAGAGCACAAAACAAAAGGCTTCCTTCCCCCAAGATTGGAAAGTATCTTGTCCCCTTATTGGTCCTTTGGGTCAGGTGCCAGCCAGGTTAGCAGAGCTTCTTAACCCTTCACAGGTAACAGGATGTTGCCTCTGGCCAGGAGAGATTTTATAGCACTGTATACAGAAAGGTGGTTACCCTTCCCTTTATATTTATGTCACCTTCAAACTACCAATCCACTTGTTACCTCCCCTGAAACTCAAACCATGCCCTAATTGTTCTCATGGAAGGCATCCTCCCCTGATCCGTGAGGCTAACATACTATAGTTACGTTTCTAGACGTCCTTTTTTCGGCAAGGGAGAGAATCTGGTTTTTCTAATAAAAATCTAAAAAAAAAAATTAAAATCTAGTAATTGAAAGACTTTCCATCCTATTTTCTGTTTCAAATATTCATGGTTTGAATAAACTAATTGGTTATTCTATTTTATTGGTTCTAAAAATAGGAAGTTTGTGCTGTTCTAAATACACTGGGTGTTCTACATTTCAGCATCAGTTCTGCCCTCATTTACATAAGTGCTACTTCAATTACTTAAATATGGTTATGATACATTAGTTACACTGTAAACTTTTTCAGGTAGTAAATTTTCATGTTTCTAACACCATCTGAATTATTTTAGTAATAAGTTTTCAATAATGACCAATTTAATTCTATACATCAAGAAACTCCGACAAATATCTGACAGAAGAATTGGTCTTTTTTTTCCTTTAAGAAGCCTTCAATTCTTATATGTAGCAGTATTTAATGGACTAGCAGATACTAACGCCTAAATACACAATATAACAAAATATTTTATAAAGTCATACATATTACAATGTACTGCTGTTGATCTAGTTACCTAATAAACCAAGATGTGGCCTTACTGAAAGACAAAATGCAACATGAACACGGCTGCTGCAATAAGAAGCGACAAAGAAGGAAGATTTCAATTAAAGGACACAAACTTTAAATCTTTTCCATTTTTAAAGAGCAAATTAAAGGTAGTCTCAGGTACTGCTGCATCCGAGTCCCCCCTATCAATTTTACAATTACATTTTCCTGTTTCTCTTTGTAAAATAATTCTCCCCCACCCCGGTCTTTGTTTGTGAAAGGTCCACTCAAACCATTAGGAAAAAATGACTATATGAACAGTACTGTCAAGTGCACAAAGTGAACAAACTAAAAACAATTCCCTCTCAAACATCTTCCACTTATAGCAATCTTTGGTAGTACTTCTTGTAACAATAATAAATTTTCAGAAGGGAGTATAAGTGTTACTGAAGATTACCAATAAAACAAGTACCCTCCAGGTATATTTCTCAAAAGGTTCTTACAAGGGTTAAGAAAATACAACAAAGAAATTGGTTGAAAGAGTTGAGAGAGAAACCTAAGGCAAAACCTTAATAAAAATGCTAGCAATTCCATTACAATCAAGATCTGCTCAGGCTGGAGCTCAACATCAGAATACAGTACAGTAACTCCTCACTTAACATTGTAGTTATGTTCCTGAATAATGCGACTTTAAGTGAAATGATGTTAAGCGAATCCAACTTCCCCATAAGAGTTAATGTAAATGGGTGTGGTTAGGTTCCATGGAAAAACATTTTGGCCATACAGTACAGTACTATAGAGTTGGGAGGTGCTTCCGCCTTACCCCACACAGGCACAGCCCCTGGCACTGGAGACAATGAAGCAGGCAAGGAGGCTGAAGGTGCTGTAGGCTTGGAGAAGCACGTTGCACAGCAGCAGCAGCAGGTTCCCCTACTCTGCAAGAACCAGGGGCTCAACCCTTGGCCCGCCCACTCCACCCCTTCCCCCAAGCCTCCACCCTTAACCCGCCTCTTCTCCCCCCCACATTCCCCCTTTACTCCGCACACTGCGTCCTCACTCCTCCCCCCTCCCTCCCCTGCCTCCCACCCACAGCAATCAGCTGGCTTGCTGCGTTCAGGAGGGAGAAGGGAAGAGCGAGGACATGGCGCACAGGCTCCTCCTCCTTCCCCTGCCTCCTAAACACCGCAAGCCAGCTGATTGCCACAGGCAGTAGGGAGGGAGGAGGTGCACCACGTCCTCGCTTCTCCCCCCCCCACCTCCTGCCCGTGGCAATCAGCTGGCTTGCGACGTTCAGGGGGCAGGAGGGTGGGGGGAGGAGTGAGGACTCTGCAAACAGCCTCCCCCTCCCTCCCCTGCCTCCTGCCCGTGGCAATCAGCTGGTTTGTAGCATTCGGAAGGCAGGGGAGGGAGGGGGAGCCTGCGCACAGTGTCCTCACTCCTCCCTCCTGAACGCAGCAAGCCAGCTGATTGCCGCGGGCAGGAGGCGGGGGAAGGCACTGATCCACAGGGTCTGCCGGCAGGCAGGAGGCGCTGGGGGGGGGGGGCATAGGGGAGCTGATAGGGGGACTGCCAGCTGTGGACAAAGCAGGCAGCCAAACAACATTATAGCAAAGCATTGCACAACTTTAAATGGAGCACGTTCTGTAATTGAGCAGGGACGTAAGATCGAAACAACGTTAAACGAGAGGACGTTAAGCGGGGTATTACTGTACCAGATGCAATGCATTTTTATAAGTACTACAAAATCAGAATCATTTATTTGGTTAGAAAACAAATAGGATAAAAAAAGTCTTGCATTGCCAAATTTATAAAAGTTACTAGAAATTTTAATGAATCGGTATCATGAGACAGAATAGCTATAAGATAAACAATTTAGAGGAGAATTAAAGTGTTCATTTTTGCAAGGTTTTGGGTATTTTATAACAATGTTAGGTGTTCTAAATTACAAATTAATATGTACGAGTTCTAAAATCACCTCTGCATACATCACATTCTAAAGCAGTGGTGGGCAACCTGCGGCATGTTGCCCACCACTATTCTAAAGCTTCTGGTGATGTGAAAACCACAATACAGATTCTTTATTTGTTTCATTTGCCCTTGATAGAAATATCTGATGTGTGTGTTTTCTATTTAAAACATACTAAACCTGCTTAGAGCCCCTCAAATTAGGAAGGTAAACCCCTTGCAAGTTATTATTTAAATGTCATTTGGGTCCTTTACAAGCTGTTAGGTTTTGGGTCTTGAACAGACTGACAGTGTCCCTTTAACCAAATGGTGAGGTCCTACTACCAGAAGAAATAAGATACATTCAACAAAACATCTGAAAATTTTGCCTCAGTAACAGAGGAAAAAATAAGCCTCCCAGTGTTACAACACAGATGGTACATTGTAATTGCCTGGATTTAAATCTCACTGGACCACTCCCAGTAATCTACTGTATGTCAGCAGCACTATACCCCTCCTTCATCCTCCTACCCCGGTACAGCTTTTCTATTTAAATGAGGGTGCAAAACAGTAGCTTACCATCTGCCTTCAGCAGATCATGTGTGTCAAACTGAGGACTGGATTTATAAAAGAATCTGACATTAATAGGAGGGATAAAATTTAATATTAGTTAATGGTGTGCAAGAACTCAGATAAAATTCCTTTCTGTGAAGTGTCCCAAAAAATGCTTTCCTGGAAATAGCCTAGATTTAAAAAAAGTTTGATATGCGACAGTTTACAGTTCTCGCTAACTGACAAGGACTATAGCCTCCAGAAGGTTTACATTTCACTTATATCTGCTCACCAGTAATACAGCTGGAAATGCCTACAAATTCACAATGTGCCAAGGAAACGTATTCAAAATTTAAATGATTTAGGCCCCATGCGTAGGACAAGCAGAGTCCATAAAAACTATTCTTTTAAGTTACTTATGGAATGAGTTCACTCAGACTTACATGATAACCTTTTCCAAGTCCACTGGTAACAGTAAAGTCCCAAAGCTTTAACATCCTTTTAAACATAGTACAGGGACACAGATACAAGTATTTTCTTTAGCTTAATATATGCTTTTAAAAAAAAAAAAAAAAAAAGTCTTCCCATGCAAGCAGTTGCTTCTCTTTTTTACTACATTACAGAATGTAATCCTTATGGCTAGACTTTATTGCCATTCATTAGACACCTGAGAACAAAAACTGCAACATTTAATATAAAGAAATGTGTATGATATAGCTGTTAAAGTTCACTTCTGAATCAATAGCAGTGACGCTATGAAAACAGTAAAAGCAGCAAGGGGCACAACTCCACAGCTGGCAGCTTACCTCAAGCCCCGTCTTTATTAACTTTGAAATGATGATCCATTAAACTGTACGGAGGAAGGGAGGAACTGTTAGAAGAGCTGCCACTACAAAAATACGACTCTAAGGCCATAGCTACACTAGCAATTTTGGATGACAAGTTATGTCAGCATGCAGCCGCTGAAGACAAGACATCACTCTTGTATATGCATATTTGGCTGCTTGCCTGGGTACAGCACGTACTCATGAAGAGTGTCCATCTCTAAGCAAAATGTGGGGCACCCCGGTAGGTATCCCAATGTGCCACATGCCACAATCTATGCAGTGCCTTTTGGGAAATTTTCACGTGTGGTGGGGTAGAAATGAGTTGCACAGGGATCTGTGGGATCTTGCGGTCAAGTTCCCAATATGTAACTTTCTCCACTGCATAACGCCATCTATATCCCATAATTTTCACATTATTTTAATCTCACAAACCCACACAGGATTTTCAGCATCCACCAGTATCTCTAACAGAAGCATGGAGACTGAAGAGCTGTGCTGTTCTCATGAACACTGTAAATAGAGGATGCATGATCCTCCTGTATTTGGAGATCCAGAGGAAATGCCACAATAGTGGATGAGACTATTTCTCTGAGTACAGTTTGCTGAGGGACATAGCGAAAAACAATTCAAGGTTGTTGGTAGCATTCACAGAGCAGCTGAAGACAGCAGAACCCTGCTTCTGAGCCAGAGAAAAGAGCACTGACTGATGGGATCATTTTGTAATGCAGGTTTGGTAGGTTAAGCAGTGGCTGAAGAACTCTTGGATGCGAAAAGCCACATTTCTGGATCTGTGGTCCAAGCTCACCCCTACCTCTCTTTGCAGAGACAGCAGAATGAGAGCTCCGTTGACAGGGAGAAGTGTGTGGTGATCACACTCTGGATGCTTTTAATATCAGATTGCTACCAGTCAGTGGGGAAGCATTTGGGAGTTGGAAAATCCACAATGGCGGCTGTTGTCACGCAAGCATGTAGGGCCATTAATCATCTCCTGATACACAGGACTATGACTCAACAACAGGCAATTCATAGTGGATAGATTTGCAGCAGTGGCGCAATAGACAGCTAGCATATCCCTATTTTGGCACCAGCCCAAATTGCCACAGAGTACCTCAATAGAAAAGGCTATTTTTCTATGGTTATACAAACACTGATGGATCATCAGGGATGCTTTACCAATATCAACATGGGCTGGTGAGGGAAAATGCATGATACTCACATCTTTAAGAACACAGGACTGTCCAGAAAGGTGCAAGCAGGGGTACTCTTTCCAAACCAAACTACACATTGGCAATACTTAAATGCCAACAGTGATTCAAGGGGACCCAGCCTACCCCTTGCTCAAAGATATACAGTAGCCACCTTAACAGCACAAAGGAAAGATTCAAATACAGCTCAGCAGTGCAGAATGACAGTTGAATGTGCTTTTGGTAGACTGAAGGGATGCTGGTAGTGTTTACTCACTAGACTGGATCTCAATGAGAAAAACATCCCAATGGTTATAGCTGCATGGCGTGTATGTATAATATCAGGCAAGGGGGGAAAAGCTGCCACCAGAGTGGAGGTGGAGCATCTGCCTACTGAGTTCAAACAGTGAAACACAAGGGCCATTATAAGAGCTCAGTGTTGAGCTATGCTGTTGAGGGGGGCTTTGAAAGAGTACTTTAATGGTCAGCCACAGTATCGTTCTGTGCTAGATTGTTCTCTGATCCTAGCTTTGGGTGCTGTTAGAACCACGTTGTGCTTGCTGTACATTTATAACTGATTATGCATTTTACAGAAGCTTTGAATTATGCAATGCTTGCTGTACATTTATGAATAGGACTGGGCGTCTCCTTTACCTATGACTTCTGTGGTGCTGTACATTTACATGTACCGGGTGCTTTGAATATCACTAAGCATTCTGCAT
The DNA here is from genome assembly GCF_009764565.3 of Dermochelys coriacea. NCBI lineage: Eukaryota > Metazoa > Chordata > Testudines > Dermochelyidae > Dermochelys > Dermochelys coriacea. Next base: position 12,605,913 of record NC_050086.2, on the reverse strand, counting down.
AATGTGTTGTGAACTAATAAAATTCTTTATTTTCAAAAAATAGAAATTTGTTCTGTCAAAAACAGTGCAGAAAAACACTGTGCAAGAGAACAGACAATGCAATATAAACTAAAATAATAAATTAACAGAACAGAACTTTAAAATTTGAAAGGCAGCAAACATTTCTGTCCATTTCAGTGCACAAATGTTGTTGCATCTAGCTGCAAGTACACTAACTGTGGTTCACACAGGTCCAGGTATGTGAAGCTGTGGTTTTCCTTGCTGTCCCATGTCATGGAGTGATCGGGGAAAGGATGAGGCCCATGATGGCATGCTGCGGAGTGAGTGAACTACCACCACGGGAGTTCTCTAAGGACTGCAAAGGGTGGAAAGTCTACGATTTTTGGACCTGTAGGTCAACCAGGGTCTGCAGCATTTGGGTTTCCTGCCTAAGATGACCCATTATCTTCTGGTGCACTTCCCAATTAATTTCCTGCTGAGACTGTCTCCTCTCCACTCTGTCCGTCTGCATGCTGTCTGACACATTGGCCCTCCAGGATCTCTGTTCACGGTCCAGTGCAGCACTGACTCTCAGAATCTCACTGCAGACATCTTCCCTAGTCCTATTTTTTCTCCTCCTCACCAGGATCAGGCATGCTGCGGCTGCAGGAGGCACCTTTCAAGGCAGTAATGGTAGCAATTGGTGACAAAAAACAAATGAAGAAACAGTTTTAAAACTCCCTTCCCTTTTTCCTTTTTAATAGGACACGCTTATTGACAGTTCAGCTTTGGAGAATCTCTGCACAGCACCAATCACCAGCCCCTGCCATAGTGACTATGGCCTGCCAGGGGAGAAGGAAATTCAGTTGCATGAAACAATAAAGTTTCCATCCCTATTCCATAGGTACAAGCATAGGGCAATGACATTGAATAGTGGCACTATTTTCCACAGGCAGTGGTGGTTTTAGCTGATAATTCCTGAGGGTAAGAAAGGCACAGAAAGCATAGCTGCTACTTGGGTCCCAAAGTCACCCTGCCCCATATGCCACTAGCCTCTTTACTGCATTGTTGCCAGCCAAACTCATCACAGAGTGGCACGGGAAAGTGTCTTACCCCAGAAGAAGAAATAAGGCTAGCATCCCTAGAAACCAACAGGAGAGGACTGCAGAGTAGCTCCACAGAAGTTTCATTGAGATCTCTCAGGAGGATACAAGGGACTTCATTATGTACATAAACAAACAGCTCTGTGTGAGCCCCCCTCAATCTAACCTAACGGGGAATGAAAAGCAGATGTCAACTCCAACTCTATCTGTTGTATCTCTACCTCTTCTCATACGAACAAAACAATTAAAAGTGAATAGCTGTGTCTTGCTAACTTGGGGATCTATCAGGAAGGTGACAGCTTTAAATTTAGACACTGTAAAGAAAAAATGCATGCATGCACACTTACCTGAGGTCTCTCCCCCTTCACCGGACCCATCCATGCTTGGCTGGCAGAATTGGCTAGACTGTGGACAAGTCTGGAAGAGGTCTTGGCTCATTGCATGGCTGGAGCTACCCACCACATCTTCCACACTCTGCTTCTCCTCCTCACTGTTCATGGCAACGGTCTGTCTCCTCCAAAGTATCTATGGTGGTCTGCAGGATGCCAATGGGGTCTCCACCAAGTATGGCATGCATCTTGTTGTGAAAGGGGCAGGTCTGCAGCTCAGCACCAGATTAATTGTTGGACTCCCTGGCCTTGTGTATGCCAGGCACAATTCCTTCATTTTCACACACCACTGCTGCTGATCCCCGTTGTACTCCTTTGCCTGCATCCCCGAGGCAGTCTTTTCACAGATATCCATGTTTCTATGGCTGGTCCACAGCTGTGCTCACACAGACTTTTCATAACAAGCCCAGGAAACCCAATTCCTACTGCCTACTCCAAGCAGAAGCATGTCTAGTGTGTAGAGACAGCATGGTTGGTTGGTCAGTTGTACACAACAAGGGAGAACTGCTAGGTGTGCTCGCAAAGCTGGGCAATCAGGGAAAGGCATTTCAAAAATATGTGGGTTGTTTTCACGGGGAGGAAGGGCAAAGGGGCTTTCCAGTCTCCGTCATCCACGGGCAGTGACGTTTACAATAATTACCAGAGCAATCACTGTCATAGGGCATGGGGCATTGTGGGACATTTGCTGGAGGACTATTGGGTCAACAAAGGTTACACACTGCATTGATTTCAGTAGGTCAACCATGGCTCAACACCATTTGCGGAGGTGGTTTTACTGCATCACCATAACAGGGCTCTTAAATCAGCTGGAGACAACTTTGAGTGTAGACACATGCAAAACAGGTCAACGTAACATGTTGACCAGACACTAGTGTTAGCCACCTGCAGTTTATAGATAGCAAAGATCTCCTGCTCCTTTCACAAGTCTACTTAGTTAAGTTAAGTTAAGTTAAGTTAAGAACAGCAAGGCAGATGAGTAAGCACAAAACAAAGAAAACACCAAAATCTGATCAGATAAGAGCACAGTCTCAGCAGGGGGCCATGGTAACAGAACAGAATTCCAACTGGCCACCACTAGAACCTAATCAATGGAATTTTATCCCCAAATACAGTAGGACATAAAAGGTCCCTTATATTAAGCAATGCAAATTTGAATGCATAGAATATCAGAGTTGGAAAGGACCTCAGGAGGTCATCTAGTCCAATCCCCTGCTCAAAGCAAGACCAATCCCCAATTTTTGCCCCAGATCCCTAAATGGCCCCCTCAAGGATTGAACTCACAACTATGGGTTTAGCAGGCCAATGCTCAAACTCAGCAAGTTGCATTCAAAACTCTCACTCTATCAATACAATATAGGTTTATAAAGGAATAGTTTCTTCTGCTCAGAGACAGAGGCAGTATACTTCAGCTGAGTGAACTGAAACAGTGTTATCTGAACACTTCACAAAAGGTTATTTTTCTGTGCACAGATGTGTTTACTCACACTATGCCTCATTTATGCTGGAGGTATAGCAACAGAGCTTGGTCTCCTTCCTTCACAGTTTTTCAGGCACTTAGTGAAATGGTTTTTGCTTTTGTTATTTTCTCTTCGGTTGTTTCCAAGCCAAGGCTACAATTAGGATCCAAAAGGGACCTATGTACTCTTCTGATAAAGAGCAGCCTGCAAAATAGCATGTGTACACACAAACACGCAAGCATACGTATTATTAGAGGAATGAAAGAAGATGTTTGAGGCTAAAATATTTCAAAGGCTTTAGTTGGCTACTCCTTTTCTGTAGCAGATTCCAAATGGCTGCATTAAGCAAGCCTGGCCACAGCTAGCTCGTGCACTTGGACTGTGATTCTGCCTCTCCTCTATGCACCCATCACATTATATTTAAATGCTTACAGAAGCAACTGTACGGCATCAAGGTTTGGGTGCACTATGTGGTTTTCGTTATACAACTCCCTCAGCTTCACTCCCCCACCTCAAGACAAATTGCATTAAAGGGACATCAGGTTTGAAATAATTTTTCAAAAACAAATTGCTTACCTTCATTACAAGTAATACTCAAAAGGATTAAGACTCTTTAAAAGCAAAAACAACACACACAAATAAAGCCACACAATCCACACAAACCAAAGTTCTGGGTTTATACTACCAAACAAAGTCTCTTTAAAATGGGAATTGAACACAACTCTATTTCTTATTAAGTCACACAGACCAGATCCCACAATCCCTTGCTCACACAAGTACTCCTACTGACTTCAATTAGGGAATAGGGTTTGCAGGATCAGGCCTTAAATCAATTACTAACATCTCAAAATTGCTGTCCACTCAAAAAAAATAATATATTTCAGCAGATAACTAAATACTGACGCAGCTCTGAACTGATTCCAAGATCTCTTTCCTTGTAAAGAGTAGTTTTGTTTTTTGACCTTCAGTCACCAGCTGGTAAAGAGCGCTTGGGGGGAAAAGAAAAAAAAACCTCAGAATTCCAAAGAGTCTAGTTACAAGTTTTGTCAACAAGCTTTCTGTAAGCTAGTCACTTTTTAATACTATTACACAAGGAATATCAGTGACCTTAGACTATACAAGACCTAATTGCCAAGATAAGAAAGGATATTCAGTGTAGAACAAAAAGAAACTGAAGGTTCTCCTGCTTTCCATTGTTTGACATTGTAAAAAGAGGACAGTTGAGTATAAAATATTTTAGTTCTCCCTTGTGCCAGGTTGTAACATGACACGTTTCCAAGGCAGTGATGCCTGGATCACAGTCTTTCAAATAATTTAAAATGTTTAAAATGTTCGAAGACATCAGTTCTTTATGGGGGGGGGGGGGAGGGATGGGAGAGAGAAGAGCGAGAGAGGTAGAACAGTCATGAATTAATTACATCAAAACAAAACATTAGTAGCTAATTCATTCTTTACAACCATCAGGGAGCAGGCAAAGGAGGAGAGAAGAGTTAGAGCCTCAAGAATCCCCATCTCTTCATTATTATTGTTACAACACCATAGTGTACATAGCACTTTAGAAACACAAAAACTACCATACTAGATCAAACCTATGGTCAATCTAGTCCAACGTCCTGCCTCTCAGAGTGACCAGGACCAGATATTTCGCAGAAAAGTGTAAGAAAACCCACCATAAGTAGCTATGGAGTTGCCTACCCTCCATGAAAGTCTCATCATAAGATACTGACAAACTCTGAAACATGAGGGTCTCTCCTCTTTCCAATACTATTTTATTAGCATTAACTATGACTATTCTGGATACTCTTATTGCCCACATAAAAGTCTAGTCCCTCTCTAAATCTTGCTAAATTCTTGGCCTCAACTACATCCCCTGGCAATGAGTTCCATAGCCAAATGATGTGTTGTGAATTAAAGTTTTCTGTTTATCACTTTTGGTTCTTCCAAACACATGTAGCAGTATGGGGGACAAAGTTCCCACAGAAATGTGAATGGAAGAACGGTTCAGCAAGGCGGATGCACACAGCACAGAGTAAAACATTAAACAGGGGTGAAGCAGACAATGAGGACAAAGATGTAGGTGACTTCCAGAACTTTATGAAGAAGGAGACAGGGAACCAAGGGAGGGAATGGAGTATGAGATAACTGATATCAACACGAGGGGCAAAGAAGAAATTTGGATTACGTTACTAGATATAGAGGCAAGGGCTGGGTAGTGAGACAGTTTACCACAATCTAGCAGGAAGCTCAGAAAGAAGTATATCGAGATTTTGGCAATGGAAAGAGAGAAGGAGAAGCAGATACTGAAGTGAGCAGGGCATGGCAAGTTATGTGAGAAGAGAAGAAAAAGTAGGAGTCAGTGGGGACCCCAAAGTTGTGAGATGGACAAAAAGAAAAAAGTCATCAAAGATTGAGAAAAGAAAAAAAGGGAAAAGGTTTAAGGAAAAAGAAGTTCAGGTTTTCAAAAGTTTGGAATGAAGTGATGGGACATGCATTCATTCTCAAAGCACTCATATTAAGAGTGACGACCCTAAACTGGGCCTGGAAAAAGATCCTACTGAAGATAGTCAACTCCATCTTAAGATGACAAGAAGGACTACTACATAGCAAGACAACTTCTAACAGCCCAAGAAGAGGACAAAACACATATCCAATATGGCCATGTAGTAGTATGTTATCTAGTGGGAAATTTAAAGTAGTTCAACTTTACATATCCATATTAAGGACTCAAAGAATATGCTTCACAAAAATAGACATCTACATCTTATTCTCAAGAGAAAATTTTTCCCCTTATATTTTCCTTAGATATTCCTCAAATTACTACTACTACTTTGTCTTAATGTTCTGCCACCTTTAATTTCTTTTCCCTTCCAATGTTCAGCACCACATGTGTTACTGCAGTAGCACAGAAAAAACCTCAAGGAAAGAAAAACAATCCATCCCCAAGAACAATCATCTTAAAAGATATGTACTACACACAATGCAGTCAGAATCCTTATCTCCACTTCGTAAGCCGTAAGAGTTTCCTCTTTTAAAATGTGCTTTTATGGTGCCTGTACCGTACCCCATAGCCTAGAGCAGCATTTCTCAAATGTGGGCACCAGGCACTTTTCTTGAGGCCATGGCAGGCCCCAAGCTCCATCTGTGCAGCTTCAGTCTCCATCCCCGGGCTCTGTCCACGGGGCTTCAGGTTCCAGCCCCAACCCGATCACCCCCACACACCCCATCCCCATCGTCCCGACCTCCGCTGCCTCCCCCAACCCCCATCCAGGGTTGAATTTGTCCCCAGGCTTGATGGGGCTGGGTAAGTCTGCTGTGAAAAGTGATACTTGTATGTTCGTTAATATTACTTTTTAAACAGACTTACTTACTAGCTAGCAATACATAAATTACAATGATTTGTGCGTGTATATGTGCACATTTGTTTGTTTTTCCTAAAGCTAATTAAGTATTTTAGGAAGAAAAGAGTGAGAGCAGCAACCAGCAAGAGTTGATGGCTGCACTTTGAGGCCACCGAATAATTTGTCCTGAAAACCCCTGGCCTACAGATCAGAAAAGTGGAAACTAACTCCTATGAGCCCCTGCAACAGTACTAGCACAGCAATGAATCCACTTCCGATGTTTTTCCTTACTTTAGTTGCAAAGGTGACTATAAAGAAAGACTGAAGAAAGTAAAAAGAAAAGGACTTGTGGCACCTTAGAGACTAACAAATTTATTTGAGCGTAAGCTTTCGTGAGCTACAGCTCACTTCATCAGATTAATTCAGTGGTCCGATGAAGTGAGCTGTAGCTCACGAAAGCTTACGCTCAAATAAATTTGTTCGTCTCTAAGGTGCCACAAGTCGTTCTCTTCTTTTTGCGAGACTAACACGGCTGCTACTCTGAAACCTAAAGAAAGTAAGGGAAATGAGCTTACTAAAGAAGGAATAAGAAGTAAAACAGATCAGAAAGAAGGAGAAAAAAAGTCTGCAGAATATGTGCAATGGCTGCTACAGTACCTAGAGGATAAGCAAATCTAAACTTCCGTATGCTACTGAAGTGGTCTAGAAAACTGAGAAAGTATCAAAAAAAACCCAGTTTAACACTGAATAAGAAATCCTCCTTTCCACCAAGAAGGTTGGAACGAAACCACTCCAAAAAAACAATAATTTGATCAGGATGTGGAAGCCAGTTTGCAGGGGACTCCAAATTAGGATGAAAAGAAAATGATTAAATGAAGACCGTTTTCTCTGTTAAATAGCCAATTATGCAAAATTAAAAAATATTAATGTTAATTAAGTCCTGCTCTTCCCCATGAACCTTTTCAGTTTTTCTACAGCACCCATCACCACAGAAACATATGAAAGAGTCACTCCTGTATGAAAAAAAGAGTACCACCACCTGCTTCACCAATTATGGGACCACATTTTTTGCATCAGGCAGTGAAACAAGGCAGCTTCCATTTTTAATCTTTATGAACAGGGATATGTGGTGGTGGTGTTTTCATTCCTTAATTATATCAACAAATAGCCGACGCAGATGATGCAACACATTTGTAAACTCTCTTGATTCAAAGCCATCTTGAGTGAAAAACTGCTGTTCGCTTACCAGAGATCAGTATTTCCATATGACCAGTCACTGATCTTCTAGAATAGTAGAAGTGACAGAACCTTCATGAGCCAGCTTTCCACCAAGCACTTAAATACGATGGAAGAAGACTAACCTTCACACTACCACCATTTATGCCATTTAATCAGTTCTTATTTGTGGCATGACTTTTTCAAGAGAACTAGTTAACTAAAACAACAGGGAAATTCAGTCTGCGTGTTTTTTCACTGTTTAAACACAATTACAAGCTGTGGAAAAAGCTAGTGTTTCAGGGATTTCACTGCTTTTTTTAAAAAAGCAATTTCCCCAAAGTATATTCTTCAGGTTCTGACAAGCAGTAGGGAGGAGAGATTACTTTTTATCTGGACTCATTTTTAGTTGCCTCATTTTAGTAGTGCATTTCTCACTGGGAGATGGCTCTTGCCTCTTCATTTGAATAGCTCAGCTGTTGGGAGTCCCTTTGATCCCCTGGGAGAACAAATACATGGCAAACACTTTATTAACCCTGAGTCTGCTCCTGAACCAAATAATTACGCTGACACGTTCTGCCTGTCTGTGGAGCCATTATACTATTATTGGGAGGGGGTATTTACGTTCACTCTTGCCTTTGAGCCACTATATCCAACTCCTACCTTAACATAGTAACAGATCACTAGGTCGCCACAGCTGAGTTCCACTATGAACTGAACAGTGACAAGAGTAAGTGAGCAGGACTTGTATAGATAACATATGGTCCAACCTTTTCAGTGCTGTAGGCCAGATGCTAGTTTTGGGGTATCTCCATGGGCCACATTCAGAAATATAAATTCCAGATTCTAGAATCAGATCATTTTTAGGATGATTTAGCCATTAAGTCATTAATGGGCTTAAGAAGAAATAAAATCAAATTAAATTAAGAGAACAGCTCACCTCTTAGTAAAATCCCTGAAGAAAAGGTTTACCTTGCACTAGAGTCCAAATGTGGACATCAGTCTTCTTAGAGGCAAGTCAGGGATAGTAGCCAAGGGTGTTGCTCTCCAGTTTGTTGTGATATTTTGAATTCATGTGTTTTATAACTGAGAACTTTCAAAATTGGCAATGAACTCGGCTAAGATAATGTAATATAACGTCCAAGAAGCTGCAAAAGAACATCACCCATCTCAGCTGAGATTTCCTTGCATGATGGAAAATAGGTGATAGTCTTCTGAAGGGGCACACTGAGTCCAGGCTTTCTGCGGAATGCATTGCATTACCCATAAGAGTAGAAATATTCTGATCTCTACCATACAGATGGAGACTGAGTATACTGATATAAGTGGTTATATCTGTTCGGAAGGCCAGTGAGCCGAGAAGTGCTTGGTCATCCAACTGCTCTTGAAACTGGGTGGTGTTGCTTATTTTCTCTTCTTTCAGAAATGCAAGACTTCTTTCTAAGTGAAGAAAAGCATAGAAGGCACTCATCCATTCAGCCAGCAAACTTGTAAGCGGATGGGAAAATCCCCATATTCTGCATTCAGTTCCTCAAGGAAGCAGATACATTTTCTAAGCCTCTGTGCTCTGTTTCCTCCATAGGTGATGCTGACCACTTAGTTCAAAATGTTCTATTCTCTACATCTACTTTTCTTTTCTTACTGCAGTCATTGCGATTACTTGCACCCTTGCACTGTGATTATTGTTGCAGCATGTTTAAATGTGCTAAGTTTCAAATCCACAAAGCACACACCACAACACACAGAGATGCTCACAGCAGAAATCCAAAAGCAGCTACCTCCTGACTCAAGGAGGAGACTCTGGCAACAGCCTTACAGCCACCACAAAGGAGCTCACGCAACTGAAAATCACTCATGGGGGACAGACAGAATCATCCTGCAGCCTGGATCTGGCCCTCGGCACACCACTTGGACCAAAGTCTCCATGGTCCTAGTAATGCCTTTCACCTCTGGAGTCCTGGGTTTAAATTCTCACTACTTACCACAAGCAAAAAGATTTCTATAGTCTCATTCATGTTCTTAACGGACTTCATCTGCCCACTTCAGAAAGCCACCCCACAATTTAAAATTGTTTCTACTGAAATCAAGCCGCTGCAGCACCAGGGAGATGTGGAAGAAGCATGCACAAATCCTACCTTCACTATGCTTTATTTCTTTAAAGAAACAAAAGTCAGGAGAAGCAAGTTACAGGCTGATGTTGTATATATTCAATACAGTACTTGTCTTTTTTCATTCTCTCTCATAAAGTGCAACTTTTCTGGACCAACTTCAACCACAACCATCTTCAGAGTAGCTAGTCACCTGAACTTCCATTTTGTTTGTCTTAGACATTTTCTAGCTATTTCTACCTCTATAACACTCAATATTATATCAAATCTGTCTGTACTTAACCAATGGAACTGACTTCAAGACTGAATTGAGAAACTAGATCACAACAAAAGCCATTGGGTAATTCACATCACTATACAAGATTAATGTTGTCCTATTTGTGTCATTTTCTTTTTAATGACTTAACAAAAGGTAGAAGTCTCAGTTTACAGATTAGCAATTTCAATATTCAATAGACCAAAAAAATCCTTTGTATTAACATCATTCATTAAATGAAACTAGCATGTATGGTTTCAGAGTAGCAGCCATGTTAGTCTGCATTCGCAAAAAAGAAAAGGAGTACTTGTGGCACCTTAGAGACTAACATTTATTTGAGCATAAGCTTTCGTGAGCTACAGCTCACTTCATCGGATGGATGGAACACTACAGAGGAAATGCAAGCCAAAAAACCCAAAATTAAGATATCAAGGACAACTGGCCTTGTATTTGTGAATGAATGTGTTCCAGGGACTTGGTCACTAGAACTTCTAATGTATTCCAAGTCACAGTATTAATTCCTAGCATTAATATAATGCCTTTCATCTCAATTGATTGTCAACGATTCTACAGGCTATATATACACACCCAATATGTCATGTATAAATTATACCTTTATGCTCAACTTGCACTTGTCCATTAATCTAGGCCTCCCTCCTTTACAACCACAGCTGCTCTGCTCTTACTCTTGTATAATTGCACTGCCTCTCCCTTTGTTCCCTCTTTTTTTTCCCTCCTACTGCCCAAGACCTTTCCTTCCAGACTAGACATGGCTGCAAATCCCTGGTCCCCACCCGCAGCCCTATTAAGCTTCTGTTTCATTTTGTATTAAAATAGTAAACTGGGAAAAGCTTAACGTCCCCAACTCAACTGCGTTAAAGAGAAACAGGCTAACCATAAACAGACATTTCTAATCAGCCCACAGGGGGCGTGCTGGGGAAACCTGGGGCAGGGCTTTGAAGTTTTACACCAGCTTTCCCTACTTCTGCATCTGCGTGATAGCCGTGGGTTCTCTCAGCACTCCTCCCACAATATCACCAGTGTGCAATTTCAGTTTGTATTAAACCCAACTGGGAAAACTAAGCAGCTCACAAGTTTGTTTTTTTTACTACTACACAAAACTGAAGAGCCTTGCAGGACACACTAAGGAAACCTGCAGTCATAGCTAAGCAGAGAATAATGAAGAAAAGGAGGGAAAACATTTTAAAAGTAGCAATTTAAACTAAGTTTTCACATATACAAAAACCAAATACACCGGACCCTCGCTAGAACGCAGGATTTGGGATCCATGTGCAGTACGCGTTAACACGGGGATCACGTTATAGCAGGGACCGCGTTAAAATGAATTGCAATTAAACTACTATAATTAAATTTGGGATCCATGGCCGCGACTGCATTATATGCGATTTTGCGCTATACAGATGCATGTTCTAGCAAGAGTCCGGTGTGTTAACATCAAAAAAAAATTTTTTAAGTTCAAGTAGAAGTACAAAATGTTATAAAATTAGTGACTTTATATATTAGTAAGAGAGACACAAGAAATGTTATTTGATCCAAAAATAGGTATTTTTAAAAGATGTACAGATAAGCTACCAGAGAGCACAGAGCTAACTTGAGTAACTGCACCGCCCTAGTTTTGTAACCATAGTCCTCTCATGTGTGTTCCTCATTTTTTCATCTCTCATATTTAGGCCCCAATCATGCAATATGATCTACTAATTTGGACCTTGCACCAACTGAAACCCCTCTGAAGTTAACAGTATTCCATCCAATTGGAAGATAAGGGCTGCGAATACAAGCTCTTGAGGACAGAAAATATCTCATTCACTTAGGCACTTAACACTTTCAGGTGCTATACAAATAAAAGTACATTTTGAATGACATAGCAACATATTTTTATAACAGATCACCACCACTTTGGCATCAAAGCCACCATTTGTCCTGTTCAGTTTATGTAATTTAGAAAAAAAACCCTCAATATCAAAAACTCAATTGAGTTTTGCAGATACATTATGCTTCTGTTTAATACAGGAGTGCTCTGCATGTCACTGCCTTAATACCAGACAAATGACGTATTATTTTCAATGTGTTGCTGACAACAGAACTAACAAAACAATGTTGCTGAAATCCACATTCATGGAGCACAAGAGAATTAAATACCACACAAATCCTCTTTTCTGCAAGCTCTGTTGATATCATTGTTAAGACTACAACCACAGCGAGAAGCCCCTTCAACTGAATCCACAGTCAAAAAAAGGAGAGGGCAAAAAGCAGCTGTGATCTCACCAACTCCTGGTCAGACAGATGGCTTATGCAAAACCAGCTTTCTGTCCTATAATGAAAATATTCTTAAAACCCACCTCCTCTGGATTTCCTCAGGGGCAAATTGAAACAATTTCCTTTTGTAAACTATTAAAAGAGCTTAAGTAAATGGTCACAAGTATTTCTGGCCAGTAGCTCAGTATTACAGGATGAAAAACACACAATAATTCACATAAATTATTGTGTCTGATTGGAAGTGCACCTGGCTTAGGGTGACCAGATAGCAAGCGTGAAAAATCGCAACAGTGAGTGGGGAGTAATCAGCACCTATATAAGACAAAGCCCTGAATATCGGGACATCTGGTCACCCTAACCTGTTTTATAAGGCATTCCTTTGAAAATGTGGGCAAGGCCGGGAAGCCAGCCAGAGGGCATGTATCTGATTAAAAATGCTACCCTCATTCACATTTGCTTATTGTAAATCAAATCTTAAAATATAATGAAAGTACAAAAAAAGTAAGTTTTAAATTAAAAAGGATATTCTACTAGCTGTGTAATCCCTAGACTGTGTAAATAAACAAAAGTTCTACAATCCAAGAAAGATGATCCTTTGAAATTTTGGTTCTAAAGTTTTAATTAATGCAGCTTTATTTTCTTACTTAAGGGATCTCTTAAGGACTTGCAATACAAACACTACATGAGACTAAAGAGCCAAAAAAGTGAGTGGGTCCATTTTCATTACTGCTAAGTAGGATGCAGAAAGTAAAACATTAAAAAGCATATTTTACTAAGATAACTTTAGAATATTAAAAGTAATACAACTAAGGAAGTAGGTTTCTTAAAAATGACTTTACCTGTCAGTACCCTGTTAACCCTGAACAGGAACTATGAAAAAAACATGGCTTTTGTGTAGAAAAACAACACTGCACATTTTTAAATTTTTATATATTGAAGGCACTTTGTTTTGACCTGCTAATTGTTCTTATTATCAGTGCATAAACACAGTTGGATTTTATCATTTTAAACTTTCCTTTACCTGGTATCTTACCATTCTTAGATGTGCCCGTTTTATAAAATATGTTCAAGAGTTCATATTTTAAAATCGCTATCCAACTGCTACTCTTAATTACTCAGTTCCAGATCACTCTGCAGTTCGACCATTGACACAGCTCTCAAAATATTCAAGTCAAGAGTGGCGACTATTGCTGCAGTGTGGAACTTTCTTCCTCTTTCTACCCACCTTCACACACTCCCCCAAAAAAGAAAAAGTGATAACAGAATATGAGGTGCAATTTAAAATGCACCTAGACCTCGTTGCTGATGGGATTTTTAAAAGCATCCTGCAAAACAAGACAGACAAGTCTAAAAGAGTGGAGCTAACAACACACACAGGTTTCAAAAACAAACAAACAAATAAAAAGTCTCTATCACCTGATCTGAAACTACATTTATTCAGCAGACCGCAGATGAAGTCAGAGTCCCAACTGGATATTTTACCAACAAAAAAAACAACCCCCCACCACCACAAAAGAAAACACACAGGTAGAACCTGATCTAAAGCTCACTGAAGTTGTCAATTAAAAGATTTCCATTAACTTCAGTAGGTTTGGGATCGGTTCTTTAATTCCTTGGGGCCCAAATCTGCTCAGGCCCGAGTGCCCAATTCCCACTTGCTTCAATAAGGTTTTAGGGCACGCTGAAGTTCACAGGAGCGACCTGGCACTACCTCAGAATTGGGACCTTTAATTACAACCTTTTTAGGACATGGAACATACATTACCCTAACGGATGCCATGTAAATCTACAGCTATAAGTGGCTAATAATTCATGATTCATTCCAGATGAAATGCAGGAGCAATTCAATATCTAACAAACAGGGACAGAGTTGGTCTCTTTTATAACCTTTGTTAGCCTGTGATTTACAAATACTTGAAAACTTCAGAACTAGATTTGTGTGCCATGTTTATTATTCACCTCCACTGTGGTTGCAATTCCCACACTGACAAGCAAACTTTCAGGGTTAAGCTACTTAAACAATTCATGGCTAGAGTGTGAAAGCTACAAGGAGCAACCTTGTAGCACACCCCTTTGCAACTTAGGAAGTCTTAATGAAAATGTCTATAACTTCAACTATTAGTGCTAATTTATTCTGCAACTTCTGCTCACCAACAAACGTCCTTAATTTTGCTGGAAGTTTATAATGGATTAGTGTTTTGCACTCCATTTTATTTGCATAAGTTACACGGAGTGCTTCAATTGCCTCTATATAAATCCATAGTACGCCCACATCTTGAATACTGTGTGCAGATGTGGTCGCCCCATCTCAGAAAAGATGTATTGGAATTGGAAAAGGTTCAGAAAAAGGGTAACAAAAGTTATTAGGGGTATGGAACGGCTTCTGTATGAGGACAGATTAGTACAACAGACTTTTCAGCTTGGAAAAAAGACAGCTAAGGGTTTGATTGAGGTCTATAAAAATCATGATTGGTGTTGGGAAAGTAGATAAATAGGTGTTGTTTATTATTTCTCATAACACAAGAACTAGGGGTCACCAAATGAAATGAATAGGCAGCAGGTTTAAAATAAATAAAAGGAAGTATTTCTTCACACAATGCACAGTCAACCTGTGGAACTCCTTGCCAGAGGACGTTGTGAAGGCCAAGACTATAACAGGGTTCAAAAAAGAACTAGATAAATTCATGGAGGATAGGACCATTAATGGCTATTAGCCAGGATGGGCAAGAATGGTATCCCTAGCCCCTGTTTGCCAAAAGCTGCGAATAAGTGATGGGGGATGGATCACTTGATGATTACCTGTTCTGTTCATTCCTTCTGGGGCACCTGGCACTGGCCACTGTCAGAAGACAGGATACTGGGCTAGATAGACCTTTGGTCTGATGCAGTAGGGCCATTCTTGTGTTCAATTGATACTTTGATGACATGAAGTATCAATTGGTCAGAGTTACAAGACAAATCAAAAGGTTGTACCATATTACATGCACACAGGAGTTTGTTATACATAACATTAGACTCACCCATTATGCTATAGAACCATTTCACCTTCACAGCCTGTATACTATAATAAATTACACTAATTAAGCTTTGCCTCTCCTCCAAACCCTGCACAGCTCCAAAATTAAGTCATTCCAAATATGAAGTATTCCCTATCGGAAACGATAAGATTTGAATCTCAGTTATAGAATTAAGCCAATTAGCATACTTAGTAAACTTAAAGACAGTCATCAGTACAGCAGTAAAAAGCCCTCCTCTCTCTCTCTCTCTCTCTCACCTTCCTCCCTGAACCTACTTCAGGAGATGGTGGGGGGTGTTTGTTAAACACACAGTAATTACATCAACTGGAATTTAATAATCACAACCACCATCATTTGGGATAAGGAAGGATACTAACCTTACTTAGGGTTTTCTACATGAGAAAGTGGCACCAATTTCACCAAAGGTGGGATTTTAAACCAATTTAGTTACACTGGTGCAAACCTTGTATGGACACTTATTTCAGTTTAACATAAAATAGGTTCCTAACAGACTTCAACTAAATGAAAATAAGCCTGGTCTAAACTGAAATAAGTTGTCAGTGCACAGCCTTTTTCAATTAACTAAAATTGGTTTAAAAATTAAACCATTAGTTAAGCCACTGCATTCAGACACAATTCCTTAGTTAGGAAAGCACTTTAAATTAAAAACAGCTTCAGAAACAGCATAGAGGTGCCCATCTTAATGATAAGCCATTGAAAATTTTGATTTTAGGACCCAGGTGAGGCCTGTACTTTACAAGGAGATCCAACTTTAAATGTTATTCAGAATCTGACAAATTCAACTGCCCCCCCCCTTTTTTTTTTTAAATATTATCATTGTTAAAATGTGTTCTTGTCTGTACTGCCAGATAAGAGATCTGGTATGTACAGATCTGTATAAAATTACAGTTGGTTACACAGATCTAATGAGTATGAATAAACAGCTCTAAATATTAATGGCTTTGATGAGTGAGCATTTCCATCATGGTAATGCAGCTATTAAAATCAAATATCACATACATCTCTATCTCATGTAATCTTTGAGTAATGGCCTCAAGTTGCAGTGGGGGAGGTTTAGGTTGGATATGAAGAAAAACTTTTTCACTAGGAGGGTGGTGAAGCACTGGAATCCGTTACCTAGGGAGGTGGTGGAATCTCCTTCCTTAGGAGGTTTTTAAGGTCAGGCTTGACAAAGCCCTGGCTGGGATAATTTAGTTGGGGATTGGTCCTGCTTTGAGCAGGGGGTTGGACTAGATGACCTCCTGAGGTCCCTTCCAACCCTGATATTCTATGATTTTCACTGTTTAATTTATGATCACTCCAAATGTGCAAAGCAAGTTCACTTTTTGACAAGAATATGCAAAAGTTAAGGGAAAGATTCAAAGTCTCCTGGTTGGAGCAGCAGGGATAAACTCTAAAAAGAGCAACTGAAATTAAAGGAAGTATGCCTATACCATATTAGCACCTAGAAGCCAAATACAAATGTTTGAACAGCTTTTTGTATGCCAAAAAGGCTCTGCTCTTCCACCCTTCCTGGAATTAGTTAACTGTTATTTAATGGGAGAATCTGTCACCTTCTGTTCTTCATCCATGATACCCAGTCACTTTTCAGCCTCTCCTGTTGGGAAAGTCTCGTGCAAAGATGAGACTTGCAGCTTGCTCACAAAACAGACTAAGTCACACCCTGATCACTGATGGCACAAATTCCACAGTCAAAGGGCTTCCAAAGACAATGGTTGGTCGCCATCTCTTGTAAGTTTCATCATGGGCTCCAGCAACCGTAATATTCCCATAAATTCAACTGTCTTGGTGGATTGTGAATGCAGCGAGTCCTTAAGATCACTTAATGGCCTGAGGATTAAGAATCAGGACATTCAAGTGGACCCAGAGTTGAATGGAGAGAGCTAGTGGAGTGCCCTAGCTCTGGCAATATGAGGAATTTTCTATCACCTAGAGCTTCCAAGTGACCCTCACTCTACATAAGGACAGCAACATGTTAAAAATGTCCAAAATGGAGGTTGGAAGAAGAATAGTTTCATATGGTTACATCCTCACCCAAAGACGACTGCCTAGCCCAGAGGTTCTCGAACTGTGGTTCGCAGACCACCAGTAGTCCGCGAGCTCCATTTAGGTGGTCCACAGATAGTTCCCTCTAAGGTGCACGCCTGGGCAGCTGCACACAAGAGAATGAAGGGCCACCCACCTAATTAGTGGAGCCACACAGGCATGACTCTACTAATTAAGTGACTGGACCCTGGAGAAGATGCACATGTAAGGTGAGGTGGTGGCCTTGGGGGTAATAGGAGGTAGGTGGGAGGGGACAGTGAAGTGAGAAGAGGGGATGGGGGGAATTTGGGACGTGCAGGGCTGTGGTGGCCAGAGAAAGGCGACTTTCCCCAGCTCCAGGGCTGTGGCTGCAGGGGAGAGATGGTTGTCCTCCCATGCCTCAGCTCTGTGGCAGCTGTGGCAGGGGAGAGACCCCTCCTCTTTCCCAACCGCCGCTTAGGGACTGCCATGGCAGGGGAGAAAGGGAGAGGCCCCCCTCCTTCCCAGCCCCAGCTCAGGGGCTGCCATGGCAGGGGAGAGAGAGCACATCCATCGCATTAGAAAGGTAAAACTACTGACATTAAAATATGAGTTGTGTGCTTTTATTTGTAGAACAAATAGATTAGTATAGGGTTTTTTTATAGAGTGCTTTTATCCAAAGCTTTTTACAACAGTTAATGGTACAAACAACTTTTGGAAAGATTATGAAGTGGTCCACTGAGCAATTTTCAAGTGATCCACGAAAAAAAAGTTTGAGAACCACTGGCCTACCAAAGGACTATGCTCAAAGATGTGGAAGAAGCCATTCCTCAGCTTGCTTGACGAGGAGCAGTGATGAATCCAATAGGACCCTAAAACTGCATTCTCTGATTAACACGGGGCTGATTCAGTTGTTCCAGATAATTTTTAAGTGACTCTAGCAGGAAGGAATAAACAACTGTATTGTTGGGCTACACTTAACCCCTGGATGAAAAGCAGAGGGCTTTATTATTTAAGCATAGGAACCATGACAAGACAAATCCTGCAGTTCATCAGAATTGCTTCAGGCAAGGGGAGTTTTGCATGAGTATAAACTGAAAAATTTAGCATTCAACCATATGCTGTTAGCATACTGGTAGGATTGGAGACCATATGTCCTGCATAAATATTGGGGAGGAAAGAGTTTTCAACTAACCCAAAAGCTGTTGCCCAATCAGAAAAGTTGTCCTGTAGTTTGAAAATCTCACTGCGAAATAAGATGTATAAGTGCTTTCCTTAAAAAAAAAAAAAAAAAAAAAAAAAAAAAACCAAAAAGGAAAACCTCAAAATATTGTCCTATGAAGTGTTTTCACTTAAATGGATTATGGAGCTATCCAATGAAAAGAACTCAGACCCTTAAGGTAAGCAAAACTTTTTTTAAAATATTGTGTTTTAGAGAAGTACTAGTTGCAATTTACATCTACCTACTTACCATCTCAAGTTTGGGACTGTAAAAACAATTATTTATAGCACAAAAACATGGCCCTTTTTCCAATTTTGTTCAGGTTCCTAGCTTCCATTTCCTCTAAGTTCATATAAAGGCCACAGCATACATAAAAATATAGAAACCTAGAAGAAAAATCTGCCCTAAAAACACAGTAGTACCATATTTATATTCAAGCATTACAAGTTTATTTTTAAACTATTTAAACAAAGCCTTTGCAGAGATAATTTTCAATGATGAACTAAAACCAAGTACAGAATATACTTGTTGCAAAGATAAAATTAATTTACACTGAACATCCATTTACATTGCAACCCACAAATCTGTTTCAATATTACTCCTCACCACCTGTTTTTGCCAAAGTTAAAAGTTTCAGAAGGTTAAACCAGAGGCAGCAGGGTTTTCAATTGTGTTTTTTTCAGTAAATAAAAGTTATACAATTCAAACATCATCAAATCAAAATTAATGAAAACTAGCTTCAGTCTTCTAAACTTACCTTTTTTACGACTCAAACAAGAGATTACCCACACAGAAGAGGCACAGACCTTTACATTACTTCACAATTCAGTTCCCTTTTTAAATTTTTAAAAGATACAATAAAATGCAAGCTCCTCTACTTTTTTCAACTATATACAAGAACAGGATGTAAATACAGCCTTGACCTACAACATTAACAATCCACATCCATTTCTGGTGAAGCAGCAAGAAGAGTTAGCCACAGGCCCCTCCCCTCGGAAGCAGCTCAGCAATCAAATACTTCTGAAGCTGACTATTCAACAGGTCACCCTCTGAACCTCAGGAAGTTAAGTTACATCTGATTATATTTGCATGAAAGCTGCTGATTTACTGAACACTTGCATTACGAGGGTGCTAAGAAAACTCAACTGCTTTTATCAGTTTTCTATACCTGATTTCAGTTTGTGCTCTACCCAGAAGACAAAGATTAATTTAGAATGAAATCGATCTAGAATTGAATTTCTGTGAGCATGTCTTTAGATGTAGAGATGCAGGTTTTGTTTGGGCCAGACAGATTTAGAAAAAGGTTTTAATTCCAGTCACACATATTGGTGAGATAGCATTCATATTAATGAATAAATCAAAGGCAGCTGATGAGTAATTTTATGATGACCAAATCCATCCCTCACCCACCAAACTAATGTTATGATCAAAAAATATTCTGGCCAAAAAACAGTACAGTTGTAGATTTTATAGAAGTAAAATTTGTCATGCAATACAACAGTGAAATAAATACTAAGAATTTCACTGCTTTGCTGAAGACACCACTAGAGTTCGTTATGCAGTCACACTCAGTCAGCTGAGTGCTTCAAGGGCCACAACACATACAATAGCAGTCAAGTCAAGATTTCCACATCATTACTGCTAAGAATTAAGGTAGGACTTTGCTCTTTAAATGTAATATGGTAAATCCTCATAAACAAGAACACAGTCATTTAGCTAGCATCATTAAAAGAGATTAAAGGAGAATGTTTGGTCAATATAAAGGAAACTGCATAGCAGTAGTGGAATATATGCAGTTTTATTTCAGTTAGTTTTGTTGGTTTACTGATTTTTACTCTAACTCTATCCCATATTCCTACTCGTCTCTGAAACTCTGAATGTATGACACACAGCACTTTGTAAACAGAGATAAACCAATTATTGTTTACTATTGGTTTCATCATAGTATCTTGGAGAGACAAACATTTTCTGCTCCCCTGTCCAAAAACTGAAAGGGCACGTGAAGGATACTTATTCAGGTAATCCCAGACTTTTCATGAAAGCACAGGGGAAAAAAAATCATATTAAACCTGGGGGGGGTGGAGAGGGGAAATATAGGAGAAGGTGGATAAATAGCAAACTGCCATCAAATTAGAAATAGACAGCCAACACAAAAGGATAAAACCAACCAATACACTGAAGTTTTGTCCTCAGGTTATTGTACCTACCTCATATACAAACCTATACTGCTGTTGAAACCTACTGTGTCAACTCAAGGTAAGGAGACTGATCTTTAAAATCAACCAAAAAAACAACAAAAAAAACAAAAACCCTCGACAGTTACCTTTTCCGTAACTGGTGTTCTTCGAGAGGTGTTGCTCATGTCTATTCCACAATAGGTGTGCATGCTCTTTCCCCTAGCAGTACCCGTAGGGGGGGAGCACCCCCCACAACCCCTGGAATGGCACCTGCCTGGTCCGGTATACGGGGAACTGCGCACTCTCCCCACCCTCAGTTCCTTCTTGCCAGACAATTCCGACAGAGAGGAAGGAGGGTGGAATGTGGAACAGACAAGCAACACATCTCAAAGAACACCAGTTTCGGAAAAAGATAACTGTCTTTTCTTCGAGTGATTGCTCATGTGCATTCCACAATAGGTGATTCCAAGCTATATCTGTTGGAGGTGGGTAGGAGTTCACAAGTTCCCCGGACAGAGGACGGCCCTGCTGAACCTGGTATCATCCCTGGTTTGGGAGACGATCGCATAGTGCGAGGTGAACGTATGAACCGAAGACCACATGACGGCCCTACAGATGTTCTGAATGGGGATGTGGGCCACGAAGGCAGCTGATGAGGCCTGGCCCCGAGTTGAGTGTGCCCTCACAATGGGCAGCAGGAGAACACCCGCCAGCTCACAAACAGGTACAGATGCACAAAAGTGATCCGATTGGAAAGCCTCTGAGCGGAAATCAGCTGGCCCCTCACGCGCTTGGCCGAGGCAACGAGCAGTTGCAAGGACTTTCTGGATGGCTTGGTCCACTCGAGGAAGAAAGCCAGAGCCCATCACGCACAGAGCGCGTGGAGACGGCACCTCTCACTGGACACGTGGGGCTTGGGGCAGAGAACCGGTAGAAAAATGTCCTGACCCATGTGGTAAGCGGAGACCATCTTCGGGAGGCATGCGGAGTGAGAGCAGAGCTGAACCGTATCTTTATGAAAAACCGTGTATGGCAGCTTGGAGGTCAGGGCCCTGAGCTCCGAGACTCACCTGGCTGAAGTGATTGCAACCAGGAAAGCCACCTTCCATGAGAGGCGAGACCAGGAGCACGTGGCCAGTGGTTCAAAAGGGGGCTCCGTGAGGCGAGCAAACACCAGGTTCAGGTCCACTGTGGGGCCGGGGCTCTAGAATATGGGAAAAGATAGTCCAACCCTTTGAGGAACCGGCCAGTCATAGCATGGGAAAATACCATGTGCCCCTGCACCAGCTGATAGAAGGCCGACATGGCTGCCAGGTGCACCTTGACTGACAAAGGCACCAGACCCTGGGCTCTCAGGTGGAGGAGGTAGTCAAGAATAAGCTGGATCGGGGCGGTCATGGGAGAGACATGTGGTCTGCCACCCATCTAGAAAAATGGGACCACTTTGCCAAATAAGCACGGCGAGTGGAGGGCCGTCTACTTTCAAGGAGGACGCGCTGAACCTGTTGTGAGCATATCCTCTTCTCTCCGCCTAACCACTGAGCAGCCATGCCATGAGGTAAAGAGCCACTAGATTGGGATCGAGGAGGCAGCCCTAGTCCTGAGAGAGCAGGTCCGGGTGGAGCAGCAACGGCCATGGCAGAGCTACCGCCAGGCCCGTGAGGGTCATGTACCAATGTTGCCTGGGCCATGCTGGGGCAATCAGGATGACCCGGGCCTTGTCTGTCTTTATCTTCTCCAGGACCCTGCTGATTAGAGGGAGCAGGGGGAAGGCATAGAGAAGCCGGCCTGACCAGGACAGGATAAAAGGCATCGGAGATAGCACCCCCCCCCAGACCCCGCCGGAGCAGAACTGGGGACATCGCTGGTTCTGCTGAGTCACCAATAGGTCCACCTAGAGAGTTCCCCACCTTCAGAAGAGCCGGTGGGCCACTGCCGGGTGGAGGGACCACTTGTGTTGCAAAGCAAAGTCCCTACTCAAGCAATCCACTCTCTCGTTCCGGGATCCTGGTAAGCGGAAGGCCTTCAGGTGGCTGTCGTGGGCTATACAGAAGTCCCACAGCCTGAGGGCTTCGTGGCAGAGGATTGGGCCCCTCCTTGCCTGTTGATACAGAACATAGAGGCCGTGTTGTCCACGAGGACCTTGACTACTTTGCCCTCCAGGTGCGAGTGGAAGGCCATACACACCAGCTGCACCGCCCTGAGTTCCTTGACGTTTATATGCAGGGTCAGGTCTTGGGCCAACCACAGGCCTTGGGTCTGAAAGTTTCCCACATGGGCCTCCCAACGCAGGTCCGACACGTCAGACACCAGCTCCAATGACAGGGCCCTGTCCTTGAACAGAACCTCTTGGAGCATGTTGTTTGCGGCGGACCACCACCTTAGGGAGGTGATTACAGAGTCCGGCACAGGACCTTGTCCATCCTGTCCGTGGCCTGGAAGAACTTCAACTCTGGATGGCCTCGAAGTGGCCTCACCCTGAGTCTGGCGTGTCGAACCACGTACGTGCATGCCAACACACGACCCAAGAGCTGCAGGCAAACCCTGGCTGTTGTCACCGGGAACTTTGAGACCGAGTCGATGAGACCTTTCAGGGTCTTGAATCTGTCTGCTGGGAAAATGGCTGTGGCCGACACTGCATCCAGGAGTGCCCTGATAAACTCCACGCTTTGGACCGGGACCAATGTGGATTTGGTGCTGTTTACCAACAGGCCCAAGACAGTGCATGTGGACAGTAGGAACACCACGTGGTCCCTCATCTGGGCCCCCCCACCGTCTGCGGTAGGCCGCTACCACCATCATGCATTTCGTAAACACCCAGGGGGCAGTGGACAGACCAAACGGGAGGACCGTGAATTTGTAGTGCTTCTGTCCCACCAAGAAAAGGAGGAAGCTCCTGTGCCCCTCAAATATATGGATGTGGAAGTATGCATCTTGCAGATCGAGGGCAGCATACCAGTCCCCGGTATCCAGGGAGGGGATGATAGAAGCCAGGGAAACCATGCGGAACTTGAGTTTCACCATGTACTGGTTCAGACCTCGCAGGCCCAGGATGGGTCTGAGCCCCCCCTTTTGGCCTTCGGGATAAGGAATTATCGGGAGTAATACCCCTTGCCCATGAACTCCTTGGGCAACGCCTCTACCGCTCCTGGTTCTTGGAGCCGCCCCACCTCCTGCTCGAGCAGAGCCTTGTGCAAGAGGTCCCCCCAATAGGGATGGGGGTGGGAAGGAAGTAAACTGGAGGGCGTAACCCCGGGAGATGATGTTGAGGACCCATCAGTCTGAGGTTATCCATGACCATTCTGGGAGGAAAGCATACAACCAGTTGGAGAAGGGGAGCTTTATTGAGGGTGGATCCCTGATGAGGGCTGGCGGGATGCCCCCAAGCAGCCCATCAAAATCGCCTTTTCCCCACCTGCTTGCCCTTAGAGGAGCCAGGCTTGGGGGCTGGCCGAGACTGCCTCTGAGGGTGTCTCTTATAGTCCCGCTATTTCTTGTGGGTGGCCTCATACTTCGGGAGGGCAGCCTGGGTAGGAGTCTGCTGTGGCTTGAACTTAGGTCTTGCTGGAGCCAGTACATATAGGCCCAGAGTCTGGAGGGTCGTGCGGGAGACTCTTTCCTGCTGTGCAGCCTTGCATCTGTCTCCTCCGCAAACGGGGCTTTCCCGTCAAACAGGAGATCCCGCATAGAGGACTGCGCCTTGCTGGAAAGCCCAGAGAGCAGGAGCCATGATGCCCGTATCATGGACATCGTGGAGGCCATGGATCATTCAGCCATATCCCCAGAATCCGATGCCGCCTGCAGGGACGCTGTAGTGGCCGCTGCCCCCTCCTCCGCTAGCGCCTTGAACTCCTTTCTATCGTGCTCCTGGAGGGAGTCCTCAAACTTGGGCAGGGAGCCCCACAGATTGAATGCATACCGGCCCAAGAGAGCCTGATGATTTGCCACTCGCAACTGGAAGCTCGAAGACTAATAAATTTTCCTTCCGAAAGAGTCCAGTCTCCGAGAGTCTTTATTCTTTGGGGTCGGGGCTGGTTGATCCTGGCGTTCCCTGTGGTTGACTGACTTGACCACCAGGGAGACGGGCGCCAGGGGGGTATACAAGTACTCATGCCCCTTAGTGGGTACCAAGTACTTGCGTTCCGCCTTCTTAGAGACAGGGGCCAACGAGGCCGGTGTCTGCCACAGGGCATTTGAAATTTTAGTCACCCCTTCATGGAGAGGCAAGGCCATCCTACCCGGTGCTGACTAGGACAGCACATTAAACAGGAAGTCTGAGGGCTCCTCCATCTCCTCTGCCTAGAGGTGGAGGCTTGCTGCCACCCTCTTTAAGAGTTCTTGATGGGCCCTGAAGTCCTCCTGCGGGGAGGAGCCGCAATCACCTCCTCCAGGTGGGGCGAGGAGGCTGGTGCGGTGCTCTGGGTATCGGCCAGCACCGGAGGGTCCACTACCTGGTCGGATCCAGGAACGGTGCTAAGGGTGCACGTCCCACCGACTCCTTCCTTGGGGGTCTGGAGAGGGAGGCCGATGGTGCTTCCAAAGCTCCGGTCACCGAGCAAGCCCCCCACCAGGGGCTGCGCCGAAGGCCACGGTGCCCACTGGTACCATTGGGCCGGCCACAACACTCAGTGCTACTGCACCTGCTGCAGCACTGGCAGGCCAGCTGTTCGGTTTGGCTGGCCTGGCCCGGCCCATCAAAGGACGGCTACAAATGGAGGCCGGGCTGGCATACAATCTGCTGCTGCCTCTGGACCGGGAGGAGCGGTGGTGCCGGGATCGACATCAGCCACGAGACTGCAATCTTGACGTGGAGGACTGGTACCAACGGTAGCAGCTGCTCCGCGAACGGCCTCAACGGGCGGACCCGTGACGGCAAGATGATGGCGATCGACGCCCGGGGCTGTGATGTCTTGGTGGAGACTTGGAGTGGGAGTCCGAGTGGGAACAGTATCAACAACCATGCCGTGATCGGCTGCGGTACCCCCTCCGAAACGAGGACCATTGGCGACACCTGCCGTGGTCCCACAGATAATCGCTCCTTGAGGACTAGCAGTGCCAAGAGTCCCGGCCGGACAGAACCCAGCCAGACAGTCTGATCGGTGTCAAGGGCAATGCACCTGGACTCTGCCCCGAGCGGTCGCTGGGTGGTGAACAGTGTCAGGAACGTTCCCTCGACCGATACCGAGCCGGAGGCGACTGTGGAGATCCCAGCAGCGGCTTGCCTCTGGAGCGTGGAGCCAATATCTGTAGCACTCCTGGCACTGGCATGGACATAACATCCTGGGCTGCCTCGAGGGTTTCAAGCATGGAAGGCATCCGGACATCCAAAGAGGCCAGGATACTCCGCTCAACGCGAGTCAGAGGCCTGGGACCCGGTGGGGGGAGAGGACTGCTCGACATGGGTCTAGCCTCTGTCCCAGATTTCCATTGGTGCCACTGTGAAGAGGGAGTCTTCCTGGGCCTCTTAGCATGCCCCATAAACAGGGAGCGGTCGCGACTGGTCGATGACACCAGAGGGTCGCTGCGTATCGATGCCACAGAACTGGGTACCCATTCGGAGCGGCGTGCTCGAGTCGGAGTCAGCGCAGACTCCATCAGGATGGCTTGGAGCCTAATGTCCCTTTCTCTTTTGGTCCGAGGCTTAAACGACTTGCAAATCTTGCAACTTTCGCTGACATGGATTTTTCGCAAACAGTCTGCGAGCGGGTCACTTCTTGGCATACAACACCTACAAGAGCCTTCACAACTTAAACCCCGGGGCGCGGGGCATGCCCCAGCCCAGGCTTGCTGACTAACTAAACAGCTAACTAACTACAGGTACTAACATTGAACGAACGAACAGTACTGGGGATTGAGCTACAGCAAAGCTGGAGCAGAGTAGTTCTGAAGCACCTCCACTGGCGACAAGGAACTGAGGGTTGGGGGAGCGTGCAGCTCCCCTTATACAGTGGAGGCAGCCACCAATCCAAGGGTCATGGGGGGCTCTCCCCCCCTACAGGTACTGCTAGGGGGAAAACTTCCGGCACCGGTGCACATGGAGAGCGCACACGCCTATTGTGGAATACACAGGAGCAATCATTCGAAGAAGAAAAGGCTAAGATTTTGTCACGGACAATAAAATCACGTAGTAACTAGTAAAAGTCACAGACAGGTCATGGGCAATAAAGAAAAATTCATGGAAGCCAGTGACATGTCCCTGGCTTTTACTAAAAATATCCATGACCAAATGGGAAGCCGCTTGGCAGCTCAGAGCTCCAGGGTGCCCATCCAGAGCTCGGAACTGCAGGGATCCGGGTGGGAGGAGGGCTGCAGGGTACCCCCGCCAACCACAACAGCTCGGAGCTCAGGGGCCCACCATCTCAGGCAGCGTGGGTACCCTACAGCTCCCAGCCACCACAGACTGAAGTCATGGAATCTGTGACTTCCGCAACCTCAGTGACAAAATCATAGCCTTAGTTATGGCTGAGTTTTTCTGATATCTCTTTACCCTGCTTTAACATGTTACATGGGTCATGTTACCATGTATCATGAAAAAGCGATTCATCAAGTCAACGCATATACAGCTACTCAGATAACATGTATAATTGAAAGTTATATTGAAAAAAGTTGGGGTGGATATAAAATGCCAACAACTAACTTACTGAAAAATTGGGTTTAAACACACTAACATTCAGCACAAGTATACAGTATCATTTTCACCATATTCGGGGCCAGAGAGATTGTTAATCCATCACTGTCTAGCCTCAGGACACAAATTCATGGAAACAGGCATTAGTTATATTAGGACTACATGAGAGTAAGCCCCTACAGATGAGGCTGAATTTGCACAAAAGATGAATGTAAACTCTGAGGACAGAACTGTTGAGAAAAAGGTTGATTTTTTTTCCCCGGGGGAGGCGTGAGGGGAAGAGAAAAAGGAAATTATGAGAAGAAAAAAGTATGAAACCAGCAGACAGGAAAGACGTTACCAAAAAAAAAAAAAAAAAAAAAAAAAAAAAAAAGAAAGACTGGCAGCTGGATATAAAGTGAGGAAATAATATAAGCAGCAATACACAAGTAACAAGAACTTGGGGGGAGGGGGAAGAGGGGAGAGAGAGAAAGAGAGCCAAAGTTATAATGTATCCACCTGGAGTTTTTGTTTGTTTTTTTAAACACTTCGGAAAATGGTGCCAAAAAGACTATTAAAAAGTTAGAAGGCTGAAAAAAAAAAAAAAAACACTTAAGTTATCCAGCCCATACACAATACTCCATACAGTATATTTTTCTAGTGACATACAATCTAGTCTAACCTGGGGCTTCCATTCCTACAGCCTGTCAGGGATATTTTCCTTTCTTAATTTTATCCCATTACTCCTGATTAAACCTCCTTGCTCCACACTAAGTAATTCCCCCTCTCTGATGTTCTCACCTGATTTATTTTTTATATATCTTTCTCGTACTCTCTTTGCCTGACAAGGGGCTCACCTACAAAATGTTGTGTCCCAAAAACAGCCGCAAAGAATCGAGTTAGCTAATCAATCAGTTGTGATTAACACAGCATCAGTAACTGATCTTCACAATCATGCCTGAATGCAATATAGTTTCATAGACAAGCCTCTTTTCAGGTATGAAAGGGCATAAAAGCCTGTAGTCAGAACAAGGAAGATTTGTCCCAAATAAATTACCTAGGCTGCCAATTATGAAGGGAGAGCCCCTCCAGTTGGGCTTATTAGGCAGCAGCAATAGAAGAGGTAGTGAGAAGCTTGGGAAGAATAGAATCTTTCTCCAGCTAGGGCTGGAAGTGGGAGGAAGCAATACTTTGTTTTAAAAACCCTACTGACACTAAAGAGTACTGAAGAATCTGGGAATTTGAGACCTAGAGGCGACTCAAGAGTGTCAGTGCCAGACATCTCAGCACGCTGTGAAGTGCTGTAGAGTCATGTCTCCATTTTAATCATTTGTGAGACAGGCTACACACATTTAAGCCTTAACCTTTCCTTATGAGTCCTCTCCAGCAGAGTGTTGTGGCTTTTACGTTAGGCTAGCCAAAGGCTTATATGAAAAATGTAGGACACGCCCCCCCCCCCACCCCCAACAGCAGCAACCAAGTAAAAAAATCTCAGCAATGCTTTTAACAGCTGAGCTCCTCTCATCTCATCTCCCCGAAATGCCATATCAGTTTCTGGCTAATATGTATGTGAAAAACATTTCAAGCCCCAAACAGGAAACGCACATTTTTATTTTATGTTAGTCTCACAGTAGAATCATATAATATCAGGGCCGGAAGGGACCTCAGGAGGTCATCTAGTCCAACCCCTTGCTCAAGGCAGGACCAATCCCCAACTAAATCATCCCAGCAAGGGCTTTGTCAAGCCTGACCTTAAAAACCTCTAAGGAAGGAGATTCCACCACCTCCCTAGGTAACACATTCCAGTGCTTCACCACCCTCCTAGTGAAAAAGTTTTTCCTAATATCCAACCTAAACCTCCCCTACTGCAACTTGAGACTATTACTCCTTGTTCTGTCATCTGCTACCACTGAGAACAGTCTAGATCCATCCTCTTTGGAACCCCCTTTCAGGTAGTTGAAAACAGCTATCAAATCCTCCCTCATTCCTCTCTTCTGCAGACTAAATAATCCCAGTTCCCTCAGCCTTTCCTCATAAATCATGTGCTCCAGCCCCCTAATCATTTTTGTTGCCCTCCACTGGATGCTATCCAATTTTTCCATATCCTTCTTGTAGTGTGGGGCCCAAAACTGGACACAGTATTCCACATGAGACCTCAGCAATGTCGAATATAGGGAAACGATCACATCCCTCAATCTGCTGGCAATGCCCCTACTTATAAAGCCCAAAATGCCATTAGCCTTCTTGGCAACAAGGGCACACTGTTGACTCATATCCAGCTTCTCATCCAATGTAACCTCTATGTCCTTTTCTGCAGAACCGCTGCCTAGCCACTCAGTCCCTAGTTTGTAGAGGTGCATGGGATTCTTCCGTCCTAGAATGCAGGACTCTGCATTTGTCCTTGTTGAACCGCATCAAATTTCTTTGGCCCAATCCTCTAATTTGTCTAGGTCCTTCTGTATCCTATCCCTACCCTCCAGCATATCTACCTCTCCTCCCAGTTTAGTGTCATCTGCAAACTTGCTGAGGGTGCAGTCCACGCCATCCTCCAGATCATTAATGAAAATATTGAACAAAACCGGCCCCAGCACAGATACTTGGGGCACTCTGCTTGATACCGGCTGCCAACTAGACATGGAGCCATTGATCACTACCCGTTGAGCCCAACAATCTAGCCAGCTTTCTATCCACCTTATAGTCCATTCATCCAGCCCATACTTCTTTAACTTGCTGGCAAGAATACTGTGGGAGACCGTGTCAAAAGCTTTGCTAAAGTCAAGGAATAACACGTCCACTGCTTTCCCCTCATCCACGGAGCCAGTTTTCTCGTCATAGAAGGCAATCAGATTAGTCAGGCATGATTTGCCCTTGGTGAATCCATGTTGACTGTTCCTGATCACTTTCCTCTCCTCTAAGTGCTTCAGAATTGATTCCTTGAGGACCTGCTTCATGATTTTTCCAGGAACTGAAGTGAGGCTGACTGGCCTGTAGTTCCCCGGATCCTCCTCCTTCCCTTTTTTAAAGATGGCCACTACATTAGCCTTTTACCAGTCATCCGGGACCTCCCCCAATTATCTATGGGTTTATTTGCAAAGTCCCTTCCTAGTTTCTTGCTATACATGTTTACTTCCAAATTATTTTATGCAATGTTGTCGAAGCTCGCTCTCTCCCAGAATATTAGAAAGACAAGGTGCGTGAGGTACCATCTATTATTGGACCAACTTCTTTTGGTGAGAGAGAAAAGCTTTTGGTTTTAAACATACTTGTGTAAACGCTAAAGCTTGTCTCTCACCAACAGAAGTTGGTCCAATAAAATATATTACCTCACCCACCTTTTCTCTCTACTTTTAAATTGGCAGTTAAAAGCAAGAATGATAATGATAAAAATCATTAACCACCTTCCTTAATTCCACCAACCTAGGAAGTGAGAGATTGGGGTAAAAGGGGGAATGGAGGTCTGCTAATTGCAGGTTTCAGAGTAGCAGCCGTGTTAGTCTGTATTCGCAAAAAGAAAAGGAGTACTTGTGGCACCTTAGAGACTAAAATTTATTTGAGCATAAGCTTTCGTGAGCTACAGCTCACTTCATCGGATGAAACCAAATTCATCCGATGAAGTGAGCTGTAGCTCACGAAAGCTTATGCTCTAATAAATTTGTTAGTCTCTAAGGTGCTACAAGTACTCCTTTTCTTTTTGCTAATTGCAATATCACTGTTAAGTACTTCTTTCCACCTTCTATCAACAAATGTCAGAATATATGCTGCAAGCAAAAAGAAAAGGAAAGGGAGACCAGATGCAGGTACATAACCATTTCTTGCATACCCCTAGCAAGCATTCTAATATCAGAGCTTGAATTTCAATTTTGTCCTGGATGTAGGGGAAAAAGTTGTCTCCTACATTTTTTCCGAGTGACATGGTAGGAATTCAAAAAAAAAAAAAAAAAAAAGACAAGATATTATGGAGTTTCTTTTGTTTACCAAAAGAAATGGGATCCATATCTGAACTCAAAACACAAGCACACTAAAATGAAACAATTCACTTATTTTCTCTCCCTATTTTCAGTTTTCCCTTCCCTAAACTTTATAATGCATTCCCTAGAGCTCCGGCATATTTTTAGTATGAAATGTCTACTCACCTTAATGTGCATACCTACATACAGCATTATGTGGGTGTATGAAAACAAAGTAGCATATCAGCATAAAGACACATTTGGGCTGAAATTTTACAGGGTATATGTCTGACAGACTATTTTTGAAAAAGGTCAGTCAAAATGATTCAGCCATTTCAGAGAACAAGGCTAGTGAAAAGATATACTGCTTTGCCTATATTTAAAAAAAAATGCTGGCAATGTTTTCTTTGAGAAGTTTTATAGACCCCATGCTATGGAGCAGACACACGGTTTCACAACAGGGTGTCGTGTGTCAGGGATATGCCTTTTGCCATCCTGGTGAAAAATCCGCCCAAATTTGGTCAAGTTATAAAAAAGTCTTGTAGGTTTGATTCCCCCAAAATTCTGTCTGTGCTGAGCACAATCTAGTCTGAAGCTAAGCAGGACGTTGCCAGCTGCTCCAGCCATCCTAGATTTGGACACAGGAAGGCTCTCTCTCATGCACTCAGTGACCCCTCCCCACACACACAGGGTTCGCCTACACTGCAATTAAAAACCCAAAGCTGGCCTGTGCCAGATGACTTGGCTCGGGCTAAGGGGCTGTTTAATTGTGGTTTAGATGTTCAGGCTCAGGCTGCAGCCCAGGCTCTGGGACCCTCCCACCACACAGGGTCCTAAAGACCAGGTTCCAATCCGAACCCAAACATCTACACCATAATTAAACAGCTCCTTAGCCCAAGCCCAGCAAACACAAATCATCTTACACATGCCAGGCTGTCTAACTGCAGTGTAGACATACCCACTAGGCCCAGGGAGCACAGAGGCAGCTGCTTCATTTGAATGCACAGACAAGAGCTGGACCCTGTGGGGGGTATAGAAAGACGACAGACTTAAGGCTAGTGTGGCAAGAGAGCAAAAGGGAAACTGGACTGGAAGCCAGGAGTAAAGGAGATTGAGACTAGCCAGGCAAAGAAACTAGGAGCTAAGGAAGGAAGAGACTGACATCGGAGCCCCAGGGGAGGACAGAAATAAGACATGATCGCATACTAGTTTTTCACCACAGGAATCCTGTCTCATTCAGTACACAGCACGAACAGTACTCACTGAGTGAGCAGCCATTACATATTTTATGTCATTGGTCAATATGTGGCCCCATGTATTATTTACTGCCTACTACTCAAACCCTGTCCTCATGACAAAATTATTAAGTTTCCTCATAGGCTTTTTATGGCACTCATCGATATAGTATCCATATATTTCAAACATTAATTTTCACAAAATCCCTGTGAAATGAATATTATTCCCATTTTACAGACAGGGAACTGAAACCCAGAGAGATTAAGGTCAAAAGTATCCACTAATTTGGGGTGCCCAGTTTGAAATACCTATGACTTGATTTTTCAGAGTGTGTACCATTATATGGCACTTCATATGTTCAAAACACAGCTTGCATTGACTTCAGCTGCAGCTGTATGTTCTCAGCACTTCTGAAAAAATCACACAGAGTCTCAAGTCAGACACCCCAAAAGTTAGGAAAATGCAAATAAACCAAACTTTTCAGAGGTGGTCACTAAGTGACTTGTTCATCACCACACAGGAACGCAGAGGCAGGGAGGGATAGATTCTGCAGGGCACCACTCAACTGCCTTAACCACAAGATCATCCTTTCTCATCCTGCAATCCCCTGCCTCATTCGCGACACACATTCCAACTTCTCGAACAAATAAAGCAGAAGTTGTACAGACAAGTCATCTTCACTACGCAACTTTGATTCATCCCCGGGACAGGTCATTCCTGTGCACTGAATGAAGCAGGAGTTTTGTGGAAAAAATAGCAAGTTATCATGCAATTAAGAACATATAATGCATACACACAAGAGGGCTGAATTAAGGTTGCACAGACAACTGCAATTATGGCATATCCTACTTTTGATTCCTTGACTTTGCAACCTTAATAATGTTCTTTAGCAGTTTTGTGTACAATACATAAAAAATTTAATATAAGATGCCTATACAGGACAATTTGAGACTATCTAGCCACTCTAAATCAGTCAGTCCACCTCCTTCCTAAAAGCACTGCCCTCCCATGTCTAAGTTGGCTACACGAGGTCAGAATACTGAGGAACTTTATTCTACTGTTATCTATAAGAACAGTTCAAGTCAAAGACAATAGAAGATATACAAGTTGGCAGAACTAAGGCTAAACAAGCTGATGACCAGAAAGATTATTAGAACTGTTTTCTAAATTAATAGTCCAAATTTTACCTAGTAGTCCTTGCTGAATTGTTTGAATATCATTTTGAATTATATGGGCCACAACTCCACAATCAGCTCCAGAGTGTAATGCAAAAAAAAAAAAAAAAAAAAAAAAAAAAAAACATAACCATTTTGGTTCCCTAAATTCTCAAAAGGCACTTTGTGCTTTCAGGAGAATGGGCAATCCACTGGAATGTCTACACATACTGGTTCAGATTTTTCTTCCATTCAGAAGGAGAAATGTTAGTTCAAGTGTTGAATCTGCCAGAAAGCTTGGGGGATTTTAAAAAAAAAGTGACATCACAAGGCGTTCATCTCCAACAACAGATGGGAGAAACCACTCTTCAAATATACATGCGTGGGAGGAAGAGTATACAACATCACGTGATGCAGACAGATTATTCCTTACTGTCACTGAAGTCTTCTAATATCAGAAGTGCCCTGCAGGTTGTAAGCTTGCTGCAGTGATTATGCTTTCACTACACATGAGTGACAACAGAAAGGAGAGATATTCAAAGTAAGCAAAATGTTTGATGTCCTTCATCTGAGCAGATATAAAAATTAAACAAGTCACTGTGCAATATAGGACAATGCAAATTACACTTAAAATGATAATATTGGATATGTTTGCTCTATGTAAAATGTATTTTAAAGATAAAATGACTAACAGGATTACATAGGGATTTACCATAAAAGTGGTATATCAAAATCCCAGCAAAATCCTGTATGAATGTGTCCTGCAAGAGCACATCAATCTAAAAACAGAATCTTGTCCCAGTCTAAAAGACGTATGTCTGCACAAAAGTATTAACTTTTTGATTTTCACACAAACCAATATTTGTGTTATGCAAGTAACAGTTCATAGTAAACAGAATACAAGTGTAAACAACTGATAGAACGTAAAGACAAATTGTAATAATATTATCTGGATTCACTACAAACCACAGGCATTCCTATCTAATCCATTTGATGGACAAAGATAACTCCTGTCAACACTGCATCCCATTGCTCTTCGCAGCTTTAAGTTATCTTCCTATTAATCAAAGCAGTGCAACAAGTGAGAAATATACCACATTATAATGGACAGCAGCTATAAACCATCACAAAGCTCATCTTTATCCACACATTCAGCCGATGACATAAAACTAAGGTGAAATAAAGTACATAGAAAGCACATCACCACAAACAAAGTAGGCTTCAATCTGAAATGTAAAAACTTCACATAATACACTCCCTAAAGAGCCTTTGATTTCACAAAGAAGAAAGAGACCAAAAGTTTGAAAACCTTTTATTCTATTTGGTATTTTTCTAACATTTTCAAAAAACTATGTTGAAATTAAACACAGCCCGGGAAGTTTCAGAGGAGCTGGTATGTCTCTAATGAAGTCTGAGGCAGGAAATAAGGTTACAATGGGAGGCTGGATTAATCGTTAATCTATGGCAGGACTAGTATGCCCCCCCCAAAATGAACCTCTCCTCTTTAAAATAAAGTGTTCCACAACATCTCAGATTTCTTACCATTGTTTTTCAAATTCATGGTGAAAAGCAATTTCAGCACACATTAGTCAACTCCCAGTAGAGCACATCCAGACATTAACCTAACCCAAAAAAGAAAAGGAGTACTCGTGGCACCTTAGAGACTAACAAATTTATTTGAGCATAAGTTTTCATGAGCTACAGCTCACTTCATCGGATGCATTAGGTGGAAAATACAGACTTGATTAGCAACGTCTTCCGAGCAGGACACTCATTTTGACAGGATTGTTTAACGTTTGTAATTGACAGAGAAGGCAGGAAAATTAAAAAACCAAAACCTCAGAGATGTTCCAATAAGCCTCTTTTACAGACTAGCCTCCTTTTAGTCTGGGACCAGCAATCATTCACACCACCCTCCATTTTGTCTTCAGCTTGCTCAAGAGAGAGCCTCTTTTAGGTATCCTTTGGGGGTGGAGAGGCTCTCTCTTGAGCAAGCTGAAGACAAAATGGAGGGTGGTGTGAATGATTGCTGGACCCAGACTAAAAGGAGGCTAGTCTGTAAAAGAGGCTTATTGGAACATCTCTGAGGTTTTTGTTTTTTGTTTGGTTTTTTTTTTTTTTTATTTTCCTGCCTTTTCTGTCAATTGCAAACATTAAACAATCCTGTCAAAATGAGTGTCTTGCTCGGAAGATGTTGCTAATCAAGTCTGTATTTTCCACCGAATGCATCCGATGAAGTGAGCTGTAGCTCCCGAAAGCTTATGCTCAAATAAATTTGTTAGTCTCTAAGGTGCCACAAGTCCTCCTTTTCTTTTTTGCGAATACAGACTAACACGGCTGCTACTCTGTAACCTAACCCAGTGTACACATATAGGTTTATTATTCTTTTAGTTAATACAGACCAGGCAAAAATTCTCAAAACCTAAACAGCAAATTTCAAGGGCACATCAGCACACACCAGATGACCAGCAAAAATAGAATCACATCCCTCTGTCCTCCAGAGGTCTGATTAGATTTTGCTAGTCAAGGTGAATCAATGGTCTTGCCACCATTTTAAAAGCTCAGTTTTTTGCATGATCATGTTCCAAGAAGGATCATTTCTTGTACCCATCATCTCTGGTATGTTCTCTCTCTTGGAACTCCAATTTCTGGGACTCTTTCCAATAAACAAAGATGTAAACAACATCATAGTAAAAGGTTGACAGAGCAAACTGCTTTGTGGAAAACAAAGGTATAATGCAAATTTGTGCTCACAAATAGTCTCTTCAAAGCAAATCCATTTAATGTAGAAGGTGTCAATCCATTATCTTGCATTTGAATATGGATCAGACAAAAGCTGTGCTTGATAATCTTCTAAATAGACTCTATCCTGCCACACTGCTAGCATGTTTATCATATTGCAAGGAATTAAGTTTTCACTGTTTGGATTTCTTGGTTTACAAGTAAATACAATCTCCTGAAGGACAGCTCTATTTCATGACTCACGTGATCTAAAATATCAGTACAGCATTTAGCTTCTAAAGATCACTCTGACACTTGTGTGCATAAGTACAGAATCTCATTACATATGAGAATCTGCCTGTTATATCAAATTATCTATAGCATTGAAGTGTCCTACGGTTTAAAGCCTCTTATTACTGTACAGTGATTCTTTGATCACTTATGACTGTATTTTTAAGTATGGTTGCTTACCAGGGAAATGGCATAAAATCTCAGGTACACATCTACTATAACTTTGAATTTACTCAACAGGGTAATAACTAAAAGAATAAGGTGTGACATAACAGATGGATTCTTCAGCCTTGCAAATTCAAATATAGCCAACTGAAAATATCACATCGACTCATACAAATGCCATTTTAATGCACAATAGCTGCAGTAATTATATATATTAGATGTAGACCTGGGGTAAAATGACTTAGGAGTTTAAATTACTTTTGAAAATTGGATTTATGAGTATAAGTCGCAGGCACTTTTGAAAATTTTACCCTACGTCCCACAATTAAATGGCTCATTTCTGATACATGTTTGTTTTTAAACTACAATCATGAAGATTAGATAAACAAAACAAGTAATTCCTGTTTTTCCAATTCGGAATGGTGAATGCAAGTAGCAAACAAAAATAGGTGGATTTGCCTTTGATTAAATTTAATTTGTTAATAAAATAAATATCTTTCGTTATATTTGTTAACTACTTGGGAATTTTGTTTTCAGAGGGGAGCAGAGAGAACAAAGTGATTTATCCATATCTAACTGTAGCAAGAGATGTTTATCTGAAGTTTATAAAAATGTGCCTTGACAGATATTTAGTCATGAGACACTAAAGAACCCAAGCCTTCTTTCTTATTGATGGCATGCCACAAGAGTAGAAACCTGCGAGAAAACCTCAGTGCTTTTTGAGCATCTGTTGCATCTTAAAATTTCCCAACCAAAGAAATTATAGGTTGGCATAGTCCTTATACGAAATAAAGTAATGGATTCAAGCATTCACGTGTTCCTTCAGTCCACTAATGGTTTTCCCAATTCAGAGGCAGCACCCAAGTCCAACACACTTAGCAGCTGGAATTTTCTTATTAATTTAGGATAATATCATTAAAGAAAACTCAAACAGCTGGCACAACTGACAAAGCTCCCAATGAAGTCAAGATAAAGTGCATATCACTGAGCCTGTGTAAAATAAGGTTTCTAAAAAGCCATCTTTTCTAGAAAAAGCATTCTCTCCAAATATAAGCCATCTTGTGCACTTTGCTAAATCACATGACATTATATTTTGGTGGCATTTCCAGAATAAGGACTTGAACATTCATCAAGACAGAAGTGCAGTAATTGTTTATAAAATATGCATATTATCTTTAGATCGATCATAGAAGCATCTAAAAAGGTTTCAACCAGGTCATAGCCCCACTCTGCACTGTAAAAACATTGTGGTAGTCCCTGCCCCATAGGGCTTAGAAGAAATCTCTTATGAACAGAAATGTTTCAGAAACAAGATGTTTGAGTGATTTATAAGCCTATTGGTTTATTTTTAATTAAAATACACTTAGCTGAATATCATACGCATGGAGACATTATTTTAATAAAGTGAGTGGCAGTATGAAATTCTACAAACATTTGTTACTTTCTGTGCTAACATTTAAAAATTAGAGTTTTATTTGGCTTTTGTTCAGCTACCATAACACTGGCAAACTAGTGCAAAATAAATTAAGATTTAAAAGGAACATAATTTACTTGAAATCTAGTCAATTAAAAAAAGTTACAAGCAATTGCTGAGACTATATGTACTCCTGATCCTGAGTGCTTTTGGGAATTTCTGTAATTGTACAATGAGATATTTTTAAAAATATACTCTTACCTGTTGCTTTACCCAAACTATAAGGAAAGTGATCACACAAGTGAAACTGGCTAAACACATAGTGCCATCACATGCACAAAATGAAGGGGGGGGGGGGACCTCAAGTGTTTCTTTTCTTCTATTCCAATGCTACTTGAAACAACTGTCGAGATAATTTTCAGGCAGATGTGTGATTTTTAAATTGATAATGTCCTTTTGAAATTGTTTTAGTTTTAAATGCTAGTATTCACTTTAAAAAAAACCCCTCTTAATTGCAGAATGTCCCTTTAACATGAACAGAAGCAAATCAAGCAATATTTCAGACCAATCAAGCCCATGACTAAAAGCAGGATGCAACACACGGAGATTGGTTTTAACCCTTTGATCACTAAAGCATTCAAAAATTAATCCCATGTGTAAGCTTTTTTTTTTTTTTTTTTTTTAAAAATTAAAATAAAATAAAAGCAAAGGCGATTTTCTCTGTAGGCAGGGTTCATGCAAAACAGCTTCAGTAACAATAGTACCTGCTCCACCATCACAACGTTCAATTCAGCTAATCTACCAGGCCTGCATTGATTTTGAAATCTCTTCCTCTCGGAGCTCCAACAAATTGACGGATTGTGTTCTGAGATTTTTTTTTTTTCCCCCCCAAACCTTTCACCGCCATATCTTCCTTCCCACCACCATCCTCCTGCATCTCCCAACCCACCTCCCTCCCCCACAATAGACTCCCGGAGGTTAGAAATAGGAAACACCTACTGATTCAAGGCATCCATCCCTCTGCAAACGCAGGAAAGCCTCTGCTTCAGAAAGGAGGAAGGACACACACAGCACCTCATCTTGACCATCTCCTCCTCCCCCCTTAACACCTCGCCTCCCACCACTCCCGCGCTCACACCGCTTCGGTCCCCTATGGACTCACCAAATCTTCCCTCCCACAGCTCTATGCCACGCTCAGCCCCACGGCAGCTCCGTGCCCCCCCCCCCACGCTCACCTGCCCCCCCCCCGCGCGAGACCCCCCCCCTCACCGCACATGCCCCAGGCCAGCCCCCTGCACCCCCCTGCGCCCATGCAGACCCCGCAAGCCCCCCTGCGCTGACCCTTCTAGGCTGCTCCCTCCCCCTTGTACCCACGGCCCCCCCCCCAGGCCGCTGCTCCCCAAGCCCACTACACGCCCCCGTACCCGGCCGGGCGGCCTCTCCTCACACACCGGGGCGGGACAGCGGGGGACCCCGCCGGCTCCAGGCGCGCCGCTGTCTCCTCAGCCGCCGGCGCCAGACCCCGCGCCCCCTCCCCCCAATAACATAGTAGTAAGTGTCTATTGGCCGGGCAGGGAAGGCGGGGGCGCCGCCGGCTCCGCCATTGGCTGCTGGGAACCCGCGGCTCCCGGAGGAGGGGGGAGGAGCGGCGGCGGCGGCGGCGGCGCCTCGTGCACGCGAGGAGAGCGGGGCGCGCTGAGGGGGAGCCGCGGAAGCGCGCAGTCACAGAGCGGGGCGCGCCCCCCTCACAGGACAGAGGGAGGCGGGGCCCTGTGCCCCACTCCGAGCTGGGGAGAGGGGGGGAGGGGCCCTGTGCCCCACTCACAGGGGGGGGGGCGCTGCTGTAACGCTCCCTCCCGGACAGGGAAGAGGACTCCCTTTCCCTACTGAAAAACGGGATGGAGGCAGCGAAGTAAAACCGCCCCCCCGCCCGGCAGCTCCCGCTTCTGCCCAGGCCCTTCCCCGGGCCTGATAACGAACCAAAAAAGCACCCATATTACCCCCCCCCTGCCCTCCTCCCGGTTACTCAGCCCCGGGCACATGGGACCACAGAGAAGCTGCCAAAGCCATTTGGGCCGGGTACCCCTATAGGCATTAAGGGGAAGGACTGCAGGATATGGAGCCTGAACCCTAACATCTGGCCCAGCTCAGTACTTGTGACAGGAGGGGGTCCATTGCCATGGTGCTCCTCTCACACGCACCCACACATTCAGGGCCTGACCCGGTACACTTGAATTCAACAGATCTGTCATTGCCTTTAGCGTACCTTGGCTCCCTTCGCTTCTGAGCCTTCCTAACATTGCGCCTGCACCTCTTTAATCAAATCCTGACTTCACATCAATCTTTGTTCCATAGACTGGGGGGGGGGGGGGGAGAAAACCCACAACCATGTAGTTACCCAGGAACTCTACTCAACCTCCACCCAAAACTGGAGCCGACAACACTTGGGCATTGTATACAGCACAGCTATATCAGTCTGGAATCACACCTCTTCTCATCCCTGCCTTACATAGCTACGCCAGCAAAAGCCTGTAGCAGAGACAGTTATACAGGCAAAACTGCGCTTTTACTCATATTGCTTGATGGGGGGGTGGGGGGTAGCATACCATTGCAAAGCACAGCTTTGGCAATACGGTATACTAGTAAAGGAATAGAGGTAAAACGCTTCTAGTGTAGACTTACCTATACTGGAAAGTTGTACTGCTTTAACTATACTAGCATAGTTTCGCGGTACAACCCTTGTAGTATGGACACGGTTGTATTAGTACAAAAATACTTCATCTCTGGATGCAGTTAGACTGGTAAAGTCTAAAGCTTACAAATGGATGGGGGGGGGGGAGGGAAATCACATCCTTAACCAACATAGTTATACCAGTAAAATATTTATGTTTAGACCAGACTTAAATTAAAAAAAAATAAAAAATAGGACACTCAATACCAGTAGTTATTTCAGTGCAAGTTGGTAACTACAACTCATTTAGTTATTTCAGTTTGTTTGTAGACAAGCCTCCATTTAGGTGACAGAACCAGTTGGATGCAAATCCATGTCTAGGAATAGTCAGAAACAGACTTTTCTTCTCTTGGGCTCTGTGGCATGACGCTGCACGACATGCAAGTTACTAGCAACAGACTGTTTCATGTCACTGAAAAAGTCACAGACAAAGTCCCCACAGGGAAAAGCCCTTTATGAAAAATATGCTCCTGTCTATGCATATTAATAGCTGGGTCTCACAAAAGCAGACCTTCCTGAAGTCAGCTATTAGACCATATTGTATACGCTATAGGACCATATTGTATATGCCAGTGCTATAGGAATGGATGCCTTTTGAGTACTTCAACTAGATACATCATCTAATCCCAGCTCCTTTAAATCTCTGCTCTAACCCACAACAAACACTGTTCTTTAAGACGAGGTTGAAATGACATGATTACTCCCACTGCTACAGCTAAGAGGATAAAGAGGAAGTGTTTATAAGGTAGGGGAGGAGTAAGCAAAAGAATAGCTTTAGAACATTTCAAATACAAATACATAAAAGAAATATCCATCAGAAGGGTTTCTCAATTTGTGCGTCTTAAATCAGAACAAACTTTCTACAGTATCCCAGATTTTAAATACAACTTTCTCTATGAAAAAACAGAAAAATGTAGTGTAGTTCAGATACATGGAGCTATTCTCCCATAACAATCTACAAAAGCAAAACATTTTTAAAGATATAAAACAAAGGCCATTAAGTAAGAAATGGAAGTTACTGTGTCCCCAATCATCCAAACTTTGCTTTTAATATATATCTTTACTAACTCAATTAAAACCCCTGGGGGGGGGGGGAAGAGAGGGAGTACTTGTGAAACAAGCAAACTTTTTTTAAGCAAGGTTGTCATAAAATAAAGGGAAGGCTAACCACCTTTAAATCCCTCCTGGCCAGAGAAAAAAAAACACCCTTTCACCTGTAAAGGGTTAAGAAGCTAAAGATAACCTTGCTGGCACCTGACCAAAATGACCAATGAGGAGACAAGGTACTTTCAAAGCTGGAGGCCGGGGGAAAAAGGGTTCTCTCTGACTGAGTTGCTTTTGCCAGGACCAGAGCAGGAATGCAGGTCAGAACTCCTGTAAAGGGTTAATAAGCAATCTAGTTAGATATGCGTTAGATTCTGTTTTGTTTAAATGGCTGATCAAATAAGTTGTGCTGAATGGAATGTATATTCCGGTTTTTGTGCCTTTTTGTAATTTAAGGTTTTGCCTAGAGGGATTATCTATGTTTTGAATCTGATTACCCTGTAAGGTATTTACTATCCTGATTTTACAGAAGTGATTCTTTTACTTTTTCTTCAATTAGAATTCTCTTAAGAACCTGATTGCTTTTTCCATTGTTCTTAAGATCCAAGAGTTTGGGTCTGTGTTCACGTATGCAAATTGGTGAGGATTTTTATCAAGCCTTCCCCAGGAAAGGGGGTGTAGGGCTTGAGGGGATTTTGGGGGGAAAGACGTTTCCAAGCGGGGTCTTTCCCGGTTATATTTTGTTAGACACTTGGTGGTGGCAGCAATAAAGTCCAGGGACAAAAGGTAAAATAGTTTGTACCTTGGGGAAGTTTTAACCTAAGCTAGTAAAAATAAGTGTAGGGGGGTTTTCATGCAGGTCCCCACATCTGTACCCTAGAGTTCAGAGTGGGGAAGAAACCTTGACATGGTGGCAGAGTGGTGGGATTAACTTGAAATCAATTTGAGATTTTTTGAACCAGAAGCACAGATTTTAAAAAAGGACATTTTTTTCCCCTTTGGGTTGCTGGAAAGCAGGCTTTAAGCTGAAAGCAGTTAGAGGGGTTTTTTGTCTCTGCTTGGGGGCCAGAGCAGAGACAAAAGGAAATTGGTCTTTTGTGAGCTGGAATTTTCTCTACCTAAAGGCAGGGTAGTTAACATCCTGCAGGGAAATTCACAAGTCTTCACAGACCTGGAGAGGTATTTTTTTTAGCTAAGAGCAAATAGAGGGGTTTTCTATCTATTTGCCTGGAGATAAAAGGTGTTGGCCTACAGAAAAATCCTTAAAAAAAAAACAAACCACACTGAATCACTATCAGAGAACATAGGTATCCGGTTACAGCACAACCTATATATATTTTTTTTTTTTGACAAGTCAAATTTTTGTTTGTTTGTTTTTATTTCTATCTCTCAGGTGTAAAGTTAATTAAAAACAGAGAGGCTAACATGACAGAAACCAAGGCACAACACAAATTGGAGTTAACCAGACTGGAGGCAGTGAAAGAGGCAGAAAAATCCCTAGAGGCTGCCCATAGGAGAGCTATGGAGGCAAAGGAAAAAGAACTGGAGGCAAGGGAAAAAGACGGAGAAGATAAGGGCTGAGCGGAATCTATTGGATAACCCTAACAATCCTTCCCCAACAATCCACAAAGGGGAGCGACTATGTCCACAGTATGATGAATCCAGTGATATTACTGAATATTTTCTCACTTTTGAGAGACTGTGCACGCTCCATAAAATTTCTGAAGCTCACACGATGACCACATTGGTCACAAAATTGACTGGAAGAGCTCTGGACATATTCAATAAGATGCCTATTGATGAGGCTTCTGACTATAACAAGTTCAAGGATTTGGTTTAAAGCAATTTTAAATTACATCTGAAACGTACAGAGTAAAATTTCGAACCCTTAAGAGAGGGTCTGGACTAGGTAATGTGGCTTATCTAAGCCAGATGAAGGATCTGTTAGATAAATGGGTCCAAGGAAGGAGTGTCACTAGCTTTAACGGAATGTGTGATTTCATAGCTCAGGAGCAATTCCTGAATATGTCCAAGTAGGAAATAAAACAGTGTTTTATGGGATAAGGAAATGGACTCAGCAGAAAGTCTTGCTTCTTATGCTGATCGATACGAGCAGTCCCAGACCGCCAGAGAGGCGGGGCAAGCTGGAACAAAACGGATGGAGGGAGGAGAGAGGAACAACCCTGGTCAC
Organism: Dermochelys coriacea; assembly: GCF_009764565.3. Taxonomy (NCBI): domain Eukaryota; kingdom Metazoa; phylum Chordata; order Testudines; family Dermochelyidae; genus Dermochelys; species Dermochelys coriacea. Next base: position 12,561,849 of record NC_050086.2, on the reverse strand, counting down.
AGTTGGAGCAGATACCGGAAGAGACACCCTCAGACCACCCCCTATCACTGGGGGCAGCCCAAGGCCCTACTACACACCAAAGAATACTCCAAACACCTTATCGTCCTGCCACACCATTCTCCAGCAACCCACCTCACCCCAGTGATCAGTCAGCTGGACGATGTTTTAAATGTAATGAGCTGGGGCATGTAAAGGCCAACTGCCCCAAGAACCCCAACAGATGACAGTTCATTGCACCGGAATCACACCAGAGGTCCTCAGGCCCAGATACCTCCCAGATACCCTCGGAGCGGAGGGAAACTGAGTGTGGGCGGGAAGAAGGTCACCACGTGGAGGGACACTGGAGCATAAGTGTCGGCTATCCATGCTTCCTTAATGGACCCCAATTTAATTGGCCTAGAGATCCAAGTGACAATTCAACCCTTCAAGTCCAACTCTTACAATTTGCCTGCAGCCAAGTTGCCTGTCCAGTACAAGCAAGCCGTCAGGCCTAGCTCTGATCTAGAAACTTCTACCAGGACCCGGTCAGAGGTGATGGAACCGGACCCCATGCCAACATCTGCAACAGCAGTAGTGAATCCAGTCCCAGAACTGGAACCGGCGGAACAACCAGCACCAGACCCATTGCCAGCACTGAATCCAGTATTTGCAACCCCAGTATTTGCAACACCAGAGGGCCCCATAGAACCGGAACTGGCAGCAGCTGATAACCCCACACAAGAGGCTCAGCCGGAGCCTGAAACCCAACATAGTGCACCAGTGGAGAGCGGTTCACAGTCAACAGAAACAGCCCCATCCCCTACATCGCTTCCAGAGGGACCAAGCCTAGGTCCACAATCCAGTGAGGAACTGATGTCTCCAGCATCAAGAGAAGAGTTCCAGACCAAACAGGAAGCAGATGAAAGCCTCCAGAGAGCTTGGACGGCGACACGGAGAAACCACCACCTCTCAGCTCTTCTAATCGATCCAGGCTTGTTGTAGAAAGAGGACTTTTATATAAGGAAACTCTTTCTGATGGACACCAGGAAGACTGGCATCCTCAGAGACAGTTGGTAGTTCCAATTATGTACCGGGTAAAGCTCTTGAGCTTAGCCCACGATCATCCTAGTGGCCATGCTGGGGTGAACAGGACCAAAGACCATTTGGGGAGGTCATTCCACTGGGAGGGAATAGGCAAGAATGTTTTTACCTATGTCCGGTCTTGTGAGGTATGCCAAAGAGTGGGAAAACCCCAAGAGCAGGTCAAAGCCCCTCTCCGGCCACTCTCCATCATTGAAGTTCCATTTCAGCTGTGGATATTCTGGGTCCTTTTCTGAAAAAGACACCCAGAGGAAAGCAGTACATACTGACTTTCATGGATTTTGCCTCCCCATGGCTGGAAGCAGTAGCTCTAAGCAACACCAGGGCTAAAAGTGTGTGCCAGGCACTAGCAGACATTTTGCCAGGATAGGTTGGCCCTCCGACATCCTCACAGATGCAGGAACTAATTTCCTGGCAGGAACTATGGAAAGCCTTTGGGAAGCTCATGGGGTGAATCACTTGGTTGCGACCTCTTATCATCAAACAAATAGCCTGGTGGAAAAATTTAATGGAACTTTGGGGGCCATGATACGTAAATTCATAAATGAGCACTCCAATGATTGGGACCTAGTGTTGCAGCAGTTGCTCTTTGCCTACAGAGCTGTACATGTCCCAGTTTAGGGTTTTCACCATTTGAACTAGTATATGGCCATGAGGTTGAGGGGCCATTACAGTTGGTGAAGCAGCAATGGGAGGGGTTTACACCTTCTCCAGGAACTAACATTCTGGACTTTGTAACCAACCTACAAAACACCCTCCGAACCTCTTTAGCCCTTGCTAAAGAAAACCTACAGGATGCGCAAAAAGAGCAAAAAGCCTGGTATGATAAACATGCCAGAGAGTGTTCCTTCAAAGTAGGGGACCAGGTTATGGTCTTGAAGGAGCTCCAGGCCCATAAAATGGAAGCATCCTGGGAAGGGCCATTCACGGTCCAGGAGCGCCTGGGAGCTGTTAATTATCTCATAGCATTCCCCAACTCCAACTGAAAGCCTAAAGGTGTACCATATTAATTCTCTAAAGCCCTTTTATTCCAGAGAATTAAAGGTTTGTCAGTTTACAGCCCAGGGAGGAGATGATGCTGAGTGGCCTGAAGGTGTCTCCTATGAAGGGAAAAGTGCAGGTGGCGTGGAAGAGGTGAACCTCTCCATGACCCTCGGGCGTATGCAGTGACAGCAGATCAAGGAGCTGTGCACTAGCTACACACCGACATTCTCAGCCACCCCAGGACTGACTGAACGGGCATACCACTCCATTGACACAGGTAATGCTCACCCAATTAAAGTCCAACCTTACCAGGTATCTCTTCAAGCTAAAACTGCTATAGAACGGGAGATCCAGGATATGCTACAATGGGGGTAATCCGGCCCTCTGGCAGTGCATGGGCATCCCCAGTGGTTCTAGTTCCCAAAACAGATGGGGAGATACATTTTTGCATGGACTATCGTAAGCTAAATGCTGTAACTCGCCCAGACAACTATCCAATGCCACGCACAAATGAACTATTAGAGAAACTGGGACGGGCCCAGTTCATCTCTACCTTAGACTTAACCAAGAGGTACTGGCAGATACTGCTAGATGAATCCACCAAGGAAAGGTCAGCCTTCACCACACATGTTGGGCTGTATGAATTTAATGTACTCCCTTTCGGGCTGCGGAATGCACCCGCCATCTTCCAAAGACTTGTAGATGGTCTCCTAGCGGGATTAGGAGAATATGCAGTCGCCTACCTTGATGATGTGGCCATAGTTTCGAATTCCTGGGAACAACATCTGGAACATCTACAAAAAGTCTTTGAGTGCATAAGGGAGGCAGGACTAACGGTTAAGGCCAAGAAGTGTGAAATTGGCCTAAACAGAGTGACTTACCTTGGATACCAGGTAGGTCAAGGAACTATCAACCCCCTACAGGCCAAAATGGATGCTATCCAAAAGTGGCTTGTCCCAAAGTCAAAGAAACAGGTCCAATCCTTGTTAGGCTTGGCCGGATATTACAGGCGATTTGTACCGCAATACAGACAAATCGCCGCCCAATGACAGACCTAACCAAAAAAGAAACAGCCAAATGCTGTTCAGTGTCAGAAGGCCTTTAACCAGCTTAAAGCAACACTCATGTCTGACCCTGTGCTAAGGGCCCCAGACTTTGACAAACCGTTTCTAGTAACCACAGATGCAGCCGAACGTGGTGTGGGAGCAGTTTTAATGCAGGAAAGACTGGATCAAGAATTCCATCTTGTAGTGTTTCTCAGCAAGAAGCTGTCTGAGAGGAAAAGCAACTGGTCAGTCAGTGAAAAAGAATGTTACGCCCTTGTCTACACTCTGGAAAAGCTATGCCCATACGTTTGGGGACACCGTTTCCACCTGCAAACTGACCATACTGCGCTACAGTGGCTTCGTACTGCCACGGGAAATAACAAAAACCTTATTCGGTGGAGTTTAGTGCTCCAAGATTTTGATTTTGACATCCAACACACCTCAGGAGCGTCTAACAAAGTGGCTGATGCACTCTCCCATGAAAGTTTCCCAGAATCAACTGGTTAAAATCATCCTTGAGATGTGGAAAATAATTGTTAGTCTTTATATACTTGGTAGTATATTTAGAGGTGCACGTGTCTTATTAACTGTGTTTTCTCCTAGAGCTCCAGGAAGAAATCCCAGCCAGCGTTTCACCCTATCTGTGATTTGGGGGGCATGTCATAAATATAAAGGGAAGGCTAACCACCTTTAAATCCCTCCTGGCGGGAGGAAAAACACCCTTTCACCTGTAAAGGGTTAAGAAGCTAAAGATAACCTTGCTGGCACCTGACCAAAATGACCAATGAGGAGACAAGATACTTTCAAAGCTGGAGGCGGGGGGACAAAGGGCTCTCTGTCTGTGTGTTGCTTTTGCCGGGACCAGAGCAGGAATGCAGGTCAGAACTCCTGTAAAGGGTTAATAAGCAATCTAGTTAGATATGCGTTAGATTCTGTTTTGTTTAAATGGCTGATCAAATAAGTTGTGCTGAATGGGATGTATATTCCGGTTTTTGTGCCTTTTTTGTAACTTAAGGTTTTGCCTAGAGGGATTCTCTATGTTTTGAATCAGATTACCCTGTAAGGTATTTACTATCCTGATTTTACAGAGGCAATTCTTTTACTTTTTCTTCCATTAAAATTCTTTTTAAGAACCTGATTGCTTTTTCCTTGTTCTTAAGATCCAAGGGTTTGGGTCCATGTTCACCTATGCAAATTTGTGAGGATTTTTATCAAGCCTTCCCCAGGAAAGGGGGTGTAGGGCTTGCGGGGATTTTGGGGGGAAAAGACGTTTCCAAGTGGGCTCTTTCCCGATTATATTGTGTTAGATGCTTGGTCATGGCACCAATAAAGTCCAGGGACAAAACATAAAATAGTTTGTACCTTGGGGAAGTTTTAACCTAAGCTGGTAAAAATAAGCTTAGGGGGTTTTTCATGCAGGTCCCAACATCTGTACCCTAGAGTTCAGAGTGGGGAAGGAACCTTGACAGCGGTAAATTTGGGTTCTTGTCTTCAAAAAGATTGTGTTAGTCTCTCTTTTGAAAACAATGTCTGTACCAAGATGAAAAAGTTTCCATGCCATGGTCTAGAGACTTGTAGGGTACATAGTGTTTTCTATTGTACTAAGGGTGGAACAATTAAATCTTCTCTCTTTGATTTTGTCAGTAGAAAATAGGTATACAATACAATTTTACGTTGTTTATCATGTGAGCTCCAGCAAGTACTCATAGAGATGGATTTCCTCGCATATAAAGTACCAACAAAGAGAAAGCAACTGCTTTGTCTCACATATTTACATAATCCGCAACAGACCTCATGGAAACAAAAGCCTTTTGGAGCAAAATGGGAAGAGATTTAAACTATGGATCAGTTTTCTGTTTGCATTAATATCAACTCCGTCCCACCTCTCCGTCCTACCCTATTAATATACAGTACTGAAGTACTTCCTGCTTTGGGGTCAATTAGCATTGCACCTCCAGCCCTCCGCACTGAAGTTTATTTCAACAGTATGCTAGCAAGGGCCAATTTCAAACTTTTGGTTTTCATCTGGTACCTGATACTTTCCAAACAATCCAAGGTACTTCCATTATCTCAAAGAATTCACCTCCCACTGAAAGACGCCCACCCTGATAGGATTACTTACTATGGCAAGGCCCTCTCTATAAAGCTTGCAACCAGCTCTTATTACAGGTTAACGGTGTTGAGAGAGATGCAAATATTTCAGAGCTTTTCCTCGTCAATGTTGCCATCTTCTGCAATTTTAAATCATAAATTGCATGATATTTTGTGATTTTCATAAAGCCCCAGCTCCAAAACTCATGATATAAGAATCAGTTTCATTAAAACAGTTTCTAGCCTTCATGCTTACAGTGAAGTACTTGAAAAATGTGAGCACTAAAAGCTCAGACACAGATCTCAAATAAGAACCCCAGTTTTTAAAAATCTAATTTTTAAACCAGTCATAATTTTTTGGGTCCTAACTCACGATTTTTGAATAATTGGGGTTAGCAACACTACTTGAAGGTAAGTCCAAATTAGACTTTGAAAGCTTACAAAGATATCACGCAACACTGGGCAACAAAATGGCAGAGGAAATTCATTGTTGATAAATGCAAAGTATTGCATGCTAGAAAACATAATTCCACCTATACATACAAAATGATGTGGTTTTATCTGTTACCACTGAAGAACAATCTTGGAGTCATCATGGATAGTTCTCATCTACTCAATGAGCAGCGGAAGTCAAAAAAGATAGCAATATTAGAAATCTTTCAGAAAGGGATAGAAAAGAAGACAGAAAATATGTCATGATATAAATCCATGGTACCCCCTCATCTTGAATGCTGAGCTCAGTTCTCGTCACCCCATCTGAAAAAGATATATTAGAAGTGGAAAAGTCCAGAGAAGGGCAATAAAGATGATTAGGGTTATGGAACAGTTTCCATATAGCTTAGAAAGACAGCTAAAAAGATGGACCATTCAGCTTAGAAAAGAGACAGCTAAGGGGGAAGACATGATAGAGGGTTATAAAATCATAAATGGTGTGGAAAAAGTGAATAAGGAAGTGTTATTTACTCCTTCAAGTAACACTAGAACCAGGGGTCACGCAATGTAATTAATAGGCAGCAGCTTTAAGACAAATATAAGGAAGTATTTCTTCACACAACACGGTCAACCTGTGGAACTCATTGCCTTAGGATGTGAAGGCCAAAAGTATTACTGGGTTCAAAAAAGAATTAGATAAGTTCATGGAGGATAGGACCATCAATGACTATATTAGCCAAGATGGTCAGGAACATAACCCTATGCTCTGGGTGTCCCTAAAACACTGACTACCCCAAGCTAGAACTGGAGGACAGAGGATGGATCACTTGATAATTACCCTGTTCTGTTCATTCCCTCTGAAGCATCTGGCATCGGCCACTGACAGAAGACTGGGCTAGTTGGAACATTGGTATAACCAATTACCACTATTCTTAATAGAGCAAAATGAATGTTAAACCTGTTTAAAAAAAAAAAAAAAGTACTAACTGTAGTTATAAATATTTCTAACTTGGGTGGGGGGTGGGGAAGAGGGTGCGCATCCAAAACATTAAAATTGATATTTAACTCTACAGCGTGTTAGGAGACGGTTTGTATCAAAAACTCTCTATATAATAAAAGAAAAAGGAGTACTTGTGGCACCTTAGAGACTAACAAATTTATTTGTTGTATTGATCTGTGCTGTATATTAATCCAGATTGGGAGACTCTGATTAAACTGGTTCTTTCATAACAGTACTAGAATTATATAGAATTTTGATTTAAAAAAAACCAAGTTACCTGTTACATCATATACTATACAGTTTAATGAGATAGGCATATTACATAACATTAAAAACCCTACATGAACATTTAACACAAAACACTACTCAATATTAGTTCCCATCCAAGTTAAAAAAAAATTAGGCAAATTGACTAAAAATTACTTTGGTATAAACTCAAATCTGCCTCATTTTTTAAACTTTCACTTTAGGTTTTGGCTCATTTTCAAACCTTTTCCTTCCTACACATCCCCAAACTGACCTCTGAAATCTCATAGGAAGTCATGGAAATTTCTTAAATTCCTAGCTATAAACAGTTTGATCCATGCCAAGACAGGACTGCAAATATTTAAAGAACTTCCCTATTCGTTGCAATTTTTTTATGCAAGTTAGAAATCACATTATACAACTCAATTAGAAACTCAGTTATATTAATGACTCATGAAACCTCAGTAGCTGAATGCTGTTATTTTATCAAGGGTTATAAGCATAGAAATCATATTCCTTTTTAGCATGTACACGTGCAGCTAAGGCAGCAGACTATTTAACTGAAAACCACAAGGTAGTTCCAGGCCAGCAGCACACTCAGGAACCTTGCAGCCTTGATTGGTGAAGATCAAAAGAGTCTTGCAGAGAAGGCGGCCGGGGGAAGAAGTAAAAAGAGAGTGAACAGAGGGAGGGCAAGTCAGCCCCATGTGCTGTTTTTAAAAACAAGCCATTCTGGCAGTTTAAATATGGTGCATTTAATAGAGGATTTAGAAGCCTTTTAAATTTCCATCCCACCATCAACCTCAGCCTGGACCAGTCCACGCAAGAGATCCACTTCCTGGACACTAGAGTGCTAAATTAGCGATGGTCACATAACCACCACCCTATACCGGAAAGCTACTGACCACTATTCCTACCTACATGCCTCCAGCTTTCATCCAGACCACACCACACGATCCATTGTCTACAGCCAAGCTCTACGATACAACCGCATTTGCTCCAACCCCTCAGACAGAGACAAACACCTACAAGATCTCTATCAAGCGTTCTTACAACTACAATACCCACCTGCTGAAGTGAAGAAACAGATTGACAGAGCCAGAAGAGTACTCAGAAGTCACCTACTACAGGACAGGCCCAACAAAGAAAAGAACAGAACGCCACAAGCAGTCACCTTCAGCCCCCAACTAATGCAATGCAATGCATCCGATGAAGTGAGCTGTAGCTCACGAAAGCTTATGCTCTAATAAATTTGTTAGTCTCTAAGGTGCCACAAGTACTCCTTTTCTTTTTGCGAATACAGACTAACACGGCTGCTACTCTGTAACCCAAGAACCTATCCTTGCAACAAAGCCCGTTGCCAACTGTGTCCACATATCTATTCAGGGGACATCATCATAGGGCCTAATCACATCAGCCACACCAGAGGCTCGTTCACCTGCACATCTAACAATGTGATATATGCCATCATGTGCCAGCAATGCCCCTCTGCCTTGTACATTGGTCAAACTGGACAGTCTCTACGTAAAAGAATAAATGGACACATCAGACATCAAGAATGATAACATTCAAAAACCAGTTGGAGAACACTTCCATCTCTCTGGTCACTCGATTATAGACCTAAGAGTGGCTATTCTTCAACAAAAAAAACTTCAAAAAACAGGCTCCAACGAGAGACTGCTGAATTGGAATTAATTTGCAAACTGGATACAATCAACTTAGGCTTGAATAGAGACTGGGAGTGGATGGGTCATTACACAAAGTAAAACTATTTCCCCACGTTTATCCGGCCCTCCCCCCCCCCCCCCGCCAGTTCCTCAGACGTTCTTGTCAACTGCTGGAAATGACCCACCTTGATTATCACTACAAAAGGTGTTCCCCCACCCACCCCCCGGCTCTCCGGCTGGTAATAGCTCACCTTAAGTGATCACTCTGCTTACAGTATGCATGATAATACCCATTGTTTCATGTTCTCTGTGTATATAAATCTCCCCACTGTATTTTCCACTGAATGCATCCGATGAAGTGAGCTGTAGCTCATGAAAGCTTATGCTCAAATATATTAGTTAGTCTCCAAGGTGCCACAAATCCTCCTCTTCTTTTTGTGAATACAGACTAACAGGCTGCTACTCTGAAACCTGTCATTATGATGGAAGGGAACTCTTGCCCTAGACAAATAAGAGCAAAAATAATAAAATCTTAGAAAATAACTCCATGTTCTGCTAAGACACCACAGAATATACAATATAGTAGGATTCCCACATTCAAGTATGCAGTTAGAAATCGGGGGTCTTCTTTTATTCCAATGCCCGTTAGCTTCGTTAAAAATTTAACAATCAACAACAATGCACTCTGCTCTGAATAAAACTCACCTGCCCTGAAGAGTTGATCTAAACAAGGAGCTTATCATCTAAAAAGAAATTATTTGCATGCCCGTGCTTAGGGTTTCTTAATATGAAAAACAGGAGAATCGGGGGGGGGGAGGGGAGAGATCAAATGACATACATTATAAGAACGAACAAAATTAAGTGACCTGAAGCTGAATGGTAACTAAAGTTTAAAAGAAAGAAAACAGCCACACAATCAGTATTTATTGTGAATTGGCTAGAAGTAATTGAAAAGGTCAGCTTGTCTTTTCTACACTGGTGCACGAATTAGGTCAAATCAGCAGGAGCAACGTTAAGTAGCACAAGCAAACAATCTGGGGGAAGTGAGTGGTTTTGTCTCATCAACTACTGGCTTTCCAGCCCTGGCTCTACAGTTCACATTCACTGGTATAATCACAAATGTTGATTCAATTGGTATCAAAAGGCTTTGAAGAGGTCTAAAGGAAATCTCATTTCAACTTGGCATGGCATAGTAGGACCAATCTACTTTGGTCTAATTCCGATATATTTCTGTCAATAAATAGAGTACATGACCTCTCTCCCTTCTCAGCAAGTCATTTAAGATCCAGATTCCCTTTATAATTTCCCCTCCACTGAGAAGTGTACAAATTGACAATCATTGTGTGTGAGAAAATTACTGTTGACAAAGACTTTAATAAATCTGTCATAGAGATAAAGTTACAAATATGTGGAAAATATTTCTATAGCTTTTGAAAGCCTATGCAAATAGTGCTTTGTTGTGACACAAGAGCAACCTTTCGGGATGACGGCTTTTAAAAACCTGTCACATCATGATCTAAGAAATGAAGTGGAAGAGATTTATTAGATCATCAGCTCAGCTCATTAGTAGTCTCTTGGATAAGTCATCTCTCCAGCGTATTCACTCCCCTGTGTTTTATTACGGAGCCACAACAGCAACCCTACAGTTAATGTTAAAAAATAACTCGCCATTATAATCCTAAATTTGGCACACTGCATCAACTTTTGCCAAAGCCAGATCATGTTTCTGGAAGTCTTCATGGGGTGGTCTTTTACCAGGGAAGACTCTCCTTCCCACCCCCATTTTGCATCATTTTGACTATTTAATCGTGATCAGATTTTAACAAATCCTGATCGTGCATTTTTGTAACATGTTCCTTTTTGGAACAGAATCTCTCAAAAGGCAGTTTGGCCCAGAAACTCCAGATTTGGCTTTTTCTAGTGTCCTCAAAAAGAGTCATTTAATTATTTTCCAAAAAGTCAAAGGGTTAATTTCAGCTTTGCACCTATGAGAACTAAGGCTTGGTCTATACCAGTGGTTTTCAAACCGCAGGTCACGACCCACTACTGGGTCGTGGAATGTAAGGTACTGGGTCACAGCGGCTCTGGTTACCACCACCGACTAGGCCGTTAGAAGTCCCATCAGCGGTGCTGCCCAGCTAAGACAGGCTAGTTCCTATCTATTCCGACACCGCACAGTGCCCCAGAAGCGGCCAGCAGCAGGTCCGGCTCCTAGGCGGGAAAGTCACAGGGCTCCATTTGTTGCCCCTGTCCTGAGTACCAACTCCGCACTCCCACTGGCCGGAAGCCCTGACCCCCTCCCGGAAGTTGTCAACTCTTACCATTTTAAGATCACAAATCTCACAATAGTTGGTGCGTTATTTTTTAAAGCTCCTGCAGTCATGTTACTACTTTTACTTTTAAAAATTAAGTTTCTAGCCCTCATGGCTGTGAAGGAAAGTTTGAAAATCATGAATTGGCAGTTCAAACAGCAAAATGCATATTAAGATCATGATTATTTGGGACCTGACTCATGATTTTTGAATGCTTGGAGATGGCAATACCAAGTCTCTCCGATAGTAGGACCCATGTCACAGAGTGCAGAGATGTCACTTATTTGGCTCATGGTGTATATCTGGCTCACTTGATGGATTTTTCTGCCCCCGCTATAAAATGGGTCAAATTTTCAGCTCTGAAGCACCCTGAAATCACAGGTCTTGTCTAAAATTTGGTAGTAAGCTCTTCCACGCAGGGACTGCGTCGTCTTATGATTTTATACAGCACCCAGCATGGTAGGGCTCCTTGGTACCAATCCAATACAAAATATTTAAATATTAAAGAATAATCAGGTCCTATAAAGGTAGCCAGCCAGTCAGGCAGCGGCACAGACAGCTGCAGCGGCACAGGAGCTAGCAAACAGACCTGTAAACAGGGGAGTTTGAGTGGGAGTTTGAAAGGGGAGTTTGTATTGTGGTGCTTGTTTGGGGTTTGTTTTTGCTGTGGGGGGTGGTCTTTTTGGTGTGACTTGTGTTTCCCAGATTATCAGGACTTAGGTGGGAAGGCAATGACAGATACGGAGGCAGCTGTGGGAGTGACTCCTGTAGTGGAAGACACATTGAGGATAAGCTGTGGTATGTACATGATCCGGGGGGGGGGGGGGGGAAGGGGAGACCACCTGGTAAGAGATTTTTCTGCATGAAATGCCGTCTGATAGAGCTGATGGAGGAAAAGATCCGAGGTTTGGAGATGCAGGTAGAAAGTCTGGTTGAGTTTCGGAAGGGGTTTGAGCAGATGATGGAGCAAAGATATGAGGTATCTGAAGGGAAAAGCCAGACTCACGGATGGAAGCAGGGCTGGGGAATTTTGAGGGGAGACTGGGTGAGAAAAGTGGTCAGTGGAAGCATGTGACTAAAAGAACCAGGCAGAGGAAAAGACGGGCTAGTGAAGGAGAAAGAGAGCTTAGGAACAGGTTTGCAGAGTTGGAAAATGAAGAAGGGGCTCAGCAGGTACTTGTTGAAGGTGGAAGGGTAAGGAAGAAGAGAAGAGAGGCTAGTCCTATAGGAAAAGCGGAAGAGTCAAGGGAGACTACACCAAATATGAGCCCCAGGAGGATACAGGATGGGTTGAAGAGGATTATAAGGGAAAATAGGAATGGAAAGAACTTGCAGCCAGAGGGAACAGGGGAGAGACTGGAGAATAGCACTGTCACCAGGAAAAGGCAGGTCTATGTGATAGGGGACTCTTTATTGAGAAGAATAGACAGGCCTGTAACTAGAGCTGATCCAGAGAATAGAAGGGTGTGCTGTCTTCCGGGTGCTAAGATACGGGATGTAGACCTGAGGTTGGAAAGGATCCTAAAGGGAGCGGGAAAGAATCCCCTAATTATCCTTCATGTGGGAACAAATGATACGGCTAGATTCTCGCTGGAAAGTATTACGGGAGACTATGCTAGGCTGGGGAAGACGCTTAAGGAAATTGAGGCTCAGGTGATCTTTAGTGGGATCCTGCCTGTTCCTAGAGAAGGGCAACAAAGCTGTGACAAGATTATGACTGTCAGATGGTTTAGGCAGTGGTGCTATAAGGAGGGCTTTGGGATGTATGGCCACTGGGAGGCATTCACGGACAGAGGACAGTTCTCTCGGGATGGACTTCATCTGAGTAGGGAAGGAAATAGACTTCTAGGATGGAGGCTGGCACAACTGATAAAGAGAGCTTTAAACTAGGAATTAGGGGGAGATGGTTGGGAGATGTCCAGGTAATCTCCACGCCAGATTTTAGCATTGAGAGGGAAGAAGACGAAGTAAGAAAGGATACAGCCGTGGGTAGGAGAATGTATATAAGGAGCGAGGGCGGTGTGGATACTAGTTTAATAGGTTATACTGGCTGTAGAATGACTGTGCCTAACAGGGTACAAAATGTAAGCGAGGCCAAACAGCAAAAATTAAGATGTTTGTACACCAATGCGAGGAGCCTAGGTAACAAAATGGAGGAACTAGAGCTACTGGTGCAGGAAGTGAAACCAGATATTATAGGGATAACAGAAACATGGTGGAATAGTCGTCATGACTGGACTACAGGTATTGAAGGGTATGTGCTGTTTAGGAAAGACAGAAACAAAGGTAAAGGTGGTGGAGTAGCATTGTAAATCAATGATGAGGTATAAGGTAAAGAAATAAGAAGCGATACAATGGATAAGACAGAGTCCGTCTGGGCAAAAATTACATTGGGGAAGATAACTAGTAAAGCCTCTCCTACGATAGTGCTTGGGGTGTGCTATAGACCTCCGGGATTTAATTTGGATATGGATAGAGCCCTTCTTAATGTTTTTAATAAAGTAAAAACTAATGGAAACTGCGTGATCATGGGAGATTTTAACTTCCCAGATATAGACTGGAGGACCAGTGCTAGTAATAATAATAGGGCTCAGATTTTCCTAGATGCGATAGTTGATGGATTCCTTCATCAAGTAGTTGCTGAACTGACTAGGGGGATGCCATTTTAGATTTAAATTTTGGTGAGTAGCGAGGACCTCATAGAAGAAATGGTTGTAGGGGACAATCTTGGCTCAAGTGATCATGAGCTAATTCAGTTCAAACTAAATGGAAGAATTAACAAAAATAAATCTGCAACTAGAGTTTTTGATTTCAAAAGGACTGACTTTCCAAAAATTAAGGAAATTAGTTAGGGAAGTGGATTGGACTGAAGAACTTATGGATCTAAAGGTAGAGGAGGCCTGGGATTACTTTAAATCAAAGCTGCAGAAGCTATCGGAAAACTGTATCCCAAGAAAGGGGAAAAAATTCATAGGAAGGAGTTGTAGACCAAGCTGGATGAGCAAGCATCTTAGAGAGGTGATTAAGAAGAAGCAGAAAGCATACAGGGAGTGGAAGATGGGAGGGATCAGCAAGGAAAGTTACCTAATTGAGGTCAGAACATGCAGGGATAAAGTGAGACAGGCTAAAAGTCGAGTCGAGTTGGACCTTGCAAAGGGAATTAAAACCAATAGTAAAAGGTTCTATAGCCATATAAATAAGAAGAAAACGAAGAAAGAAGAAGTGGGGCCGCTAAACACTGAGGATGGAGTGGAGGTTAAAGATAATCTAAGCATGGCTCAATATCTAAACAAATACTTTGCCTCAGTCTTTAATAAGGCTAAAGAGGATCTTAGGGATAATGGTAGCATGACAAATGGGAATGAGGATATGGAGGTAGATATTACCATATCTGAGGTCGAAGTGAAACTCAAACAGCTTAATGGGACTAAATCGGGGGTCCCAGATAATCTTCATCCAAGAATATTAAAGGAATTGGCACCTGAAATTGCAAGCCCATTAGCAAGAATTTTTAATGAATCTGTAAACTCAGGAGTAGTACCGAATGATTGGAGAATTGCTAATATAGTTCCTATTTTTAAGAAAGGAAAAAAAAGTGATCCGGGTAACTACAGGCCAGTTAGTTTGACATCTGTAGCATGCAAGGTCCTGGAAAAAATTTTGAAGGAGAAAGTAGTTAAGGACATTGAAGTCAATGGTAAATGGGACAAAATACAACATGGTTTTACAAAAGGTAGATCGTGCCAAACCAACCTAATCTTTTTTGAAAAAGTAACAGATTTTTTAGATAAAGGAAATGCAGTGGATCTAATTTACCTAGATTTCAGTAAGGCGTTTGATACCATGCCACATGAGGAATTATTAGTTAAATTGGAGAAGATGGGGATCAATATGAACATCAAAAGGTGGATAAGGAATTGGTTAAAAGGGGAGACTGCAACAGGTCCTACTGAAAGGTGAACTGTCAGGTTGGAGGGAGGTTACCAGTGGAGTTCCTCAGGGATCGGTTTTGGGACCAATCTTTTTATTACTGACCTTGGCACAAAAAGTGGGAGTGTGCTAATAAAGTCTGCAGATGATACAAAACTGGGAGGTATTGCCAATTCAGAGAAGGATCGGGATATTATACAGGAGGATCTGGATGACCTTGTAAACTGGAGTAATAGTAATAGGATGAAATTTAATAGTGAGAAGTGTAAGGTTATGCATTTAGGGATTAATAAGAATTTTAGTTATAAGTTGGGGACGCATCAATTAGAAGTAACGGAAGAGGAGAAGGACCTTGGAGTATTGGCTGATCATAGGATGACTATGAGCTGCTAATGTGATTTGGCTGTGAAAAAAGCTAATGCGGTTTTGGGATGCATCAGGAGAGGCATTTCCAGTAGGGATAAGGAGGTTTTAGTACCATTATACAAGACACTGGTGAGACCTCACCTAGAATACTGTGTGCAGTTCTGGTCTCCCATGTTTAAAAAGGATGAATTCAAACTGGAGCAGGTACAGAGAAGGGCTACTAGGATGATCCGAGGAATGGAAAACTTGTCTTATGAAAGGAGACTTAAGGAGCTTGGCTTGTTTAGCCTAACTAAAAGAAGGTTGAGGGGAGATAGGATTGCTCTCTATAAATATATCAGAGGGATAAATACAGGAGAGGGAGAGGAATTATTTCAGCTCAGCACCAATGTGGACACAAGAACAAATGGGTATAAACTGGCCACCAGGAAGTTTAGACTTGAAATCAGACGAAGGTTTTTAACCATCAGAGGAGTGAAGTTTTGGAATAGCCTTCCAAGGGAAACAGTGGGGGCAAAAGATCTATCTGGTTTTAAGATTCTACTCGATAACTTTATGGAGGAGATGGGATAATGTGATTTTGATAAGTAATTGATCTTTATATATTCAGGGTAATTAGGACTAATCCCCTGAGATGGGATATTAGATGGATGGGATCTGAGTTACCCAGGAAAGAATTTTCTGTAGTATCTGGCTGGTGAATCTTGCCCATATGCTCAGGGTTTAACTGATCGCCATATTTGGGGTCGGGAAGGAATTTTCCTCCAGGGCAGATTGGAGAGGCCCTGGAGGTTTTTCGCCTTCCTCTGTAGCATGGGGCATGGGTGACTTGAGGGAGGCTTCTCTGCTCCTTGAAGTCTTTAAACCATGATTTGAGGACTTCAATAGCTCAGACATAGGTGAGGTTTTTCGTAGGAGTGGGTGGGTGAGATTCTGTGGCCTGCGCTGTGCAGGAGGTCGGACTAGAT
The DNA here is from genome assembly GCF_009764565.3 of Dermochelys coriacea. Classification (NCBI taxonomy): domain Eukaryota; kingdom Metazoa; phylum Chordata; order Testudines; family Dermochelyidae; genus Dermochelys; species Dermochelys coriacea. The sequence continues at coordinate 12,545,727 of NC_050086.2, read as the reverse complement.
GATCAGAATGGTCCCTTCTGACCTTAGTATCTATGAATCATGCCTTCCCTGGAATAAACAATCAGCTGTTCCCTTTCATTTCCTTCAATTGGCAACTAGTCAGGTTCTCTACCAGCACAGGGTAAGTACAGACAAAAGAGCAGAGTTCTTTTTAAAAAAAATTACAGGTGCAACTTTATAAATGAACACAATAAATAAAAATGGCTAATCTCCTTTTAGATTCATGGACATCTTAATTCCATTTAAGTAGTAATTTGTCTGGGAATTCAAATTAGTTTTAAATGCCTGGCAGGGAGAGGGAAGGGGAGATGAGTAGTAAGACTACCACCACTTCCCTTGGGAAATTTTTCCACAGCCTAGTGCAGGGGTGGCCAACCTGTGGCTCTGGAGCCACATGCGGCTCTTCAGAAGTTAATACGCAGTTCCTTGTACAGGCACCGACTCCAGGGCTGGAGCTACAGGCACCAACTTTCCAATGTGCCCCGAGGGGGTGCTCACTGCTCAACCCCTGGTTCTGCCACAGGCCCTGCCCCCACTCCACCCCTTCCTGCTCCCTCCCCTCCCCTTGCTCCACCCCCTCCCCCCAGAGCCTCCTGCACACATGAAACAGCTGATCGGGAGGGAGGGGGAGGCACTGATCAGCTGGGCTGCAGGTGGGCAGGAGGCTCTGGGATCAGGGGCAGGGTGAGCTGCTGACATATTACTGTGGTTCTTTGGCAATGTACACTGGTATATTCTGGCTCCTTTTCAGGCTCAGGTTGGCCAGCCCTGGCCTAGTGGTTCTTGCTGTATTAAGTGTACCCTGATATTCAGCCTACATTTTCTTTTATTCATATACATTTGAGTAATTACATTTCATAAATAGGGACTTAATTGATCAACTTAGCTTTTGAGTAAGTCAAATCAGTATCATATGCTTCTCATTTTGCACAAAATCACTGTTCATTTCATCATCAATTTGCTCAGCACATGATAGGAGGTAGGCTACGTAAGCAATCAAGGAGAAAAGAATAAGCAAGGGCAATAGCAACAAAAACTAGAAAACAAGCAGCATTCAGTAATATTAACAAACCTCCAAAAATTAAGTTTTGAAAAACTTGCTTTGGACTAAAGCACATCCCCTGGCCTGATATATCATTTCACGAGATAATCCATGAAAGGTCAGTGTTTTAATGTGTTACTGGGCCAAACTATCAAAGAGTTAAACGGTCTATGAACAGATTATCTACCCTCTGAAAAATAAACAAAATTTCCCCTCTTACAATACAGCTTGAAAGTATTAAAATTCACAAATAGCTGCCACTAAGACAAAGCATACAATTAATCATGGCATCTGTAGTGCTGCTTATGCTTAATGCTGCAAATACCACTGTAAGGCCAACTGTCACAGGGCACCAAATGTTGACAAAACACCACCACACAACCAGCATAAGTCTGTAAATTTTAGTAATAGTGCCACTTCTCAAAGTAATTATATCAGTAAAGTAGCTAGCACAATGGGCCCTTATGTTAGTCAGGTAACAGCTTTACTGCATCTGATTTCTAAGAAACCTAGCTTAGATTTTCATTAATTTTTTTTTTTAAAGTTAACAAGTTTATCAGTGTTTCTCTATTTTCAAACCATGCCTTTTGCACTTAAGTGTTCAATTTTCATGTCTTTTTAATAAATTGCAGAAGAATTCTGCTAAGAACCTTGATGTTATTGCAACAGGATGTTCTAACCATAAACACCAGCCTCCTAAACCAAAAACACAAGCAGACAGTTTTGCTGAAATTACAGCTGTGTCTCAAGCTAGAGGACAAAGCTCAACTATGCAAGATTTGTTGAAATAAACCTGAAAATAAAACGTTTAGTGCCACCTAGGGGGACCAATAATAAAACAGAGACAGAAGAACTGTATTACAAGCAATCACTGTGGCTGATGTATTTATTTATCAGTCAATAAAAATGAACTTATTCTGGAGAGAAGCTAAATGTTACTTACATCTACTTGGTAGAATTGCTACACTTATAAAATGTCTCAGGAATTGTTACACAGACTAAGACGCATTTCCCTACCAAAATTAAAATAAAGAAATCTCTAGATGTTATGGTTCTCAATAAAAAACAACATTCAAGATGGGGCGAGTGTAATCGGTGAAGTAGTGTCTGCCTAAGCTTCCAGAGAGCCTGAAACAATAGTGCTAAGATGTGAGCTGCCCAGTTGTTTAAATGGGTTCCAACTCAGATGCCAGCCACAATGTCTTAAATCAAGTGCTTCTCAACCAAGGGCACATGATTTATCCCCTGGGAGTACGCACAGGTCTTCCGGGGGTACATCAACTCATCTAGATATTGGCCTAGTTTAGAAAAGGCTACGTAAAAAAGCACTAGCAAAATCAGTACAAACTAAAATTTCATACAATAACTTGTTTATACAGCTCTATATACTATACATTGAAAGGTAAGTACAATATTTATATTCCAATTGATTTATTTTATAATTATATATTAATGAGAAAAAAAATTCAGTAATAGTGTACTGTGACACACTTGTATTTTTATGTCTGATTTTGTAAGCAAGTTGCTTTTTAGTGAGTTGGAGGTATGCAAGACAAAAATCAGACTCCTGAAAGGGGTAGAGTAGACTGGAAAAATTGTGAACCACTGTGACAACACTTAATTTTTTCCCCCCACAGTTTACCAAAGCCTTTAAGAGGCAGAAGATGATGTAAGATATGTAGGTCTTAAAAGAAAAACAACACACACTTGACTGGGTCAGAGGTGCGAAAAACAGAACACACATTTTACATGTTTGAGAAAAAAACTCCACTAGTTTGTCATTGTGGAATTTAGAACTAACTAAACCTGAGAGAATGATTACTGAAGGATAACCCAGCGGTACAGTATCCGTTTATACATATGATGGTAGCACCTTCTGTTTTTGTATTCTTTAGAAGTTTTTGATGGGAATGGCTGTATCTCCACTGTGTGTACTGCCTGGATGGAGCCACAAGATTTCTCTGTAGTTAAAGTATAATAAAGCAGCAATCAGAAAATTTCCTAACCCCCCTCCCTCCAAAAAAGGTAATTCACTGAAATTTTGCATGGCAATGTTGCTTTCCATTTCTTTCTGTCTGCTTTCCAACAGAAACCCAGCAGGTTTCAAACGGAACCCGGTCTGCACGACAGGTTTTAACTTTCTCAAACCGAAACTTTAGAATTCCCATTCCACCGGGAATTTCAAAGTTTAAATTTTTTTTTCTCCATTTCAGAATGGATTTTTTTTTTTTAGTTTTGGAATCCCCACCCCCCAAGGAGTTTGTTTCTGGCCAGCTCTAATTTAAGCCAAGTTCTGCTCTCAGTCACTCTAGCATAACTACAGAACACTGATTTCAATTGAGTTCATCTAAATTTACAGCAGACCATAGAATCCTACCATCACAGGATAAGTATAAGCATGTAACAGCTGCTGGGAAGTGAAAAACATCTGTGAGGTGGGAAAAGCTTGGAGTAGGCAGAGAAAAGTCTGGCAATATTACATTTTTTGAAGTGGGGACTTGTAACGTCCACAGCATACAAACAAACATAAAATACTCTTGTTGAAAGGTTGCAACATAAACGCCAGAACTTCAATGCACAAGAACCAAAAGGGGTGTGGGGGTGACTGGCAGCCTAAGGCAGAGAGGCACAACTTTCCCCACCCACTTTAAAATGGCTCTTTCCAGGCAAACTCTGAGCACATGCTTTGCTACAGAGCCCCCTAGCCTGCAAGCAGGACCAGGACCCTCTTCCCCATGCACACTCTTAAAATGATTGCTTGCAATTCCAATACAGTCTTCAATACACCGCAAGACTACTCTCACATAGGGAGGAAATTTTCTAGAGGAGGTTCTTGAGATACCCTGACAGGCCAGCAAGTAGAGATGATCCCCCCGCCCCCCCGCTCAATTGAATGCTTCGTTTTCTGGGCCCTGTGTGCCATTAACGGGGTGAGCGTAGGAAGAGGAATTCAATCTTTGACTGTTGCCACTTCCTCATCTTCCACCTCAGGAGTCTCAACTTACGCCCCTCTCCCCCATTTCTACATGGTCTTAGGAACCCAACGTCCCATCCAACCAATCCCCAATCTCTCATTCAGTACTGAGCTGTTGGCGCCGCCTCCAATAGGCCCATGTTGCCAGCCTCCCCATCACCTATTTATTACATCTTCCAACCACCATCCTCATCCCTCCTCCCACGCTGGAGAGGCACTCCCTGTACACATTTGCAAAGCTACCTCATTGTCTTCCTTCATAGCCCTCCTCAAAACTCTTTCCTGCAATGTCTAAAAAAAAAAAGGGGGGGGTCAACCATTAGGGTGCTAGTGGGCAGAAACCACTACGCATCATGGGGGCCATTTCTATCTCACTGTTTCCCGGTACTCCCTCATCTGATTGTGTCCATCTGTTTTCTCTTATACTTTGAAAGATCCCTGGGGAAGAAACCATCTGTTTGGTCTGTTTGTACAGCGCAGAGCATAATGAGGATCTACTCCATGACTAGGGCTTCCATGGCAATGCAAATAACAATGAAGTGCTCTCTCTGTGTGAGACCTTAGAAACCGTTTCACCAGAAGTGTGGTGTTGGAGAACACTCTACATTTCCCTCCCTTCCTCCTTAGGAGATATAAAGTGGAGATTAGTTTACTGCTTTTCCTATTCTTTTTACATCTAGTGCTAAGACATAAAGAAGTAACGTTTATAGAGGGAAAGATAACATGAGCTATCTGATTTCATTACTGGGTGAGGTCAGTATTATCCCTGTTCCAGTGAAACTATACCCCACACATTTTTATAATTCCCATCATTAACAAGTTACCATTTAAAAAGAAAAAGGAGTACTTGTGGCACTTTAGAGACTAACAAATTTGAGCATAAGTTTTCGTAAGCTACAGCTCACTTCATCGGATGCATGCAGTGGAAAATACAGTGGGGAAATTTATATACACAGAGAACATGAAACAATGGGCGTTACCATACACACTGTAACGACAGTGATCACTGAAGGTGAGCTATTACCAGCAGGAGAGCGGGGGGGTGGGGGGGAAAGCCTTTTGTAGTGATAATCAAGATGGGCCATTTCCAGCAGTTGACAAGAACGTCTGAGGAACAATAAGGGTGGGAGGGGAATAAACATGGGGAAATAGTTTTACTTTTTGTGTAATGACCCATCCACTCCCAATCTTTATTCAAGCCTAAATTAATGGTGTCCAGTTTGCGAATTAATTCCAATTCAGCAGTCCCACGTTGGAGTCTGTTTTTGAAGCTTTTTTTGTTGAAGAATTGCCACTTTTAGGTCTGTAATTGAGTGACCAGAGAGATTGAAGTGTTCTCCGACTGGTTTTTGAATGTTATAATTCTTGACGTCTGATTTGTGTCCATTTATTCTTTTACATAGAGACTGTCCAGTTTGACCAATGTACATGGCAGAGGGGCATTGCTGGCACATGATGGCATATCACATTGGTAGATGTGCAGGTGAATGAGCCTCTGATAGTGTGGCTGATGTGATTAGGCCCTATGATGGTGTCCCCTGAATAGATATGTGGACAGAGTTGGCAATGGGCTTTGTTGCAAGGATAGGTTCCTGGGCTAGTGGTTCTGTTGTGTGGTGTGTGGTTGCTGGCGAGTATTTGCTTCAGGTTGGGGGGCTGTCTGTAAGCAAGGACTGGCCTGTCTTCCAAGATCTGTGAGAGTGATGGGTCGACCTCCAGGATAGGTTGTAGATCCTTGATGATGCATTGGAGAGGTTTTAGTTGGGGGCTGAAGGTGACTGCTTGTGGCGTTCTGTTCTTTTCTTTGTTGGGCCTGTCCTGTAGTAGGTGACTTCTGGGTACTCTTCTGGCTCTGTCAATCTGTTTCTTCACTTCAGCAGGTGGGTATTGTAGTTGTAAGAATGCTTGATAGAGATCTTGTAGGTGTTTGTCTCTGAGGGGTTGGAGCAAATGTGGTTATATCATAGAACTTGGCTGTAGACAATGGATCGTGTGGTGTGGTCTGGATGAAAGCTAGAGGCATGTAGGTAGGAATAGCGGTCAGTAGGTTTCCGATATAGGGTGCTGTTTATGTGACCATCGCTTATTAGCACCGTAGTGTCCAGGAAGTGGGTCTCTTGTGTGGACTGGTCCAGGCTGAGGTTGATGGTGGGATGGAAATTGTTGAAATCATGGTGGAATTCCTCAAGGGCTTCTTTTCCATGGGTCCAGATGATGAAGATGTCATCAGTGTAGTGCAAGTAGAGTAGGGGCATTAGGGGACAAGAGCTGAGGAAGCGTTGTTCTAAGTCAGCCATAAAAATGTTGGCATACTGTGGGGCCATGCGGATACCCATAGCAGTGCCGCTGATTTGAAGGTATAACTTGTCCCCAAATGTGAAATAGTTGTGGGTGAGGACAAAGTCACTAAGTTCAGCCACCAGATTAGCTGTGACAGTATCGGGGATACTGTTCCTGACGGCTTGTAGCCCATCTTTGTGTGGAATGTTGGTGTAGAGGCTTCTACATCCATAGTGGCTAGGATGGTGTTTTCAGGAAGATCACCAATGGACTGTAGTGTCCTCAGGAAGTCAGTGATGTCTCGAAGATAGCTGGGAGTGCTGGTAGCGTAGGGCCTGAGGAGGGAGTCTATATAGCGAGACAATCCTGCTGTCAGGGTGCCAATGCCCAAGATGATGGGGTGTCCAGGATTTCCAGGTTTATGGTTATTGGGTAGAGGACAGAATAGCCCTGGTCGGGTTTCCAGGAGTGTGCCTATGCGGATTTGTTCTTGTGCTTTTACCCCATGTTTATTCCCCCCTCTCCCCTGCTGTTCCTCAGACGTTCTTGTCACCTGCTGGAAATGGCCCACCTTGATTATCACTACAAAAGTCTCCCCACCCCCGCTCTCCTGCTGGTAATAGCTCACCTTATCTGATCACTCGCCCTGCAGTGTGTATGGTAACACCCATTGTTTCACATTCTCTGTGTATATAAATCTCCCCACTGTATTTTCCACTGCATGCATCCGATGAAGTGAGCTGTAGCTCACGAAAGCTTATGCTCAAATAAATTTGTTACTCTTTAAGGTGCCACAAGTCCTCCTTTTCTTTTTGTCTAACAGTGACCAATGCCAGGTGCCCCAGAGGGAGTGAACCTAACAGGTGATGATCAAGAGATCTCTCTCCTGCCATCCATCTCCACCCTCTGACAAACAGAGCATAGGGACACCATTCCTTACCCATCCTGGCTAATAGCCATTAATGGACTTAACCTCCATGAATTTATCCAGTTCTCTTTTAGACCCTGTTATAGTCCTAGCCTTCACAACCTCCTCAGGCTGACTGTGTGCTGAGTGAACAAGAACTTCCTTTTATTTGTTTTAAACCTGCTGCCCATTAATTTCATTTGGTGGCCCCTAGTTCTTATATTATGGGAACAAGTAAATAACTTTTCCTTATTCACTTTCTCCACACCACTCATGATTTTATATATCTCTATCATATCTCCCTTTAGTCTCCTCTTTTCCAAGATGAAAAGCCCTAGCCTCTTTAATCTCTTTAATCTCTCCTCATATGGGCCCCATTCCAAACCCCTCATCATTTTAGTTGCCCTTTTCTGAACCTTTTCTAATGCCAGTGTATCTTTTTTGAGATGAGGCGACCACATCGGTATGCAGTATTCAAGATGTGGGCATACCACGGATTTATATAAGGCCAATAAGATAGACAATAAGAGGAGACTATTCCTTTTTTAATGATTCCTAACATCCCATTTGCTTTTTCAACTGCCGCTGCACACTGCGTGGATATCTTCAGAGAACTACCCACAATGACTCCAAGATCTTTCTCCCGATTAGTTGTAGCTAAATTAGCCCCCCATCATATTGCATATATAGTTGGGGTTATTTCTTCCAATGTGCATTACTTTACATTTATCCACATTAAATTTCATTTGCCATTTTGTTGCCCAATCACTTAGTTTTGTGAAATCTTTTTGAAGTTCTTCACAGTCTACATTGGTCTTAACTATCTAGAGCAGTTTAGTAACATCTGCAAACTTTGCCACCTCACTTTTCACCCCTTTCTCCAGATCATTTATGAATAAGTTATCAATAAGTTGAACAAGATTGGTCCTAGGAGGGACCCGTGGGGAACACCACTAGTTACCCCTCTCCATTCTGAAAATTTACCATTTATTCTTACCCTTTGTTCCCTGTCTTTTAACCAGTTCTCAATCCATGAAAGCATCTTCCCTCTTATCCCATGACAACTTAATTTACACAAGAGCCTTTGGTGAGGGACCTTGTCAAAGGCTTTCTGGAAATCAAAGTACACTATGTCCATTGGATCCCCCTTGTCCACATGTTTGTTGACCCCCTCAGAGAGCTCCTAATAGATTAGTAAGACATGATCTCCCTTTACTACACGCTATGCCATATGGGGCATGTAAATATCACCAGGCAGCTCGAGCGGAAGTGACTAATACACATTCCTATAAAGGAGGATGGACCAGTGGCCTTGTTCAGACTCTAAATTCTTTTCAAGCAAAATTCCCTTCAGTGCAGAAGGCAAACACAAGGTTTATCCTTCATTTACATCTACAAGCGTGCAGCGGTGTAAGAAAGATCAAAATCAGCCCCACAGTTTTCTAGACACTTCTTTTAAAATACCATGTCCTCTCGTGCCTTTCTGTGTTGTATCTAATATGCTTCTTGGGCCAGGGCCTGTTTGGCACACTGCATATTTTGCACAGTACTGTATACATCATTGTTGCTATGATACAATATAGCTTTAAAATAATCCACAAGCTACCCAAAATGGGTGGCAAAAGTACAGCTGAAAGCCACAAAAAAACCACACACCTCAAACTCCTCCCACACATGACACAAAATTAACCCCCTAATGAAACAGATGAGAACTTCCCAGCTTCTGGCCCTGGAGACAGCTACATGCAAGGTCTGCTGAGGATGCCAACAGAAGAAAGTCACAAATATGGAGGTCAGTCACCTGAGGAAGTCCAGTCACCATTCCCGGAGACCAAGTCCCAGAAGCAAAAGCATACTAGCAGATTTTAAGTGCTGCAACCAAATACAAACAGCAGGCCTCTTTTCTTCGCTATTCAGGTCACAGGCCGACTAAGTAGCTGGACGCCTAGACATGCTGTGCTGGAAGCTTGCCTGCTACCTTAGAAGCATGCATGTCATTGAATATTATGTAAGTGAACAGCTTTATTCAGCTGCACATGCCAGTTCCCCCTCCAACAAACACAACAGCAAAGGACTTTTTCCTGCAGTTGTTCCTCACACACTAAGAGGTTGACTCTGTTGTGAATGCACTCGGGTTGTGTGCACGTGTGCGTACGAGAGAGAGAGAGAGAGAGAGACTAACTCTGATCAAAACAAGTTTGGAGCTACTGATCAGTTGGCTGTAGCCCTGACTTTCACAGGTGCTCAGCTCCCACCAATTCCAACAATCCAAACAAACAGATCCTTGATGTAGCATTTTGCTTTCACTGCTTCCCCAAGGAATCCAGAGTTTAGGGCTTATATTTTATTTAGTAGGAGATGCCCATTACACCTTACTTAAAGCCACAAGCCCTCTTGACAGGAGTGTCATTTTGAAAGTGAGCCTGTAACATCATTTGCCTGGTTATTAAGCCCAATCTGCTCCCAAGTTCCCTTTGCATTCTTCAGTGCAAATGCTTCTTCAGTGACTGGCATTTCTGCATCAGCAAGCACCCAGATACATGCAGCCTTTTGGCTCTGGATTTCTGCTGTCCTACATCCCACTTCCTTGTGGAAGAGAGCAACCTTTACTGGAGGTGAATCTTTAACACTTCAGAAGATTAGAATTTAAAACAATGAGCTAAAACATCACTTAGGCACCGAAATCTACTGTCCTACATTGTCACCTCTGTAAGGCACCAGGTACACAGAAAGACAGCTATGCCAAAAAGGGAGAGGCTCATTACAAGGGGCTTTCATAAGTTAACACTAGCAGTTCCAGACTGCTCTACAGGAATTCTTGAGGAACGCAGGGCCAAAATTTCACATGTAACTGCTGAAGCCAGTGGAGTCAGACTGGTGGGAGATTAGCGAGGCCCATAAAAATTGTCTGTGGTACAGTACAAAATTAGCGCAAGACTCTACTCAACTCGTCAATAAGAAGCAGAGACCAGAAGGCACTGTACTGGCACTACTCCCTCCCTATCTCTCTGCCTGTGGTTTGCATGCTCATTTGTTACTTTTATAGTGAAGTGCTGCTCACCTGTCTGCAGATCTGAGACTGCGGATCCTGGGGTGGCTTCACCTCCAACGCTATCTGTCCATTGCAGGGAAATCTCCTACATAATTGCAGCACTGATCTACCACCACCATTTTCAGGGGGAGTTTCCAGAAGGAGGGGCATGGGGAGAAAGTAGTTCTCGTTTCCCAGTGCAAAACAATTCTCACTAACAAGTGAATTATAAGTAGAACTGAAAGGACATGTTTTATTTCAATGGCAAGCATACAAAGCAATCCTGGCCGGCAAGAACAGCCTACTGATAAAGATGCTTTAATAAAAATATACCCAGAAATAGCAACAAACTCATTCTCATTATCCAAAACCCTAAACACACATTTCACTTCACCTCCTATTTCACCACCACCACACAGACTCCATATGCAAAGCCTGCAATTGTATAACGAACAATGTACCAAAGGATAAACCAGGAGAGCCAACCCAGTTTCCTTTCAACTGAAAGGGGTCACAGTTTAAAAAAAAAAAAAAAAGGCATATGGACCATTTATTTCTGCTCACTAGTAGTCTAATGAAGCACATACTCACCCAGAGATGAAGCAATCGGAGGAAGCCCGCCGGTGAAGTGCCATAATCCATTGGAGGACAGGACATGAAAGCAAAGGGAGGGAGAGAAAAGACATCAGTTAATAAAGAGTTCCAGCTTTTAAAGAGACAACCACACCCACAAAAATCCCTTAAACGACACAGCCAGGTACTCATACCTATATGTTTTTACATACACTTTCCAAGAGCGTTTACTTGACTTTTCCAGGAGTGGAACAGATGGCTGAACCAGAGGTTCATATTGGACTATTTCTTATTAGTGTGCAAAGTTGAAGAAAAAAAATAGTTGTGTTAATTAATGCAGATAATACTACATATGGGGATGCAGAGTCCTGTGTTTTATCACAGCTAATACAATTCACAGAAAGAAAAGGAGTACTTGTGGCACCTTAGAGACTAAAATTTATTTGAGCATAAGCTTTCGTGAGCTACAGCTCACTTCATCGGATGCATTCAGTGGAAAATACAGTGGGGAGATTTATATATATATATATATATATATATATATACACACACACACACACACACACACACACAGAGAACATGAAACAATGGGTTTCATCATAAACACTGTAAGGAGAGTGTGACCACTTAAAATGAGCTATTACCAGCGGTGGGGGGGGGAGGGGGAGGAGAGGGAGGAAGAAAACCTTTAGTGGTGATAATCAGTGGTGGTAATAAGGTGGGCCATTTCCAGCAGTTGACAAGAAAATCTGAGAAACAGTGGGGGGGGGGGGAGAGAATAACACGGGGAAATAGCTTTACTTTGTGTAATGACCCATCCACTCCCAGTCTCTATTCAAGCCTAAGTTAATTGTATCCAGTTTGCAAATTAATTCCAATTCAGCAGTCTCTCGTTGGAGTCTGTTTTTGAAGTTTTTTTTGTTGAAGGATAGCCACTCTTAGGTCTATAATCGAGTGACCAGAGAGAATGAAGTGTTCTCCGACTGGTTTTTGAACAATTCTTGACGTCTGATTTGGATGCCCCATCATCTCAGGCATTAGCACCCTGACAGCAGGATTGTCTGGCTATATAGACTCCTTCCTCAGGCCCTACGCTACCAGCAATCCCAGCTATCTTTGAGACACCACTGACTTCCTGAGGAAACTATAATCCATCGGTGATCTTCCTAAAAACACCATCCTGGCCACTATGGATGTAGAAGCCTCTACACCAACATTCCACACAAAGATGGACTACAAGCCGTCAGGAACAGTATCCCCGATAACGTCACGGCAAACTTGGTGGCTGAACTTTGTCCTCACCCATAACTATTTCACATTTGGTGACAATGTATACCTTCAAATCAGCGGTTGGTACCCGCATGGCCCCACAGTATGCCAACATTTTTATGGCTGACTTAGAACAACGCTTCCTCAGCTCTCGTCCCCTAATGCCCCTACTCTACTTGCACTACACTGATGACATCTTCATCATCTGGACCCATGGAAAAGAAGCCCTTGAGGAATTCCACCATGATTTCAACAATTTCCATCCCACCATCAACCTCAGCCTGGACCAGTCCACACAAGAGACCCACTTCCTGGACACTACAGTGTTAATAAGCGATGGTCACATAAACACCACCTATACTGGAAACCTACTGACCACTATTCCTACCTAAATGCCTCCAGCTTTCACCCAGATCGCACCACACGATCCATTGTCTACAGCCAAGCGCTACGATACAACCGCATTTGCTCCAACCCCTCAGACAGAGACAAACACCTACAAGATCTCTATCAAGCGTTCTTACAACTACAATACCCACCTGCTGAAGTGAAGAAACAGATTGACAGAGCCAGAAGAGTACCCAGAAGTCACCTACTACAGGACAGGCCCAACAAAGAAAAGAACAGAATGTCACTAGCCATCAACTTCAGCCCCCAACTAAAATCTCTTCTATGCATCATCAAGGATCTACAACCTATCCTGGAGGTCGACGCATCACTCTCACAGATCTTGGGAGACAGGCCAGTCCTTGCTTACAGACAGCCCCCAAACCTGAAGCAAATACTCACCAGCAACCACACACCACACAACAGAACCACTAGCCCAGGAACCTATCCTTGCAACAAAGCCCATTGCCAACTGTGTCCACATGTCTATTCAGAGGACACCATCATAGGGCTAATCACATCAGCCACACTATCAGAGGCTCATTCACCTGCGCATCTACCAATTTGATATATGCCATCATGTGCCAGCAATGCCCCTCTGCCTTGTACATTGGTCAAACTGGACAGTCTCTACATAAAAGAATAAATGGACACAAATCAGACATCAAGAATTATAACATTCAAAAACCACTCGGAGAACACTTCAACCTTCCTGGTCACTCGATTACAGACCTAAGAGTGGCTATTCTTCAACAAAAAAACTCCAGAAACAGACTTGAACAAGAGACTGCTGTATTGGAATTAATTTGCAAACTGGATACAATTAACTTAGGCTTGAATAGAGACTGGGAGTGGATGGGTCATTACACAAAGTAAAACTATTTCCCCATGTTTATTCCCCCCACACACACTGTTCCTCAGACGTTCTTGTCAATTGCTGGAAATGGCCCACCTTGATTATCACCTCTAAAGATTTTCTTCCTCCCTTCTCCCCCTCCTGCTGGTAATAGCTCATCTTAAGTGATCACTGTCCTTACAGTGTTATGATAAAACCCATTGTTTCATGTTCTCCGTGTGTGTATATAAGTCTCCCCACTGTATTTTCCACTGAATGCATCCGATGAAGTGAGCTGTAGCTCACGAAAGCTTATGCTCTAATAAATTTGTTAGTCTCTAAGGTGCCACAAGTACTCCTTTTCTTTTTGCGTATACAGACTAACACGGCTGCTACTCTGAAACCTACAATTCACAGAGCGCCTCGGATGATAATCTCACACACATGCACAGAGTGCAAATTTCAGGTCGCAAGTATGAAAACAAAAGAGACTCAAGCACCAAGAGCCTGACTGAGCTACAGAAATGCCGAGACTGAATTTGGAGACTGAAAATTGGGGCATACTTCACTTCTCTTCATGCTGGGTCTGGATAAGCCTAAAAAAGATCAGTTATGTAAAGGCAAACTCCATTAGGCATGGGGGTGAAGGGACTGAGTGAGTCTCCTCCCCCCAAATCCCAATGGGTTTTGACTGAGCCTCCTAGTGGGCTTTTTAAAAAACATTTACTTTTTAATAAATTACCACTTCTTCCATAAAACCTCTACATCCTAATCCTCTCCGCAGAGAAACGTTAGCCTAATACAAAGGGATTAACAAACAACTGTTGCCCTGTAAGGCACAATGCACTACCTGCTATTGCTCCCCTTCCTCCATCCTTTGTCTGTATGCTCTTCTGGGCAGGGACTCGGGATGTGTAGTGCTCAGTATACCACTTGGACTATATAAATAGTGAGACGGCCACAATTTGTCATTTAGGCCACCAGAGTCTATGCACATTTCTCTGGACAATCAAGCAAACAGAGGCATCTTTAACTATTGTTTTAACATGCACTGGCACCACTTGCCTTTTATTTTGTTCTATGAGGCATGGCTGCACTATAGAGCTATACTTTTTAAACTGGCAAAGCACTCAGAGTGTAGATGCAGATTAAACCAGCAGAACTGTGCTTTTACTGACATAGCTTATTCCAACAAAAATTACTGAGGTATGGAACAGCTTCCATATGGAGGAGAGATTAAAAATATTGGGATGGTTCATCTTAGAAAAGACACACCAAAGACAGGATGTGATCGAGGTCTATAAAATCATGACTCATGTGGAGAAAGTGAATAGGGAAGTGTTATTTACCCTTTCACATAACACTAGAACCAGGGGCCATCCAATGAAATTAATAGGCAGTAGCTTTAAAAACAAACATAAGGCAGTATTACTTCACACAACACAGTCAACCTGTGGAATTCCTTGCCAAGGGACATTGTGAAGGCCAAAAGTATAATGGGGTTCAAAACAGAATTGGATACATTCATGGAGGATAGGACAATCAATGGCTACTAGCCAAGATAGCTAGGGATGCAATCCCATGCTCTGGCTGTCCATAAACCTGACTGTCAGAAATTGGGATTGGATGACAGGATGGATCACTCAATAATTGCCCTGTTCTGCTCATTCCTTCTGAAACCTCTGGCACTGGCCACTGTCTGAGACAGGATACTGGGCTAGATGGACCATTGATCTGAACCAATTATGGCCATTCTTATCCTGCTTTGGTTTTGTACATTAGCAATTTAGATCCTGTCTAGCTTTTTTTTTTTTTAAAAAAAAAAAAAAAATACTATAGACCACTGAAGAATTAGTGGGAGATCCTTACAAGTACCAAGAATGAAACCTGAACAAGCTTGAGGAGGCGGCGTTTTCAACCAGACTGTTAAAACACTACTTGTTTTTGTTTTTTTTTTAAATTTATTGAATTCAAGGACCTTGAAAAGACTTGGGAGAAGAGCTCTCCTTGTGAAAAATTAAACCCCACTCTTCCTTCAGCTGAGGGCTGAGAAAGCTCCTACTCTACTTCTCTAGCTCTGCCAGCATAAATAAGGGAAGACAAGAATTGATGGGCCAGCCGCTAACCCAGTGTAAACTGGGAGTGACATACTGATTTACCCCAGTTTAGGATATGGCCCAATATTCCAAAGGTAGTAAATAACGAGGAAGAGACCCTTTAAAATAAAATAGAGAGAAGAATTCCAGTTCTTTGTTATCCATCATAAAGAAGCCCAAAAGGACACGTTCATTTTTCCCTCCTTTGCAGGTCACTTTTAAACCTGACTTAAAAGAGACAATGTGCGGTTTGAATTCCTAAGCTATATTAGAAAGCTAACCACTGAGGCAGTAAGGCTGCTGAGAGCAGGTCTGCAAAGCTACTCATTACTATGGCGACCAGGATTACAAAGTATTTCAATCACAGCGTAAAAAAATTTCCTTTGAAGCTGTACAACTTTTGGGGGAGTCTTAGCACAGTGACCTCAGCCCTCCAGTACCAGCTGTGACATTAGTCCCTAGGAATCAGGCTCAGAAGCAACCCACAGCAAGGATAGGCTGCATGGGAAGTCCACTAATGCAATCTGTAACCTGGATACTGTTCACAGCAGCTGTAATAAGCTGTGGAACCTTGACTTGCTTTTTGCAAGAACCTGGACATAAAAAGGCAGGACTTATTATAATTACTTGTTTCAGGCATCACAATCCAGAAATAAAAACGGGCAGGTACAAACCGATCTTCTGTTTTTCACTGTACACATCTCAGACTGGTCTTCAATTCTCTTCCGAAAAATCCATGATCATTATTTGTACTGTGGGAGCACACAGAGGTGCCATCTCCATTCTGCCAGGTGCTACAAACACACACGTAACAGAGAGGCAATCTGTGCCTCAAAGAGTTCAGGTTTCAGAGTAGCAGCCGTGTTAGTCTGTATTCGCAAAAAGAGTTCACAATCTCAGTTGCTTCTAAGAGCTCATCTACATGGCAAGCCACTGCCCTGCAGGACAGGGTGTGAATCAACAGCGCACCAGATGTACCACTATGACAAAGCAAAGCATGCCAAGCCAAACTCCATGACTTACACGGCATAGCAGCATCCACATGGGACACTGCCATGCAGCAAGCTGGTGTGCTCTAGATTCACACCCTTGCTGGCTGTGCAGTAACTTGCCGTGTAGACAAGATCTCAGATACAGAACCTAACACTTTGATTCTAGTTCCAGGTGTGACACCCTCCAAATGAAGCAGGACAGAGGCAGTGAGCTCAACCCGTGGGAATGAGAGGCGGGAGAGAGACACTCAGATGTCCTCAGGCTAAGAGGCACTTCAGGTTAGCTAGGAGGACCTGTGATACAAACTGCCTCCATCCACCTAGTGTCCCTCCCTGGGGGGACATCACAGCCTCATTATAAAATCCAGGGTGTAGGCAATGCAGGGGCCTGCTTTGTATCTAGAATTTAAAGCACCTTCTCTCTATCCACAACAAAAGCCCACACTTGGAAATTGGAAACCAGGTACAAGGGGGTTGCCTCTCTCCCCACAAACACACACTTACTTTGAACTCTTCACCATCACTCCCATTCAAGCCCACATTCCCCTTTCTCTCTCTTCGACTCACCCTGACTCCACCCCACTACAGGGCACTAGGTGAGGGGAGAGAGCTGACAAGTCATAATTTCTGCCCCTGGGACCTTTACCCCATGAGTAAGGGGGAGCTAGAGAAGGAGCAAATCTTTGAAGAGGCAGGTGACACCTCTTCTTCCCCTACCAGGTGCTGTTCCCCCTGCATCTACTAGCTGGAGGGCCAAGAGCTCAAGAGACTCCCACGCCAGACCCTGTCTCCATCTACTGACCCCAGCTCAGATCCCTTGTCTGGCAAGTCCTCATTTCATCAGCAATTGTGGAAGGGAAACTAAATTCCCTAAAGCAAAAGGAAGAAAAGAGAGCAGCTGCACTCAGCCTTGTTTCATCCCTGGTAAATGCCTAGACCCTACGCAACCATGGTGCTTTACAGATTAACAGGCTGTTTGTACAGCGATCTGATGCAGCATAGTATTTGGCATGTGACCACTGCAAAGCACATGTCTACAGATTTGATCAATTGAACAGATGTAATGGGGAAAAACAAGGCACAGATCCCCAAAGAGCAGCAGCCTTGCCTGTTCTGCACTAGGCCCCGTGTATTTAGAGTGTTTCTCTGGTTTGTGAATACAGGAGTCGTCCTCCTCCAGGATTTGCACCTCCTGTCTGGGCATGGCCTTCTCTAGGTCTGTCATCACTCCAAGTGTCAGCTACCCGGAGGCACTCAATTGTGACCAAAGCAATCCGAGCCCTTTGCTCCCTGGCAGAGGAAGCACAATCAAGAACAGACACTTCACTGTTGAAGGGCTGGTCTCACACACACAGTTGTTTTAAGTCCCCATCCTGTCCCCGTCTGCCCCTCGCCGCCTCCTTTAAGCCAAGACCATCTGTCCTCTCTCTCCAATAAAATCACAGCATATTAGAAGTCAGGGAAGCGGTGCTTCTAGCAGACAGAGCAAAGGATTGGGAGATTGGTCCCCTAGGTTCTAATCCTGGCTCTGCCACACACCACACACTTGCTCTTCAACCCTACACACATCATTTCATCTCAGTTTCCCCATTTATAAGTGGGGAATACCAATTCTTGCCTACCTCCCGAGGGTGTCGTGAGCCTTCGTTCATTGGCCAGCAAAGCCCTTTGAGATCCTTGGGTGGAAGGTGCTAACAAAGGCCTGTATGTTTCTATTTCTTAGTTTCAGTATACTGGCTCTCTGAAAGCCCATCCTGGATCCCGGTGGCACTTCCTAGCCACAAAGCTGCCTGCCTGACTAAAACGTGAGCAGCTATTTCCAAAGCTAATGAGGCTATCCTCCTCTGACCCAGGGAAGGTATCTGCAGGCAGTACTCTTCATGTTCACCTCCTGGAATAAATCCCGAGAGTTCTATCATCTCCCCAGCCTAGGCAGGGACACAGATGGTCTCAGAGATTAAAACATACAGGGAATTAACTGCCCTGTGCAAATGAGATTCCTCATTCAATTGCCAAGCGCATCTGTAGATGATCATTATTTGTTGTGCTCAGGGCTGTAACTAACTTGAACTACAGAGCAGAGGCAGGTGCGTAGAAAAGGAAGGCAGCGTGGAAGCTACAAGAGAGAACTAACTACTGTGCACATGGCATTTGTTTTCTCATTTCTTTAGTGTTTTCAGTAACCAGTTACAGACATTTAGCATTTGGGTGGCAGAAATATGCAGTAGCTACTGTAAGAGAAACCAACAGAGGCAGTGCTGTGCTGTGCTGTACTGGGAAAGAGACTCTGGATTTTCTCCTCAAGCGTTGCTCGATCTGTACCCTTTGCTATAGAAGCTGCTGCTGTGCAAGCTTCGCTAGCTTAACAATAAATGGGTTCACTCCTAAAATAGGAAAAAGACTACGTTTTACAGAGTGATGGCTGATGGGTTCCTGCAGAGTTGGCTTTCCAAGTGTCAATTACAAGAATTCTCATTGCTGCCGACCCTACAGAAGCAAGATACTGGCTTGTCATTGTCTGTAGGAAATAGTGATGCTAAGGGAAGATATCTGAGCAAATTGTGGCTTGATTCTTGGCTCCAAGATCTCCTTTCTCCCTTGTAGACTGCCTGCTTGGAGGGATTTCATCAGCCCCACATGCGCATTCTGGTGCTCTTCTTGTGTCATGTACTTCTGATCAAGTACCCATCACAAGTGAGCGGTCAGCTACTCCTAAGTAGATACCTACCACCAGTTTTCTGCCCAGATCACAAACATGCAGATTCTGCTTGGGTGTCAACTATGCTGTTAGAGACCCAGATAGACTGGCAGAGCTGGGGACTAAGGATAGGGGAGTTGAGGTCTTCATGGAGCTAGCACTAACCAGTGCTGACTTGCCTGCATTCCTTGAAGACTAAATTGGCCATCACACAGGAGCCAAGATTTTCAAGAGTCACTATTGACACTGGATGCCCTGCCCAACATGAAATACCTTAGAAGGATCCAATGGTGAGAATGCTGAACACCCATCCTCAGAAAAATGAGGCCTCTTTAAAGCATCTCATGGTAGACACCCAAATCACCGGTAGTCACTTCAGGAAGGTTGCTACCAAAAAAACCATATACCAAGTCACAGTACTACAGCTCGATTTTTAAGACTCTATTTTGTACCACTTGTGATTTTTAATAAACTTTTTTTGGACAGAAAGTGTCTCTCACTCAGCCCAGAACCAGTCAGTGTTTGCAAGGAGCTGGTTTCAAATTATGCAACTCACTACAAACGATTCCCTCTTTTATTTAAAGCCTCCCTCCTACATCTGAGGAAATCCCCAAGTGGCACTGACCCCATCTGTCAGCCTGGAATTAGGCTACTCACAAGCCTGCAGATTGGATGAGGACAATCTGTACCATCCAGAAGAGGTTTACCTCCACGTCACCGACACATGCATCTAGCACAACATCAACAGTGCTAGAGAAAGTCACGTTACAGCACAACGTGGTTGAAGAGTGGGTCAGCTCCTGCCCTCATTCGTCCCCGTGCTGAACACTGAAGTTTGTGGGTTGCATGGGTGCAATTTAGGATAGAACCTGGCCCTATCAGAGATTTATCATTACTAATTAAAGGAGCCTAAGTTCTGAAGGAGACATTTCAACTGCTAACTAAAAAAAAAAAATAACGTACCACCACCAAGATTCTTGGATAAGAGGGGCCATAGAAATGCAAAGCCCTTAAACACCGATTTATTGATCCTCCCACAGAGCCCCGAGGGGCAAGAGGTAGCACCATTTGAAAGAGGAGGAAACATAGCAGGTAAGCGAGGTCACACAGTAAACTAGGAATAGAAACCAGGCATCCTGGCTGCATTGGGCAATGCTGCATTCCCTACTATTGTTTTATCAGCTGCCATCTGTCTCAAGGTATAGAGCCATTAGCAACCAGAAAGAGGGAGATGTGTGTGGTCAGGAGTCATTTTAAATATGGAAATGCATTATTGCATTAACAATACAATTAACTGCTGTAGCAGTGCTTCCAGCCATCAATCCACCCTGCCATTTCCTATTAGGGTTGTCAACTCTGACTGAGAATTTTTTTTCCCCCCAACATGACAATGTCATTTTCTTAAAATGTCCTATTAAAATCTCTTGGCTTGCTTTCAATAGTCCCCGGGAGATGGATGCAGATTCTGGGAGACTCCAGGCCAATCCTGGAGGCTTGGCAACCTTATTTCCTACACCAGGCAGATCTGGCGTTCTGCAGAAGCCAGCATACGTATCAGACTCATGACTAGGCTGCAGTGAGTTCACAACTTCTGCAGTGGTCTTCTACACCTGTGAGATTCTTCTGCACCTGTCAACATTTAATGCAACATCCTCAAAGATTCCCAAACCACTTAGTTTACACAGCAGATGGCAATACTAGATGTCTCAAAGGATTGGTAATGGCATACGCAGCTCTGGATCTCTTGTTCAAATATAGCTCAAATCAGTTGTGGCAAAAAGTAATTACCATCTAGTAGCCTATGTGAAATGAGTTATAAATCACCTATAAGAAGATGATTTATTAATGTCTTCATGATGCCTGGATTCCCAATTTTACTTTACTACGTACTAGGGAAGCACAGGAGTGTCGCACATTAAGATGAGGTGAAAAAAGTTTGCTGGTACCCAGAATTGGGCTTTTTTAAAAACAATGCCAGAAGGTTATATTTAACAAGGAATAAGCTCATAAATTAAAAAGAAAGAGGGGAACCATTTCCTAATTACCTATATAAAAGTACAAGCAGGAGCAAAGAATATTTTAATAATTAATAATCAATTAATAATCAATTTATTTAATTGATTTCACAGGGTGTTGGGTGGCTTAATTGGTGTTTGTAAAACACTTGAGATCCTCAGATGAAAGAAACTCTACATGTGCAAATGTTAGTTATCAGAATTTGAAATAACTGACTAAGAATCAAAGGTGTCTGGCAGTCAAAAAGCATGCACCTCAGAAATTTGCTCCACTCTGATTATTTTTTACATTCAAGAAGCCCAGTTCTCACA
Source organism: Dermochelys coriacea (assembly GCF_009764565.3). Lineage (NCBI taxonomy): Eukaryota > Metazoa > Chordata > Testudines > Dermochelyidae > Dermochelys > Dermochelys coriacea. The sequence goes on along the minus strand of NC_050086.2, from coordinate 12,524,316 downwards.
CCTCAGCCTCCTTATGCTACTCTGGCCCCCAGAAATGGCCCCTCAGAGAACAGCCAGGTGTGTAAAAAAGGATTCCCAGCTGGCTTACACCTACCAGACTGGATCTATGCTGCCCCCCACCAATCCCCAATATAGGGGACATGTCAAAAGCAGACAATCATCCAAAGGAAGTGCATCTAAGTGAAGTCTTTTAGAACCATCACCATCTAGGGCTGCTCTAACTTACAGCAGGAGCCAGCCTGCCCCTTGCAGGGCCCACACTGCAGGGAGTACAAGTTTGGCTTAATGACATCTTCACCCTCCGTTCTTGGCCTCAGCACAGGGTGGAAGAGGCTGAGAATCAGGGCCAGTTTTTACTTGGCACTTTCTAAGTTTGATCATGCACTTGGGATAGGCGCCCATACGATTGCATTCACCCACCACCCTCCCCAACACACACAAAAGTGATGTTTCAGGATTTTCTCCAGGGTATCAGAGCAACTAAAAAACAAATACCACTAAGTGGATAGAGGAAGAGTCCTGAGACCAGAGGCCAAGCCCTATAAAGCTGCACAAAGCTGCTCAAAAAAATCTCGTGAAACATCATAATAGTTTCATCTGGGAAATGCTGAGGGACTAGATGCCACATACACCTGACTCTTCTGACTGGATTCTTGGCATCTTCCTCAGTACAGCCCAGAAATCAGAGCTGGAAGTGAACCCAAGAATTACAGTAAACTTTGAGCAGGAACAATAGCAAACAAGATTTGCCAAGCCTCTGAACTTCTTTTGTAAATCCCAGATTACGTAAAGCACTGGCCTTCCAGAAGCAGTGTTGCCTGTTTCCCTCCCAAAGCCAGCTGGCAGAGTTCATACTACCCCAACGCCAATGCTGGAACGAATGCAATACAGCTTTTTTTATACAAAGAACACGTATGTGCAAAAAAGGTGCCTCATTGCTGTTTTGTACCATGAGCTGTTTGAATATATTGCCAGTGACTATAAAGATTGCAATGACAACTAAGCAGCTGTGGACTAGGTATTTATCTTTATTGCTATTTAATGATCTTCCCAGGTTATTTTAATAGTATTTTTTTATTATAAACTTAAAAAAAAAAAAAGAAGAAGGTGTGAATTTTACACTGTAATAGGCGCCCAAATGACAGCCCTGCAAAGTGATGTCCCTTGTGTATCCAAACAGAACGCAGGGTACAGCAGTTTCCTCCGCATTGCCATGCCAGTATGTTACACCCTCTAGTTTACAGGGAGACCACTCCTGGGCGTTCAACATCTATTCTGTCCCCATGGCCCATCCAATCCTTGGCTTTTCTGCCACAACTGCCCGTGAGTGCCCAGTTAGTGTCAGACAACTGTTATCTGCACAACTGTCCGCTAGGAAATTAAAGGAGATGCCAACAAACTCATTCCACATATGCCACCAAAAAGCCATCAGAAAGCAACATCTTTCTGTCATCACTAACCTCGGCTGGATTTGAGCTGGCATCCCAGTTGAGACACACTCCATATCCATTACCAAACCTCTAAATCAAGTTCCCTTAGCAATATGTTTTTGCAGAAGCTCAAGTCCCCTAAGTGATTCTAACTGAGCTGTAATGAGGTGGAGAGTTTTAACGCATGTTCCTCGTTCTCTGCAGTTCTACTGTTTGGGGCACTCCTCTGCTGTCTCAATGGTTATTGAGAGGGAAGAACTACTGGGGAATAAGCACCCAAATGTTGTATGTGAGCAGCTCCTGTTCACAGCGCAGGGGACTGGAGACCCTAACGTTCACAGTCCAAACTAGAAACAAGTAGCTCCTTCAGCCTGTCCCATCAGCAGCCTCTAGTGGGCAAACAGAGCAGACAGCCCTACATCCTCTTTTCTAGCTCCCCAGGAGAGAAAGAGCTGGGTAAGACTGCCACTTTGAGGTGGGCAAAGCCTAAACAGACTATTATCCCCGAGACCCTGCCACCAACTACATGCCTTCCTCCCAGACAGAAATTCTGATGGCTGCCAGCATAGCGTGTCTTCTCCAGTCTTCTCTACAAGCAGAGGTACCTACCAAGGATGATGCTCTACCCATGACACCCAGCAGAAGTAGCAGGGAACTATCATGCTTATCCCCGTTTCCTCAGTCAAAGCCAGGGCCAAGCAAGCAGCATGCTAGTAGGAAGTGTTGAACCAGCAAGCCTTCTAGCATGAAGGACCTGTGAGCAAGTCAGCCACACCCTGGGGCACAGGATCAGGAGGAAAGCTGAACGTGGGGAGCCCAGCACAAGGTTAAAACCGCCAGATTCTGCCTGCATGGCAAAGGGGTGATGGGAAGAAGAGTCTCATGAAGAGCACAGGTATCTGACTTCAGGTGTGTGTGCAGCAGAAACAGCTTCCAGGGCCCCATGCACCCTTTGACAGTTTTCCACGCAGCACTGGCCTCAGATGCTGTCAGCTGATTTAAAACTACTTTTAGACGTGCTTCTATTCCCAGGAGCGACTATGCGAGAATGGTACCTTTTCACTTAGCAGGCGTGACAATGCAGACACAGCAGCTGTCTTAGTGACTTAAGCAACAGTTCAGCCCCCGCAGGGCCAACACAGTTGGATTCTATTCCTCCCCGAGCATCATCAACAGAACTATTTACTCTAAGGCCTTGTCTACACTGAAGGTTTGCCCTGAGCCCAGCCATCAAGGGCAGCCCGCACCACAAATCCACCAGCGCTAACTCCAAGTGTAAGGGTAACCTATTATCTACAGATTTCAGAATAGCAGCCATGTTAGTCTGAATCCGCAAAAAGAAAAGGAGGACTTGTGGCACCTTAGAGACTAACAAATTTATTTGAGCATAAGCTTTCGTGAGCTACAGCTCACTTTATCTACAGCAGAACAACTGACTCCTACTTAAAACCAGATGTACCAGTACAAATCATCATTTATAGCAGTCTACCCTGCCTGCAGCAGGGGTTTGACTCCCAAGGTTCTGGGTGAGTTTTCTGACAGAAGGGTTTTACTTTAAACAGACTGCATTTGAGAGGTGGGTCCCTGAGAAACAGACATGGAACCATATGGTATCTTTTGAGAGTCACTTTTCAGAGCCTTCAAAGGGAGGTTCAGTAACCCCTTCAGTTTCTGAACTTTTTGTGACCAAATCTTTTAGCTTTTTTCTCCTCCAGTTGATTGGGATTGCATAGGCAGAGTTAACGTGTCACTTGAAATGTAAAGCAAGTTGCATATCTGCAGAACATGGCTAGTTTGATACCAGAAGAGGGAAAACAATAGTTTCACACACTTGCACCTTCTTTCTCAGGCGAACAGCTAGTCAGTTAGTAACTACAGACCGGGCCATCAGGAGCACCAAAGAACTGTTTAATTACACATCAGCTTAAAAACCTCCATATCCTAGAACACAATCACCTCTATCTCCGTTATCCTCCAAATGGCCTCCACAGGTCAACCATCTACTTCAAATGAACACACTGACCCAAGGCATACTTTGAGCTTTGGTGTAATGTGACTAGAGATCACTTGTAGACAATTGCCATGTCTCTCTGACTAAAATCAAAGAGGCAGCAGTTATGATAATATCATGCTAGCAGTTAAGGCCAGGGATCAGAAATTACTTTCCTTCTAAGAAAGAAAAGAAGTACTCGTGGCACCTTAAAGGCTAAAAAATTTATTAGAGCATAAGCTTTCGTGAGCTACAGCTCACTTGCATCCAATGAAGTGAGCTGTAGCTCACAAAAGCTTATGCTCTAATAAATTTGTTAGTCTCTAGGGTGCCACAAGTACTGCTTTTCTTTTTGCGAATACAGACTAACAGGGCTGCTACTCTGAAACCTTTCATTCATTGATACCGTCAGGCACTCGCTAGAAAGGTTGGCCTTTGAGCTGAAGTTTTGCTTAAAAAAGAGACAGGTGAGAGAGAAAGTAACAATTCAAAACATGATCAAAACACAAAAGAGTCATTTCATGCTTCGAGGAATCCAGATTCTTTGCGTAACTCAGCATTACAGTTTAGAAGCAGCATGTCCTAGCCGTTTGTGAAGAATGCCAGGGAGCTGCCAAGCTTGAAAGAAACTGGTTGAGGAAAAACTATAATTGAGTTAGTCTCTAAGGTGCCACAAGTACTCCTTTTCTTTTTGAGTTCAATGACTGTCCACTGGAGTAGCCCTGCATTTTTGTTACCGATTCAAGAAGGTATGGAATGTGGTTGTTTAGACAGCCAAACACTGAAATAAACAAGATGAGATTCCCCTTCTCTCAACCCACACACAGGTCTCTAGTCTCAATATTCTCACCTCTGTGAATGCACATAGTGGGCTTGATCCTGCCCAGGGCACATGCCAAGCACTGTATAAAGGAAAGGCTGGGTCAATAGTGCTGAGCAGAACAGGGAACATAGGGAACCTCAGTCCTGCATTACAGACACTGCAGTATGCTTGCCAAGTTTCTCCTCCCTGATAGCAGAAATGAGAACTAGGAGGGGGGATCATGTAACAGTGGTATGTCTACACTGTAATTGGACACCCGGAGCTGGCCCATGCCATGCTCCCAGTGCTCGGACTGCAGGCTGTTTGGTTTAGACACTGGAGCTCCACTGGGACCCTCCCACCTTGCAGGGTCCTGGAGACCAGTCTCCAGCCCAAGCCCAAACATCTACACCACAATTAAACAGCCCCTTAGCCCAAGCCCAAGCCAGCTGGCATGGGCCAAATGCAGGTTTTTAACTGCAGTATAACAAGTGTCTCATGGGCACAAGGAGGAGCGTACGTGACCCCATGCCTCTCCAGACATGACCCTGCCCCCCCCCTTTTTTTTAAAAAAAAAAAAAAAAAAACCTTGAACCCTCACCAGCCCAGGAGCAGCCAAGAAGGGACTCAAAACTTCTGACTGATGAATTTGAAAGATTAGTTAGTGCTAAACCTAGTTTTCTCCCTCATGTGGCATCCACTCACTCCCATGCTGGAGTGCAGCAACCGTGCTCACCCTGTTGCACCCCATGTAGGGGTTAAAAGGCCAGGGGATGGGTTACAAAGGCAGCAAGAGTGGCATTGTATCCTGGTATTAATGCAGAAAAGTTAATGCCACCAAGCCTCTCTCTTCATGCAAGAGTTCATTGCTGCTTCCATTGAAGTCAACGGCAAGCCTGACTTTAGTGGTGCAGGACTGGGCTGTATGTTACATGCACGGGTGAGCGCTGGGGATGGACAGGGCTTTCCCTTACTTCTGTTTTGTGGCAATGGGATTCATCTTTCCAGACCTCTCTGCACAGCGACTGACAGGACAAAACTGCTGGGTTCAACAGCCTGTTTAAATCCCAGGGGCCAAGCATTTCTCTCCTGGAAGCTACAATGGGCTTATGTGTTTTTAATAGCTGACTAAGGAAACTACACAGGACCTTTCCATCCATGACTGCTTGTATTTATTCTAAGGGCAAAGGGGGAAAATAATGCAGTAGCTGGAAAAAACCTTTGGGCCCGGTTTTATGGGTGCCCAGCCACAACTCGTGAAAAAGGAGCAAGCCCTCAACTCCTCTGGGGAAAAAAGTCAAGCCCCATGTTTGGAAGCTGGTCAGCCAAAGTGTCCTTCTGTGTAAAGAGTTAATATACCATTAAATATGCAATGTGCATCTTTAGGTAGAGATAAGTATGTGGAATATACCAATACTGTAAAATATCCCCTCAACCTAAAATTAGATCAATATGCCATTTAACACACCCAGTCATCATGGCATCTAGGTACAAATACCAACACAGCCTAAACCACAATGCATGGAGCATTTGCTGGTGGCCCTAGACGAATCGTTAATCACATGGCACTAGCTCCGCCTCCCGCACATCTCCAGCCGATCAATCACATTAAGTGACGCTAAAAATACATCGGAATGTATTTTACATATGACTTTCCCGTGCAAGCAATTGCTGCACTTGTCACAGGTATGCTGTGAGAGGGAAGGTATAATCCAATAGCTCCATTAAGAGGTTATTTATACATTGTAAACATTTGAGAACCCCTGCTCTCCTTGATCCAACATTAGAATACATAACTCCCAGAAGTCTTCTGCCATACTTCTCACCAAATACTAAGTTTTTACAGGCTTGTTCATTGACAGCTCGGCCATTGGAGCGACCTACACCACAAATTATTTGTCAGCCTTTCTGAATTTACTCACAGCTGAAGATAAAAGTATTATTGCACTCTTAGCAGAGTTCGCTTTGCAACCAGTGCAGGGTTTATTTTATCCTCTTCAGAGGCTGTTGGGTGAAGTACAACACGAAGTTGGGTTGGTTTATGTCTGCAAGTAGCCAGAAGGAGGAGTGTTTGTTCTCCAAGAGACAGACAGGGAGAGAGAAATTCCGCAGTGCTGCCCTGGCATGAGCGTACCTCTGAACACAACAATCCGGTCTCCTGAACACCCTTACAGGGCCAACACCTTCCCTGCCTTGCTAGGTCTGCAAACTCACAGTGCATTTTAACGTTAGCGCTCAGGCAAACTGTATAAGGGGGAGGGGGGAGATGCAGGAAGATGAGAGAAAGAAAGCTGGAAATGGCATGATCGGCTAGAATAGTGGATATCACACTGCAGGGGCTGCCCATACATTCAAGCAGGAACTTTCCAGTGCACAAAGTTGGGAAAACTAGAAAATATCCTGAAAAAGCTGAACATATACAGACAAGATCTTGTCTAAGGAGTTAAAAACTAAGCGCATCGCTTACAAAGCACAGCAATTCCCTGCCACTGCTGAGTAATGGCAAATGTCACACAGCCAAAATACCAGAGATGCAAAGTCATTCGAGCCCTCAAGTCTTCCCAGAACCACCAGTGTGTTTGGCATACCCCAGCTGAGGCAACAAGTCACTGGTGGCATCTCTCTTCTCCCCCTCCCCTCTGATCCCACATACCCCGCTAGGAAAACAAGGCAAGCAGACAGGCTGGGGGGGGGGGTGCAGATAATCCCTCTGCAGGCATAGCAAGCACAACCCCAGATCTGGGCTCTTCTCCCACCCACCTCCCCTGGGTATTCTCCCCTTGGCAATCCCACGGACCATCCTGTGCTCCAGTCTGCATCTCATACCCCCTTGGGTACCCTTTGCCCACCCAGCCCTCCCTCCTTTGAGCCACCCTGAGTCTGGGTCTCGGTCTCTCTCACTCTCACTCTCTCCGGCACCCCTCTAACTCCCCTCCTCAGCTCTCAGGACCCTCCCCCGATCGCCCTGCTAGTCCCCGGGAAATTCTGGGGGCCTGACTCCCAGAGCCCTATTTGAGTTTGCTGATCCGAGAGTCAGCCCCCTAATTCCCTCCCCCTCTGAAAAACCATGGGTCCCTGCAGTCCCTCTGCCCTCCCCATGGGTCCCGGCCCCCCTGCAGTCCCATGGGTCCCGGCCCCCCTGCAGTCCCTCTGCCCTCCCCACGGGTCCCTACCCCCCTGCAGTCCCATGGGTCCCGGCCCCCCTGCAGTCCCTCTGCCCTCCCCACGGGTCCCTGCCCCCCTGCAGTCCCACGGGTCCCTGCCTCCCTGCAGTCCCTCTGCCCTCCCCACGGGTCCCTGCCCCCCTGCAGTCCCTCTGCCCTTCCCACGGGTCCCTGCCCCCCTGCAGTCCCTCTGCCCTCTCCAGGGGTCTCTGCCCCCCGAGTCGTCCCGCAGGGGTCCCTGCCCCCCCCCGGCTGTTTACCTGAGCCGGGCACCCGGGGAGGGGCCTTACACCCCTTGGCCTCGTCCTGTCGGAGGCGCCTCTCCCCACCGGCCGCTCCGAAATCCCCTCCACCTGCCCGGGTGCCCCCTTCTGACGTCACGAGCTCGCCCTGGCCCCACCCCGGGCCTCGCCATTGGCTACCGCCGCCGCCTCTCAGCCGAGGGAGGGCGGGACCTCGGAGAGGCCGCTGCAGGGGCGGGGCAGGCAGGTGGAGACGCGACGTCAGGGGTGGGGGCGGGGCCAAGGCAGACAGCTCTGGCCACGTGCCCAGCCAGGCAGGGGCAGAGGTTGTACCTTGGCTGGGGGCTGTGATAGCCAGGGCTGGGGGGGGCAATTGTCCCGGGGCCCCAGAACATGGGTCACTGGGTCAAGTGGGAGAACGGGACGGGGGCAGGCCCCAGCACACATGATGCCCCAAATTTCTCTCGTTCTTGCAACAGACCCTAATTCAGTGTCCGGCAGGAGCAATGTTGCCATCGGCTGGGCTAGCAAGAGTCCAGCCCCCGGCAGCCAAAGCCCAACAATCGCATCACAGTGCCCGGCGGGGACGCCGTGACCTGGCATTGTCATGGGGGTTGGGGGTGTGCAGTGGGTTACCCACAAGCTATTCCTGGACCCATCACTTCTGTTCTATACAGCTAGATTCTTATCCCTCCTACCTCACCGTAGGGTCTCAGCACCTTCCAATAATGGATTAAACAACGTGGCTAACACCTTTCACAAATGGTTCATATCCTCTGCCCAAGAGGAGAAATGGGTGTGCAGTGGAGTGTTTCGTTTAGATGGGGAGGTTTTAATACAGGCCTGTCTGTACTGCTCTGTGTGTGTTAGAAAAGGCAAGTTGGGGAAGCAGGCTTGGCACTTGGAACGGAAGGTGTGGAGGTTTGGGGAGGTCCTTTAATCCTGTGGGGTTTCACCCCACAGTCTCAGATCAGTCCCCTCCAAAGTTCTGTCTCCTGCACAGTGTTTTACCTTTGTGATAGGATGTTCCATTGTGCCTGAGGAATGGAGCAGTCAACCATGATGCTCATCCCAAAGCTTTAGGTCTCTTTAGGTTTTCTGGGACCAGGCCCTTGAGTTTCTTGATGATAAACCCCAAAATCCTAAACTTGGCTCAATATTCTGTGGGAAGCCAGAGCAGAGTGGGCAACAGGTTTGATATATTTGTGGTAGCCTGCGCTGCTGGGGATATGTGATGCAACCTTCTGTACTAGTTGGAGTTCCCTAAGGATCGATAGCTGCACATCCATCAATATTGCATTGCTGTAGTCTAGAAGGGAGGTGACAAAGGTTTGTATCACTAAGGCCAGGACATCACCTGACAGGATGGTGTTTCCTCGCCAGCTGGAAATGGTAGAAAGCATTACTTGCAGACGCTATGTGAGAGCTTAGTGTCAGTGAGGAATCCAGGAGCACCCCTAAACTATGGACTCATCTGACAATTGTGGGTGCATATCCAGCCAAAGGAGAATGCACCATGGCCGCACCTCTAAGCTAGTGGGATGCAGGAACTGCACTTAGAGGAAAGGTTTCAGAGTAGCAGCCGTGTTGGTCTGTATCCGCAAAAAAGAAAAGGAGCATCTGATGATGTGAGCTGTAGCTCACAAAAGCTTATGCTCAAATAAACTTGTTAGTGTCTCAGGTGCCACAAGTACTCCTTTTCTTTTTACTTAGAGGAAACAGGACATGTCTGGAATCTCTTTTCCTGCCTGTCAAACTCCTCCTGGAGGATGAAGGTTCTCACATTATAACATCAAGATGCCGTGCCCCCACATAGTATCACCCCTGAACATATAATTTAAAGGCCTGGCAGGACGGTCCTCTGAGTAGCACCACTGCAACTGGAAGTATGTTCAGGTGGCCATCCTTCTTACATACAATGATACCACAGTACTCTATAGCATTGTTGCTGCCATAGCACTAATTTAAGCAATAATGTTTTGACCTTTATTGTGTGATACTGTGGTTAATTGTTCATAAGAGATGTCCCAGGTCAGAGCTAATTGATTAAATGGTACGTCCCTTCCAAAGCATTGTGATATCAGATACTTGTTAGAGAGGAGGGCATAGTGGGCTAAGATGCAGATTCAAAATACTGCTACTTCTTGGAATCAGAGGTTCATAACCCAGCAAGTTACTCTCCACCTTTTACTCTTTCATAGTACCTAAACTGTTTCATGTGAGTCATTCATATCAGACCTTCCACCGAGCTTCCATGTGTTCCGTGTGAATATTAACGATTTCACGATCTCTTCATAAGAAAACTGTGCCTCTGTCTCCTTCACCAAAACGTCCTGCTCCCACTGCCCTCGCCAACTGTTGTGCTGGTTGTTGCTACCTTTCTCCTCAGAGGTGGCTGCATTTCTGTGGTCTTGTATTATTGCTTTGTAGTAGATGCTGTAGTTGAGATTACAGGGGAACTTTCATCGTAAACCCCCTGCTTCCAGTTACTCCTAAATTTCAGAAAAGTTTCATATTTTGGCCTGGAATTTTCTATTTTCAGATCAAAGCTTACTATATTTTTAAAACTGAGCAAACTCCATTCACTGGCCTTTTTAGTTATGCAAGGTCACAAAAATGTATTTTTAAAAAAACTCCTAGACATATAACAAATTAAGTTGTATCTTTTCATATTGCAAAAAAAAAAAGCTGTCAATTAGTGACGGAGAATTCTGTTTAGCACATGCTCCATGCTAAGTTTAGAGTTATGATACCATGTATAAGTCTATAGAATGACTGACTGACATTTGCGAGGTTAATATTGTTTATAAAGTGTCTTGGTATGTCATGAAGAAAAGGAAATGTAGAACTTTACTGTGATGTGCTTGCTAGTGTGTATGTGCAGCACGATTGTCAACAAGATGGAATCAGAAATGCTCTGAGGTTTCTATGTGTTGGATTTTTCAGAAGAACTCAGGGCTAGATTGTTAAATTCTCAGCACTCATAATTGGGCCCAGACTTTCAAACATCCCAGCTCCCAATAGGTACCCACATGCTGACCTCTCTGGAAAAATTGGTCCACTTATTTTTGTTCCTAAATGATCTCATCTAAACTATGACCCTAAACTGTTAACAGATAACAGATTTTTTTGCTAGCTCAAGTGGAATGCTGGGCATGTGTTTTTGCAGTGGAAATATCTGAGTCCTGCTCTGGGACTGGACCTGCCCTTTCTTCTGCTGACTGCTTCTTGTGTTCAGAATCTAAACGTTCATTTACCTCTGTCTGGCCGGATTCACCGCTCTGCTATGACGGCTTTACAGCTGGTGCAACAAAGTGATAAATCAGGACCTTCATTTCTAGCCCTGTGAAACAAGTGTAAACCGAACAGAGAGATCTGCGTGAGTCTGAAGACAGTTTAGCACAATAGCTGTAAGAGAAGAGTGACCTGCTTCTATTAATTTCAAGACTTCTGACTCTGAAGTCCAGTGATGCCAGCATTGTTAATAATTGTACTGTTGGCCAAAGCATGCAAGAAAGGGGAGAGACAATCATATTATGAAGCTCTTCACAATCGACTCTGAGTAGCACAGTAAACATTTCATAGTAGTACTGTGAAAAGCTTTTTCACTGGAGGTTTTGAAAAGAAGGCTGGATAGCCGTCCGCCTTGGGTGGTTTAGATGCAACAAATCCTGCATCTTGGCAGGGGGTTAGACTAGATGACCCGTGCGGTCCCTTCTAACCCTAGGGTTCTACGATTCTATGATTTTGATGTCACAAGAGGGTGGAGCCTGAATTGTGGGTGGAGTCCAGGATAAAACCCCACACTTTTTTTTTTCTCCCAATCTGCCCCCTGGTTCTATCCCTGTCGTTGCATTGAATTTCACATGCAGTGTAGGAACAACTATCCTCAGCAGCCATGGATTTGTTACAATATTAATAACTTCACCATGCACTTGAGACATCTCCTTGTGATTAAAAATGTTGAAACGAAACCCTTCCACATTTCTGAATGGTTTGGAAAGTTTCATTGCACAAAAGTCTTCAGCATTTCAGCTTTTCCTCCTGACTTGGGAAGAAAACCAGTGCTGGCGTTTCTCCCAGGATGGAAATTCTAAACTTTGCTCAGCTCCAGTTCTAGCATGACTTGCCCCTGCCCACACCAACCAGTCACAAGGGAAAACAGTTCAGCAGGTACCACTTTTTAATTGTCTCTTAAGGCTTGAAATCATTTTCCTGTGTGGACAAGCCTTTATGTGCTCCCTTTTGTGTCTTTCTTAGATGTGTCTTTCTTCAGAAGAGAGTTCAAATCAAGCCCCGTGTTGCCAGTCTCCAACAGCCCAGGTGAAAGTTAAAGGCCTACAGCCCCCTTCTTGAAATCAGCCAAGAGTAAGTCTAATGGCCTCACCAAATGAAGTCTGGCACAGTGAGAGCCGGATACGGCCAGTCGCCGTCACTTATTAAGTTATCTTGCATGATGGTTGCAGCTATGTGGACACAGAGTCCTTACCGAAGAATCGGCCAACATCTATCCAGATACCCTGGACAGAGCAGGTCAAAGGAAGTACTGATGCAGAGGAGCGCAACTCCCATGGTAGCAACTAACAGAGGGCAGTTAAAGGGCAAATACATTAGCTTCCCCACTACACATACACCCCCCCCTTTACATCACACCCTCAGGTCAACATTTCTTTCGGCATCTGCTATCTCATCCCCTCTCTGTGCAGATTACACTCATAAGACTGTCACAGTCTTGCTAGTTATTTTTCCTGGCATGCGAGCAGTGCACAGTCTTCTAAGAAATGCTGTATTTCTGTCAGTAGTGCTAGAACCCTTTAATAGTGGGGATGCTGAAAGCCAGCTCCCTTATCCCTGTCTGCACACACACACCCCAGCCGGGGCTGGGAGCAGTGCTGTTTCTCTGGGATGGGAGGACCCAGATAGGGGTAAGGGGGCAAAGACTGGGGCAGACACAGGACCAGTAGCGGAGCCCCAGGCATGGGGCCCACAGCCAGGACCCTGCATGCCGGGCCAGTAGCAGAGCCCTGGCCACTGGGCCAGTGGCCGGGACCCTGGGAGCAGAGCCTCGGGAGTGTGGAGCTGGGTGCAGGGCCCTGGGCACGGAGCCAGGGAGTGGGGTCAATGTTCCAAGAGCAGAGCCCCGGGTGCAGGACTGAAAGTGAGGCCCCGGGCACAGGGCCAATGGTCAGGGAGCTGGGCATGGGGCCCATGGCCGGGACCTGAGCCCCACGCTGGGGAGTGGAAGCCTGGCGCTGGCCCTACGTAAAACCTGGGGGTGCTGCAGCACCCCCTGCACCCCTAGTTCCTGCGCCTATGATTTCTGTTGGTTTTGTTGAGATCATTTTTGCAGGGAGCTGTTGCAAACAGCAAGAGTTATCTCTCAGTTTTAATCTCTCTACCCGCAGCCAACTCTTGGGACACAGTGGCTTCCTGGGAATCAGGCATTGGCATACAGCTGAGATTTCTGAAAGGGGGGTGATGGCATGCATGCTGTTTAGAGCCACCTTTGTTCCAGGACTGGAGTAGATAGTGTAAATAAAAAATACATACAAGGAAAATAAGCTGACTCTGCATCACTGATTTCTCCCTTTAAGGAAAACTGACCTGCAAGGCCTTGAAATCTGGTACCACCTGGCGAACGACCAGTTACCACTTACACCCACTGGGCCTGATTCTCCACTGCAATACACTTGTGAAAAAGCATAAAATGCCCTGCCCAGTATAAATGACTGGAGAATTCTGAGGTAACGTTTTACAGTCACTTTGCACAAGGTGGAGATGAATAACTTACACCACCATTTGCCTCACCACTGAATTTGACCCTGGATCTGATGACAAAGTCACAGGTTACTTACAGGAATCTCTTGTGTGCTTGCCTGCAGCTCCCTAAGCCTAGTGAGTCTGATTGTGATCTCACATTGGTGCAAAGCAGGAGGAATGCCACTGACATCAGTAGAGTTACACCAGGGTAAATCTGTGGCCATTTATACCTGCAAAGAGGGGGTACACACCTGCTTTGCTCTCATTTTAACCTGATACAGGGCAACAGAGAATCACAGGGGTAAGCGAGAGCAGGAGCAGAACTGTTATGTTTGCTCCTACTCATTTATCATTGCAATCTTCTCTCAGTCAGACACGTTCCAATGGCCAAGGGCAGCTGTGTGTGAGTTGTTACTGGGTGCAGAGCAGCTGCTCTGTTTGCTTACTCAGGGCCTGACTGTCCTTTCATTGCTGCTGGTTTTATACCTCCACCGGCTTCAGCGGACGGTGCCCGGCACTCAGCATGTTTGAAAAGCAGCCTGCTTCTCTGTATGTATTTAAGAGCCTAACTGCAGGCTCAAAATCTTGGCCACTGGAATCAAATCCTATTTTTCCCTCCAGAAACTGCTTAAATTTCATTCTCCAAAATTTCAATTTCCCAAGTCGTTGTGCAGTCACCTATATTTTCTTCAGAGAAACTTTCCCGGGGAGTGAGGCCTCCCGAGTTCTTTTCCTAACTTGGCCACTCACTCACTGCGTCACCACCGGCAAGTCACTTCAATTCTCGGGCCCTATTTCCCTGGCTGCAAGAGGGAGATAAATATTGTTATCTATGTCACAGGGAGGCTGTGAGGTGTAATTCGTTCCTCTTTGTAAAGCCCTTTGAGATCTTTAATAGAAGGTGCTGTAGCCTATAGAAGGGCAAATGACCATTAGAAATGCTGGGAGAGCCTCAGATGAAAGAGAAGGTTTGAGGTGGAATAATCTCCCAAGGGAAGTGATGGAAATCCCATTGCTTGGCCCATTTAAAACTAGTGCACTAATAAATGCATTAGAGACAACTCGCCTGGCCTGCCCAGCAGATGCTGTAATAGGACTCGTCCCTCTTCGGCACTTAGGGTGATCATGGCAAATTATGTGTCCGAGTGGCCCTGGCAGCCCTTCCTGCAGTGTGGGGAGCTATGTCTATGCCCAGCATTGTACGAGTGAAGCTAGCCCGGAGTTTGCTGCAGCAGCCTCTGGATTTATCAGCTTTGTGCATGAACTTTCCAACCAACTGAGTCCCAGCCACTCAGCGAACGACTCTGCTGACGGAGCGGGGAAAGGGCTTATGCTGAAAACAAAACAAACACAAACAGGGGGCGAGCTAGCAAGAGGCAGGCCAACAGGGTTTGGCCCAGTTGAGCTGACCCAGCACAAAGCCCCTTGTTTTCCTTCCTCTGCCACTCAATAGTTTTGAGTGGAGGGCTCTGAGCAAATGAGCTTTCATTGGGCCATAAAGCAATGATTAAGCCCAGGCCCCCTGGGCTCTGTTCCAGGCTCTGCTACTGATTCTCTGGGAATCAGGTGATCCCTTTCCATCTCCATGCCTTGGCTTCCCCATGTGTAAAACAGGGGTGATGCACTGACAAATCCAGAGTCACCAAAGATGTCACAGCTGTCATTCTGCTAGGCAAGGGGTGGGCAAAATTTTTGGCCCAAGGGCCACATCTGGGTATGGAAATTGAATGGTGGGTCATGAATGCTCACGAAATTGGGGGTTGGGGTGCGGGTGAGGGCTCTGGGTGGGGGTGCGGGTTCTGGGGTGGGGCTAAAAATGAGGAGTCCAGGGTGCAGGAGGGTGTTCCAGGCTGGGGCAGGTGTGCGGGTGTGGGGGGTTTAGGGCTCCAGCTGCGGGTGCGGGCTCTGGGGTGCAGGAGGGTGGGACCGAGGGGTTTGGAGGGTGGGAGGGGAATCAGGGCTGGGGCATGAGAGGGGATGAGGGGTGGAGACTCCAGGCGGTGCTTACTTCAAGCAGCTCCCAGAAGCAGCGGTATGTCCCCCCTCTGGCTCCTACGCAGAGGTGCAGCTAAGCAGCTCTGCACGCTGCCCCGTCCGCAAGCGCCACCCCTGCAGCTCCCACTGGCCCTATTTGCTGGCAAATGTGAGCTGCAGGGGCAGTGCTTGGGACTGGGGCAGCGTGCAGAGCCCCCTGGCTACCCCTACGCATAGGAGCCAGATTGGGGAAGTGCCCGCTACTTCTGGGAGCCACGCGAGGCAAGGCAAGCCCCCAACCCCAGTCCCAGGCAGGAGCTCCAGGGCTGGATTAAAACAGCTGAAGGGCCCCCAGGCTGTAGTTTGCCCACCCTTGTGCTAGGCCATGTCCATGAGGAACTGCACAGCCACAGCAGGGTCAGAACTCAGACTTTCTTGCTTCAACAGCCCAGGCCTATGAAAGGAGAATCTTCATTAGCTGTTAGCCAAATAGGGCTCATGACACATGGCTGAGCAGTTCCACTTTGGTCCATTAGAGGGCAGTGACGCAGACACTAGTCAGTGCCTTACAATATTTCCTTCCTTGTGGTGGCTGTGAAGTTAACTCATGTTTGTTAAGCAGGGGTTGAATTGAGGGGAGGGGGAGAAGGTGGTACTTGTCCAGCCTCCTCCCACAAAATAAGCTCAGCTCGGGTGAGTCCCCAGAACGAGAGGCTGCTCAGAGTAGATGGTGTGGCTGTTTACAATGTGCTCATGCAGCTCTCTGAACTCCAATGGGTGCCTTGAGCCTGGCTTCCCCTCAATGGGGCCTCACTATCCCCCTGGGCTCTGATGGGCTTCTTGGCCCAGGGTCCTTCTTGATGGGCGATAAAAAAATAAGTGGTGCCATCTCCCAAACGCCACCCAGCTTGTGGCACCAGAAGAAGCCGTTGCTCCCAGAAAGCAGTGCAGATCTGTGCCCCACCCTTTCCTCTGCTGCATATGGAACCGAGGTAACAAACAGGCATTCCCATGATCAGCCCTGCACATCAGAGTTAGCGCCTCACTGAGATGAATGCAACAATTCACACTTCCTCTGCAAACTCAAGGAACCCTCTTTGCCTCCCTCACATCCAGGTCACATTTTTGACATTTTCTTTGCAACCATACAAGCTAGAGACTTTAAAAAAAATTAAGAAAGAAAGTTGAGATGCTGGACAAGAAGGAAGCACTCCTGGACAAGAGGTGCCAGTATGCCATACCACGTAAAGCACTCAGAGGTCCCTAGCAAGAGAAACTATTTTTTTCTGGGTGCCATCTTTCACTGCAGAAGTGTCATGAAAATTTTTATAGATAGGTAAAAAATGGAGTCCTGTGCACTTGTGTGAAAATAAAACAGAAGCTCTGTAGCACTGGAAGACAGCACGTCCTGTTTGGACAAATCAACGTCTCTCACTATCGTTAACTCTATGGAATCCGGGTCATCTCATGAGCCATATGGGCCAAAGACCCGTGCAGCAAAGAGGAGCTCTCATGCTAATCAGTAGCTTTGTGCTCAGTCTCTCTCGCTCTCATTTTAAGAGTTAATATTCTCACTGCTATTTTTAATGCATCTTTTGATAATTGGCTGGGAGGGCATAACCCCCTCAGCAGCCAGTCAGGGCTCCCCCTCGTTGCACGAAATGCACCAGGTGATGCTGAGCAAAACAGAGTGCTTATGCACGATGGCCAATCCTGAACTCCAACTGGCTGGCAAGGAGGTCATGTGATTTATAAAGCCGCCAGGACGGCGGCGATCTGTATGCTACCCGGTGGGTGGGACCCGTCAGCTCAGTCCCAAAGACTGGATCTTGACGCTGGCCCCGGTGCGAGCAGAACTGCAGCTGAGCTGTGGGCTGGGGCAGCGCTCTAGTTCTGTAGAGCAGCTGAGACCCTTTTGGCTCCCAGCAGAGGGGGAGGGGCGAAGATCATGGGGAAGGAGGGTTGTTGGCAGAGGGCTCTGTAATCAATACAGCAGATGTTGTCAGCATGACAGGAGGACCCTGGTGGGATTTTTGGCACTGGACCCCATACCAGTTTTAGGAGCCTCTGTTAATTATAAAAAGAAAAGGAGTACTTGTGGCACATTAGAGACTAACAAATTTATTTGAGCATAAGCTTTCGTAAGCTACAGCTCACTTCATCGGATGCATGCAGTGGAAAATACAGTGGGGAGATTTCTACACACAGAGAACATGAAACAATGGGTGTTACCATACACATTGTAACAAGAGTGATTGGGTAAGGTGAGCTATTACCAGCAAGAGAGTGGCGCAGAAGAGGGGGAAACCTTTTGTAGTGATAATCAAGGTGAGCCATTTCCAGCAGTTGACAAGAACATGTGAGGAACAATGGAGGGGTGGGGGGAAATAAACATGGGGAAATAGTTTTACTTTGTGTAATGACCCATCCACTCCCAGTCTTTATTCAAGATTAAGTTAATTGTATCCAGTTTGCAAATTAATTCCAATTCAGCAGTCTCTCGTTGGAGTCTGTTTTTGATGTTTTTTCGTTGAAGAATTGCCACTCTCGGGTCTCTAATCAAGTGATCAGAGAGATTGAAGTGTTCTCCGACTGGTTTTTGAATGTTATAATTCTTGACATCCGATTTGTGTCCATTTAGTCTTTTACGTAGAGACTGTCCACTTTGACCAATGTACATGGCAGAGGGGCATTGCTGGCACATGATGGCATATATCACATTGGTAGATGTGCAGGTCAACGAGCCTCTCATGGTGTGGCTGATGTGATTAGGCCCTATGATGGTGTCCCCTGAATAGGTATGTGGACAGAGTAGGTAACGGGCTTTGTTGCAATCATGTGCCAGCAATGCTCCTCTGCCATGTACATTGGCCAACCTGGACAGTCTCTTCGAAAAAGCATAAATGGACACAAATCAGACATCAAGAATTATAACATTCAAAAACCAGTCAGAGAACACTTCAGTCTCTCTGGTCACTCAATTACAGACCTAAAAGTGGCAATTCTTCAACAAAAAAACTTCAAAATCAGACTTCAACGAGAGACTGCTGAATTGGAATTAATTTGCAAATTGGACATCATTAATTTAGGCTTGAATAAAGACTGGCAGTGGATGCGTCATTACACAAAGTAAAACTATTTCCCCATATTTATTTTCCCCCCTACTGTTCCTCACACGTTCTTGTCAATTGCTGAAAATTGCCCACCTTGATTATCACTACCAAAGGTGTTCTGTTTTTTTTTCCTCTCTCTCCTGCTGGTAATAGCTCACCTTACCTGATCACTCTTGTTACAGTCTGTATGGTAACACCCATTGTTTCATGTTCTCTGTGTATTGTGACGGGGCAAGGCCAGATGGCTATAGAGAAGTAGTCTTACTGGGATCCGGGAAGTGGGCGGGCGAAGCCCCTCCACCGCTAAAGGATCCCCCCCAGCCTAAAAGGGGGATCCACAGGACCTAGATACCCAAAAGATTCTGGGGGACAACTAATAAAATAACAGGGACAGGAGTGCGGTCAAAGGGTCAAACAAAGGGAACCGGATGGGGACACTGAGCAGAGAACCCCGGACAGCGCCCACTGCTCCTCAAAGGCGTCAAGGGAGTCAGAGGACGCCGCCCAGAGGAACTCTGCCCGGATACGTGAATGGACCGAGGATCGGAAATAGGCCCCACACTCACAGGAGACTCCATC
Organism: Dermochelys coriacea; assembly: GCF_009764565.3. NCBI lineage: Eukaryota > Metazoa > Chordata > Testudines > Dermochelyidae > Dermochelys > Dermochelys coriacea. The sequence continues at coordinate 12,505,262 of NC_050086.2, read as the reverse complement.
GGCCAACCTCCTCACTCTGGTTTTGTAAATGGCCATTTTAGCTAGGGCCAGGAGGAGGATGACCACGAGATCCCGTGACTTTGTGGGGCCACGGATAGGGAGTGCATAAATGAGAAGGTGAGGGGAGAAGTGCAACCAAAACTGTAATAAAATATTGGTAAGGAGCTGGAATAGGGGCTGCAGCCTGGCACACTCCAGGTAGATATGTGCCAGGTTATCCCTCACGCCGCAAAAGGGGCAGGTGTCTGGGATTGTGGTGAACCGTGCCAAGTACACGCCCGTGCTCACGGCTCCATAAAGGAGCCGCCAACTGACATCCCCGGCAGGCCTTGGGACTAAGGTGGAATATAGGCTGGCTCACCGGGGCTCCTCACCCTCCAAAGGTGGCAGGAGGTCCCGCCATTTTGTTTCGGGGCGGGACACGAGGGTGCGGGCATGAAGGGTGTGGAGCACGAGCGTGTAGAGATGTTTTCTTGGCGCGGTTTGGAAGCAGACCGGCTGCATCTCGTGCAGCCGGCTTCTAGTGAAGGGGTGAAGGGGTCGGTTGGGTCCCGGGGCCAGGGGTCCAATTAAAAGGTCCGGCGGGCCTGGGGTAATGGGTGGGCGGGGCGTGTCCTCCTGCAGGACCCGGTCAAGATAAACCTGAGCAGCGGGCGGCAAAGCGGCCTTCACCTCCTGAAGTATGCGCCGGGGAGTACAAGGTCTGGAAAGCCCCATGCGCTGAGTGAGCGTCAGGGGATCCAGCCAGTCTCCCCGGTCATAGTCCAGGAGGTCTCCGACTCTTGTGACCTCTGCCAGGACCAAACTCTGGCGCACCGAGTGGGACTCCGCCACCTGCACACGGAGCTGGGGGTTGCGTAGCAGGGGCTCCACGAGGAGATCTGCCCCCTCAGTGGCCGCCATGGACCTGGTCGTTGTAAAGAGTTTCCAGGTCCGGAGGAGGTCCTGGTAGAAGACCGGCAGCCCGGAGAGGTCTCGCAGAAGACCTCTCGGATGGAGATAAAGGAGCTGCCGGTCGTATTGGAGCCCTCGGAAGCGGCGCAGGAAGGCGTGCGCCAGTATGCTCCACGCCGGACTACCTGCACCATAAAGGAGCCTCTGCAGGGTCTGGAGGCGGAAGACATGGACCTGAGTGAGCAGACATTTTAGGCCCTGCCCTCCCTCCTCCAGAGGTAGATGAAGAACCCCTGCAGGGACCCAGTGCAGTCCTGACCAAAAGAACTCCAGAATCGATGTCCGGAGGTTGGCCAGGAAAGCCAGGGCCGGGACTAGGGTGTTGAGCCGGTACCAGAGCATGGACAGGACTAGTGGATTAAGCACCAGCGCTCTCCCTCGAAGGGAGAAGCACTGGAGTAGTCCTGTCCATTCCCGGAGCCGCTCTATCACCCCACCCTCTAAATTCTGCCAGTTCTCCGGCGGAGAGGGATGCGTGGCAGAAAGATAGATAGATAGATAGATAGATAGATAGATAGATAGATAGATAGATAGATAGAGCAGCGGACCCGTGCTCCACCGGATGGCCTGAAGCGCGGGTGGGAGGGAGCTCGCCTGCCGCCAGTCCCCTACCACCAAGCTAGAGCTCTTGACCCAGTTGACCCGCGCGGAGGAGGCTGCCAAATAGATGGCCTGGCAAGCCTCCACCCGCGCCAAGTCGCCCGGGTCTTGGACCACGAGGAGCACGTCATCAGCGTACGCCGACAGGACCAGCCGCAGCTCAGCCTTCTGCAGCACCAACCCTGTCATCCTCCTTCGGAGGAGACAGAGGAAAGGCTCGATCGCCAGAGCGTACAGCTGGCCTGAGAGGGGGCCCCCTTGCCGTACTCCTCGCCCAAAGCTGACCGGTTCAGTCAGGGTCCAGTTGAGCCTGACCAGACACTCTGCAGAGGCGTACAGCACCCGGAGAAAACTCACAAACCTGGGTCCGAAGCCAAACGCTTGCAGCGTGCTCAGGAGATACCCGTGATCCACCCTGTCGAACGCCTTCTCTTGATCTAAGGACAGGAGGGTGAACGACAGACCATCCCTACACCCAAGTTCTAATAGGTCCCGGACCAGATATAGGTTGTCGAAGATGCTGCGGCCCGGGACGGTGTAGGTCTGGTCTGGGTGGACCACGTCCGCCAGCACGGACCCTAGCCGCAGCGAGATGGCTTTTGCCATGACTTTGTAGTCCGTGCTGAGGAGCGAGACGGGACACCAATTTCGTAAATCGCGGAGGTCCCCCTTCTTCGGCAATAAGGCGAGCACGGCTCGCCTGCACAAAGGAGGGAGGACCCCGCTCTGCAAAGACTAGGCCCAGACGGTGACTAGGTCTGGGACCAGGACGTCCCAGAAACACGCGTAGAACTCCACGGTCAGCCCGTCCATGCCCGGAGATTTATTGGTGGGCATGCGACGGAGGGCTTCCGAGAACTCGGCCAGAGTGAGAGGCAGCTCTAGCCGGTCTTGGTCGCCCACGCTGACCGTCGGGAGCTCCTCCCAAAGCTCTCTGCAAGCGTTAGGATCGGTCCGATTCGGGGAGAATAGGCTTGCGTAGAAGGCTCTCGCCCTCCCGCACATCTCCACCGGATCCGTGAGGGGGGTGCCATCTTCTGCCAGTAGGCAGATGATATGTTTCTTAGTCCCCCTCTTTTTCTCCAGGGCGTAGAAGAAGCAGGAGCCGCAATCCATCTCCCGAAGGAGACGGATGCGGTATCGAACAAAGGCACCCCGGGCCCGATGGTCCTCGAGGGTCCGGAGCTCCTCCCGCTTCTCCCGGCACACTCCGCAGAGGGGTGGATCCTCGGGGCTGGCGGCCAGACACCTCTCCAGCTCTAAGACCTCCCGTTCCAACTGCTCTATCGCCGCATCCCTCCGTCGGCTGGCACCCCGGGTGTAGTCACGGCAGAAGAGCCGGGCGCGCACCTTCCCTAAGTCCCATCACCGTCGCGCCGAGGGAAAGGCACGCCGCTGCCCTCGCCAGGGCAGCTAGAACTCCCGGAAGGACGCCACGAAGCCTGCATCCTCCAGCAAGCTGTTGTTAAAATGCCAATAGGCCGGCCCCGGCCTCTCCGCGCAGAGGGAGGCTGTCACGGTGGCTATATGATGGTCAGAAAATGGGGCCGGCCAGACGCTGGAGGAGTGGGCTCGTGAAAGATGAAAGCGTGATAAATAAATGCAGTCCAACCGGGAGTGGCGCGACCGATGGGCCTCCACCTGGACAAAGGTGAACGTGGAAGTGTCATCCGGGTGGTGGTCGCGCCAAACGTCCACCAGGGAGTGGTGTTCGACTATCTCCTGGAGGACGGTGACGGCATGTCATGTTTCTAAAAGGTCAGCTACCATAGCTGATACTATTAGGGTCCCTGGCCCGGAGTAGAGGGTGGGCCCAGGCTCCCCCCCCCCGACCTTCGCCCCCTGATTAATCACTGAGACTGGGAGACAACAGAGACTGTGCAAGGAAGGATAACTTCTCCTCACCTCCCTCGCTGGCTTATGATGAAAATGGCTCAGTAGACTGTGACCCTTGTCTCTAGAGAGAGAAGGGTTACATGGAGGGTCACAGTGAGCCTCTGAGGCTAGCGAAATTCGCCAGGAAACATGGGACCCACGGAGGCAAGGACAGAGTTTTGTCACAGTATATAAATCTCCCCACTGTATTTTCCACTGAATGCATCCGATGAAGTGAGCTGTAGCTCACGAAAGCTTATGTTCAAATAAATTTGTTAGTCTCTAAGGTGCCACAAGTACTCCTTTTCTTTTTGCGGATACAGACTAACACAGCTGCTATCCTGAAATCTGTTAATTATAGAACAGTTTCAGAAGCACTTAGCTCTGTGGGGCAGCGTAACCCTGCTGATGCCTGGGCACATTTCATGGCCCCCCTTGTACAGCCCCAGGTGTGGGAAGCTTGCTAGAGGCCTGCGGGCTGCCCACACAGAGCAGGGGCCCTCTGGCCATGGCAGGCAGCAGTGGGTCCTCTCACCACCAGAAGAAGATTAATTGGCCAAGGGTACGTGTCTGCTCTGCAGAAGCAGCTGTTTGCCTGGAGTCCTAGCTGGAGCCGCATGTAGGTGGGGGGCATGAGTGAAAGAGTAGAGAGCGAGAGAGAGAAAATACAGGAGCAAATCTTGGGCTAACTTTGGAAATCTACTGAAACTCTGGGGGCCAAATTTCACCCAGGTGTAATCAGGTGCAACTCCTGTTCAAGTCAATGGAGCTGCATCTGCTTGGCACCAGGACTGAACCCGGGCCTATGTGTGGACACCAGTGTTAATGCAGAATAACTCCACTGAAGTCAATGGAGTTACTTTGGATCTGCAACAGTGTAATGGAGGCGAGAATCAGTCCCATGGCGAGTCTCCCGCCATGAAGAGGATCCGCTGCTCACAACGCACACTCTGATGCCTGTAACAGCCTGCTCATCATCTCAGTCCCCTTTTTCTCCTGTTCATGGGAGCAGATGACAGGTGGGAAAACCCCTGGGAGGATGTTTCTGCCCCTGGAGGCATTCTCAGATGCGGAAATCGCCTCCCTGCTCTCTTACCTGCTTTGCCATGAGTGATGCGGTGCCCTAATGCCGCCTCTATTTCATACCCGCTTACCCAGTCTGGCAAGAACAGAGCTACTCCCTTTGCATCCGACAAGCTGGGCTAGGTTGGCTGGCTGAGAGAAAAGCTGCATCATGACTTGGCATGCGATCTGGAGAATAGGATGGGGCAAGAGACACTTGGCCTGAGTCCTAGAGATGAGTACACATTGTATTTGCCAGTGAGAACCATTTTGGGGCTAGCAGTCTATCCAGGAGAGTTTCTGGATGTGAATAGCTTGGGGGCTGCCAGCCAGGAGAGAGATGCAGCGGCTGTTCTGCGCAGGGGGAGCACAGAACTGGAATAGCAGCGGGGTCTGTGGCTCAGGATTGAGGGGTACTGGCAGAGCTGTGTAGGGAGTTTGGGATTTGGGGGGCTGCAGAGATCAGGACTGAGGATGCTTTGCCAGCACCTGCCTGCACCATCGGTGTCTCTCTTTGATAGGCACACACAGATCTTGGGCGACAGGCCAGTCCTTGCTTACAGACAGCTCCCCAACCTGAAGCAAATATTCACCAGCAACCACACACCACACAACAAAAACACTAACCCAGGAACCTATCTTTGCAACAAAGCCCGTTGCCAACTGTATCCACATATCTATTCACGGGACACCATCATAGGGCCTAATCACATCAGCCACACTATCAGAGGCTCGTTCACCTGCGCATCTACCAATGTGATATATGCCATGATGTGCCAGCAATGCCCCTCTGCCATGTACATTGGCCAAACTGGACAGTCTCTATGTAAAAGAATAAATGGACACAAATCAGATGTCAAGAATGATAACATTCAAAAACCAGTCGGAGAACACTTCAATCTCTTTGGTCACTCCATTACAGACCTAAAAGTGACAATTCTTCAACAAAAAAACTTCAAAAATAGACTCCACCGACAGACTGCTGAATTGGAATTAATTAAACTGGATACCATTAACTTAGGCTTGAATAAAGACTGGGAATGGATGTGTCATTACACAAAGTAAAACTATTTCCCCTTGTTTATTTCCGCTCCTACTGTTCTTGTAAACTGCTGGAAATGGCCCACCTTGATTATCACTACAAAAGGTTTCCCCCTCTTCTGCGCCACTCTCCTGCTGGTAATAGCTCACCTTACCCAATCACTCTTGTTACAGTGTGTATGGTAACACCCATTGTTTCATGTTCTCTGTGTGTATAAATCTCCCCACTGTATTTTCCACTGCATGCATCCAATGAAGTGAGCTGTAGCTCACAGAAGCTTATGCTCAAATAAATTTTAGTCTCTAAGGTGACACAAGTCCTCCTTTTCTTTTTACGCATACAGACTAACACGGCTGCTACTCTGAAACTTTTGATAGGCACATCACTGCCCTGCAATATTTGAAGGAAATCGATTCCTAGCTCATCACCATTTGCTGCTGTGAGTGATCACTCCCTGAGGTGTCCTCCCAAGCAGGCCATGCGGCAAATAAGGGGAACGCCTTGGCAGGTGTCATATAGGAACAGCACATGGAGTGAAAATGCTCAGGGGGGAGATCTCTTTGCTGGGAGAGTCCCAGAGCTCTACCGTCAGCTCTCATAGCAAATGACCCCCAACCACCCTGGGTGTCTCAGCAAATGGAGCATCTGGAAGGGAACTGGAGAGACAGGCTTGTCCCTTTGGCCTCTGGAACGCTGCCTGAATGTTGATGGGGGACTGTCTGGCTGGAGGACCACAACGGGCTCCTGCTGCTGCCACTCAGCCCCAAAGCAGTCACTTGGGAAATCAAACTAATTAGGGCAGGGTCGTCTAGCCAGCCTGGCAGAGCAATTAACCCTCTGTGGACTGCAGCATCCCAAAAATTGGCAGCTGCCTCCAGCCACAGGCAATAAAACTCAACCCTACTGCTAGATGCAATGCAATGCTGAAAGATAGCAGCTATCCTGCTGGGTGCAATGCTGACACCCGGGGAGGAGGAGTAAACCCTACAGATGCTAGCTAGAAAGAGGAATAGATGAGAACACAGCTAGAGTATGTTATTATTGCTCCAAAAGGCAGGAGACACGAATAATGTCTTGTCTACAGCACTGCTCATTCAAGGGTCTTAAAGCATTTTACAAAACACACTTTACAAGCCTCACATGCTTCTTTCTTTCTCTCAGAAACATCACCACTGAAAATGAAAGGCTCTACCTGTCCCCACTCTGCAATAATACGAGCTTATTGGGCCAAAATCTGGCTCTAAAGATCACCGTTGGATGTTTGACACAGGGCTCTTCCTGAATCACCGATATGCTCATAGGCCCATTCGCCTCAGAACCTACATAATTAAACTGGGTAATTGTTCACCCGCAGTGCTGGAATAGAGAGACACGGCCCGAGAGACACAATCCAGTCTGCAGTGCAGCACCTCAGTGGGGGAGAAGGGACTAGATCACAGCCCAAGCAGAGGCAGGGTCACTACCTGGCTGGGTGGTCTTGTGATAACTGAGCCTGAAAAGTTACCCTAATTGTGAGTTTCTCTGTAGGAAGTGAGTGAAAGTTCATAAGACATCACAGTAACCTATAACAACTAGTGTTGATGGGAAAGGGTACGAAAGGGAGACAGAAAGACTGAATTAGTCCAAACAAAAAGGCCGCCTGATATAACTCAAGGACTGTGTTCATAGTGATCACTCTCCTTACAGTGTGTATGATAAACCCATTGTTTCATGTTCTCTGTGTGTGTGTATATAAATCTCTCCTCTGTTTTTTCCACCAAATGCATCCGATGAAGTGAGCTGTAGCTCACGAAAGCTTATGCTCTAATAAATTTGTTAGTCTCTAAGGTGCCACCGGTACTCCTTTTCTTTTTGCGAATACAGACTAACACGGCTGCTACTCTGAAACCTGTGTTCAGATTGTGTCTGTTGAACAAGAACAATGTGGGATCAGAAATCAGTGAACCAAAATTGGTGTGTCAGAAACGAGGCCTAATTGGTAGACAAAATAATGAGGGGATGGGCTAGTCCACCCATCGCTCCCTTTTGTAATCCTTAAAGAAAGAGACTTTGGGGGGAAAATTGGTTACTGGAGCAAGCTGCACCATCATGGCTGGTACCCCACAATCTTTTGGGACCCCGGCAGAGGCGGATTAGGGTTTTGTGGGGCCCTGGGCCTGAGCAAGTGGGAGTCCCTCCCCACCCCTTCTGCCTGCAGTCCCCTCCCACCACCGGCGGTCCTGCTGGGGACTGGGGTTGGGGCACAGAGGCTTCCCCCGCCCACCCGGTGGTCCTGCCAGGGCAGGTTGGTGTGCAGGGGCTTCCCTTGCTCCCCAGCAGGAGCACCAGGTGGGAGGAGTGGGTCGGGGAACAGGGGTGCCTATTTTTCCGAAGCCCCCCCAATTGGCCAGGGCCTCTGAGCATGGGCCCCGTTGGCCCAGTGGCTTATCCACCATGGGACCCCAGGCCTTTTTCAATCTAATCCTGAAAGATATCCTGACCAGAGAGAGGCACCCAGATGGCATTGCCACCTGGGATGAAACAGAATCAGATGAATAACAGTGGCAACAACAACCGATCCAGCCACCTCAACTACCTTTTTCTCTTCTCCCCAAAAGGCTAGTTTTGTTACCATCTTTGATACCATCTCAGACCCTCAAACAAGGGGCTTTTCCTTCTAAAACTCTCTCCAGCTAAAGGGAAAGGAAACAATGACATTACACTTTACATTTCAATCCCTTGACCGTTTTTCCTTCTAATAAAAGGGTAAAAGGGTTTTTAATGATGTGTTTGCCCTTGTGCTAAGCAGGCTGACCACTGGTGGATAATGGTGGGTTATGCTAACACCTTTGGCCCATACATTCCATCTAAATAAAGAAAACAGTTTCCAAGGAAAACCAAGGCATCGCCGGGAAGTGGCTTTGGTGATTCTGTAGGTGGTGTGCTTCACTCTGAGTAAGGGCAGAACTGGGACCACCAGAAGGGGGCGCTGTGCTGTGCTGCTGGACGACAAGAGGTCCTGACCACTTGTGGTCATTACGGAGCCCATGGTATTTTTCACAACTGTTGGGACACTAGCCATGGTGTCCTGGCCAAATGCTAACTGGGCAATTGCATTGTCTCTCTGAAATCCCCCTGATAGTTTTAACTCAGTTCAGTATTCCTCATTTCCCGGCCTAAATGTCTGTGCTCTACTCCAGAGGTGGCTGCATTTCAGGGGCTGGGTGGAGTGATTCTGACCTCCCCAGCTTGTAAAGCCATATGGGCGGAAAGGCACTATAGAAATGTCAGCTTATCTTCCATTACAATGACTAATATAAGAGCCAATTTACCCTCTGCCGCTGGGATCCTAAGTTGTCAGTGTCACAGATGACACCACGTTCCAGTCAGATGAGCATCTCCAGCTGCAGGCTCAGACACAGCAAGGGAAATGACTATCTACGGATCTGTCCTCATTTCACCATGTATTCCTGCTGAGGGAGGCCTTGTTCTCTTTTCAAAAGACTGTAATAATCACCAGCAAGGGTCCACAGCTGTCAACGTGCTGCACACCACAGCTACTTGGAACTTCACAATAGCAGCATGGCTAGAACTGGAGCTAACAGAGATTCTTCACAAGCTACCAGCAGTATAGGGTCTATGACACAACACTGAGCCATTCAGATTCCTTCCAGCAGAGTTCAGAAGATGCACAGACAGAATAGCCAGCATTGTACAGCAGTGCTTACCATAGTATCATTACAGGTGCCTTGTCTGAGACCTGGGTATATTTCCTTTTATTCCAAGGAGCAGGAGTGTTGCTAGTTAGTACTTCGTGCATTCAGAGCTCTATGTATGTGATACGCAGCATTCATTATTATTATTAAAACATTAGGAGCCAGTGGAGTCCAGTTATCTATCTCCCTCCTGTATTGGGTATGCAAACATTCAGCCCCACCTTTGGCCAGGCTGACAGAGCTGAGGGCAGCTTGCCTCTAGGGGCAGCTGCAGGAGCCTTTGCTAATGTTTGCACAGCTCAATCCCCCAGGCGCCCCGGTGGAGGTCAAAGGAAAGAGCACAGAGCCTGTTTTCAGCTCCACTGAGCTGCAGGCTGCAACCGACAGAGATACGTCCCAGTGGACGGGTGTGGCAGGCTGATAAGGGACCTGCTCTGTGGGGCGAAGAGCACAGTGGAGAATACCTAGCCATTCTGTCAGCTCTCTTATCCCCAGCCAAGCCTGCCAGGGCCCTGGCGACACACCCAGGATATCACCCCACACACTCAGTAAGGATGTGGTTTGGGCTAAAGTGATAAAGTCACCAAGGTAAGTGAGGGCGGCAGTCCTCAGTTCACAGCTGGCCCCAAGAACATGTCCCATGTGCATGTTCCACTCCAGTCCAAGCCAGACAGCTGAGCACCTCAGTACCCCCTGGTAAAACCTGCAGGGGGAAGCTGGGGGCTTTTCGACATGGAGATATTGACCAGAATAGTCCGCCGGGCTGGACACTCGTATTATGGAATAGCTCTAGCACTTTAAGTTCACACCCTACCTTGTTCCAGAATAACTCCCCTGTGTAGACAAGCCCAGGGGGCTGCCCGCAGATGGTAGGCTCACCCTGTGAGTGTGCACTAATATACCAATCCCACTTTGCTCCAGAGTGAAGTCATCTCCATTATTGTGGCTGTACCTGTTGCTAAAGAAGCTGACACCAGAGCTGCAATGGACTATTTAACCCCTCGCCAGCCCACCAGAACTCCCCTGGGGTTCAGAGCACTGCAGGAGATACTCATATTTGATCCCGCTGGGAAGCCTGACTGCCCTCAGCAGAGAGGCCACGATGGTCTCGCTGGGGATGGAACGGGACTGGCTGGAGAAGGACAATTCCATTTCGCGAAGGCTTTCAAGGGTTTGAGATTGGAACAGGCCAAAAACTTTCTGTGCAACGGAATTGTGTCGAATCAGCCGGTTTTGGCTCCAAAAGGAGGTGTTTGACTCCTCTCCCTCTGATCAGAAGGGACCAGACAGTCTGCGTTGGACCGCAGAAACCTTCCCATCACAAACGCAATCAAAACCACACATCTCCCCAAAACATTCTGCCTTCAGTGAAACAGCTGCGGCTCCTGGGCACTACAGTAATACAAATAAATACCAGTAATATTCCGGCACAAATAGTCTGACCAGCTCTAGGCTGGAGATCTAGTCATTGGGCCCAGGGCACATCAGCAGGGCCTTGTGGGGAATGGTTGCTTTGGTGTTGCCCCTGTCCTGAGGGCTAATGGGTGCTGGCCAGGCTGCCAGCCCAGCACACTCCACCAGCACGGGGCTCACTAAAAAGGACGTGGACCGTGTTTGAGGACGACTCGCAAAGCTGCTGATGGCAGCGTGGGAAACATACATGCCTGGCCCCAAATGAGCTTATTGCGTCTCAGCAAAATGGGGGCCATTCAGCATTGAAAGGATCTCATGAGCCAGATGCTTTGCAGAGCTGACACCTCACCCAGGGGCTCTCAGGATCCATAGTGACTGGGGAGATGACCTGTCCAGGCCCTCGCACAGGTCCTGCTGCAGGTCCCAGGCTGCAGCGCATTCAAAGGGGGCAGATCATTTGAAATCTGAGGCTCCTTCGGAATTGGGAAGGCTTCCTAGGTGGCAGCAACACAAAGGAACCGTGTCCCCCATCTCAGCCCCCCCACGCACCAGGAGAAGCCGAGACCCAGTTAGTGAGGTGTCTGCTGCCACCTGCTGGCCACTGACTGTACGCAACAGAGAATGAGAACTAATGGACATTAGGAGGAGTTTCAGAGTAGTAGCCGTGTTAGTCTGTATCAGCAAAAAAACCGAGGAGTACTTGTGGTACCTTAGGGAATAACAAATTTATTTGGGTATAAGCCCACGAAAGCTTATGTCCAAATAAATTTGTTAGTCTCTAAGGTTTTTTTTTATTATGAGGAGTGACTCCAGACTTGGGTTCTTAGAGGCCCTATACTCAAAGAGGGCCACTCACCCCTTTCCCAGTGATCCGGCCCCCTCTCCATTCGTCTGTCTTCCTCCTCCATCCTCCTCACCTGTCTTCCCCTTGCTGGGGTGAGGGGCTTGTTTCCAGGAGCCCCAAATCACAAGAAGCAGACGTGCCAATTACTGTTGTGTCATGTATTGGTGCCCCGGGGTGGTTTCTGTGTGTGGCACAGAGAGGGAAGGGTACCCAGACATGTGGTGGGATATGCCCCATGCCCACTGAGAACAGAGACAAGCTCCTCACCTGACCCCATGTCATCGGCAGCCAGGAGCCATCCCAGCATATTGCTCCTTGACTCTAGCTCGGGGATGACACAGGCTGCAACTACTCGTGGTCATTAAAGATCCCTGGGCATGTCCCACAAGAGTAACGGTATTAGCCCAGCGTCCTGGCCAGATTTCAGCATGGATGATCTGATCTGCTTTCCTCTATCCCCCCCGCCCTCCCGCACCTCTCCTTCCTGCCCTGTGCTAGTGTGCGAGCTGCTCTGCACGACTGAACACTTGCTACGGTCCAATCCCAAAGGGGTGGCATGCCAGGGTGAAGAAATTCCTGCTTCCAACGTGCTTTGGGAACCACTATAAGAAAATGCCAGATTATTGTTTGATTTCTCTGGTCCTCGGGGTGGGGAGCGGGGGAATGGGTGGGATTGTGCCAGAAGCAGCAGCTCCTGATCTTCTCTCCCAACTTTTCTCCCTCTCTCCGATGACGCTGCCCTAGGAGCATACAGCTTGGTGATGGGATGGAGGTAGCAGTGCAGTGTGGGATTGTGAGGCTGGCATTAGACAGTTGCTGAGGCACAGAGAGGGAAGGGTACCCAGACATGTGGTGGGATATGGATTGGGAAAGAGTCCCTCTCCCCACACTCAGCAATGAGTGATTCACAGGGTCAACCGCCTGGGTCAGATCCAGCTCTAAACATCCCTGAACTCTGGGAGTGTCTGGAGTCGGTGTGCCTCACCTTGACAGAGAACGTTACAATTCTGCTCTCCCTTAGGCTGGCATGAATGAGGAGCGGCCCCCTGGGAATCGATGGAAGTGGATGGTGTAAAACCAGCCAGAGCGAGAAGGAAATCGGGCTTGGTTATACACAGTAAATCAGGGAGGTGGGGGATTTGTCCCTGCTGCCAGCTTACTTGTCCTGTCTCCAAAGGGGCCGTAGCTGCAGAGTCTTCCCCCAAAAGAGATGGGGGAGGGCAAAGCTTATAGGACAGGAAAGGACCTTTCCTCTGTCCCAGCCAGCATCATGCAAGATTCACCCACATGACCTCTGGTAAATGGTTTCCTGTAAGTATTAAAAGAGAGTGGAGGTGCAGGGGGAGAACCGCCTTTGGATAATACGATGAGAAAGTGACTATCATTCGCAAGCTGCTAAGCCTCCATAAAACTCCCCCTCTTCATCTTGACTTCTGGCCACATCTGTTCCCAGATTTATTTTCATCCCAGTATTAAACACTGCAGGAAGCATGTCTGGCAAATGGCTGCCTCTGTGGGCACTGCAGGGCTGGCACCCAACTGAATCTTGTCTCACACACACTTGCATGATGGGATGCTAGCATAGCACGAGCATCACCTTGGCCTTGCGGGCTGGGGGCACAGGCCGGCACCTCTCTGTGCATGCACTGTGCTATCCGCATCAGCTGGGAACATGCCAGGCCCTGTCCTTGCCGAGGCAGGACCAGAGGCTCAGCGAGATGAAGTGATTTGCCCAAAGTCACATACCCCAGTGAGCTGGGACCAAAATCGTGTCTCCTGACCTCCAGTTCCAGGGGCTGGTTCACTCAGCCAGGCAGCCTGGGTCTCCCTGCCTCTTATTTAGAGTCAGTGAGATATTGGATGGACATGACTTACTGGCAGCATTCCTTGGGGCGGGGGGGGAATTAATCTGTTTAGAGGACTCCAGCACGGACCAATGGCAAAGATCCTGGGGCTCTGAGTACTCCAACATGGACCAATAGCAGAGATCCTTGGGTTTGAAAATGGCTGGTGATTGGTCATACAGCTGAGACTTGCCCCTGTTCAGAAGGGAGCTCCTCTCAACTCTCTGCTTTGACACATCCCCCACTATGCTGCCAGTGGTCCACCGGGGACCATTCATCCACAGAGGAGTTCAGGTGGATGGGTTATATACAAATAAAGAGACATTTATTGTTATCAGGTAAAGTGCAACCATCGTTTAGTTTTACACTCTGAAGCCAAGCAGCCAAGAGGAAGAACATCCACCAACCCAGAAGAACTGCACGAAAGAGTTGGGGGCCGGGGAGTTTACGGTATGACTGTTTGACAGATAGCAACACCGTAACAGTACAAAGACCACTTACAGTTTGAATCCCAACGCAAATAACAGGAGGCCAAAGCTCCAGGAGCGGCTGTGATGGGAGCGATGCTGCTGCAGCTGTTCAGGGATGGGGATGATGCTTTATACCCCGGCCATTTCAGTGGCCAAGTCAGAGATGATGCTTTGAAGCCTATAAGCGAAGAGCAGCATTTACTAACTGCCTGGAATGTGATTTGAAAGGAAGCTCTGCTCTGAAATACCGCTATGGATGGTAGCATAGGCACAGTCCCAGCCTCTGCAGTTGGCTGGACCTCAGTTCTGCAACAAGGCCCCTTGATTCTGCATCATTCTGGTAGAAATTCTGTCCCAGCTTCAGATGAATTAAAGAATGGAGATAAAGGGAACTTAGAAATGGTGGGATCAGCCCATTAGCTGGATGTTTCCGCTAAAACGAGCAGGCATTAAATAGTAATGTTGATATTTGGGCCATCATTAGTCTTCAGAGTTAACATCCCTCTGAGGCAAATGGTTCACACCTCTCAAAGCTATTGCTTCAGGCTAGTTGCACACTCTGGTAGATACCCCTGCACTGGTTATACTTGGGCTACAATTGTAAGATTTTTGTTTGCAATTGTGAGGACTAGCAAAAATTTTCTCTACTGGAAGCTGGGATTATGAAGCATAGTTCTGCGGCAAGAGATGCATCCCATGACTGACACACAGGGCCCCAGTCAGAGCTTTTCATGTTGTCTCAATAACTCCAGGTCAAATATGCTCAGTTTACAGTTAAAGATTGTTTTTTTTTCCTTCCAGCACCTCAAACTCTCCCTGGGATCTGACCTAAGCTGGGTTCTTCCTGTTCACACACCATCAGGAATAAAGACTCTACAACTGAAACTTAGTGACAGCCCACCACAGCCCCATCGTCTATGGAGATGCCTCGTACTGGGTATGGATTTTCCAAAGAAAGCCACACAGCAATGTTAGGTCTCTTGCAATGGAACCAGCTGGCCAACACATTGTTTCCCTTGTAACTCTCTCTCCCATTCTCAGTAGACCCCAGGGCACATGCAGGGTCATCTGGCTTTTGAAAAATGGCTAATGTCAGAGATGCTAGTGGATGCACAGGGCTCTTGAGCTGCTGACTGCTCTGGGACATAGGGTATCAAACAGAGGCACTGAGCAGGGAAAGAGAATTTGTCAAACAGCACCAAGAGATGGCAGGTGTCAATAAGTCAAGAGTAACTGACAACCAGAGCACTAACCCATCACTGGGCCAGGACTACTTTCATTTACAGGGATGCATTGCAAAAAGACAGATGCCTATGCACCAGGGCCCTAGTCTGTTGTTTAATGGGAAACAGGCCTAGCACATTGATATACATTCAGACTTCCTGGACCTCTCCTTTGCCTGCTGCCCTGGGTTTGCTGCCAGGTACCGGCACAGCAGGGGCTTTAAGAAATTGTTCACCCACTGCACTTTCCGCTAGAAATGGGCCTGGGCCACAAGGCTTAGATCCGGATCCAAACTGCCTCAAAGTCTGGGGAATTTGGATCAGGATTTCAGTCCAGGCCCATCTCTGTTTCCAGGCTCGCCTCGTTCTGCCTCAACATCCTCAAAAGGAACCAGCTCGCCAGGGACTTGAGAGCACTCAACGCATTGGCCTGACCAGGGAGAGGAGGGGCTACTGCCTCTGTATCTTGACATGGTCACCGGTCATCCTTCTGCGGTAGGTAGCCAGGAAGATATCGTTGTCCCTGGGGCAGTCATGGTGGCAGGAGCACGTCTTGATGAACATTATCTTACGCTGAAAGAAGTCCCCCTCCGGGCACCTGAACTCCACCTCTGCAGTGGTGGTGGTGTGGGGTGTGCAGCAGCGGCCATCTGTGCAGCTACCACAGAACTTGGGCCAATAAGAGTGGGCGCTGGTGCAACCTGAGAATTCAAAGCGGATTCCCCGGCGGGACTTTGGGGTCCGCACGCACTTCTTTCCTTTCTGGGGAGAGAGCAGCAGGAAAGAAAAGGTTAACACAGCAGGATGGGATCACACTATGGAAAAAGGCACCTATGGTGGCGGTGGGGGGAGAAAAACCCTCAGAGGAAATACAAGTGGTTTCATTTGGGTTGAAATTCATTGTTTTTGGAAACATTTTTTTATTTTAGTGTCGCCGGCTCTATTGGGGAAAAATAAAGCAATGAAATGTAGCTGTGGGGAAACTGTTTTAAAAAGCGAGAGTGGGATTTTTCCCACCAAAATGAGGGGGGAAATTTTTTAACATTTTTCCAACATTTAAAAAAATTGGAGGAAAAATGGGGATTTTCAAAGAGCTCAGAACACTTTGGTGAATCGCTTTGATTGAACCCAAACACCAGTTTTCACTGGATATAGATCTAGATATAGATAGATAGGTATAAATTGTTTGACCAGCTCTAGCTACATGACCTGATCCTGCCAGGAGCCAGCGCTCAGTTCCCACTGATATCAATGGAAGTGGAGGATGCTCAGCACCTTTCGGGATTGGGCCCTGTATGAGATGCAGTATTCAGGGGAACTGATGTTCCAAACATCCCCTAGGTTTTCAGGGCTGGAGGGGTGAGGATACGTCTAGTAATGTGGTTGATGGACCTGCAGAGTGAGCATCCCGGCCCAGGCCCTCTGGATCAATAGAAGTGGCACCTGCCCATGCCAGGACTGAACTGGGCCTCTGAATGTTAGCTAGGATGGGTGTGCCATGACCAGCATCTTGGGGAATGAGCTGGTGGCCTCCAGAGCAGGTATTTGTAGTTTCATAGATTGTTAAGGCCAGAAGGGACAATTAGGCCATCTAGTCTGACCTGGATCAAACTGATGTGTGTCCCAGGCACACAGAACTGCGGTGCAACCCATGCCCAAGGTCTCTGCGATGGCAGGGAATTGACCGCTGTGTAGTCAGCCTCGTCCTGCTTTGTCCTACCGACTCCAGCCCTGCTCCTGTCCTGTCTAGTCTCACAGATGCTGGTGGCCCCTGCTCCCAGCTTCCACCAGCAGACAGTACCTTGATGATCTTCTCCCTGGGGAAGTCACAGGGCCGGACCATGCAGAGCCGGCTCTCCTTCTCCAGGCGGCACTGGGGGTTGTCATTGGTAACGCGGGTGGAGATGCCCATCCCACAGCTCTTGGAGCAGGCACTCCATTCGGTGGTCTGGACTAGGCAGTTCTCCTGGAGGTCATTCAGCTCAGGCCTGGGCACTGGGTTCTCCCTGTAAACTGACCCAGGTCAAAAGGGACACGAGAGCATTCAGGGACGTGGCACAAGGCACATGGCCAGGTGCAAAGCAAGTGAACATCTGCGGACTTGCTCTGCTGGGCAGCTCACAAGCTGGCACTGCCATGTTCTCCAGCGATGGGATAGGAGGTGCGGTAAATGAGGCCCTGCCAGAGCTATTCGCCCTTTCACTAGGAGGGTCAGCAGGGTCTGGTCTCCTTTCCCCGCTTCTGTCAGCTCCAGTCAGTGTAAACCTAGCTCTGATTTGGTAACTAGATGATGTCTGAACCTTTTCCCCCTTTCTGATGGTCATTCGGATGCCCTGTAGCCACAAAACAGGAGCAGCAGAGTTAGCAGCTGCACCCGCCTCTTCCACAAGACCTTGCCAACGGTCCTTAGCTCCGACCAGAGAAGATTAGTTATTACTCAAGGTGGACTGGCCAGATCCAATGTGGCTAGTTCAGTTCTACCCCCTCAATCTTCCTCCCCAGGCCCTGCTGTTACAGTAGTGTAGCTCACGAAAGCTTATGCTCTAATAAATTTGTTAGTCTCTAAGGTGCCACAAGTACTGCTTTTCTTTTTGCGAATACAGACTAACACGGCTGCTACTCTGAATTCTTTCCCCTCTGTTACTACAGGCAGTCACACGGAACCAGCTCCTGATGCAGAACTGGTCACCCATCCCTCTGCCACTCATCGCCACTCCACAGTCCTGATCGAGGGGAGGGGACTCACCATTCTACTGGCTAATCACTGGTTTCTAGAGACAGCCCCAGATCTGAAATCCCAAACTATGGGCAAGTTTGGAGCTAACTTCAGGGCTTTGGGCCCCTGTCTATTTTCCAGCTAATTGCTCTTCCCTGACAGTGCAATCGGCTGCACCCTCATCTGTCTGTCACTCACCTGCCAATCGCTAAAACCTCCAACCGCACACCCTTAGTTGTCACCAACCACCCCACAATGGAACCCATACTGGGTATCATCAAACAACTACTATCCTTACTCTGTGTGGACTCCATCCTGAAAGAAATCTTTCCGGAACCCCCTCTTCTGGCCCTCAAAACAACCCCCAACTTCACCGAGCTCCCAACAGACCAGGACCCACCAACTCAAAGCGGCACCAGACCCTGTCAAAACAACAGATGCAAAACTTGCAGATGTATCTCCACTGCTACCATGATCAACACCCCCCACAACACACCTTTCGAGACCCATGGCTCCCACACATGCCTATCACAACATGTGAGGTACCTCATCCAGTGCACTACATGCCCCAATAAGAACTATGTGGGTGAAACCAGACAATCACTGAGCTCTCAAATAAACTCACACAGGAAAAGAATAAAAAATAAAAACACCCTAAGACCGGTGGGTGAACACTTCTCACAAAGCGATCACTCCGTATCTCACCCCTCAGTCCTTGTCCACAAAGGAAACCTGCACAACGCCTTCAAAAGACGAGCCTGGGGGCTTAAATTCATAACTTTGAAAATATTGGGTTTGTTTAGTCTGGAGCAGAGAAGACTGAGAGGGGACATGGTCAAAGTTTTCAAGTACATAAATGGTTGTTACAAGGAGGAGGGAGAAAATTGTTCTTCTTTAACCTCTGAGGATAGACCAGAAGCAATGGGCTAAAATTGCAGCAAGGGAGGTTTAGGTTGGACATTAGGAAAAACTTCCTAACTGTCAGGTTAGACACTGAATAAATTAAGCACTGGAATTAATTGCCTAGGGAGGTTGTGGACTCTCTGTCACTGGAAATTTTTAAGAGCAGATTAGACAAACACCTGTCAGGCACATGACCCCACGTAATCCTCCCACCAATGTGTTGCTTCTGGCTTCTGCCCAGCGGGGAGGGGAGTCTTGGGGCTTCAGCCCCACCAGGCACACCTACCGGGGCTTGGGACCTCAGCAGGAGCAGGGTTTCAGCATCAAGCCCTGGCATGCACCTCCCACAGGGCTGAAGCCCTGAGACCCCCCTCTCAACAGGGGCTGAAGCCCCCAGCCCCATCAGGCACCTCCCGCAGGGCTGAAGCCCCAGGCAAGCGCGCTCCAGCTCTCGAAAGTCTGAAGGTATGCAGCTCAGAGGGTCAGTAAGTTTGGCCACACCTGGCTTATTACAACTAGCTGTAACCCACTTAACCCCCCTTGCTGTCCTATGACTGCAGAGGTGTTAACGGGCCACTCTACCTTGAATGGTCCCTTGAAATAGGTGCTCACTCCTGTGAGGCTGGGAGTTCCTTTCCCAGACTTCCTGAAGAAGAGCTCTGTGTGGCTCAAAAGCTGATCACTCTCACCAACAGAAGCTGGTCCAATAAAAGATATTCCCACCCCCACGTTGTCTCTCTGCTCACCTGCCAGGGCTGTTTCCTGGCTGCCCCCTTGACAGATCCACTCCTCACAGCACTGGGTTGGGAGTTTGACCCAGCGGGGGTTCGGGCAGTCCGGAGAGGGGAGCCGCAGGTCATCGGAGCACAGGGGGATGCAGCCGATGGCGCCGTCCATGCAGATGCATTGCAGCTTGCAGGTGGGCTGGAAGCTCTCACCATTGTGATAGATCTTTCCCAGCAGGTCACAGGTGGCCCCCTCGTGGGCTGTATGGAGAGATGATGGGGGGGGGAAGGGGGGAGAGTTGATGGAATGATTTAGCAGAAATGATCCAGGTGCTGAGGGCCAGGTCTCTTCCTCTAGGGGACTGCATGGTAACCAGAAATCAAAGCATGTGAACATCAGCTTCCCTGGCCTGAGATCTATGACTCCTGGGGGTGTAACTTGATCTTCCCACAGGCATCTGGGGTCCCAAGCTGCCAGTTTAGAGTCTTTTCCTTGAGTGCCTGTCTGAGGGGAGCCTGAGTTCACCAGGGACCAGACTGCACCCCTCCCCTCAGGGTAAGCAAGCCCTTCTAATTGAGTTGGCATGGCTGGACAAGGGCAGTTTCACCTGCAGCGAACTGAGCCCCCATCCAAATATGAGAAGGGTGGGGTGTGACCTCTCTGTTCACAAACCCATCGAGCAAGCCAGTAATGCACAGGGGTCATTTCCGGTGCAGCTGTGCTCAAAGCCCCACATCTGAGACAGGCTGGTAAAATCCTGGTAAAAAGGCTGGTATGGGAGATGGACTAGGGGACCTTGAGGTCTGGTCCAAGCGTGTGTTGCTACAATCCAGCTAAATGCTTTGGATGGACAGTGCTGCAGAAGCACGAGGTGCTGACTGTCGTTTTAGGTTACAGCAGGGGGCACTAGCACCCTGCAGGACTGACCACAGCATCGAGATCTACAGGACCGGGTGAGTGCCCAGGCAAGAATAAACTGGAGGCTCCAGGAATCATGAGAAGCAAGGAAGAAGCTGGCTGACAGCTCCTGTGTGTAGAGCTAGTCTGAGGCCTTATAAATGCCCAGAGGAAGAGCTATTGCCTGGAGCTCTCTGTGGCAGAGAGCGGGTCCCCTCACGCAGTACAGCAGTATTTGAGTAGGGATGGGCTGAAGGCCAGATCTCAAACACCCCGAAATTCTGGGGAGTTTGGATCCAGTACCTTGGTTTTGCTCCATCACTTTGGGCCAGGTTGTGAACCCCATTGACAAGACTATTCATGTGAGTTATGCTCCCTGGGGCTTGCTCTGTGTTCATACAGGGCCTAGCACACTGGGGTCCTGCTCCATGACTGGGGCTGCTAGGTGCTACCATAATGCAAACAAATAACTGCTCGGCAGTGTGAGCAAGTGGTTCACAATCTGACTCACAGTGATCGTATCAAACTCTTTGCTGCGAGGACAGCTCTGGCTGATCCTCACTAACCTGGTTCTTTCACAGGTTTCAGAGTAGCAGCCGTGTTAGTCTGTATTCGCAAAAAGAAAAGGAGTACTTGTGGCACCTTAGAGACTAACAAATTTATTAGAGCATAAGCTTTCGTGAGCTACAGCTCACTTCATCGGATGCATTTGGTGGAAAAAGCTTTTTCCACCAAATGCATCCGATGAAGTGAGCTGTAGCTCACGAAAGCTTATGCTCTAATAAATTTGTTAGTCTCTAAGGTGCCACAAGTACTCCTTTTCTTTCTGGTTCTTTCAGAGATGGATCTGGGAAAAGGACACAGCTAATCTGGTTTCAGAGTAGCAGCCGTGTTAGTCTGTATCTGCAAAAAGAACAGGAGTACTTGTAAAAAGAAAAGGAGGACTTGTGGCACCTTAGAGACTAACAAATTTATTTGAGCATAAGCTTTCATGAGCTACAACTCACTTCATCGGATGCATAGAATGGAACATATAGTAAGACATATATATATATACACACAAATACAGATAAGTTGGAAGTTACCATACAAACTGTGAGAGGCTAATTAGTTAAGATGAGCTATTATCAGCAGAAGAAAAAAACTTTTGTAGTGATAATCAAGCGGGTCCATTTAGACAGTTGACAAGAAGGTGTGAAAAGAAAAGGAGTACCGGTGGCACCTTAGAGACTAACAAATTTATTAGAGCATAAGCTTTCGTGAGCTACAGCTCACTTCATCGGATGCATCCGATGAAGTGAGCTGTAGCTCACGAAAGCTTATGCTCTAATAAATTTGTTAGTCTCTAAGGTGCCACCGGTACTCCTTTTCTTTTTGCGAATACAGACTAACACGGCTGCTACTCTGAAAGAAGGTGTGAGGATACTTAACTTAAGGAAATAGATTCAATATGTGTAATGACCCAGCCACTCCCAGTCTCTATTCAAACCCAAGTTAATAGTATCTGGTTTGCATATTAATTCAAGCTCAGCAGTTTCTCGTTGGAGTCTGTTTTTGAAGCTTTTCTGTTGCAAAATTGCCACCCTTTAATCTTTTACTGAGTAGCCAGAGAGGTTGAAGTGTTCTCCTACTGGTTTTTGAATGTTATGATTCCTGATGTCAGATTTGTGTCCACTGATTCTTTTGCATAGAGATTGTCCGATTTGGCCAATGTACATGGCAGAGGGGCATTGCTGGCACATGATGGCATATATCACATTGGTAGATGTGCAGGTGTCTTAGAATCATAGAATATCAGGGTTGGAAGGAACCTCAGGAGATCATCTAGTCCAACCCCCTGCTCAAAGCAGGACCAATCCCCAATTTTTGCCCCAGATCCCTAAACGGCCCCCTCAAGGATTGAACTCACAACCCTTTAGGTGAACGAGCCCCTGATGGTGTGGCTAATGTGATTAGGTCCTATGATGGTGTCACTTGAATAAATATGTGGACAGAGTTGGCATCGGGCTTTGTTGCAAGGATAGGTTCCTGGGTTAGTGTTTTTGTTGTGTGGTGTGTGGTTGCTGGTGTGTATTTGCTTCAGGTTGGGGGGCTGTCTGTTAGCGAGGATTGGTCTGTCTCCCAAGATCTGTTAGAGTGAGGGATCGTTTTTCAGGATAGGTTGTAAATCTTTGATGATGCACTGGAGAGGTTTTAGTTGGGGGCTGAAGGTGACAGCTAGTGGCGTTCTGTTATTTTCTTTGGTGTGCCTATGGTAGTAGATGACTTCTGGATACTCTTCTGGCTCTGTCAATCTGTTTTTTCACTTCAGCGGGTGGATATTGTAGTTTTAAGAATGCTTGATAGAGATCTTGTAGGTGTTTGTCTCTGTCTGAGGGATTGGAACAAATGCGGTTGTATCTTAAAGCTTGGCTGTAGACAATGGATCGTGTGATATGTCCTGGATGGAAGCTGGAGGCATGTAGGTAAGTATAGCGGTCAGTAGGTTTCCGGTATAGGGTGGTGTTTATGTGACCATCACTTATTAGCACAGTAGTGTCCAGGAAATGGACCACTTGTGTGGATTGGTCGAGGCTGAGGTTGATGGTGGGATGGAAATTGACTGGACTTCTACATAGAATGCTTCCGTCAACGTGCACGGGCTGAAATTGTGGAAAAGCAACATCACTTGCCCCATAACCTCAGCTGTGCAGAACACAATGCCATCCACAGCCTCAGGAACAACTCTGACATCACAATCAAAAAGGCTGACAAAGGAGGTGCTGTTGTCATCATGAATAAGTTAGAATATGAACAAGAGGCTGATAGGCAACTCTCTAACTCCACATTCTGCAGGCCATCATCCTCTGATCCCACAGAGGATTACCAAAAGAAACTACACCATCTGCTCAAGAAACTCCCTGAAAAAGCACAGGAACAGATCTGTGCAGACTCATGCCTAGAACCCCGACCAGGGGTATTCTATCTGCTTCCCAAGATCCATAAACCTGGGAATCCTGGACGCCCCATCATTTCAGGCATTGGCACCATGACAGCAGGATTGTCTGGCTATGTAGACTCCCTGCTGAGGCCCTATGCTACCAACACTCCCAGCTATTTTCGAGACACCACTGACTTCCTGAGGAAACTACAATCAATCGGTGATCTTCCTGAAAACACCATCCTGGCCACTATGGATGTAGAAGCCTCTACACCAACATTCCACACAAAGATGGACTACAAGCCGTCAGGAACAGCATCCCTGATAATGTCACAGCACACCTGGTGGCTGAACTTTGTGACTTTGTCCTCACCCACAACTATTTCACATTTGGGGACAATGAATATCTTCAAGTCAGTGGCACTGCTATGGGTACCCGCATGACCCCACAGTATGCCAACATTTTTATGGCTGACTTAGAACAACGCTTCCTTAGCTCTCGTCCCCTAATACTCCTACTCTACTTGCGCTACATTGATGACATCATCATCTGGACCCATGGAGAAGAAGCCCTTGAGGAATTCCACCATGATTTCAACAATTTCCATCCCACCATCAACCTCAGCCTAGACCAATCCACACAAGCAGTCCCTGATTTTCCTGAAAGAACCCCCTGTGTGACTGGAGACTTGGCAGGATTGTGACATCAGATACCATGCAAGTGAAACCCAATCCAATCAAAATCTCACTTTCCCTCCTAACTGTTTAAAACTGTTGTTTTCCATTTGTTGATGTCTATTCAACTCAAAGGTTTGGAAGACGCTTAGGAGAAATGTGCTCTTTTTAAAAGATTGACCATATCAACCCTTCAACGGGGGGCTGAGAAATCTTCCAATCCATGGCAGAGACTTCCAAGAAGTCCTCCAGCAAAGCCAAGGAACATCAGACTTAATGTTCCAGATATTTCTAAGATAAAGAGAACAAGTAGACCCAGCCCCTAATTTAAAGAAAAATCATCCTTATAAATCATAAAGCAGCAAAAAAAGGCACAAATTACTGTCTTAGCCACAAGACCAGCCTCCCTCATATGTGCTGCACAATGATACAATACAGCTTTATCACTGAACCAGGTAAGGGGACCATTTACCTCGGTGAGAATGAACAGTAGCAATAAACAAGCAGCCTATCTTTGCAGCATTCATCTAAAGGCATCCTAAAACCTTTCTTGCCTTGGCTACCAAGTGCCAGCACTACAGCAGTTTATCTTAGTGCAGTGTTTCCCGTGGTCCATCTTTCCAGAAGTTACACACACTGCAGCCCTGGGTGTCAGTTTCCAGCCTCATATTTATACGGTTGATTTTAACACTAACCCAGCACAGAGCATTCAAGCCCTGCAGTACACAGCATTCTGAGAAGATGTATGAATCACAGTGCATCTTGTCATGTGTTCCTGATGGGCTTGTTCACATAAGGGGGGTACTTCCTACTCAGATGAGAGTGTCTCCCCTTTCTTGAATTCCTTTTTCTGCGGTGGAGCACACAGTTCCGGCTGATGTGCGGTCAGACACATGGATCCCTGCCACTTGCTGGGTCTAGTGAATCTGTGGTCTAGTGAGCCTGTGGTCATCCTTGCCTGTGGACCAGGGCTTTCCTCCCTTTATATGACATGTAGGTACAAACTGTGTGTGGCAATTGCACATTTAAAGCCTGTAATATTCTGTGGCAGAGTACAGAAGTCTTGGAACCTGGAAGCCGGTGTTCGGAGATGGACATACCGATGTGCAATCGCCACACACTTAAAGATCCATACACTACACAAAAAGAAAAGGAGTACTTATGGCACCTTAGAGACTAACAAATTTATTTGAGCATAAGCTTTCGTGAGCTACTTCATCGTGAGCTGTAGCTCACGAAAGCTTATGCTCAAATAAATTTGTTAGTCTCTAAGGTGCCACAAGTACTCCTTTTCTTTTTGCGAATACAGACTAACACAGCTGCTACTCTGATACACTACACAAATAAGCCTCCTGACTATGAAATGTTCCCACCTCTGGATTTCCTGGGGACTCCTGTCTATGTATCTGTATTTTCAGCTTTAAGCTCGTTGGGGAAGGAATTCCCTCTAGTTGTGATTTATGCACAAAGTGTTGTGCACACTGTTAATAATCCTTATCCTCTTTGACTTCCCTCTTTCCTTTTCCCCTCATGCCCAGGCTGGCACTAAATTGTGATGGTTCTCCTTCTAATAGTCTTAGAATCTCCTCTTTCCTTCCCCTGTCCCCACTGCCAAAACCGTAGTTCTCCCTCAACTGGATTCCTGTAAACTTCTCTTCTCCAGTCTCTCAAACTCTCCCCTCTTCTCTCTATCCAATACAGTAACTCCTCACTTAACATTGTAGTTATGTTCCTGAAAAATGCAACTTTAAGTGAAACAACGTTAAACTAATCCAATTTTCCGATAAGATTTAATGTGCATGTGGGGGGTTAGGTTCCAAGGACATTTTTGGGGGGCAGACAAAAGGCATTATTTATTGTACTGTACTGTACTGTGGTTAGGAAGTACCCCTGGCTTACCCCACACAGGCACAGTCCGCTGTAGGCAAGGACGCTAGGAAGCACCTTCTCAGCAGCAGTGGCAGCTTCCCCCCCAGAAGAACAGGCACCGACTTTGCCGGGGGATGCTCCAGGCCCACCACTTCCAGTCCCTGCTCCAGACCCACCTCTCCCCCCCCCCACTCCACCTCATCTCCAGAACACTCCCGGAAAGTCCTAAGTGCTGGGGAGGAAGGGGGAGGAGGCAGAGAAGAGGAACTTGTGCAATGCTCCCTTGTAAAGTCGCGGCTCTTCCACCGAATCTTCCAAGCAGTGGGCAGAGCAGACAGCCAGACGACATTATAAGGGAGCATTGCACAACTTTAAACGAGCAAGTTCCCTAATGGAGCAGCAACACAACTTTGAAACAACGTTAAGCAGGAGGATGTTAAGTGAGGAGTTACTGTTGCCAGTAGCTGAAGTCATCTTCCACTTCCACCACTCCATCTCTCACCCCATCCTCAAGTTCCTTCATCGTCTCCAGCTGCTAATGTGCTGAGATGTCAATGTGATGGTTCTGACAGGAACAGTGAAAGCCACTAGGGTGCAAATTTTTCTAACAGATGCTCACAGATTCTAGGCTGAAATCCTGGCCCCACTGAAGTCAATAGATTTTTGCCAGCTAATTTTAATTTCCCATTTTAAGGTCAGAAGGGACCATTGTGATCGTCTTGTCTGGCCTGCATAACACAGGCCATAGAAGTCCACCCTGTGATATCTGCATCAACCCATATCTTATGGCTGAGCGAGAGCACCGCTTTTAGAAAGACATCCAATTTTTAATTAAAGACTTCGAGACAGAGACTCCACCACATCTCTTGGTAATTTGTTCTAGTGGTTAATAACCCTCACTGTTAAACATTTACAATTTATTTCCAATCTGAATTTGTCTAGTTTTGACTTCCAGCCATTGGGTCTAGTTCTGCTTCTTTTATGCTTATGTACGAGGTGTGACCAAGCCAGTTGTTATGAGAACACTACAAACTCCAGATACAGTTAGTGGTATCTTTCTATTACCAATAGTTAGATATATCAACTCATGCAAATTAAAACTGAGAAACGTGCACTCACCTCTAAAGGCTCAACCACAGATTTAACAAGTGGGGAGGAAAGAAAATTAAACAGATCAAAGAAAATAAGACTGATCAAAGAAGAGGACAACTGGCTTTTGCAAGTTAAACTTGCCATCTGAATTCTGGCAAGCAAGTGAAAAATTAGCACACGATAAAAACAGCAACTGCAACAAGTAACCTGCAACTCTATTGACTCCAACTAATTCTGAAATACTGTGGCTGGAGCACTAATGGTAGCTAGAGTTAAGGTTGTGTGAGCGTTTCTATTACAACCCCATTTTCAGTAGTTTAAAAGTTTCCAAAACTTTTACCTCTCAGGCAGTCTGTTGTAGCCGTGATAGTCCCAGGATATTAGAGAGACAAGGTGGGTGAGGTCATAGCAGCCACGGGGGAAAAATAGTGGGTGCTGAGGACCCACTGGCAGCCCCCATATCAGCTCCCCCTCACCCCACCTCCAGCGCTTCCCGCCCAACAGCAGGCCCGTGGATAAGCGCCTCCCGCTCCCTCCCCGCGCCCCCCACCTGCTGCAAACAGTTGTTTTGCAGTGTGCAGGAGGCTGGGAAAGAATGAGGAGGAGCGAGGATGCAGTGCACTCAGGGGAGGGGGCGGAACTGGGTGGGAAGAGGCAGTGGAGGGGTGGGGCCTTGGGGGAAGGGGTGGAGAGCGGGGCCTGGGGCAGAGCTGGGGGTCGAGCACCCCCTAGCACTTTGGAAAATTCGTGCCTGTGGGTAAGGTAATATCTTTGATTGGACCATCTTCTGTCGGTGAGGGAGACAAGCTTTCGAGCTGACACAAAGTGAACACACTTTGTGGGAAATGAAAGGTTTCCCAAGCCTGAAGAAGAGCTCTGTATAAGCTTGAAAGCTTGTCTCTCTCTCACCAACAGATGTTGGCCCAATAAAAAATATTCCCTCACTCACCTTATACCCCTCAGGCAGAAATTTTCCAGCCCTGGTGATCTGTCCAAGGGCAAATTTTTTGGAAAGTTTGAGCCAAAAATGATGCCACTGGTTTTTGGGGAGGAAAACAAAGAAAAGTGGGAGGGGGACAATATACTTCCTCCACTATGAAAAAAAAAGTCTTGATTTTTTGTTTTTATACAGTCCTACTGGCACAATACCTTTTGCTAAAACGCTGATATTGGGCAGGGATGTAATAGTTTTCGCTGAGAGACGCTCCAGGAGGGGTCTGGTGAAAAGAGGTTTGCATTTGCAGTTATCAGGATGTGTAGAGGCCAGTTGGTGCATACACACTCTTTTGCAAATGATATTTTTGGCTGTTTCTATTAATGTTTTGAACACAGAAAGGCCTGGAAATAAGGTGTAAATTTATAATGGTGAGAGTAATTAACCATGGGAACAAATTTACCCAGGGTCCTGATGGACTCTCTGTCACTGACAATCTTTAAAATCGAGATGGGATGTTTTTCCAAAAGCTCTGCTCTAGGAATACTGGTGGGGCAGGTCTCTGGCCTGTGCTATGCAGGAGGTTAGACTGGATGACACAATGGTCCCTTTCGGCCTTGGAATCTATGAACACGTGTGTACAATGTATTTAAAATGCTACCGTTAATGTGATAGGGTAGAGAATTCTGCTCTGATTACAAAAGTAACATTACTTTACAATAATGGTCCAAAATGGCCTCAAGCACTGGGGACATCCTGGTCTCTCCTGTTCTCTGCCCGTGGCTCACAATGGATTAGTTGCCTGAGGACTGAAATGTTTTGGTCTAACTGGTGTCTGGTCTGTGACATAGGAGGTCAGAGTAGACGATCAGGTGGTTCCTCCTGGCCATGACTTGTCTGGTCTGCCCCCCTAATGGAGGTTCTGATGTCCCTCTGGCTCTCCCATGGTCTGTGGGGCCTCGGGGCAGGGCAGCTTCACGCTGGAGGGATACATAGCCGCTCACCTAAGCAGATCCCGACGTCTCTGTGGATTTTGGAGAAGTCGCAGTAGAGTCCCTTGTGGTGATCGCAGGGTGTCTGAAGGGAACACAGCTCACCCAGCTGCTGGGCACACACCTTACAGCATCCGCAGGCATCCCACACGTGGCTGGTGCCAACAGGGCACTGCAGCGGCTCAGAGGGGCACTGGCATGGGTACGAGCACGTCTGTGACTCTGCCTAGAGGACAGACAAGCCATGAAAATAAGACTCTTCTTCTCACAAACCAGCAGGGGGGAGAGATTAAAAGTGCATCCATCTGCTGCCCCAGCTCCAGCAGGATAAACCAACCTTTCTCTCCCTCTCCCCAGTCTGGATGCCATGAAGGACCTTCCACGCAGCTCTAGATCCCCCTGGGAGGCAGGGTCAGCTTTAAACACTAACAGGGCAAGCGAATGCTTAGAGTTCCCCACTCTGTGGAATCGGTCCCCTTCCCTTTGACTGTATCAACAACAACATACCTGGCTCTTTCATCAGTACATCTCAAAGCACTCCACAAAGGAGGTTACCATCATTATTCCAATTTTACAGATTGGGAAACTGAGGCACAGAGTGGGGAATGGATTGGTCCAAAGTCACCCAGCAGCACAGCCAAGAATAGAACCCAGGTTTTCCAAATCCCAGTGCAGTGCTATATTCAAAAGGCCACATTACCTCTCCAAGTATGCCCTGAGAGGTGAGCCCCACCTTTTTGGGGACCTTAATGTAACCTCCTTCCTTGGGACCTTACAAAAGTAATACCATCCCTACTCAAAGGACTTCAGTGTGCCCTTCCCTCCTTTCAAACCCCACACTTCAGTATTTCTGCTGTTTGATTTCACATGGTGAACAAGGTTGGGCTGGGTCTGAGGGATGGGAATGCTCTCGGGAAAACCCGGGATCCTGCAAGTGATGGTGGTGGTACAGTAGGTGGCAGACTTCCCCCAGAGCCAGTGCTGAACCAGCCCCCCAGCTGCTGTACACAGCATGGTTTGGATGAGATGTGAAACCAAGGTCATTAGCCATCTGCTATGTTCCACCCCAGAGGTGGCTGCAGTTGCAGTGACAAAATGATTTTTGTGTATTATTTGCATGTGTCAGTCTAAGCTTACTACATGTTTTGACAGGTTTCAGAGTAGGAGCCGATGAAGTGAGCTGTAGCTCACGAAAGCTTATGCTCAAATAAATTTGTTAGTCTCTAAGGTACTCTTTTTCTTTTTACATGTTTTGAGATATCAATGTAAAGTAACAAAGCAACCAAGTTCATACACATCTGCTCTTGTATCGTACCCAGCCCTTGTTGGTAAAGCAGCTTTCTTGTATGGTTTGTTTTGTGACCAATAACAGTAGTAAAACTTTTCCAGCTGCTTTGGCTGTTGTTCCCAAACACTGTCCTAACTGAAGCTCACCTGGGGCTAGGAGATGCCAGCTGCTTTATACTCTTGCAACAATCAGCACAGTATGGTATAGAACAGGGATTTGTCTGAATTATAACCCACAAGACCTCAACAAGTCTTACCCCATTCAAGAGGAATTAATCTAATTCTCTTTGAAAACTCCTAGTGCAAAATCTTCTTGTAATAAAGCCTCTAACACCACCTTACTGCCTGTAACACACCCATTCTCAAACCGCAGTCAAGAGCTGGCAGGATCCTCCCTGTTTCCAGCTGTGAAGCTGCATTATAAGAAGCTGACGGTATTTCAGTGCTTTCCTCTATTTTTCAGGTTTCAGAGTAGCAGCCGTGTTAGTCTGTATTCGCAAAAAGAAAAGGAGTACTCTATTTTTCAGTTGCTGTAGTTGCCAAAGGGGCAAGATATTCGATCAAGACTGGGTGGAGAGGTGGGTACGGGGAGGATCATTGTCTGCCACAATATCTATATTAAGATGTGGTCCGTGCACTGAAAAAGTTAGCAGCAGCAGACATTCTCCAACACTGTGGTGGCAGCAGCCTATTTAAAAAAACACTCTCAAAATATCTGTCTGATTTTTTTAAATTCCCAATGATGACAATCTTAAATGAAACCAAATGGAATTTGAATCATTCCCTGATCTTGTCACTGTCAGTGCTGATTGCCTCCTTTCCCAACTTCACACAGAGAAACTGAACTGCTCTGGTTTTACTTTTTGTTTATAGGCAGATTAACTTTTCATTCTCAGGTTGCAGAGAAAGGATGGTCTGGTGGCTACAGCAGCACAGACCCAAATAAGCTAAGTTCTCTTCCTAGCTCTGCCACAGAACTGCTGTGTGACTTCACACCACTCATGTCACCTCACTTTGATACACAGTACACCTGGCGCCAATGTGTATTCAGACTCCGATCTGCTCTGGTTTTGCGTCTTTTAACTCCTGCTAGCGGGGTCAGCCCAAAACATTTTCGCACCTGAGGTGGGGAGCTCAAATGACGCCTCCCAGGCCCCCTCACTTGGGCCAAAACTTTGAAACTCTGAGTCCTAGTGGTGCTGCCCCACCCACCCACAGTCTGGCACCTGAGACAGCCACCTCAGTTCGCCTCATGATTAAGGCCAGCCCTGCCTGCTAGCCTTACAGAGTTAACAAAGCAGCAAGTCAGCTGGAGTCTTTTCTGGCTCATCCACTATCAACAGTGAGCAGAAACAAGGACCATGTAAGGTAGGGAACAGCTAGTATAGATTGGGCAGGGTTGAAGTGGCTACCTGGAGTTCCCTTGCTAGCACCTTCCATTAGTTATTCCACTTCCATGAAATATTAAAAGACGATGAGCATGAACTATTCTGCAACGTGCCTGAAGACAATTCCTCATTCCTGCCCATATTCTTTCTTCTAGAATTTGCCTCGATACAAAGAAGATGAACCCAGGGTCTGAAGTTCAGCTCCAGATCCAAACTTCCCCAAAGAGCTGAGCAGGGGCTTTGCAACAGACCTGTGCATAATACAAAGTACCTTTTTAACAGGTTGTGCTGCAGAGGTGGGTGGAAAAAGAACCCAGGCAGTGGATCAGGCAATGTACATTTCATCTTCCTCCCACCCACAAAACTTGCT
Organism: Dermochelys coriacea; assembly: GCF_009764565.3. NCBI lineage: Eukaryota > Metazoa > Chordata > Testudines > Dermochelyidae > Dermochelys > Dermochelys coriacea. Next base: position 12,473,471 of record NC_050086.2, on the reverse strand, counting down.
GGCCCTGAAGTTCCATGCGGTTGGAGTTTTCAATGGAAGGGGCCCCACTTCCCTTTAAAGGCCTGATCCTGCTTCTGTTGAAGTCAGTGGCAAACGTCTACAGACTTCAGTGGAAACAGAATTGAGCCCATATTATGGATCAGAGCGACTGGAATTGAAAAAAAAAGAGGCCAAAAAAGATGACTCCCCTGCGCTGGTTTTGCTGGCAGCTCTTGTATGCATCACAAACATCGTTTGCAAAGCTGCCACTCCCAGGAGCCCTGAGCACTGACTGAGCTGCAGTTGTGGGCAAAAAGCTGACTAGCAGAATCACATCTCCAAGCTGCATATATATTCCCCAGCACTGGCTCCCAGGTCCCATCTCCTCAGCTTACAAGTCAAAACAAGATTTTCCTAACTGCCAGCACTGCAGGCTGAACCTAGGTACCTGGAAGAAGAGAGACGAGTAATGTTCTTTCTGCTTCACATAACTCTTAGCACTGATGAAGAATCTGGGGTGGGGTGGGGTGGGAGAAACCAACTCACATCTCTGCAGCTGCTGGCTCTGCAGCATGGACAGTAGGGAAATCTTGGGACCGATCAGTGAACCAAGCAGCTCTAACACCAGGGAAAGAGCAAACGCAGGCAATGACAAAGGGTTCTTTATTTTAAAAAACCCTGCTTTTTGGCTCATGATCCCATTCAAAGAGGTGGGAAAGGGTACTGTAAGGCTCAATTAAATGTTTACAAAGCACCCTGGGTGCTTGGGACGAAAGGTGCAAGACAGGTATGGTTAATGCTCTTTGTATGGTCGGACACTGACAGGGATAAAGGGGGCAAAGTGTGATCATTCCAATAGTCCTAACACTGGATTAGTTTGGATAACACTGCTTTACCCTCCATTATAGGGTTTCAAGGCACTGATAAGCAACACACTTGTGTGCTAAGTAAGAATCGCTATCCCCTTTTCACAGATAGGGAAACTGAGGCAGGGAGAAGCAGTGACATGCCCAAGTCACAAAAGTCAGTGGCTGAGCTGAGAACAGAGCCAAAGAATCCTGAATCTGAGTGCTCTGCTCTAACCACTAGACAACACTCCTCCTCAAGACCTAGGAGCAGAGTTCAGGAGCTCCTGCTCCTCTGTTCTAATCAGATCCTTGCTCCCCTCCTAGAGCTAGGAAGAGAAAAGGAGTCCAAAGTCCCATTTTCAAAGCATTCAGCAGATGCTTGAGAACATGATCTCATTTGGATAAATCAAATTTGTGACCAAAGTTTGACTGTTAAGTGTTTCAGAAACTATGTTTTTTATTAATTATTATTATATATTATGTGCGTTGCTGTAACACCCAGGAAACTGGGTCACAGACCAGGACCTCATTTCACAAGGCGCTGTACAACCACAGAAGAAAAAGACAGTCCCTGCCCCAAAGAGTTTGCTAATTTCCCCTCAGCACAGAAACTACCCAGCCCCTGATACCATTATATTATAAGCATCTCCGTACAGAGATCAGCATTCTTTCTGTTTGGAAATCACGGGGCACATTTTTGGTGCTACCAGCAACAATCAATACACAGAGTTCGTCTACCTAAAGCATTTTGCATACATCAGTGCGATAAGCCACAGAAATCTATTTAGATCCACAGCAGCTGGCGGCATGGACCTCATCTCCTTACTGGTCTGCAAGGTGATTAGTACAATTTGGGCCCTATAATAACAAATCATCATCATCATTAATAATGCCCCTGTTGCTGTCATTTGGATTGTGGTCACATCCAAAGGCCCCATCAGAATCAGACCCCCATAGGTACTGCACAAAACAAAGCGAGACACAGTCCCTGCCCCCACACAGAGCTTCCAATCCAATTTCTCCTTTAGATTTCAAGCTCATGGTTTCCAGGAGCAAACAGCTGCATTTCAATAACAGCTGTTTTTCTTAGCAGGAAGGAGGGCACATGGCTGAGATATCAGGGTTTTCCTCCTAGAAGTGCCACACATTAGGCAGGTAATGCTGCGGGTAAGTTGTTTGACCTCTCTGTGCCTTGGGTTTCTCTCCTGTAAATTGGGGATAGCAGGAGAGCATGGGGGAGCTTCATCCACACGTTTATGAAGTGCTTTGAGATTCTTGGGCAGAGGGCACTACACAGGTCACTGTATGTCTGCAGCATGCCGTTCTGAGCGTTATTTATCGACGCAGTGTGTTGGGATGCCAAGTTAACAGCTAACTCCTCCTAGGCGCTGTCAGAGGCAGGTGACAGCTGTAACAGTTAGGCTTGCTGAAAGCATTCTGCCCGCATCAAAAAAAGAAGCTGCAAAGCTCCTCCAATAAATAAAACAACTGCAGTACGGTACATACCCAGCCAGGCGCAAGGAGGAGAAGGAACAGAGACCGGGTTATTATCCCAAAGCTGTCACACATCCTGAGCAAGAGGGATGGGGTTTCAGACTGACAGCTCGCTCGCTCTCTGCTCTGTTTGGAGAATGCTGCACACAGGCTCTTCTTTAAATAGCCTCCTGACGGGGTGTGCCCTGCACTTGAGTGACAAGCTGGAGAGCGGCCCAAACTGGGTGAACCAAAAAGTGTCCGAATTCCAGAGAACATTAGCAGATTCCTGTGCGCCTGGTGGTCACGGGGCTGCTGGTGGAGTCTGGGACTCAGCTGCATTCCACTTGGGGAAATCAAATCCTGGAAAAAAAACCTTTGTGCTCGGATTTTATTATTACTCCCTCTTTAATTCTAAAAGTATGAAGCTTGAAACAGCTTTCTCCACTCCCCCTCTCCACCTTCCTTTTGGCCACAAGAGCTGTACTCTTAAATAAGTGAAGCTTTGTTGGGCTAATCTTTTCCCCTTGCAAGAGGAAGGGACAGAAAGTTTAGCTTTGTTAGAAGCCATTCGGTACCATAAGTGATAGTTTCAGAGTAGCAGCCGTGTTAGTCTATATTCGCAAAAAGAAAAGGAGTACTTGTGGCACCTTAGAGACTAACAAATTTATTAGAGCATAAGCTTTCGTGAGCTACAGCTCACTTCATCGGATGCATTACGATGAAGTGAGCTATAGCTCACGAAAGCTTATGCTCTAATAAATTTGTTAGTCTCTAAGGTGCCACAAGTACTCCTTTTTTTTTTTTATAAGTGATAGTGCGTCCGCAGGGCCTGCAGACACACCCGGCCCAGGGGAGTCAAAGCTACAAGACAACAAGCCCTGAACCCAGTGCTCCTGGCTAGGGTGGCTTCTTCCGCTTTAAGGAAGTGAAAGGCAATAGGGCCAAGCTTGCTTTTAAGGGATGGCAGCTTCCCACAATGTTTTAATTTGGGTCACAAAATGGATAGAGGGGAAGAGCACACACCTAATGTGACCAGATGTCCTTATTTTATAGGGACAGTCCCCAAATTTTCCAGGTTTTGTCTTATATGGGAGTCTATTATCCCCCACCCCCATCCTGATTTTTCACACTTGCTATCTGGTCACCCTACACACACTTGTATCACAAAGTATGATCTTTTGGGTGATTATCGCTGAAATACAGGACCTAGTGTCTCCTATAAAGACAGAGCGTGGGGTCATATAAAGTGACAGCCTTTACAATCCAGGACAGTTATTTTGCTTACACCTGCCTAGCAAGGCAGAGCACTCCCACCACGCAGGAGATGAGCAGGATAGGAGAGCAAGGCTGGGAAATGAACTCAGGATATGTATATGGCAGAGAAGAGCAATCTCAGGTCTGGCACAGACTGAATACATACCTGTGGTGCTCAGGAGTCTGAAAAACCCACCCCCCTGAGTGCTGTAACTATGTCGACCTAACCGCTGGTGCAGACGTGGCTAGGTCTACTGAAGAATGCTTCCATCACCTTAGCTACTGTCGCTTGGGGAGGCAGAGTTCCTAGCGTGATGAAAAGCCCCTTCCGTAGCTGCAGCTTGCGGCTACACTACAGGGTTATAGAGACATAGCTCTGATGCTGTAGGTAGGCTGCTATATTCCCCGTAGGTTAGATGAGCCCAGAGTCCATGCTGGCTTGGGGAGTGACAGACCAGGCCTGGGAACTGGATCCAGGAACCTTGTAGAAGAGCATATCGTGCTTTGCACCAATCAGGTCTCTCGGCTTGTGAACATTCCAAGAGCGGCACGAGGTGGCACTTTTGATTGGTCTGGCCACAGGAAGCTGGGAAATGGCGGCACAGGTAGCAAGGTGGGGGGGTCCAGGAACTCCTGACGGGTCGTTCTGGCTCTGCTGGTGAGTCATTGTGTGCCCTTCACCTCTGTCTCTGAGTTTCTCTATCTGCAATACAGCATAAGACAACAGGGCAGAGATAATATGCTACCTACCAAGGGTGCTGGGAGTTTAAATGTATACATTAATATTTCTCCATTGCTTTTCAAAGGTAAAACACTCAGTATTGTTAATAAATAAAAGCATAATAAAATTACACATACATACAACACCAATATGAGAACCCTACTTAACCAGGGTTCCTAACAACAGAGCAGCCATTTATTTTCTAAGCACTGCGCCAACATTGACCAGCCAATACTCACCACCTCCACGGGAGCTCATCAAATATAGTTATCCCCATTGTAGAGATGGGGAAATTGTCCCAGAACTAGTCATGTCTGGGATTAGAACTCAGGAATTTCTGGGTCAGTTGACTCACCCATGCCATTTATAGCTAACACAGCAAACCTGAAACAAAACTGCTATGGAAAATAACTATCACCCACCAAAACTTCACCTTACTGTTCAATGAAGCTGCTTAGCAGCCATATCTCATCACTGTAAATTCTCAAAAGCAATAGTTAAGATGATATTTAACAAGATTATCTCTACTGATTTAATATATGGGGCAGCTGCAAACAATGTTGTCTGATGCAAAATGTGCTGTTTAGATTAGAAACAGTTTTCCCCATACATTATCATATGTTCTATGCTCCTTCTCCATCCTTCTCTGTTTATTCAAGGTGACTGTGTGAAAGCAGGACCTTTATTTTTTTTCAATGCATATAGAGAGGAAGGGTGCACAGTGATTAAATCAAGAGTCTGGAGACCTGGGGCATGATTCTCATTTACACCAGAGCCCAGTGTAAAGGGGCCATAAAGGGGGTGGAAGAAGGAGCCCTTTGACAATATGCCCTGTGGAGGGGACCTCCCTGGCCAGTGTTGGCCCTACCCCAGCCCTACTTCCAACCCCAACTATAGGGGGTGTGGACAAAATGCGCTATACCATGGCCATTCTCTGCCTCCTGCACTCACAGAGGGGCCAGGAAAGCAGAACATAAGTAGGAGCAGCCCTGAGGATGCTCCAACTTACTCCAGGTCCTGTTCTGGGCCCTCTACAGCCTCAGAATATAGGGAGTGCAAAAGTGGTCTAAAGCAACATCAAGTCTCCCCCCTTCCCCTTTCCTGTCTCAGAATAGGATCCTAGATTCTATTCCTTGTTCAGAGTCGCAAAGTGAGTTAGACGAGCAAGTCACTTGAGCTCTGTTTTGCCAACAGTAAGACTGGGTGTTGTGACGTTTCATTCAGACTTGTAAAATCCCTTGGGATCCTTGCATGGAAGGCACCAGTAAAGTGCTAACCACATACTCTGCTCCTTCTGCCCTTCTCCCACCTGAAGATCTGTGATTTCACGATCATTTCCATAGCAGCTGGTTCTGACGCCACTAACAGATGATTATGTCTCTGCACAGAGGAGTTAATGAACTGGAAGTGGCATAAACACACAGTGCCCAGGAGCAGTTACAAGACAAAAGCAGTCTAGCCAGACACTGATACAGATCTGGGCTTGGAAGCTGTCACACCTTTAAGCTGTGCTTTAGTTGTGCTGTCTAAGACCCGCTGCTCAGAATTGTACTCTGGAGGACATGCACACGTAAATAAGGGAGGCTGGGGCAGGGCACTGTGCCCCTCTGTTCTCATTTTCCTCCTGTAACAAGGAAATAACCCACATCTGGATTGCAAATCATTTTGACCACTTTGTAGCTGTGACATCTGTGCTTCTGTAAATCCTAGACACCTTTGTTATTGCTCAATAACTTACGGCGATCACCCCGGTATAAAAGGCCGCACTGTCTATTGAGGTGGGGCTGGGAGTTCTTGAGTTCTAACCCTGGGTCTGATACAAACTTGCTGCATGACCCTGAACAAGCTACAGCCACGCCATTACTTGGGGATAATAATACTTACCTACCTATCAAGGATGTGCGATGGAGCAGGCAGCACTACAGAAATATTATTAGTATAATTATTGTTAAGCAACACTGGGCATGTTTTCAGCACACAGCAAAAATAATCCCTCTCCGGAAAAAAATATTGTCAAGGTGAAGTTACCAGTGCAGGCCTTTGTCAGTGGTCTGCGTGCATATTATCTTGCGAGAATGTTGCTAATAAAATGCTCACAATGTTAAAAACAGGTAATGCTGAGTTAAAGTCAACAAAGCTGAGTATGAGTCAACAGTGTGCGCTTGTTGCCAAGAAGACTAACGGCATTTGGGGCTGTAGAAATAGGAGCATTGCCAGCAGATTGAGGGATGTGATCGTTCCCCTCTATTCGGCATTGGCGAGGCCTCATCTGGAGTACTGTGTCCAGTTTTGGGTCCCACACTACAAGAAGGATGTGGAAAAATTGGAAAGAGTCCAGCAGAGGGCAACAAAAATGATTAGGGGGCTGGAGCACATGACTTATGAGGAGAGGCTGAGGGAACTGGGATTATTTAGTCTGCAGAAGAGAAGAATGAGGGGGGATTTGATAGCTGCTTTCAACTACCTGAAAGGGGGTTCCTAAGAGGATAGATCTAGACTGTTTTCAGTGGTAGCAGATGACAGAACAAGGAGCAATGGTCTCAAGTTGCAGTGGGAGAGGTTTAGGTTGGATATTAGGTAAAACTTTTTCACTAGGGGAGTGGTGAAGCACTGGAATGTGTTACCTAGGGAGGTGGTGGAATCTCCTTCCTTAGAGGTTTTTAAGGTCAGGCTTGACAAAGCCCTGGCTGGAATGCTTTAGTTGGGAATTGGTCCTGCTTTGAGCAGGGGGTTGGACTAGATGACCTCCTCAGGCCCCTTCCAACCCTGATATTCTATGAAAGTAGCACTTCTCACATGACCCACCTTAATCCTGCCTTTGTATAGTTGCCAGCCTCCTATCTTCCCCTCCTTGCTAAAACAGCATGAACTGGATTCTATTCTGGCTCCTCTGTAATGTAACCGAATAGATAACTCAGTTCCAGAATCTTTACTTCAAAGTGCTCAGAAGTTTCCATCTTAGTTGGGTGAGGGTTCCTGGGGATGAAAGAACCCACCCATGAGTCTCAGATCCCAGGGTGAAACCTGCACCAAAGGCAGTAAGGTGAAGAGCACCTTTGTATTTATAAGATGAGCAAGTTAGATCTGGAGTCTGGAATCCCCACAGTGTTACTCTTGCTGAGTCACTTTTCACAGCAGACCCATTAAAAGTCCAAGCAAGACAAATGACTGCTTTGGGCCTTTGCATACTGCAGCTCATGAATAGCTTCCCTCTTCCAGGAGCTAAATCAAAGGAGAAGGTCTGCCAGACAACATCTACCCTCTTCTGGAAGCAGGATTGGAGCAGAAGACCTTAAACACAAGGACTAGTGACTGTTTGAGATCTCTTGCATATACCATCAGTAGTTCAAGGACTGAGTTCTTCCCCGGGGCATTGGACAAATTAAAACCACGCCTGGTACTATCAACTGAGCTATTCACCTCCAGTGCCAAAAGCCAAGAGAAGAACATTAAGGCTGAATGACTCAGAACCTTCAAAGTGAGGAAACACCCAAGTTAGGAGCAATTTGTGTCTCTTCTTTTTGCCTGAGCCATGTGTAATGAAGGGATAAAGATGTCAACCCAGTTTAATATCTCCCTGGAGCGAAGAATGCTTGGTGTTTAATTCATTTAATTGTTATGCTCTTCTGTGCTTCACCCTCAATGTCCTGCCAATGGCTTCTCTTGAATTTGTTTTTATTAAATTTATTAAAAAGAAATTTGGATAATTGCTAAAAACTTATGTAATGCTGCAGAGTGAATATTGGGCAAATAAACACCATCAGAAACAAAAACAAGAGCACCCTGGTACAATTCCTTGGAGCACTCAGGTGCTGAAGTGATATCAATAAGATGTCACTGTTTCCTTCAACCCTTGCTTTAAAAAATATTGTCCCGTCTGGAGGGTGTTCAGTGGCCTGTGTGAAATGTTGGTGGATCTCAGGACAACTCCTCATGGGAAGGGGTCCACAGCGATAAAAATTACCATCATAACTGGTCCCCTTGATAGCAGTGTCCAAGGACGGAATGGGCCGGAGACTGGACTTCCCTCTCAACTAATTATGAGATAAAAAACAACTCCAGTTACCTAACTCCCCTGAACTTTGGGGATGAGAATAAAACTAAAATGGCTCAAGCCATGACATTTGCATCCAGATCCAGGTTTGGATTCAGAACATCCCTAAGTTGTAGAAGAGTTAAGCACTGTGAAATAGGCCAATCCCTAGGTAGGAGAGGGAACCTGGATCTGAACCAGCTGCAACACAAAATCCAACCTGACAGGCAAACCAAAAGCACCCTTTGTATTAACCACGACTGTTTGAAACAGAAGTGGGACAAACCCAGAGCTGGGCATCAGAATGTTCAGATAAAACGGGAGCCAGATCGGTCTTACAAAAAGAAAACTTGTTTGATTAGACTTGGTAAAAACAAAAGGATTTCTGTATTTTTCCATATTTATTCTCAAGCCCTATGTAGGGGTTCCTCTGGGTCAGGGATGAGTTACATGTGCAGGGCAGTGGAGGATTTCATTCTCCAAAGCAGTCAACTTTAACCAGCCTTAAAATCAACTCACATTATTTCACATATATTTGGCAATAGAACACATGGCTTTTTACCAGCAAAAATAATGCTGAGGTCTGAGGAAGGCCAAAAGAAATTATTAGAAAGAACCTATGTTGGAGTAAACTCTCTGAGTTGGCAATCAGTTCACTGATCTCAATGGAGTTACACCAAGGATGAATTTGGCCCTAAAAATAGAACATGCTGAATTTCATCCAGCTGGATGAAATTTATAAGCAGAGAATCCAGGAAGCATGTGGATTTCATTCCTTTGTCTTCCTCTTCCCCAGATTTAGGATCCAGTCCAAATTCAATGCCAATTACAGCTATCTTGGTGAGTTCAGCCCAGTCCCATTTGAACTAGATTATAGTATAGATTATAAAGCCAGAAAGGATCCCTACAATCATCTGGTCTGACCTTCTACATGTTCTTACTGCACAGTTTCTGCTCAGGAGACTTGTCCCACAGGGTTACCCGCCAAGGATTAATTAAATCCATTTTATCATAAACTCAGATGAGACAGTGGAGACTCAAAGAGAGAAAACCTCAAGAAAGATGCAATGCTTCTGTGGTTACTAGGGCTGTGTGGTTGTGCAACATATCCAGTCTATCGCTGTGAAGCTCTCTCATGAGAGCTAAAAAATTCATCCCATTTAAATGGAAGTGAAAAATAAACCTGGCATATGAATTCCCTACACTGTTGTGTCGGCACTTTAAGTGGGCAGGCAAAAGCAATACATAAAGGCAGGCTCAGAGCACAGCAGCAGGTAAAGACTGCTCTCCCTCTGACTCATGCGGGTGGGAAAGGCTACACAGTTCTAAGGATGGAAAGGGCGGGAAAGGTCACCCATTCCCTGTCCACCAGAGCCCAGGGATGGAATCCTGTTTCCACTCCTGTTGACTTCAACAGGGCCAGGACCTGTTAGCTTCCGGGGCACACTGCAGCATCCACCTTTCGGGCAAGCCAAGGGCGGTAAGCTTGTGACCTTGGCTAAGAGGTTATGCAATATGTGATATATTTACATTGGTGCTGGGAGGAGCAGCCCATTGTATTTGAGCATTTATTGTGAGATTCAATTCTATTGGGGCACTCAGAGATTGGGATGGGCGGGTGTCTATTTACGTCCGTATAAATGAAATAAAGACATTAAAGCATTCTAGCTTCTCTTGTTCAGAGCCAATTCCCAGATGTGCAGAGCTTTGCAACCAAAGCGTGCCTGCGCTTTGGGGAAAGGAAGGGGGAACTAGTCCCCCTGGTGTATGTTTTCTGTAGAAGGCCTGGCAATGGGTCCTATGGCATAAAATGCCACTTTGGCAGAGCGTATCTAGGGACTTACAGGGGCTACAGTGACACAGCACATACTGTTTATCAAAACACTGGTGGTTCCTGTTTCCAGGCAGGTAAAACAATATGAAGCAAAAACATTTAGGGCCAGATTTTCAAGAGAGCCCAGCGTGGTGGATGTTTGGATTCTTTGTAAAATCGGGTCCCAGTCATGGGTGCTGAGCACTTGAAAATCTGATCATAGGCTCTTGGGAAAATTTGGCCCATACTCCAAATCCAGGGAATTTTAGTTGATTCACGGTTCTTAAATCCAGAAGAGACCATTTTGGTCACCTGGTCTGAGCTCCTACACAAGACAGACTGAAGAATGTCACTCCTACAATGGGCCAGATCTTGCAGCATGGGAAGCTGGCCTGAGTCAACACCACAAGATTTGGCCCCATGTTTTCAAATCAGTGCAGAGTCTAATGGCTGATTGCTGCCATCTCTTTCTTTCCTCCCTTGTGGTACTAGCCTTCATGCTACTAGCCCTGTCCCTGAGTCTGGCAAAGCACCTACCTTCAGAGCTATTAATATTGCCTTAAATTATACTGGCCACAGCAGGGTTGAAACACTGTCAGCAACTGCTGCAAGCAGCTGAAACATTCCTATGTATACTAGGCACACAGGATGGCCTTATGGCCTTACCATACCACAAACTGTGTGTGACCTTAGGCATTGCTCTCTGTGCCTCAGTTCCCCATTTGTCAATCCCTTCTCCCCTATACATCTATCCTTTTACCAGGGTGGGCAACTGCCCAGGGCACTGTGGTCAGGAGGATGCCGTATGAGTGCCGCATAGTTTGGGCTCATGTGATTGCTGCACTAGAGACTCAGGTTTGCAATGGGGATGTTACCCACACCCTTCCCATGAAAATTCAAGTTCACTAGCGGGAGGCTTATGTTTGTAATGCCAAAGGACAACTCTGAAGCTGCATGTGGAGGTTGGCGGAGAGAGGTACTGGGACAAGATGTTCCCGCACTGGCCCATCAGAGCTACATTTGGCTGTGATGCTGTTTCTCTGCCTGTACCATTCACCCTGAGGTGCGCTCTGGATACGCCTTTCATTTTTTATGTAACCTGTACCTTTAAAAATAAAAAGGTGTAATGAGGGTTGTGTGTCCCACATTTACCTAAAAGAAAGCAAATCTGGGGAGACTACACAGGGGATAAGGGCGCTGAGTCAAATGCTTTGCACAGAGGCTTTGATGAGCTCAAGAAATAGTAACATATTAATTAAGCTTGTTTGCTATGGCATAATAATGACAGCAGCCAATAAGGTGAACAACAAAGTAGATACTAGTCCACCTGCCCTGTGCCCTTATTGACTGATGTTTCCTATGCTGTTTGCTTTGTCATCCCAAATCTTTCATCTTCCCTTCCCCACAGGGTGGTTTAAAATACTGAATGCCAAATCACAACAGCTAGTGCTCGAAGCAAAGGGGAAATCTGACCGTAAAGAGCTGGGAATGGATGCATGGGTATTTAGGTATTGTATCCCTCACACTGCTTAAAAGGGATGCTCTTACATTTTTGGAAAGGTTGCTCCAATGCAAACACAGGTCACTCATTCTGCACCAGTGGGATTAGAGGATGGAGAACAGGCTACATCTTCCCTCATTGAACCACGTGGTGAGGACAGAGAGAGAAGAGGAAGGGTTCAGAGACAGAAAAAAGAGAAGAGTTTTGCATTAGCTCTGCATGCAGAAGCTCAGCAAGCCGGGACCCTTTGCCTGCTGGCTGTTGTCTTGTACAACAGAATCTCAGCTTTCAGTGGGAAAGAAAATTAAGTTTCTAGGGTAAAGGTAACCTTCAAAATGTGAACCAAGTGCAATGTAATGTTCTTCTGTTGGTCTGAATCTATAGACAGCTTGAAAGAAATATAACTTCTCCCACCCAGCCAAAGGGATTGTTGATTCTGGAGTGGAATGATGCAATTTAAAAATCATTTTTGTTAACGATTTCACTGTCAATTAAAGCACACAAGATAGGGGAGAAATTATTTTTGTTCTGAAGGGCAGCACACATTCGTAATTGGCAGGGTAGATAAAAACCATGAGTTAAAAAACTTAAAGATTGATTTTTTTTAATTTAAAAAGTTATGATTTAAGTTTAAATTGATTTAAAAATTAATTTTTTAAAATTTACATATTGCTAGTTCTTTACTTTTTCCATTTCATAGTCTTAAATGTCTGAAGTGGATGATTTATACTAGCTTCTTTTGATTGGTTTCCTAATTATTAGAATTTCAGATTTTACATTTAGATTTTTTATCTGCTAGGAAGTTTCATACTTAACATATTCATCTATGCTGAAAAAGACAAGTTCAGGGCCTCATTGATATCCTTCCTCTGAGAACATCACAAACTCAAAATACAAAACTGATAAGCCAAAAGTCCACGCTGTTTTTGCAACCAACACCAGCTTCCAATAGACTCAACTTATACAAGTCAAAAAAGGTGAAATGCTTCAACCAAGCTATATTCCATCAGAGTTTGAAGTCAATAAGAGTTGTGCTCATAAATCACTTAGCTGTTTTGAAAAGCCTACCTATACATCCCAAAATTTGAGCTTAGAAGCCTAACTTCAGAATCTTATTTTTGAGAATTTTGCCCTGTAGATCTAAAAAAAAAAAAAATTTAAAAATTCACTTGTTAATGTATCAAAAAAGTCTAAATAACTTCTCACTGTTGTGAGCACTGTTGTGTTCAGTGAGCACTTTTGTTAGCACTGAAGCAAGTTTGCTTTGATGTGGCAAAGATTTTATGCCATTGAGAAAAAAAGATTTTAATAAAAACACATTAGCCCCTGTTGCTACAAACATTTCTACAGATGCTTAACTTTAAGCACAAGAATTCCCATCAAAGTCAATGGGACTATTTTTGAGAATAAATGTATATACCTGTTAAGTGTCTACAGGATCAGGGCCTTAATATTCAATATTTACTTTCTGCCCATAGCAGTTTTGCAATATTTAAATTAGATACCCTACTAGTAGTGGCATTTAAAAATACCCCACATTTATAATGTAGTTAATTATAAATTATAATCTAAAACTACATTAACCTGAATTTTCAAGTTAGTTTTACAAAGACTTGACCTTGCTCCAAGCGGGGGATCGCCTGGTACGTGGAGCAGGTGTGGTCACCTGGAAAGATGCACTGAAACCACTGCATGCGTCACCGAGCAAACAGGAAAGGGACTCTCAAAATTCCAAAGGAATTTAAGGGGTGGGACTCACAGTTGGCCACCTGAGGGCAGGGCAGTAGAGTTCAAATCGATGACCAGAGAGGCGAGAACAGGCATTGTGGGACATCTCCCAGAGGCCAATCGCAGCGCTGTAATCGACTAGGGTGTCTACACTGGCACTGAGGCACTGTAGCCTGGCGCAGAAAGCTCTATGCCACTCGTCAGGGTGGTTTTTTTTTACAGAGCTGCAGTTGTGCAGTTTCTGCGCACTAAGTGGCTTGGCCGTGTTAGTTACTTGGGAGTAACAGTGTGCTGTTTTACTGTGCAGAAACTTGCCAGTGTGGACAAAGCCAAAGAGAGGTCACAGGAGACGATGCAAAAGCTTGGTCCCGGCTGCCCCTTCATTCTCCCCCAAACACATGGAGCTGGTGAGGCAATGAAGACACCCTTCCTTCTGCAAAGAAAACAAACAGATTTCATTCCAGTTTCTCAAATACTTCTAGAGAGAATGCCTCAGTTCGACTGGCTTTGTTGTCCCATAGAAAGTTTGGGAAAAGAAGACTGAAGAATAGAAGAACTTGTTTGGCCACACTCTCATTGGGTCCATCTGTTTGAATGAGACACGGAAAAAAGTCCCTGGCAGATGAGCATGGACAGCTTTAGAAGGGTGTCTTGGTGATCTCTCAGCCTACTTATGCGAGGGGGAGGTGGGGGAAGGAGGTCTTGGGTGGATTCCTAGGCCAGGCTGAATCGGGGAAGAGTCTCACAGCAGGGATGCCAGCCAAGTTTCCATACTTTAGATGGAAGAAAAATGAGTGTGGTAAGAGAGCACCTGTGACAGGGCATCATCCTGCTCCCGTCTCCTTTTCTAGCCACAAGCTGCTCAGAGACCTTCATCTGGCCAAGCGCTTTGGGCCACATATTTATGGTATTCTCCCCACTGCCTTCACCAACTTCTGCAGCTCTGTATCTGCATCATCCTACACTCCTTTGGTCACTCAGCCAAGGAGGGAGAAGGCCAAAGGTATTTTTCTGTAATCTGCCCCAGATTTATAGGTTCACGCCACAGTGATCGGATCCTATAAATCTGAAGATCAAAAATGGGCTTCATTCTGGTCTCACTTATGCTGATTTCACCGTGGTGTAGCTGTTGACTTCAGGGAAGTTACTCCTGATTTTATCCCAGTGTGAGACCAGAATCAGGCCTTGTTGATGGACCATTCCACTCAAACACATTAGAGAGAGCAATGCTCATAGATCCCACCCCTGCAGCAGCCAGGGTTGTCCTGCCTCAGGAATCATGGCGGTGGGTCTAGCATACATTAGGATTTTGATAGGTATCAGATTGAGAGCCCTGAGGACTCTACTTATCCACAAAACAGGCCACAACAAAGCAAGCTCTCCCAATACTGCTGCAGTGTCTTGTCCTGAGGGAACCAGCTCTAGTAGTGAAAGGGTAGTTCTGTCTCCACGGCCTATTCAGCCCCGTGCCTTGCTGCTGAGATGAACAGAGGGGGCCATGTACTGGGTGTTGGTTTTGGTGATGTAGACACTGGAAAATTAGACTGGGATGGCCAAACTCATGTCAGATGGCTGCTAAAAAGCCGCTGCATGGTAATGACTATTCCCAGATATCCTGTTCCTGTTCTCTGGGCTCCACTGTGGCCTTTCGGAGAAGGTGTGCGACGGTTGCACAGCTCCAGCAGCAGCATGGCCAGAGACATTCTGCTTGTGATGTGCCGAGGCAGCTAGAGCCTCTCCTGGGCTGGGAGCAGCAATCGCTCAGCTGCAGCTTCTAAGCCTCCTTTTCAGACATGCAGGATGCATTCCCCACATCCCTGCACTGGGGCCACGGGCATGTGGAGGAGTGGGGAGAAGTGTACTCTGTGCCCTCTCTTTTCTCATCCATCATGCAGGAGCAGCCAAGAGGAGACACACAGTCTTAGCTAAATGAAATGGCTTGAAGAGCCTGTGTGCATGAGAGGGGGAGGGTACAATAAGCACAGAAGTTGCATTATTCTTTCACATCCTTTACAGGAAGATATTCATTCCATAAATATCCTGGGTTGTGGCTGGGCCTGGAGTTCATGCTGAGTTTAATGGACTGTGCTAAGCGAGCTGTGTGTGTGTATATTTCTCCTCCTTTGCTGGAGGGAAGCTCTTTCTGGATATATGCTCTTTGACTGATGGCTGCAGAGTTGGCCAGCTCTCTGCAATGTGGCTTGGGCTCTGTGAACATTTCAAAACAGCACTGCTTTCACATTTCATGGAAGGGACACCAGGCAAGATGTCTTGTGTTCCTAAAGCTCATGCTTCAAGGTTTCAGATGGCCACTTGCAGTGGTCAGGAAGGGATTCTCCCTCCCACCCCACCCCCGCCCAATGTATTCTGCAAGGTTGTTTTTTTTTTAATCTCTTTTTGAAGCATCAGGGATGGCCACAGCTAGAGATGAGACATTGGGCAGGGTGGACGAGGGCTCTGAGATCAATTCTCTCTCTTAGGTTCTTGGCTGGCTGGTTCTTGCTCACATGGTCAGGGTCTAACTGATCACTATATGCGGGGTCAGGAAGGAATTTTTGCCCAGGTCATATTGGCCGGGACCTTGAGGGTTTTTTTGCCTATCTCTGCAGCATGGGGGATTATTTGGGTATATCTCACGTAATCATTTCCCTGACACTCCAGGGCCTTGATCCCTCCTGTTCTCCACCTGTGGCATGTAACAGTCTAGTCTCCTGTGGGCTGTAATAATTTGGTCCAGTTTCAGTTATTGAGTTTACTGTGCGGGTGGTGGTGGCCTGTGACATACAGGAGGTCAGACTGGATGATCTGGTGGGCCCTTCTGGCCGCAAGCTGTGTGTCCCTCCATCAGTGGCACTGACCTTCAGGTAGAATTCCCTTCCCCTCCTTCTGGAAAGTTCTGGTTCAGCATTACTTTTGTCTCTCACCCCATCCATCACTGCTGATCAGGGAATGTCTGAGACACACTGAATGGTTCGACCAGACCACAAAAACCTGAGATCTGGAAGTGGAAAAGACACATTATCAAGAAACAGGCCTCAATGGAGCCACACTGATTTATACCAGCTAAGGATTTGGCCACAACTCCCACTGGGAGTTAGGAGCCTACCTGCTTAGGCACTTTTGAAAATCTCTCTAAGCATCTATCTGCAGTTTAAGGCACCTATTTACCTTGAAATTCTGGCCCTAGATTCAGGCTTGTGTTTCAAATTTCTCCCAATATTTGGGGGTGTTTGGTTCCAGGTTTTGGTTTGACTCCGTTTATAGAGCCAGTGGCCAAATTCCAATCTGAATCCTGCTCTGAACTTGCCCAAAATCCAGATCCAGGGCACAGTAGCAGCTCTTGCATCATCCCCCATGCTCAGAAGAAAGCTGCATTAATCAACATGCTCCCTCTAAGGGTTCCTTTTGTTTGTTTGTTTACAGGCTACAGCAACCCAAATTTGCCTGAGTCACTGAGAATTTCTATTCAGCTCATTCCAAGACTCTTCTGTTTTTATTTATTTCTAAGTAACAAATGTTTGGTTTGCTCAAGAAAATGGTCCCGATGCTGCTTCCATTCCAACTGGTGCAAATCAAGCGTAACTCCACTTAAGCCAAAGGAGCCAACAGCAGGGTGAATCCAGTCTGAGACAAAAATCAGGCTCAACCCTTTCAATAATTTAGGGCCAAATTTTTTAATTCCCTCCATCCCTCCTACCCCCATAACCCACTCCCCACAACTTTAGCTCTCTTCCCACCTTTACACAATCTCCCCCTAGGGAGAATTTTGCAACTAGGATATTAAAAGGCAGTTATCATTGAATATTTAGGGACATGGTGGATTATAACCATGTGATGCTCTCCAGGTGCTACAGGAATGAGTGCATTTTAAGGGACAGACTACTCTCATTTACACTGGTATAAATCACTCCTTTTACTCCACTGGAGTAACTCCAGATGCACAGCAGCATAACTGAGATCAGAATCTGGCCATAAATTATTATTGAAAATTAACCAAATACATTTCCTAGACTTTTGAAGTGATAAATGACAAACAAACTAAAGAAGGGCCCCAGGACACACATTTCTCGAAGTTACAGCAATTTGCACTTATGCAACAGGGACTCTTTTTTTTAACCCAATACAAGAAAAACAAAACCATTCATTCTAAGATGTCCTAGTTTCTCTTCCTTATTAGGACATACTATTGCTAAGAGCATGAATGAACAGGTCCTATTTACCTCTTTGCCTTGGTGTTTTGTTACTTGGTCTGAATGGTCATTTGGGTTTAACGCAACATGAGTCAGGCGTCAGAATGAGGGATTGTGGTTCCCATAGTCTGAGATCTGCTGTTTGACTCAATTCCATTTACTGGAACAGAGTCTGCTCTCAGTTACACCAGAGTGATTCCAGAGTAATTCAGATGGAGTCACTCCAGATTGACACAAGTGTAACTGAGATCAAAATCTAATTCCTGAAGGTGGTTTGGAAACCCAGAGCCTGCCTCGCCACTGTACCTCCAACTGGATTTTAAATCAGTTTCATTGAACCCGTTTTAACACTGATCAGAAGTTTGGGAAGTATGGATAATATAAACAGACCTTGAAGCAGGGGGCTCATAACCCTTCCAAAGCATGGCAAGGGTTCAGGTATGCCACAAAGGTCCCTTGTCCTTCTCAGCCATATGACTGCAACAATAACCTATCTGCTGGAATAGAGCTGCAGCCCATTCTGTGCTTTATCCTACACCCCGTGTTAATTCCTTTTCCTGAACACTCCCTCTCCTTCCTCTGAATGTGTAAGGCCTGGTCTACACTACGAGTTTATGTCGGATTTAGCAGGGTTAAATCAAATTAACCCTGCACCTGTTCACACAACAAAGCCATTTTTTTCAACATAAAGGGCTCTTAAAACTGATTTCTGTACTCCTCCCCAATCAGAGGATTAGCGCTGAAATCGACATCGCCATTTCGAATTAGGGTTAGCGTGGGCAAAATTCAAAGGTATTGGCCTCTGGGAGCTTTCTCACAGTGCATCATTGTGACCGCTCTGGACAGCACTTTGAACTCGATGCACTGGCCAGGTGTACAGGAAAAGCCCCGGGAACTTCCGAATCTCATTTCCTGTTTGGCTAGGCGAGTTCATCAGCACAGGTGACCATGCAGAGCTTATCAGCACAGGTGACCATGCAGTCCCAGAATCGGAAAAGAGCTCCAGCATGGACCGAACAGGAGGTACTGGATCTGATCGCTGTATGGGGAGAGGAATCTGTGCTATCAGAACTACATTCCAAAAATGCCAAAACATTTCAAAAAATCTCCGAGGCCATGAGGGACAGAGGCTACGGCAGGGACACAACACAGTGCTGCATGAAACTTAAGGAGCTCAGACAAGTGTACCAGAAAACCAAAGATTCAAACGGACGCTCTGGGACAGAGCCCCAGACATGCCACTTCTACGCTGAGCTGTATGCAGTTCTAGGGAGGGCCGCCACCACTACCCCACCCCTGTCCGTGGACTCCGATGATGGGGTACTCTCCACCATGGCTGAGGATTTTGCAGATGGGGAAGATGAGGAGGAGGAGGACAAGCTTGGGGAGAACTCACAGCACACCGTTCTCCCCGACAGCCAGGATCTTTTTCTCACCCTGACTGAAATACCCTCCCAACCCAACGAAGCCAGAGAAGGGACCTCTGGTGAGCGTACCTTTTTAAATATAAAAAGAAAAGGAGGACTTTTGGCACCTTAGAGACTAACCACCACAAGTCCTCCTGTTCTTTTTGCGGATACAGACTAACACGGCTGATACTCTGAAACCTTTTTAAATATAATACATGTTACAAAAGCAAGCGTTTTTTAATGATTAAGTAGCCCTGAGGACTTGGGATACATTCGTGGCCAGTATAGCCACTGGAAAAGTCTGTTAACATGTCTGGGGATGGAGCAGAAATCCTCCAGGGACATCTCCATGAAGCTCTCCTGGAGGTACTCTAAAAGCCTTTGGAGAAGGTTTCTGGGGAGAGCAGCCTTATTCTGTCCTCCATAGTAGAACACTTTACCACACCATGCTAGTAGCAAGTAATCTGGTATCATTGCATGACAAAGCCTGGCAGCATATGGTCTTAGTGTTTGCTGGCATTCAAGCAACGTCCGGTCTTTATCTCTCTGCGTTATCCTCAGGAGAGTAAAAAGAAAAGGAGGACTTGTGACACCTTAGAGACTAACAAATTTATTTGAGCATAAGCTTCTGTGAGCTACAGCTCACTTCATCGGATGCATTCAGTGGAAAATACAGTGGGGAGATTTATATACACAGAGAACATGAAACAATGGGTGTTACCATACACACTGTAATGAGAGTGATCAGGTAAGGTGAGCTATTACCAGCAGGAGAGCGGGGGAGGGGGGGGAAGCCTTTTGTAGTGATAATCAAGATGGGCCATTTCTAGCAGTTGACAAGAATGTCTGAGGAACAACGCAGGGGGGGCGGGAGAGAGGAATAAACATGGGGAAATAGTTTTACTTTGTATAATGACCCATCCACTCCCAGTCTTTATTCAAGCCTAAATTAATTGTATCCAGTTTGCAAAATTAATTCCAATTCAGCATTCTCTCCTTGGAGTCTGTTTTTGAAGTTTTTTTTGTTGAAGGATAGCCACTCTTAGGTCTGTAATCGAGTGACCAGAGAGATTGAAGTGTTCTCCAACTGGTTTTTGAATGTTATAATTCTTGACGTCTGATTTGTGTCCATTTATTCTTTTACGTAGAGACTGTCCAGTTTGGCCAATGTACATGGCAGAGGGGCACTGCTGGCACATGATGGCATATATCACATTGGTAGATGTGCAGGTGAATGAGCCTCTGATAGTGTGGCTGATGTGATTAGGCCCTCTGATGTTGTCCCCTGAATAGATATGTGGACACAGTTGGCAACGGGCTTTGTTGCAAGGATAGGTTCCTGGGCTAGTGGTTCTGTTGTGTGGTGTGTGGTTGCTGGTGAGTATTTGCTTCAGGTTGGGGGGCTGTCTGTAAGCAGGGACTGGTCTGTCTCCCAAGATCTGTGAGAGTGATGGGTCGTCCATCAGGATAGGTTCTAGATCCTTGATGATGCATTGGAGAGGTTTTAGTTGGGGGCTGAAGGTGATGGCTAGTGGCGTTCTGTTCTTTTCTTTGTTGGGCCTGTAATCTAGTAGGTAACTTCTGGGTACTCTTCTGGCTCTGTCAATCTGTTTCTTCACTTCAGCAGATGGGTATTGTAGTTGTAAGAACGCTTGATAGAGATCTTGTAGGTGTTTGTCTCTGTCTGAGGGGTCGGAGCAAATGCGGTTGTATCGTAGAGCTTGGCTGTAGACAATGGATCGTGTGGTGTGGTCTGGATGAAAGCTGGAGACGTGTAAGTATGTATAGCGGTCAGTAGGTTTCCGTATAGGGTGGTGTTTATGTGACCATCGCTTATTAGCACCATAGTGTCCAGGAAGTGGATCTCTTGTGTGGACTGGTCCAGGCTACCCAAGTTCCATAAACCTGGAAATCCTGGATGCCCCATCATCTCAGGCATTGGCACCCTGACAACAGGATTGTCTCGCTATATAGGTTTCAGAGTAGCAGCCGTGGCTGCTACTCTGAAACCTGTCATTATGCAAGGCACTGAATTTAGCCGTATAGAGTGGAAATCTGTCAACTTCATGAAAAAACTCGCACAGATACAGACAGACATCATCTTCCTCTCCAAATGCAAACAGATGGACATCATACCGAAAGGACTGAAGGTAAAAAATCCATTACAATCTACATACCACACAGACTATGCTGACAGCTTGTGCCACACACTCTCAAGGAACACAAGTACTCCTTTTCTTCTCGCTATATAGACTCCCTCCTCAGGCCCTATGCTATCAACACTCCCTTCGAGACATCACTGACTTCCTGAGGAAACTACAATCCATCGGTGATCTTCCTGAAAACACCATCCTGGCCACTATGGATGTAGAAGCCTCTACACCAACATTCCACACAAAGATGGGCTACAAGCCGTCAGGAACAGTATCCCTGATAATGTCACTGCAAACCTGGTGGCTGAACTTTGTGACTTTGTCCTCACCCATAACTAGTTCACATTTGGGGACAATGTATACCTTCAAATCAGCGGCACTGCGATGGGTACCCGCATGGCCCCACAGTATGCCAACATTTTTATGGCTGACTTAAAACAACGCTTCCTCAGCTCTCGTCCCCTAATGCCCCTACTCTACTTGCACTACATTGATGACATCATCATCTGGACCCATGGAAAAGAAGCCCTTGAGAAATTCCACCATGATTTCAACAATTTCCATTCCACCATCAACGTCAGCCTGGACCAGTCCACACAAGAGATCCACGGCTGAGGTTATGGGGCAAGTGATGCTGCTTTTCCACAATTTCAGCCCGTGCACGTCGATGGAAGCATTCTATCTAGAAGTCCAGTCAATTTCCATCCCACCATCAACCTCAGCCTTGACCAGTCCACACAAGTGGTCCATTTCCTGGACACTACTGTGCTAATAAGCGATGGTCACATAAACACTACCCTATATCGGAAACCTACTGACCGCTATGCCTACCTACATGCCTCTAGCTTTCATCCAGACCACACCACACGATCCATTGTCTACAGCCAAGCTCTACAATACAACTGCATTTGCTCCAACCTCTCAGACAGAGACAAACACCTACAAGATCTCTATCAAGCGTTCTTATAACTACAATACCCACCTGCTGAAGTGAAGAAACAGACTGACAGAGCCAGAAGAGTACCCAGAAGTTACCTACTACAGGACAGGCCCAACAAAGAAAATAACAGAACGCCACTAGTCATCACCTTCAGCCCCCAACTAAAACCTCTCCAATGCATCATCAAGGATCTAGAACCTATCCTGATGGACGACCCATCACTCTCACAGATCTTGGGAGACAGGCCAGTCCTTGCTTACAGACAGCCCCCCAACCTGAAGCAAATACTCGCCAGCAACCACACACCACACAACAGAACCACTAGCCCAGGAACCTATCCTTGCAACAAAGCCCGTTGCCAACTGTGTCCACATATCTATTCAGGGGACAACATCATAGGGCCTAATCACATCAGCCACACTATCAGAGGCTCGTTCACCTGCACATCTACCAATGTGATATATGCCATCATGTGCCAGCAGTGCCCCTCTGCCATGTACATTGGCCAAACTGGACAGTCTTTACATAAAAGAATAAATGGACACAAATCAGAAGTCAAGAATTATAACATTCAAAAACCAGTTGGAGAACACTTCAATTTCTTTGGTCACTTGATTTCAGACCTAAAAGTGGCAATTCTTCAACAAAAAAAGCTTCAGAAACAGACTCCAATGAGACTGCTGAATTGGAATTAATTTTGCAAACTGGATACAATTAACTTAGACTTGAATAAAGACTGGGAGTAGATGGGTCATTATACAAAGTAAAACTATTTCCCCATGTTTATTCCTCTCTCCCGCCCCCCCTGCGTTGTTCCTCAGACATTCTTGTCAACTGCTGGAAATGGCCCATCTTGATTATCACTACAAAAGGCTTTTCCCCCCCACTCTCCTGCTGGTAATAGCTCACCTTACCTGATCACTCTCGTTACAGTGTGTATGGTAACACCCATTGTTTCATGTTCTCTGTGAATATAAATCTCCCCACTGAATGCATCTGATGAAGTGAGCTGTAGCTCACAGAAGCTTATGCTCAAATAAATTTGTTTTTCTCTAAGGTGCCACAAGTCCTCCTTTTCTTTTTGCGGATACAGACTAACACGGCTGCTACTCTGAAACCTCAGGAGAGTGATATCATTCATGGTAACCTGTTTGAAATAGGGGAATTTAATTAAGGAGACATTTAGAGGTGGCTGTTCCTACTGGGCTGTTTGCCTGTGGCTGAAAAGAAATCCTCCCCGCAGTGAGCCACGCGGTGCTGGGGGGAGGGGAGCGGACATTTGCGCTGAGCTGTTCGCATTGGGCTAGCAGGGGTCTTTCCTGATATCAGCCAGGCGGTGGGGGGAGGGGAAAAGCGCTCATCCCAGAGAATTGGATGGGGGGCATGCGGGTTAGGTTGGTTTCTGCTGCTGCATGTTAACAGGAAAACCGCAGCACTAAAATGGCCAACGCAACGTGCTTTGCTTGGTATGGGAGAGGAGGACGCTGCTGTTATGAAGGTTGCAGAAGCCGAAAGACTATGGCTTACCATGGCTGCCTGCAAGCCGAATTCTGTTGCCTGGCCTTGCATGTGTGATCTCTATCATCAAAGCCACAGACACTCAATATAAGATGCAAAATGCAATCTTGTACCAAAATCACATGTTCTATGTAATGTGAATAGTGTTGTTCACCGTGAAAGAGTACAGCCATTATTCTGTAAAATGTATCTTTTAAAATACTTCACTCCCTTTTTTTCCTCCAGCAACTGCAAATGTTTCAAGCCTCCCTCCTCTGTCCCAAAAGCTATCTCAGATAAGTCGGTGAAAAAAACGCACGCGCGATGACATGTTCTCTGAGCTCATGCAGTCGTCCGGCACTGACAGAGCTCAGCAGCATGTATGCAGGGACACAACTGCAGAGTACAGGATGGTGGCCGATGAACGTGAGGAGAGGTGGCAGCAGGAAGATCAGAGAAGGCATGAGGCAACGCTGGGGCTACTGCGGGATCAAACAGACATGCTCCGGCGTCTGGTGGAGGTTCAGAACGGTAGCAGGATCACAGACTGCCTCTGCAGCCTCTGCTTAACCGCGCTCCCTCCTCCCCAAGTTCCATAGCCGCCCCACCCAGACGCCCAAGAACGCAGAGTGGGAGGCTCTGGGCACCCAACCACTCCACCCCAGTGGACAGCCCAAGCAACAGAAGGCTGGCATTCAACAAGGTTTAAAGTGGCCTTTTCCTTCCCTCCTACCCTCCTCCCACACTCCACCCGGGCTACCTTGTGAGTTATCTCCCTATTTTTATAATCAATTAATAAAGAATACATGTTTTTTAAATGATAGTGACTTTATTTCCTTTGCAAGCGTGCTGTGATCGAAGGGGGGAGGGCGGGTGGCTTACAGGGAATTTAGAGGCAACCAAGGAGGCAGGTTTTCATCAAGGAGAAACAAACAGAAGTGTCACACAGTACCCTGGCCAGTCATGAAACTGGTTTTCAAAACTTCTCTGATGCACAGCACTTCCTGCTGTGCTCTTCTAATCACCTTGGTGTCTGGCTGCGCATATTCAGAGGCCAGACGATTTGCATCAACCTTCCACCCAGCCATAAACATCTCCCCCTTACTCTCACAGAGATTGTGGAGCACACAGCAAACAGCTATAACAATGGGAATATTGGTTTCGCTGAGGTCTGACCGAGTCAGTAAACTGCGCCAGCGATCCTTTAAATCTTCAAATGCACACTCTACCACCATTCTGCACTTGCTCAGCCTATAGTTGAACAGCTCCTGACTACTGTCCAGGGTGCCTGTGTATGGCTTCATAAGCCAGGGCATTAAGCGGTAGGCTGGGTCCCCAAGGGTAACTGTAGGCATTTCAACATCCCCAGCAGTTATTTTCTGGTCTGGGAAGTAAATCCCTTCCTGTAGCCATTTAAACAGACCAGAATTCCTGAAGATGCGAGCGTCATGAACCTTTCCCGGCCATCCCTCGTTGATGTTGGTGAAACATCCCTTGTGATCCACCAGTGCTTGCAGCACCATTGAAAAGTACCCCTTGCGGTTTATGTACTGGCTGCCCTGGTGGTCCGGTCCCAAGATAGGGATATGGGTTCCCTCTATAGCCCCACCACAGTTAGGGAATCCCATTACAGCAAAGCGATCTAGTATGACCTGCACATTTCCCAGAGTCACTACCTTTGATAGGAGCAGCTCAATGATTGCGTTGGCTACTTGCATCACAGCAACCCCCGCAGTAGATTTGCCCACTCCAAATTGATTACCAACTGACTGGTCTGGCATTGCAAGCTTCCACAGGGCTATTGCCACTCGCTTGTGAACTGTGAGGGCTGCTCTCATGTTGGTATTCTTGCGCTTCAGAGCAGGGGAAAGCAAGTCAGAAAGTTCCATAAAAGTGCCCTTACGCATGTGAAAGTTTCGGAGCCACTGGGAATCATCCCAAACCTGCAATACTATGTGGTCCCACCAGTCTGTGCTTGTTTCCCAGGCCCAGAATCGGCGTTTCATGGCATGAGCCTGCCCCAGTTTATCTCCAAATTGCTGGGGACTGCGGTTTTAGAGAAATCTGTGTTCATGTCCTCATCACCGTGCTTCCGTTGCCTCCTCACCTGGTTTTTCAGGTGCTGGTTCTGCATAAACTGCACAATAATGCGCGAGGTGTTTACAATGGTCAAAACTGCTGCGGTGAGCTGAACGGGCTCCATGCTTACTGTACTATGGCGTCTGCTTGGGCAATCCAGGGAAAAGGGCACTAAACGATTGTCTGCCATTGCTCTGACGGAGGGAGGGGCGACTGCCAACATGGCTTACAGGGAATTAAAATCAACAAAGGGGGTGGCTTTGCATCAAGGAGAAACAGAATGGCCCCCTCAATGATAGAACTCAAAACCCTGGATTTAGCAGGCCTTTGATTTCACGGAGGGAGTAAGGAAAGGAGGAGAAAATGAATACAAAACAAATCTGGTCTATTTCTTGTTTTGATCCACTTCATCTATCTTTATACATTTTGCTGGCAGCAGACAGTGCAGTAAGACTGCTGGCCATCGTCATGTCCTGGGTGCTCGGCAGAAGACGGTACAGTATGACTGCTCGCCATCGTCGTCTCCTGGCTGCTCATTAGAAGATGGTGCAGTAGGACTGCCGGCAGGACTGAATCGCCATGAGACGAAACTTAAAACCTGGCTGAGTCACTTCCATGTTTGCCCAGGCGCCCCTGACCGACCTTACTGAGGTTGGCTAAAAGAGCACCCTGGGGTACGTCGACGATGGCTACCAGTCATGCTGCACTGTCTGCTGCCAAAAGGCAATGAGCTGCTGCTGTGTAGCTTAATGGGACTAAATCGGGGGGCTCAGATAATCTTCATCCAAGAATATTAAAGGAATTGGCACATGAAATTGCAAGCCCATTAGCAAGAATTTTTGATGAATCTGTAAACTCAGGGGTTGTACTGTATGATTGGAGAATTTCTAACATAGTTCCTATTTTTAAGAAAGGAAAAAAAAGTGATCCGGGTAACTACAGGCCTGTTAGTTTGACATCTGTAGTATGCAATGTCTTGGAAAAAATTTTGAAGGAGAAAGTAGTTAAGGACATTGAGGTCAATGGTAAATGGGACAAAATACAGCATGGTTTTGAAAAAGGTAGATCGTGCCAAACCAACCTGATCTCCTTCTTTGAGAAAGTAACAGATTTTTTAGACAAAGGAAATGCAGCAGATCTAATTTACCTAGATTTCAGTAAGGTGTTTGATACCGTGCCACGTGGGGAATTATTAGTTAAATTGGAAAAGATGGGGATCAATATGAAAATTGAAAGATGGATAAGGAATTGGTTAACAGGGAGACTATAGTGGGTCCTACTGAAAGATGAACTGTCAGGCTGGAGGGAGGTTACCAGTGGAGTTCTTCAGGGATCAGTTTTGGGAACAATCTTATTTAATCTTTTTATTACTGACCTTGGCACAAAAAGTGGGGGTGTGCTAATAAAGTTTGCGGATGATACAAAGCTGGGAGGTATTGCCAATTTAGAGAGAGACCGGAATATCATACAGGAAGATTTGGATGACCTTGTAAACTGGACTAATAGTAATAGGATGAAATTTAATAGTGAGAAGTGTAAGGTTATGCATTTAGGGATTAATAACAAGAATTTTAGTTATAAGCTGGGGATGCATCAATTAGAAGTAACAGAGGAGGAGAAGGACCTTGGAGTATTGGTTGATCACAGGATGACTATGAGCCGCCAATGTGATATGGCTGTGAAAAAAGCTAATGCGGTCTTGGGATTCATCAGGCGAGGTATTTCCAGTAGAGATAAGAAGGTGTTAGTACCATTATACAAGGGACTGGTGAGACCTCACCTGGAATATTGTGTGCAGTTCTGGTCTCCCATGTTTAAGAAGGATGAATTCAAACTTGAACAGGTACAGAGAAGGGCTACTAGGATGATCCGAGGAATGGAAAATCTGTCTTATGAAAGGAGACTCAAGGAGGTTGGCTTGTTTAGCCTAACTAAAAGAAGGCTGAGGGGAGATATGATTGCTCTCTATAAATTTATCAAAGGGATAAATACCAGAGAGGGAGAGGAATTATTTAAGCTCAATACCAATGTGGACACAAGAACAAATGGATATAAACTGGTCATTGGGAAGTTTAGACTTGGAATTAGACGAAGGTTTCTAACCATCAGAGGAATGAAGTTTTGGAATAGCCTTCCAAGGTAAGGAGTACTTGTGGCACCTTAGAGACTAACAAATTTATTAGAGCATAAGCTTTCGTGAGCTACAGCTCACTTCATCGGATGCATTTGATGGAAAAAACAGAGGAGAGATTTATATAACACACAGAGAACATAAAACAATGGGTTTATCATACACACTGTAAGGAGAGTGATCACTTAAGATAAGCCATCACCAGCAGCGGGGGGGGGGGGGGAGGAAAGGAGGAAAACCTTTCATGGTGACAAGCAAGGTAGGCTAATTCCAGCAGTTAACAAGAATATCAGAGGAACAGTGGGGGGTGGGGTGGGGGGGGAGAAATAACATGGGAAAATAGTTTCACTTTGTGTAATGACTCATCCATTCCCAGTCTCTATTCAAGCCTAAGTTAATTGTATCCAGTTTGCAAATTAATTCCAATTCAGCAGTCTCTCGTTGGAGTCTGTTTTTGAAGCTTTTTTGTTGAAGGACAGCCACTCTTAGGTCTGTAATCGAGTGACCAGAGAGATTGAAGTGTTCTCCGACTGGTTTTTGAATGTTATAATTCTTGACATCTGATTTGTGTCCATTCATTCTTTTACGTAGAGACTGTCCAGTTTGGCCAATGTACATGGCAGAGGGGCATTGCTGGCACATGATGGCATATATCACATTGGTAGATGTGCAGGTGAATGAGCCTCTGATAGTGTGGCTGATGTGATTAGGCCCTATGATGGTATCCCCTGAATAGATATGTGGACAGAGTTGGCAACGGGCTTTGTTGCAAGGATAGGTTCCTGGGTTAGTGGTTCTGTTGTGTGGTGTGTGGTTGCTGGTGAGTATTTGCTTCAGATTGGGGGGCTGTCTGTAAGCAAGGACTGGCCTGTCTCCCAAGATCTGTGAGAGTGATGGGTCGTCCTTCAGGATAGGTTGTAGATCCTTGATGATGCGTTGGAGAGGTTTTAGTTGGGGGCTGAAGGTGATGGCTAGTGGCGTTCTGTTATTTTCTTTGTTGGGCCTGTCCTGTAGTAGGTGACTTCTGGGTACTCTTCTGGCTCTGTCAATCTGTTTCTTCACTTCAGCAGGTGGGTATTGTAGTTGTAAGAATGCTTGATAGAGATCTTGTAGGTGTTTGTCTCTGTCTGAGGGGTTGGAGCAAATGCGGTTATATCGTAGAGCTTGGCTGTAGACAATGGATCGAGTGGTATGATTTGGATGAAAGCTAGAGGCATGTAGGTAGGAATAGTGGTCAGTAGGTTTCCGATATAGGGTGGTGTTTATGTGACCATCGCTTATTAGCACTGTAGTGTCCAGGAAGTGGATCTCTTGTGTGGACTGGTCCAGGCTGAGGTTGATGGTGGGATGGAAATTGTTGAAATCATGGTGGAATTCCTCAAGGGCTTCTTTTCCATGGGTCCAGATGATGAAGATGTCATCAATGTAGTGCAAGTAGAGTAGGGGCATTAGGGGACGAGAGCTGAGGAAGCGTTGTTCTAAGTCAGCCATAAAAATGTTGGCATACTGTGGGGCCATGCGGGTACCTATCGCAGTGCCGCTGATTTGAAGGTATGCATTGTCCCCAAATGTGAAATAGTTATGGGTGAGGACAAAGTCACAAAGTTCAGCCACCAGGTTAGCCCTGACAGTATCGGGGATACTGTTCCTGACGGCTTGTAGTCCGTCTTTGTATGGAATGTTGGTGTAGAGGGCTTCTACATCCATAGGAAGCAGTGAAGGCAAAAGACCTATCTGGCTTTAAGATTAAACTCGATAAGTTTATGGAGGAGATAGTATGATGGGATAACATGATTTTGATAATTAATTGATCTTTAAATATTCATGGTAAATAGGCCCAATGGCCTGTGATGGGATGTTAGATGGGGTGGGATCTGAGTTACTACAGAAAATTCTTTTCTGGGTGTCTGGCTGATGAATCTTGCGCATATGCTCAGGGTTTAGCTGATCGCCATTATTTGGGGTCGGGAAGGAATTTTCCTCCAGGGCAGATTGGAAGAGGCCCTGGAGGTTTTTCGCCTTCCTCTGTAGCATGGGGCACTGGTCACTTGCTGGAGGATTCTCTGCTCCTTGAAGTCTTTAAACCACAATTTGAGGACTTCAATAGCTCAGACATAGGTGAGAGGTTTTTCGCAGGAGTGGGTGGGTGAGATTCTGTGGCCTGCATTGTGTAGGAGGTCAGACTAGATGATCATAATGATCCCTTCTGACCTTAATATCTATGAATCTATGAATTCAGTACTGCGTCTGCCAGCACCCAGGAGACATACAGTGACGGTGAGCTGAGTGGGCTCCATGCTTGCCATGGTATGGTGTCTGCACGGGTAACCCAGGAAAATAGTCGCAAACGATTGTCTGCCGTTGCTTTCATGGAGGGAGGGAGGGAAGGAGGGAAGGGGGGGCCTGATGATATGTACCCAGAACCATCAGGGTTTTTTTGCCTCATCAGGCATTCGGATTTCTACCCAGAACTCAAATGGGCGGTGGAGACTGTGGGAACTGTGGGATAGCTACCACAGTGCAACGCTCCAGAAGTCGACGGTTGCCTTGGTACTGTGGATGCATTCCGCCAACTAAATGCCGACTAAATGCACTTAGAGCATTTGTGTGGGGACACACCCAATCAACTGTATAAAAACACTTTCTACAAAACCGACTTCTATAAATTCAACCTAATTTTGTAGTGTAGACATGGCCTTAATTACACCTTGTTTGTACACTCACTGAGTACCTAGTAGTTGTAAATTACATTGCTTTATTGCTTACACCCATTTTCTGACCAATTTACACCTGACATGTAACTTTCACCCTGGTTTATGTCACCGGTGAATTTGGTCTTGGACTTTTTGCGCTGCAAAGCTATTTGATTCTTCAAATGGCCCCCAGTGCGAGTTTGCAATTTGTTTAAACTTTGGACCAGATTCAGCAATACTCTCCAGGCTGATTTCCACTGGTCAGGCAATGCAAAGCAGCTATATACTCAGTTTAGCCAGCCAGTTAAAGTGGATTTGCTGCTGCTTTGGTTCGCTGGAGTGGCACAAAGCAGACAAAGTATATTGGTAAATCTGGCCCTCTCCGAGCAAATATCAGAGGGATGCTTTCAAAAATGTGAACACTTTCCTAAAATACAAGTTTGTGCCAATTTCTGCTCTCTCATTGCTGTAAATGCAGAGTAACTCATTAAAGACAATTGAGTTACATGAGTATAAATAAGATTATGGTCTATGGCTCCTTGTCCTGGCAGCTACAGGTGTTAGAGACAAACAGTGAATCATTTTTTCCTCAGAAGGTACAAAACGGCTATGGCAGAAGAACTACATTTCACACCAAACGTACACCCACCAGAGTGTCAGGGCATGTTAAAATCTTTTTCACATGGCTGAGTGTTTACTGGTGTCAGAGGTGAAGAACCTTAGAGCAGATGTTCAGCTCGTTCACTCCCAGACATGGAGAAACATTTGTCCTGGGAACAGTGTTTATAACCTTCATGGGCAAATGAAAGCCAATGTCTTTCAAAACAGGGTTTGTACTGGGAGGACGCCTCCTCTCCTGGATTATCTACCACAGATGACTCCAGTCAGAGTCATTGGCATAGTCAAGGCTGCACAGAGCACAACCAGAAAATCAGTTTTTACTCTTTATGGGCCTGATTCTGATGTCAGGCTGCTGTAAATGAGGAGTAACGCTCCTGAAACTTCTCCAGGTGCCTAGTTCCCTCTGCCTTGAGCAATATATATCTTTATTGACGGCAGTGGACTGTGATCCTCCAAACTAGCAAATTAACAAGTAGGAGCTACCAGTCTTTCATCCATACTTAAGATGGCCACATTCCTTTCATATGAGGATCTCAAAGCACAAACCAAAAGTCAATAAGTATTATCCCTATTCTATAGATGGGGAAATAAAGCAATTAAGTGACATGCCCAAGGTTACCCACCAAGGCAGTGGCAGCTCTAAAGACAGGCTAGGACCTAGAGCCTACATTT